>NC_090649.1:152819590-153419590 GCF_040937935.1 Hyperolius riggenbachi
CTTTCCTCTCCCTGATTTACATTCTGACATTTATCACATGGCAACATTTTTACTGCTGGCAGGTGATGTTAGTGGAAAAAGATGATTTTTTTTGGCAGTTGGAAACAGCTGTTATTTCCCACAATGCAACAAGGCCTGCCATCACACTGTGGGAGGGATTTAACCACAAGATCAGCCATTCAGGGCCCCCTGATAATCCGTTTGAGAAAAGGAATAGATTTCTCATGTAAAAGGGGGTATCAGCTACTGATTGGGATGAAGTTCAATTCTTGGTTACGGTATCTCTTTAAGTTAGAAGGTGATTTGGGGGGGGGGGGGGATCTGGGGAAAATTTGGCTGCAACAAAGGGCCCCTACTGCCAGTTTTTTGGTTGGTGGTGTCTATTGGGGGGCCTCAGGGTTAATTTGCCTATGGGCCCCATTGTTACTAGATCCGGCCCTGGCCCCGATTACCATTTGTGAAGCTGATGGGGAACTTCATGCAGTTTTTTTTAAAGGAAACTGAAGTATAATTCATGCTCTGAAACATGAATTCAGCACGTACAATGAAACTACAACACAGACACTAGCTAAAGACAGAAAAACGCTGAAAGAATTCAAACATTTTGTGTGCATGAAAACTGCTTCACTGTGAATTCAGACTGAAGCCCTCTGTCTCACTCTGTATTACAAAGCAACTAGATTGCAGGCAATAATGACAACTATATTGTATACTGACAGAAATAAAACTGCCATACTTAATTTATGCAATTGCAACAGTGACCCACACATTCTATTTTATTTCTTCTTGATTAGCCCATCCAGTGAGAAAGCATCATTCAGCCATAAATGTCTAAATGCAGGCAGCCTTGTAATTCCGTTGGTGCCCTAGGCTGTGGCCTCTTTTGGCCTTCTAGAAATCTCTTTAGAGAAATTGAGTTACATGATAGCAAAATTAGCTTTCTCGACTTGGTTCAATAACCTAACTAGAAATGCTAAGCTTTTCTGTGGCCACATAGGAAAAGTGGAATTTGGAAACAGATGTTCAATTTGAGCAGTCCATGAGTTGAACATCTAAATCTGCCCTAAATGACAGTTATGGCTAATCCTCCATACTATTTACTGCACCATTGTGCACACACTGTCCCAAGAACAAGTACTGATACTGAATCCCGCAATGACCTGAAATAAATGAGTTTTAGTATAACGTTTTCTATATTTTATATGTGTAGTGTTAAATGCTCAATTTGTTTCTTTAGGTCTATCTCCAGTTTATATACGGAAAGTCTTCTGATTCCTGGGATGTAAGTGGTAGACTGTGCCATGTAGATGTGCTTTAAATTATGTAAGTCTAATATCACTTTAAATGACCAGGATACTAATAAGACATGAGAATTCAGTGAGAGATGAAAAAAAATGTGTGTGTGCGTGTGTGTGCATTTGTGCGTGTGTGTGCATGTGCATGCGTGTGTGCGCGTGTGTGTGTGCATACGTGTGTGCGCGTGTGTGTGCATGCACCTGTATGTGTGTCTGTGTGTGTGTGCGTGCGAGAGTGTGTGTGTGCGCATGTGTGCGCGTGTGTTTGTGTGTATGTGTTTGTGTGTTTGTGTGTGTGCGCGCATGTGTGCGTGCCTGTGTGTGTGTGCGTGCGTGTGTGTGTGTGCGTGCGTGTGTGCGCGCATGTGTGTGTGCGCATGTGTGTGTGTGTGTGTGTGTGTGTGTGTGTGTGTGTGTGTGTGTGTGTGTGTGTGTGTGTGTGCGTGCCTGTGCGAGCGTGTGTGTGTGTGCGTGAGTGTGTGTTAGACAGAGGAAGTGACAGTGACAGTGAATAGAAAATAAGAGAACAGAGGGTCAGAGGGGAGGCACAGTGGGATAGAGGGATGCACAGGAATGAAGAGGGAGGCACAGAGGGATGCACAGGGGGGCAGAGGTTGCACGGGAGACTTGAAAGAGGCAAAGTAAACAGAAGGAGACACAAAAGGGGGCCAAAAGGAGGCACAAAGGGGGACAGAAGGAGGCACAACAGGACAGGATGTGGCACAGGGGACACAGAGCTGCATGGGGGGAGAGGAGGCACAGGGACACAGTTGAAACTGCCTACAACTTATACTATCCGGACCTTGTCTGTTTTCCAGGGACCGGCAATGCTGCTAATCTTCAGGACACCAAATTTCCTGCTGACAAATTCCAATTGGACAGCAGTGTCACCTGATGTGGAATTTGATTGGAAACCAGCAAAATTTCTGCTTTCTGGCTTCCATGTGGATGGGGGGTGCTGCACTGCTATTCCATATGTGGACCACCAATATTTAAAGATGTAGCTGACTGCATTTATAAGCAATACATTTTCTGTGTGGGGGGCCGGTAAGAAAGCCTTAGGGGGCCACATTCGGCCCGTGGGCCTTAGTTTGAGGACCACTGCTCTAGACCATCAACCACACTCAGGGCCAGGCTTTAGCATGTAGTGTGGTCAGAGGTTGGACAAGGTCCTTCAGCACCCAAGGCTGAGACAGCAAAGTGCGCCCCCCCATCCCTCCCACCCCAGCTGTCACACACTGATTGCTATTACACTAAGAGGTGCCCCAGGGCCCCCCCCCCCCCACCCCCAACACCTTAATCTCTACTTATCTGGCTTGCTGTCGCTGCCATGTATCACCTTTTCTTATTTCTTTCTGCTTCAAACTCAATTGGGAATGACAGCTGAATGAATTGTGCACCCCCTCCTACACTGCGCCCTGAGGCTGCAGCCTCTCCAGCCTCAGCCTTACTAGTGGGTAAGACAGATACCTACTTCCATGCAGTGTGGTTCATGGTCTAGAGGGTAAGACAGATACCTACTACACACTAGGTCCTGGGTTCAAATCCCAGCTATGGTATATAAATAAGCATGCTTTTCAAAAAGTACAAATCCTTAATCATGCTACTTTTTCTATCGAATTGATCATAATGGAAGTATGGTTCATGCTACCGGCAGCTTTAGCATGCAGTGTGGGTCATGGTCTAGAGGGTAAGACAGATACCTACTACACACTAGGTTCTGGGTTCAAATCCCAGCTATGGTATATAAATAAGCATGCTTTTCAAAAAGTACAAATCCTTAATCATGCTACTTTTTCTATCGAATTGATCATAATGGAAGTATGGTTCATGCTACGGCAGCTGTAGCATGCAGTGTGGGTCATGGTCTAGAGGGTGAGAGAGAGAGAGAGAGAGAGAGAGAGAGAGAGAGAGAGAGAGAGAGAGAGAGAGAGAGAGAGAGAGAGAGAGAGAGAGAGAGAGAGATAGAGAGAGAGAAGAGAGACGAGAGAGAGAGAGAGAGAGAGAGAGAGAGAGAGAGAGAGAGAGAGAGAGAGAGAGAGAGAGAGAGAGAGAGAGAGAGAGAGGAGAGAGAGAGAGAGAGAGAGAGAGAGAGAGAGAGGAGAGGAGAGAGATTTTTTTATGCTATTGGCGGAAAATTCCGTCGGAATTATAAAATTTCCGCGGAATTCCGTTTGAGAGTTATAGGAATTCCGATTTGACTACCGGAATCGGAATTAACCTAATTCCGGCCGGAATCACGGAATTTATAATTACGCGGAATTTTCCGAGCATCCTACCCAGGACCAAGGGTACTACAGGCAGCGGCCTGGAATGCCATTGGTTAAAAAAAGGCCCCTGCTTATAATTGTTACATATTTTGTAAATACTTAAATACAGACCAAGATTTTTGTTTCAACCCCTCCCCCCCACCAAAAAAAAAACAAACAAAAAAACTTCTCATTTGAAATTCTGATAGGTAGAGAATGCACAGCACAATGTTTGCTCCCAGTTACCCTCTCCCTGTCTGCTGCCATGCAGTGAGTGCAGTGAGAGCAGCATATTGTCTTCTGAAATTTGCCCACTCCCTGTGTGTTTTATCCTTGCAGTAGACATTAATTCAGAGGTAATGGTACCTTTCCGGTGTTCCAAGTCACTGGACTTCTGTCTTCATCTGCTGCTTCCGGCTATGGTTGATAAGAATAGGCAAATTCCGATTTCATTGAAATTCAATGTTCTACAGACAAATACCGAATTCTGTGTTCCAATTTTCATGTTCTGAAGGCATTTTCTGTTGCAGTCAATTGCACCGATTTCAGTGGTTAATAGCAAAGTTGAAAAAGACCGTATAGAAAGGTAAAATATGATAGTACACCCCAGCATCTCTTCATAAAGTGGTTCTGTAGAGAAGTCTAACAGGATCAGAGGTTTTGCCAAATAAATTCCAGTCTCCCAGAAGAAGGTGTCAGCAGAGGACAAATGGGACATACTGTAACTGCCGATAATGTTACATTAAATGGTTAAGCTACTAATAATAGTGAGCAGCCTGGTCATTGAATGTTTGTTATTGATTTTAATCTTTTCTTATTGCAGATATAGCAAACTCCCTAGTGCAAGATGTCTTTAAAGGACAGATTAAATTGACTTCCTGGCAAAGTTTAATAATAGTGAACAGACGGGTTATTCAACATATGTAATTGGTCTTACACTTAACCTTCTGGCGGTAAGCCCGAGCTTGAGCTCGGGCTATGCCGGCGCAGGAAGATATCTCAGCCCCTGATGGAGCGATTTGCTCCATTTAAAATGCTGTACGCGCAAGCTAGCACTTTGCTAGCCGCGCGTACAGCTTGATCGCCGCCGCTCTGCGGCGATCGCCTGTACGCAGCGGCGCAAGAGGGGCCCCCCCCCGCCAGAGCCCCTGCGCTGCCCGGACCAATGAGTTCCGGGCAGCGCTATGGGCTGGATCGGAGGTGTCTGACGTCAGGACGTCGGCTGACGTCCATGACGTCATTCCGATCGTCGCCATGGCGACAGGAGAAGCCAAACAGGGGAGCGCGTTATATACGCGTTCCCCTGTTTGCTATTGATGCCGGCGACGATCGCACTAGAGGGACACATGCGCCCTCTAGTGGTGTTTCATGTAGCTACCACTCTGGTAGCTTTACATGAAACACAAAAAAAAAACATTAAAAAAAAAAAGGATTTTTGCCATTTTGGCAAAAAAAATTAACCGCCAGGAGGGTTAAAGAGGAACTCCAGTGAAAATAATGTAATACAAACATTATTTTTACAATAATTATGTATAAATGATTTAGCCAGCGGTTTGCCCATTGTAAAATATTTTAAATCCTGATTTATATTCTGACATGTATCACTTGGGACATTTTTTACTGCTGGCAAGTGATGTAGCTGCTGCTTGCTGTTTTGGCAGTTGGAAACAGCTGTTAACAGCTATTTCCCACAATGCAACAGGGTTCACAGACAGGAAACTGGCAGAGTACGTACTCAGAATTTCTTTGTGGGAGGGGTTTCACCCCAATATCAGACCATACAGCGCCCCTGTGATGGTCTGTTTGTGAAAAGAATAGATTGCTCATATAAAAGGGGGTACTATCAGCTACTGATTGAGATAAAGTTAAATTCTTGGTCGAAGTTTCTCTTAAGCTGATATTGTAGCTAATTTACAATAGCCTTATACATACAGGGGCATCATTCTTCCTTTAAAAAAATATTCTAACAATTATGTGCCTCTGTTACCTTAAAACTAAATTGTTGTATTTCATTTCATTCAATATCATGCACAAAACAGATATCATTTAATTGTGAAAAAAAGAGTTTTTTCAATAGAGAGCACTTCCCAGTCCACTCAAATACAGTCACTTAAAACCAACAACTCAAGTCCTGCATTTTCTTCCTCTTATTCCAGTCTTGCTATGTTCCTGAAGTACCTCCAAATCAGGGCCGGGCCGAGGCATAGGCTGGAGAGGCCCCAGCCTCAGGGCGCAGTGGTAGGAGGGGGCGCACAATTCATTTAGCTGTCATTCCTAATTGTGTATGAAGCAGAAAGAAATAAGAAAAGGGGATACATAGCAGTGACTGCAAGCCAGATAACTAGAGATTAAGGTGTTGGGGAGGTTGTGGGCCCTGTGGCCCTCTTAATCTAATAGCAATTTATGTGTGACAGCTGAGGTGGGAGGGATGGAGGGGCGCACTTTGGTGTCTCAGCCTTGGGTGCTGGAGGACCTTGTCCCAGCTCTGCTCCAAATCAAAAAAGAAAGATAGAGAGATGGACCATAGTATAGTCTGTTTTGCAACTTTGTCCAATCCTGTCACCAGGGGGAGTATAATTCCAGCTATGTAGGCCACCTGTAGTTTTTAATGGATCACCATCAACAGCGTTTATCACGTGACCTCATGCAGAAAGAACTGATGAAAATGGCACAGACAGCACACAGTACTAAAAAGTCTCCCAGACCAATCACTATGACAAGCAGCTTCACATCAGGCCTCTTCACGGTATGCCCTCTAAGGTGGTATTGCAGGTAACCAGTGATCACCTCCGGAATCCTCCGCCCAACTATCAGCAATGGTGGTTCTTGACTCTATATCTTATTATATTTATATTATATTATTATATATTATATCTTATTATCTTTTAGTAAAAGTGATGTTTTTACACAATGGAAGCATGTTCTAGTCCATAGACACACGCTTGGGTGAGAGTCAAGAGCCACTGTTGCTGATAGCTGGATGGAGGATTTCGGGAGTGATCACCGGTTACCCAATCAGTTGCAGGGGTGTTCCTAGAATCCTAAGATATCTGGGGCACTTTGGGGCATTCCAGCCAAAGTGTGTGGCCACGTACCACAATTTAGGTGTGGTCATGTGTGCAGCCAAGTTTACATGAACTTAACAGCTGTCTAAGAAGGCCTGCCCAGAAAAATGTTAGTTGAAGCTCCCCTCTCCATTAATACAAAAGAGGGAAGCGCTCTCTACTTAACACTTTTTTTTTTTGCTATAATAGTTGTATATGTAACACTATTCAGAGGTGCAGCAATTCATGTCCTTTAGGGATTAAATAGAACCTACTAGCTGTTAGGATAAGGGGGAGTGCCTCATCTGACTTCTGTTATATGCAATCCTTTAATATAGAGACTGCTCAAACCCAAAACACAAAAATAATTCAGTTCTAAAATTAAACTAAAATATTAAGAAAAAACTAAAAAAAAAACAAAAAAACAAGCAAATTTGATGTAGACTGGTTAGGACTCCCCCAAATGACTTCTCCCATACCCCAGTCTTGTCAAGGAATGTTCAATGAGTAATGACACTTGGCCTACATGTAAAAACACTGACTTCTCATGATTGTGGAATGTCTTCACAGCTCAAGGATTTCTAAGATGTTAGCTGTATTTGAAACTCTTCTGAACCTATTGGTTTATTTCCAGTCCATCAACATTATATCCTTGGGGGTTTTCCAATATACTTGCAGTGACAAGCTGTATAAAGGAACTTGAGAATTACATCTACTGATGTCATGTCCTGACAAAACTACTGCTGATGGTATTGATGGTTGAATTGTCGCTTCCTGCTCTATTATGAAATGGATGCTTATTAACAATCTGTGTACTTTCCCCACAACAATAACAATCAGTTGTAAAACATACAAGGCATTGATTGAGTCTGCAGCTAGTGTTCACAATCACATGGTGAAAATCAAGGGATCCATATCATGAATTCAGACAAATATATTTAAAGAATGTGATTGAATATAGTGTAGTTAGGAAATGTGAAATGGTAATATGGAATGTGAATAATTTAAACATAGTGTGTAAATATGCATTGTAAATGGAATGGGTGGCTGGGAGCGCAGAGCCTGTGTGGGTGCTGCTCTTCTCCCTGGCCAATACCAAACCACCAGGCTTTTAACATAGGGAGTGGGTTGCTTGGCAAAGGAGGTATAAAATCTTCACTTCTTGCAAAGCAACCTTCCTTTGTCATGGACCAGCAAATTCAAAATCAATCCTCCCCACAGCGAAATAATGGCCCTTCCGAGCCCTTCCCTGTGGTGACCCCAATAGGGACTCCACCTGCCACAGGTAATAGCAGAAGAAAAAAACTAAGTTTATTTTTCTAAATTTTGTTTTGCTTTTACATTTTTTTGTGAAAGTTGGTTAGGAGTAGTCATTTGTAGTCATTTCCTTGAGATGGAGTCTAGACGGTTCTAGACTTTTTGCTGCCTGAGGCAAACTTGTGAGGATGTGCCCCCACCCGAATTGGAATGAGTGCACAGCACCTGACAATTTGCACCGCACGTTATAGCTGCGGTGAGCATCCCAAAAAACACCCTCAGTAATAGGTAGCTAGCCAGGCACAGGTGCCCCCAGTATTGGTAGCTATGTACAGTTGCCCTCAGTATAGGTTAGCCAGGTACAGTTGGCCAGGCACTCTCTTCACTTCCTGTTTCTGCCTGGTGCTGCCCCCAGACTTCTGCCGCCTGAGGAAGTCGCCTCACTTGGCATCATGGCGGACTGGGCCTGTTGGGCAGATATCTGGATATCTGCTGTATTAAGGGGATTCTAGATTCTAACATAATTCCACAACACTTCTTTATCTCCACTCTCTTCTTTAGACACACATTTTTGGAAAAGGCTAATTGTCCTTAATATAATTTGAGGAGAAAATGTTCTAAAGCCCTCTGCTAGTGTCCTTCCCACCCCATCCACTTACATACACACACTCACACATGCTTACACACACACACACACACACACACACACACACACACACACACACACACACACATACACACACACACACTCACACACACACACTCACACGCACACACACACACACACACACACACACACACACACACACACACACACACACACACACACACACACACACACACACACACACACACACACACACACATACACACACACATACTCACACACACACACTCACATGCACACACACACACACACACACACACACACACACACACACACACACGCAAGTCATGTCAGTAGGTACTGGTACTGGTTATGTAATTCATTTTCACATTGTGTTAAAAAAAAGAAAAATGTGATGTTCTAAAGTTGAAGAGATGTTTCGCAAAACATTTACAATGGCATTTTTTTTTGTTTTGTAAAAAGAGATTTTTAGGAAATAACTCTGCTTTCAGACCTGACAAACATTGGGTCAGAGAAAAAAGGCACACAGTGCCGATGTTTATAAATGGCGCGGCATTGAAAACATAGCCTTAACGTTATTTAGAAATATCAATGTTTAATTATGGTGCATAGACGAAAAATGAATTGAAAGGTTAAATTGTTAAGTGGCATATTGCTAATTATCATTTTACTGTCTTTAATGTAAATTAACCCACCGTGAGGAGGGTTTCTTCGGCTGCTGGCTCATTCACTGACACAATTTCCTCGTATGTGGCGGCTTCTCAAGTTTCAAAATAAGCAACAGGAGGGAAGAGAGAGGCGTGGACGGGTGGAGAGCGGACACTTTAGCCCTACCACCTCTGCCGTCTAGGAAAAGCAGATCCTGGAATGAGGATGGTTGGTACAGCACACGGATGATGCTGGCAGGAGGGGAGTGCAGCAGCAGGAGCCGGAATGCCACGCAGGCAGCTGTGTGCTGGGTCACCCACATGGGACCGGCTGCCTGACCACTTCCAGCACCAGTAGACAGTGGGCACTGCCAGCCAGCCACCAACCTGGAGCATCATGCACAGGGTAAGAAAGTACTTTCAGTGGCAGTGGCAGAGCCCTGGCATTTATATTTGTAGCCTCTGTCATCTGGCTGATAACGTTTTATAGCTAAACGTTAAAGTTTATAGCTTATTGTTAAATAACGATAAGCGGCAAAAAAAAAAGCGTAATCACCGTACGCCATTTTTCATATGCGCCATTTTTTACTGGACCCGACAAACATTGGTTGCAGATAAAAGAAGGCAAGCCAAACACATGCCAGTTTTCACAAGCCACTTCTCAGTGCCTTAATCTTAAAGTCCGTGCTGTCCATGCCATTCTTCCAAGACCCTCCAGCGAGCAGCGATGACCCCCTCAAGGCAGCCCAGGTGCCCACCTCCTAATCGCATCCTACACACACTTGGCAGCGTTCTGCACATTGTGCAGTACTGGAAAATTGCTACTGCGCATGCTCAGAATGCTCCTCGGGAGCAAGATCAGGGTTCATGTAGCTTGTGGCCATACATGTGCCATAGCCTTCAACTGGCCATGAAAGTCCAGCTTTGGGGGGGTCGTCGCTGCTCGCTGCAGGGTCTCAGAAGGACGGCAGGAGCACAGGATAACTGCATGGGGCTGCAAGAAGCCCCAGGTAAGATCAACTGAGTTTTTTTTACAGGCTTAAAGGACAACTGAACTGAGAATGTAAGCTGCTAACAAAATTACCTGCTCTTTTTTCTGTTGTGATTCAGACACTATTGCATCCAAATAGATCAGCAGGGCTGCCAGGGCCCTGGTTATTATTTAAAAGGAAATACATATGGCAGCCTCCATAGCCCTCTTGCTATAATTGTCCTTTAAGTATCCCTTTAAACACCTAATAATAAAGTGACCCAGAGACGATGGATATTAAAGATTTTTACTTACACGGGGCTTCCTCCAGCCCCATACGGATACGTCCCTCACTGTCATCCTGAGTGCCTCTATTAAGCTGCAATCAGCTCCATGTATTGGGCTCAGTCGGGCCCAGTTTGACTCTGCTGATGTCACTGAGCACTCAGGAGCCCGGGTAAGTAAAAAATCTTTAATATCCGCGGTTTTTGGCACACTTTAACATTCCCCAACATTGATAGAAAGCAATTTGGTGCAGAGAGTTGACTCAGCTCAAAGTCGGTGTCGATTCGGTGCCATTGGTGAAGGCACTCCATTCTGTAATAGAACGCCTGAAAAGCCGCCGCGTGTACTGACAGCAAGGCGGCTGATTCCGCGTCCAGCGCGGCAGTTTGCACGCAGCGTGCGTCTGGTGTGGCTGGGTCTGTTAGTTCACACAGATTGAGGAATACGCGCGTGCGCGCTGAGAGGCAGAACCTTTATGACAACCAAGGAGGGATCAGCTGACCAGGTTGGTCAGCTGACCTCAGAGCAAGTGACTATTGGTTGATCACTGATGGGTGGCGCCGGAGTGCGCCGCTCTATATATAGTTACTGCTGATCAGTCTCAAGTTGTCTGCTGTTGTGAACACTTACGTGAAAGCACTCAGACCTTAGTCAGATCCTACAGTGTGTTAGAACCAGGAGGACCTGGGAATTCACACTGAGCCAGATTACTTCTGTGTATCATTGTGTTATACTTCAGACTAGTTCCAGGGTGTCGAGACCACGGACCTCACTCCCAAGATTAGGAACTCTGTATTATCTTTGTGTTATACTCCAGACTAGTTCCAGGGTGTCGAGACCATGGACCTCACACCCAAGACTAGGGATACTGTGTTCCATCATATTATACTCCAGACTAGTTCCAGGGTGTTGAGACCACGGACCTCACACCCAAGATTAGGGACTCTGTGTTATCATTGTGTTATACTTCAGACTAGTTCCAGGGTGTCGAGACCACGGACCTCACACCCAAGATTAGGGACTCTGTGTTATCATTGTGTTATACTTCAGACTAGTTCAAGGGTGTCGAGACCACGGACCTCACACCCAAGATTAGGAACTCTGTGTTATCATTGTGTTATTCTTCAGACTAGTTCCAGGGTATCAAGACCACGGACCTCACACCCAAGAATAGGGATACTGTGTTCCATCATATTATACTCCAGACTAGTTCCAGGGTGTTGAAGACTACGGACCTCACACCCAAGACTAGGCATTGTTTTGATATCTGTTATGACCTATTGCATTTCTGACTATCCCTCTGCTTTCTGATTCGGTACCTACGCATATCTGATTATCTGTTGCCAACCCTGCCTGCCTTTGGATACCGAATCAGCCTTCTGTCTCTGTACCTTGTCTGTCAGTGTGTTGCCGACCCGGCTTGCCCGACCTTGACAGCTATCTCTCCCCATTAGAGATAGTCTCCAGACCTGCCAGTGACATCCACCTTTTAGGTGTCACTTACTCACAGGTCCTTCCTTCTTTCAGCCTGGGGCTCCACCCCTTTGGAGGTCTCAGGCTGCTGGAAAGCTTTCGCACTTCCCAGAGGGCGGTATCGATCATACTGCCAAAGACCACCTGCTCCTCGGGTGGTCCAACTCAAAGTCATTACTGTTGCACCAAACACTCACACTATATAGGTGTCCAGAGGTTAGTTATACTTGGATTATCCGTGATTTTGCAGATCATCAATAATCAGGTATATATCTGTATTCTTGGTGATACTGCAGATCACCAATAATCAGATTCTCTCTGTGTGCTGACACCGATCGTTACACATTCACTTGAAAAGTGAGAAGTATCCACTTGCCCAACTTCAGTTCTTCTCACTTAGTTCAATAACCAATCCTTTCCAGCATCAAATAAGACATAAGCGAGAAAAAGGGGACATTGTGTGTAATATTACACAGCACACACTATTCATGCAAATCCACACACTATGATGAGGTTCTGTCACCAATAGGCAGAGATAAGGATCTTTTCGCCTCCCTTCAGAGTGCCTGCTTACACGCAGGTTTCTTTAAGGCTTGGTTCCCATCTGCCGCTGCACCATGTACGGCCAGTGGGAGCAGACAGTGAAGTATCCTCTCCGATGGTCCGCTGTGATCTGGCTGGAGTCTGGGGCAGATTCGTTACCAACATAGGCTATTTGAGAAATGCATCCCTCTGTCTGGGATAATCACGGAGGGCACAGAAGTGCGATCCACGTACTGTGATGAATCCAATGGAACCATTGCAAGCTGACACGTATGTATGGCTTCTATTTATAAAATAGGATTTGTTCACTGTCTGTTTATCGATGAACGGAAAACAGACAAAAAATGGCTCTCAGCTCAAGTGGGAACACAGCCTATCATAAAGCAGAAACAGCCAGCTGTTGCCTCCACGTCCAGTTTACAACTGAAGTACAAACATGCTCCACATAGTGTAATCCAGTACGTTTTTTTTCATAACCCCCCATAAAGTAACACATACACGATAAAAACCTGCTCTATTGCAATAAACAGTGTCACATACAGCACGGCGACAAGCTCCCGCTCCATCCACCATGTTAACCGTAGTCCAGGAAGTATTGCCAATATGTGTGTGTCCTAGTTCTGCCCATGGTGGTGTGTCCTAGCTCTACCAATTTGGTGCAACAGTGTTTATACTGAATAATTAGTCATATTATCAGTAGGACATATTTTCACTCAGTGCATATAAGCAGCAACCTGTTTCAGTACAGCTCTAGCAATGTTAGAGAAACAGTGCTATGATTTATGATAGGAGATGAACAGGAAGGTATATTGAATTTTCAGCGTGTCCAGTTCACATATCCAGTCATGTGTTGGGAACATCCTGTTTCCAGTGTTCTCTTGTAGATGAGTGGATGTCTGAACTGAACACAGTGTAGCTGTTCATCACCGCTCATCTTTCTGAAATCAGCACCAGGGTGTTAAAATAAGGCTTCCATAATCCTGAATGTGAAGCCAGCCCTTTTCACACAGACTAATCTTCAGATTACAGCGGTGATGTCATTGGAATGTATATACATTGATACCTGTTTAAGCTGGAAAGTTCACTCTAATCAGGTGAAGAAGGACAAGTAAGGACACACACCTTTGAATGCATTGTTCAGTTAAACACTGTCGGTTCTATTAGAACCACAAGCCTTGGCATGACAGCAGAAATGTTAAACATGGTTCCTATTAAAAGCATAGTCTTATCATCCCAGTTAGTAAACACAAATGGAAGCCGCCTGGTGTGAAAGTTAGGGCTTTGGAATTAGAAAATGCTAACACAAAGGCCTGAAGGTAAATAGTTTTTCTGTGTGAGGTTTCATACTTCTGTACTGCCGTGCACAACTCGCATTCCTAGCAAGGGAGAAAAAAATGCTGTGTGTGAGCGGACCCCCTTGTGACACTAACTATCTAAAGAATGTTAAGTATATAGATAGGCTGAGTGAGGGTGCTTACAGCTTGCTTGCCTCTATAGAGTAAAGGTTATCTTTTGACTAATGGCTTATTATTATGCTCATAACGTGCTCACTATTAAGCCTTGTACACATGGGGAGAAAAAACGGTAGAAACAAACGATTAATGACTCAGCGTTCATATCTCGTTTGAAATTCCAAAGCACAAATGACGACCTACAGGAATGACAAACGCATGATTCGAAATGGTGATTGGACATTTTGAATGACCGATATGATGAATCACTTTAACCTCCTTGGCGGTTACATTTTTCCGCCATGGAGACTGCATTGCACTTTTTTTGAATTTTTTGTTTTGTTTCATGTAGCTACCTGAGTGGTAGCTACATAAAACACCAATAGAGGGCGCATGTGTCCCTCTAATCCGATCGCCGCCGGCAACAAAAGTAAACAGGAGATTGCGTATAGAACGCGATCACCTGTTTGGCTTCTCCTGTCGCTATGGCTACGATCGGAATGACGTCATGGACGTCAGCCGACGTCCTGACGTCAGACCCATCCGATCCAGCCCTTTGCGCTGCCCAGGACTGACTGGTCCGGGCTGCACAGGGCTCTGACGGGGGGGGGGGGCCCTCTTCTGCCGCTGCGTGTGGACGATCGCCGCAGAGCGGCGGCGATCGAGCTGGACGCGCAGCCAGCACTTTGCTAGCTGTGCATCCAGCTCGAACAGAACTTACAGAATTTACAGAACAGGAATCGCCCCACCAGGGGCTGAGATATATTCCGCGGCGGCTTACCCCGAGCTCAGCTCGGGGTTACCGCTAAGGAGGTTAAGGCCGGTTTCACACTGCCAACCTGCGTTGTTGGAGAGATGCAACCACAATGCTAAAAAAGGCCCTCAGGGATTTCTGGGTTAATACGCGGTAATTCCTTCCGTGGCCGTAAGCCAAGCAGGAAGTGGAAGTGTGTTGAAAATATACGCTTCCACGCATGTGTGCCACAATGGCAAAACCATTCCAAAAAGTCTGCTTTGCCATAGACTTACACGACTTCCGGTCCGCTGCACATCGCCATGCTAACAACATGCTGTTTCCCTGGCAAAAAAGTAATTTCCATTGCATTGTGTCGCCTTGTCCCACTATGAAAGGCCCATGAGTGTGTGTGTGTGTGTGTGTGTGTGTGGGGGGGGGGGGGTTGGCAATATATGGATATCAGATATCAGTTTCCTAACCAATATCTAGGACGGTTCAGAGTCACAAAAGGACTGTTGAGATTTGGACTTATGTGAAAACATGCCCTGGGTTTAAAAAAAAAAAAAAAAAAATTTTAAAAGTGTACTTTTTCCATCAATTAAATTTTAAGTGTGGATGGGAAAATTATTTTTTTTTTTTAAATGCATTGGATGGAATAGTAATTTATCTTTAGTTATTTGCATCTCCATGTTTCAGTCTACAATAAGCTTATTTTCCCAAGTTGATTGGTGAAAACTTTACAGTTTAATGTGACAGTACACGTTTAAAAATACTGTTAACTCTTTTCCTTCATGCAGCTTTGGTTTCCCCTTAGAATTTATAGTGTACCAGAGTGGTGTTCTGCCCCTTAACACAATTAAAGTTTTTTTTTTTTTTTATTCAAATAAAAATTCTCAACTCACTTTAATGATCCCCTGCTTGCACCCACTAAACACATTTGACCTTCTGTATTGCCAATACACAATGCCATAAATGGGCAGTAACTAAATATGGCAGTGATGCAGTGTGAGTGATGGGGACTAACTCCACGGCCCATGTTGTGGTTCCATTGAAGTAGGCAGTGCATTCTTGACCTTTCAGTGTCAGTGCACCGGCTGGACGCTTACTAGTGCTCTGCACGGGCAAAGGAGAGATGTGCATATCCAGGAAACGGCCGCTCAACCATCGGTGTAAAGCCACAAATTGTCTTTTTTTAAAGGGAACCTTAACTGGCGGGTAAAAAAAAATTCACTTACCTGGGGGCTTTCCCAAGCCTCCCGCAGCTGTCCTGTGCCCGCGCCGGTCCTTCGGTGCCCTCCGGTCTCCCTCCGCGGCTAAGTTTCGTTTTCGGACGACTGCCAGTCATCCTCGGGCAAAGCGTCCTCTTCTTCCGTATTCCCCGTCGTAAAGAGCTGTAAAGCGCGTCCGCATGATGCGTTTGGCGTCATGCGGACGCGCTTTACGGCTCTTAGCCGTAAAAACTTAGCCGCGGAGGGAGACCGGAGGGTACAGAAGGACCGGCGCGGGCACAGGATGGCTGCGGGAGGCTTGGGAAAGCCCCCAGGTAAGTGAATTTTTTTTTACCCACCAGTTAAGGTTCTCTTTAAGTCAGACAAGTACAGCTGATGCATGCCAGGCAGTCTTAGGCCCTTACTTACAAGCAACAGGTGTGCATATTTTAAGCTGTGTGTGTACCTCCCCAGGTGTGGTAACCACAGTTTAAAGGGGACACCACCTCACATATGAAGTATAGTATCGAACAAACACAGACACAAAACTGATACAGTAAAATCGAATAAAATAGTATTATTATGTAGTATTTATATAGCGCCGACATATTTCGCAGCACTTTACAGAGTACATAAATTTATCTCGTTAACTGTCCCTCAGAGGAGCTTACAATCTAATGCTTACCATAGTAATATATTCATTGTAGTCTAGGACCAGTTTTTAGGGGAGTCCTACAGTACTAACTTATCTGCAGGTTTTAGGGATGTAGGAGGAAATCTGAGTGCCTGGAGAAAAAACCCACGTAGACACGGGGTAGCCCTAGCTGGAATTCGAACCAAAGGCCTTGTGCTACAAAGTGAGAGTGCCACCCACTACGACATATCAGAGCAAACAGAGGGAACTCTCATCAATCACAGTATAAGTTTACATTCCAAAATGGAAAATCACCTCCTCAAACTGAGCGACTTCCACGCTCCACTACCTGGAATTGAAGTTTACTCATGTCACCGGCATAATGTTTAACAAATTGTCTGGAAACTGCTAAAATATTTTGTGTGGTCCACTGTGGGCCCTTGTAGTGTTAAACAATCTGGAGCCGATGGGAATGCACACTGCAACCACCATTCTGTAAGTGACAGACTGTACAGGAAATGACATACACAACATTAGAAGCATTACAATTTATAAACTGTTTTATTTCAAACATTCTATTTCTCAAGGAACAATGAAGTCATATGTACATGACAGTAATGGCAGGTGGACAGGCCACATTTATAGGAACCAACTGTGGAAAGCCAGGTACCTGCTCTGGATAGAGGGGCAGAAGACTGGAAGAGGCTTTACGACACAGGTGAACCTCGAGTTTGGGGTTTGTGGAAAGTGTAGGAAACATCCTAGAGATTCCCAAGAGCCAAGGCCAGATTTATACTTTTTCCGCCCCAGGCCAAGTATGTTGTGGCATCCCTTCCATGTAAAGCAGCACCCCTTCCATTCCATGTGTAGCCCCCTCTACTAAGTGTATCATCCATGCACTGCAGCCCCTCTCTTTCTTGTACAGCTCCCTTGGGCATCAGTTTCTGTTTTCATGTGTTGCTTCCCATTTGCAGTCTTCTTGTTCATATGTAGCATCCTCTTTTTTATGCCCAGGAGCCTTGGTGTATATGAGGACACCGCATGACTCCCATGTGTGTGTGCGGTGTGTGTTTGTAGTGTGGGGAGGGAGTGTGAGTATTATCTCCTTTTTTTGAATAAGAATAAAAATAAAATTATTACATTTTACTATCTATCACCTGCGCTCCTTTTTAATATAATTTTGTAAAGCTTCACTTTCCCCTTTTTGGATCAGCTCTCCTCTTCTATCACCAAGCGGTGCTGTCATGTCAACTTCCTCTTCCGGGTCTGGACCACATGATATGACATGCGATCAGGACCTGAAGGAGGATGTCAGCATCAGAGCTAACATTACAGATCTGCTCGGTGATAGAAGAGTAGAAAAGATCTTGCAAGGGGAGAACAAAGTCTGTGCCTGATTCAGGTAAATACAAAGCTCTTCCTGCTGCTCTGCATTACACTGGGGGAGGCACAAAAGAATGTGGCACTACAGTGCACAAAATTAAGAAAAAAAGTTGCGGAAAAGATTAAACGGAGAGATGTGTGTAGCATGGAGACACATGTGAGACTGGCTGCAACTAAACTGTCCAAACAAATGAGCACTTCAGCCTCCCATGTAAAAGAGGCCTAATTCCCAGGATATTGTATAGGATCCTTATTCTAGTGGTGATGGTTTGAGTTTATTAATAAATGGTGAGTCAAAAAGATATCTGGAGGCCTCTTAAAAGTGGGATTACATTTTCTTTGTTGCTGGACCAATCGATTTTCCTAAAATTACTTGCACATTGGCCTTTGTTTTTGTGGAGGAACATAAGACTAAAGACACTCAAAACATTCATCAAAAATTTTTACTGACTCTTTATCAGGAACGGTGTCTACTGCTACCTTTAGATCTCTATAAATCTGCTGCCAAGAAAGGCTAAACTGAAGACATGAAAGTGCCTAACTAGCCACATATAGTAAACTTAGCTCCTCATGAGTCTGATTGACAAGAAGATGAAACGCATAGGACAAACATGGAGGGGGGTCCAGCACTGAACGGGTAGGCAGGAGCGGGACGCTGCTAACAGCTGAGCCTGATTGAACAGCAAGAAAGGCTAAGCTTACCATTTCTGATTTTAGCATTGTTACATTGTACATGCAATTCTTGGCAGTTTTTACTTTTTAGCCCACTAATGCATTTCTGTGTTGTTGAAAAGTGGACACAAATGCATTAGTGGCCTCAAGCCCTTAATAAACAGGCTATAGCAGAGATGGATTGAGATGTAATGGGGCCCTAGGCAAGGTAGTAGATTTGGGACCTCCTTGTGATCCTTTAGGTATGCTGAAGTGAAGGGAGATCAAAGAAGGTGGTAGGTGGGCCCCTTGACACCCACTAGGCCCCAAGTACCTGCCTAGGTTGCCTGGTGGATGATCCTGCTGATCAGATATGTGTCTGCTTGAGTTTTATAGCCAGAGTCATTTGAGAGCAGTGATTGATGAAGGGATAAATAAATATATATATATACTGTATGCACTCAACACATTTCTATTTTATAGTCACATGTCTTTACAAAAATGCTTTTTTTTGTTCTGGTAGCATAATTTCTACACATGTAAGTGACTCATATTTAAGTAAAGTCGTATTCTTCACAATATTATGATTTCTGGAGTGGTGTTACAAATGTCGCTTTGTATTTGAGGATAGGACAGCTGCAATCAGCAACAGACTTTCTCATGCGTAGCACATTACCTATGCTGAAGAATAATAAGTGAGGCTTCTAGACCTGTAATGAAAAGTACATGAATCTCTGCTCAATTTAACATGACAAAATTATTACCACATAAAGCATGTTTTATGGTACTGGCAAAAAAAAAATATCAATTTGACTTGCAACTCCATTTGTCTCCACAAGATGTCCCCCTTACATCTATAATCTGCAGGCTCCAAAATTCAGGCTGCACAGACATTTGTAACAGAATAAGCTAAACTGTTCACTACTTAAATCTGTAGGAGCTGTTTACAGGAAGAAAATAGATATCCGAAACATATTAATGAGGACCAGTGCATTGTTCCAAGACAAAAATAGGCCACCTACTGCTTTTCACTTCTTAAGGAATTTAACATCCTTGTTCTCCTATATATATATATATATATATATATATATATATATATATATATATATATATACTCAGACAGGATGCAGGAGTTTTTTATATTTCTACAACTGACGAGGCATACAATTTGATTGTGCACCTCGAATTACCTAGTTAACACAAACATTGCTGGTGTAATGCACTTTGCGCCATATGCACAATGCATGCTACGTCAGTTGCACTAGTACTGGTTAAATGGAGGTACACTACCTGTGCACTGCAATTTTAAAGTGGGTTTGTAATTCAACACATTTCATAGTAATGCAGACAAGAATAATTTCATTTTAACATTTAAAGTTACTAGCCACCTACAGAAACTATGTACATCAAGTTAGCTGCAATTATATATGTTACGGCCAGAACCCGAAGTTTGGCCACTTCTAGTTCTGGCCGGCCACTTCGGGTTCTGGCCGGCCAATGTGCGAAGTGGCTGCTGCGCTGCGGCCAATGTGAGAAATGAAATTATTCCTGTAACGTTAATGTATCTTCTGGCCACAGTGCAGCGGCCAAATGTATCACAACTTAGTTAGTTTAATGCAATTAAGCCGGCGGCAATGTAACAGATCAAGCCGCCGGCTTTTTCTCTGCCTCTCTCTCCTCCCCCCCCCCGCCCCCCCCCCCCCCCCGCCTCTCTCGCTCTCCTATGGGCAGCCGGTGGGGACACGCGTGTCCCCCCGGAGTCGTTCGTCGTGGCAGGGGAATCCTGCCGTTCTTGCAGAGCGGGTGCTGGCAGAAGCAATGTCTGCAGCCTCCCCGCTCTGCTCTCCTGCCGCGAGGAACGATTCTCGGGGACACGCGTGTCCCCGCTGGCTCCCCATAAGAGAAGGAGAGAGGGGGGGGAGGGGGGAGAGAGAGGCAGAGCAAAAGCCGGCGGCTTCATCTGTTACATTGCCGCCGGCTTAATTGCATTAAGTTAACTAAGTTGTGATACATTTGGCCGCTGCGCTGCAGCCAGAAGATACATTAACGTTACAGGAATAATTTCATTTCTCACATTGGCCACAGCGCAGCGGCCACTTCGCACATTGGCCGGCCAGAACCCGAAGTGGCCGGCCAGAACTAGAAGTGGCCAAACTTCGGGTTCTGGCCGTAACATATATACTAAATGTTTCCACAAAGGCCATTTATGCCAACCATCCTCCCCTTAAAGAACTACTTAAAAGGCCACTATTAAAAAATATAAATACATGTGCATGTTTACATGTAAGAAGTACATTTGTCCCAGAGTAAAAGGCACTATAAATTACTTTTTTCCTGTGTCACTGTGCGTTGTTTCGATTTAAAGGACCTTTACACAGATGCTGGCCAGGCTCCTTATTTGCTTAGGGCAGGAATCCACTAACACAGTTGTGTCCGCTTTTCAGCATCTGTAACATTGAGGGCCTGAGCCCACTAATGCAGTTGTGCACAGCTGTATGCAGTTGTGTCTGCTTTTCAGCATCTGTAACATTGATGTGTTGCTGGAAAGCGAACACAACTGCGTTAGTGGGCTCAGGCCGTAACACAGTATTCTGGCAGTTGGACTGAGCAACTGATGTCAACCAAGTGCTTTTGAAAAATCAAGAAAATCGTAATAATCCCACATGAGCAGATGGACTAGCCCAAAATCTATCACATTTTCAGTGACAGCAACATAGCAAAAAATAAATAAATAAAAATAATAATAATAATAATAATACAGTGCATTATACTCTGGGACAAATGTACATCCTACATATATGTATACATGTATGCATGTATTTTATATTTTCCAATTTAGCGGTCCTTTAAGCAAAAAAAAAAAAAAAAATGTTCTCCAACAATATTATTAGAGGGATACAGAGGCTACCATATTTCTTTTCTTTGAAACAATTCCCATTACCTGACTGTCCTCTGCTGACCCTGTACTAATAAGTGTCTTTACCATACATTTTATTCAGCAAGAACAAGTATGCAGATCATGCACTCAGTCTAAAGTCTGGCTACCCAAGTAGCATACTTGTTTCGGGGACAGCTATCACATGCTAGCGGAGCCAGAAAGGCCAACAGTATGCTCTTCAATACATCCAAAGAAGTCAAACAGCAGCAGGTTGACAGGTAGTAGCTGGTAGCTAGTGCAGGTGTGAAAAAACAAATAAAGGTTTCTGCCCTGTGCAAGTTATTGCTCATGCAGGTTAAACAAAATATCTGAGCAGTTTTTTTCTGAAAGATAAAATTATAAAAAAAAAAAAAGATTCCAAGCTAGAAAACAGGAGCAGTTTTTGTTTATGGTCAGTACTGGAAACTTATAGCTGGCTGCAAACTGACAGGGGAAGGCAATTTTTACATTAAATGACAAAAAGATTTGTGCAATACTGATATACGCTTATAGAATATTATTATTTATACAAAAATTGTTACTGTATACACTATTTATACTCTTTCCTGCTATTACTATCCTCATACTTGCCCATACCCATCCCCACTGTAAGCTATTCTACAAACTGTGCAATGCCCAGCGGGTATAAATTTGCTAGTTATTATTATTATTGATTCACATTTGCTCAATCATCTTTCACAGCACTGTATAATATCACACGAGGGACACAGGAGAGACAGAGAGGGATGTGGATTCAGAAGACATTGCATTCTTTGAACAAGAGACTTGTGAGCTTTGTTTAAGACGTTGTATAACTGCGGCAAATTGTGTAAGATTATATCATTCTATAACTCTTTTTTTTTCTGTTAGAGGCATCCGTACCACAGAAAGTTTATTTGTAAATCCATTTCCTAGACTGAGCAGAGTGAAGAAAGGGGTCAGGCACAGTACCAAATGCTGCAGGTCTTAAAACTCTGCCTCGTGGGATTAGCAAATGCACAAAGGAAAGTGAAAAGTAGATGTCCCCCTAATCAGTATGCTGGAGAAGGCCTCTCAGAAGCTATCTGAGGACATGCTTGACACATGATCTATTTTCCCCGCACACAAAAGAAGCACCCTATAGCTCCAACATTCACTCAGCCCTAATTAACTCAAAAGCCGTCAACTGCTGCTGGAAAGTATGTATACCGGGCCTCACACATAAAAACAGGGGGGAATAAAATTGTCTGCACGTCCCCCAGCAACAGACTAGAATTCAACTGTCAATCTTTCAGGGCAGTTCAAAAATGAGAGTTAGAAGATGGTTACTATGGGCAATAAAGACGGGTTTGTTTCTGCCGATATAGGCTTTTTGCTTGGTGCTGAGGCCTTTGTTCTCGTAAAAGCAGCCCATACCGAAATTCTGTTTGTCACAATAAGGCTCAGTGAAGAGAATACGGACATGCGCGCTCGCCAAGAAATCAAATGATATCTGTTTCAGCAAAGTAATTCCACCGTCCTCTGTTGCTTTGGCAAATAAAGAACAAACAGAAAAAGAAGGTGAAGTCACACACAGGGAAAATGTATTGATTTCTGGCCAGTTTGTGGCTTGTGAGTCATGCGCTGAAGTCTGTAGTACGGCTTTTGTTTTCCTGTCTGCTGTGAAACGTTTCCAGGTGCAGCGAGTGCTCCGGGGGAAACGATGTCTGTGACAATGATCATAATACCATATGACTACAATTTTCCTCCCTGTAAATAATGAATAGGAATATCTGCCTCGAAAAATTGCCATAGCAGCTAATTTATTCTAAAGGAGTCTGCAATCACTGCTGACAGTTTATCAGAGGGGAGCAAATTCTAAGTATGAGGTAACAATAAGCTAAACACCCATAAATGCACAGATAGACTGTCACCAGAACAGCTGGGATTAATCTACGTTATATTTGATTTTAAAGGATTGCATTAGGCTGATAACATCATCTTATCTTTTCACCTCGGTGTTGTGAATGGGAAGTGCTTATAAGTCTGCTAAAATTAAAGGAAAAAAGATCCTTTAAGTTGTATTAACTGTATTCGGATGTGTATTGTGAGAAAGCCAAGTTGGGGCGTAACTTACATAGCCTGGACCCCCCAGAAAATTTCAAGAGACGGCCTCCCCTTCCCCTCCACTGTGAACCTATATGGAATCTGTGTGTGCTCCCGAGTCTCCGGCTCCCCCTGGCACCCCCCCAAATTCTGCACTGCAGCTGTATCCTCAGTGAAGCGTAATACTTTACCTCGTTCCAGTGGGACGGGTCCTCTTCACTCTGTGTGAGCACACTGCAGTCTATTAGCTGCAGCTCTAACTGCACTGTATGTCATGTGACAGGAAGCCACAAGCTAATAGGCTGCATGGTGTGGCTACACAGAGAGAAGTGGGCCCATCTCGTTGGAATGAGGTAAAGTATTAGGCCTGGTTCACACTTGCGTTGAAGTGGAACACGGATCTGTGAAAACGGATCTGATCACTGGTCAATCGGATCCATTTTTACTTGGTTGCCACTTCGTTTCTGTTCCACTGCCTCCGTTCCGTTTCCCCACGTTCCCCCCCCCCCCCCCCCCTGACACCCACCACCAAAGTGTATTTTTCTATTTAGAAATGGTCTGTTTTTTCACTAGTGTGAGAAGTCGTACATTTTCTCATTGCCCTAATGCAGCGCTTCAGCATTTCGTTTTGCTGGGATCGGCAGTCCGGAAAAATTGGTGCTGCAGGAAATTTGCGGTCTGTTCAGCGGATCGTGCGGAACGCATCCGTTTGAACAGATGGATGTGAACAGATCCATCGGTTGACATTGGATCTGTCCCCATCTGTTCCGATCCATTACCTTCCAATCCGGGAAAGGACCATTTTTTAACTCTAATGTGAACTGAGCCCTATGCTCCACTGCAGCTGTCACTGCTCTGAAGAATTTGGGCGGTGCCGGGGGGATACTTGGGGGCCCGGACTCAGTGGCCCACACACACAGTTTCCACACAGGTTGGTGGTGGGGGATGGAGAGTTTGCGAGGGGGCACCTCACACAAGGCCCGGGGCCCCCTGCAATGGCGGGGGTCACAGTGGCTATTGTTCAGCAAATGAAGCCAAGCATGAGACTATAGTAAAGCAGGAGGAAGGAGAATCCAAGTTATTATCTGATATCTGTGTCTGTGATCCTTCTTCTGTGTCTTTTTATTGTTATGCCTGGGAACAGGAAGGGAGGGTATAATAATTAGACTCCAAGCAACCATTAAGCAGCTTGTACTACTTGTACTGACAGTGAAGAACTCAGTGTAGCTTTATGCCACTACAGGGAATCCCATACACCAGACTTGTACAGAATTTAAAGTTTAGCTGACTAAAATAATGCCTATGATCATTTTGGCTGACAGTTTTCTGGCTACCCCTTAAAAATTGAACAGCATTTTGTGTCCTATGGAGAAGGGAGAAGGAAATAAAAATGTAGGGAGGTCCACAGGGACAAAGCAATTGGCCAGACAAAAATCTGCCAATGACTGATTGCTTGTCAAACATGTTTAGACGGATGCAGGAAAACAGGAGGGGTGTATAATTATATATAAGCTTTTTTATTACATTAAAATTCCATTTATCGAAAGATGCACTTGTTCACCGAGAACCAAGACTATTCCACAGAGAAAAGGCTTGGCTTGAAACTGCAGGATTATACAGCAGTTATCAGATTTCTAGCCACTGGAGTTCTATTTGTTGGCTTCCAGCAGTAGCACACTGCTTTCCTCTCTCCTCTGTACACATCACCAGCCTGTGTCATAGTGCAAACAGTAAAGTGTCATCTTTTCTTCAGTGTTATCTCCCCTTCTGACTTGTGGGACCTGTGGCCATTAGGAAGTCTCTGCACTGTGTGCTCCTTTTTGGGACACTGAAGAACTATGGATTTCACATTAAAACTGGGGCAGCATGGTGGTGTAGAGGTTAGCTCTCTCACCTTTGCAATGCTGGATCCCGGTTTGAATCCCAGCCATGGTACTATCTGCCTGGAGTTTGTATGTTCTCCCTCTGTCTGCATGGGTTTCCGGTTTCCACCCACATCCCAAAAACATATGGATAAGGTCACTGGCTTCCCCCTAAATTGGCCCTAGACTATGACACATACACTACACGATACATACATACACATATGACTATGGTAGGGACTAGATTGTGAGCCCCTCTGAGGGATAGAGTTGGGCCGAACGGTTCGCCTGCGAACGGTTCCATGCGAACTTCAGTGGTTCGCGTTCGCGTCCCGCAGGCGAACCTTTGCGGAAGTTCGGTTCGCCCCATAATGCACATGGAGGGTCAACTTTGACCCTCTACATCACAGTCAGCAGGCCCAGTGTAGCCAATTAGGCTACACTAGCCCCTGGAGCCCCACCCCCCCCCTTATATAAGGCAGGCAGCGGCGGCCATTACGGTCACTCGTGTGCTGCCTGAGTGAGAGTAGGGCGAGCTGCTGCAGACTGTCTCTCAGGGAAAGATTAGTTAGGCTTAACTTGTTCCTGTCTGGCTGCATACCTGTTCTGTGAACCCACCACTGCATACCTGTGCTGTGAAACCACCACTGCATACCTGTGCTGTGAACCCACCACTGCATACCTGTGCTGTGAACCCACCACTGCATACCTGTTCAGTGAACCTGCCACTGCATACCTGTTCTGTTCAGTGGACCCGCCACTGTATACCTGTTCATTGAACCCACCACTGCATACCTGTGCTGTGAACCCACCACTGCATACCTGTTCTGTGAACCCACCACTGCATACCTGTGCTGTGAACCTACCACTGCATACCTGTTCAGTGAACCCGCCACTGCATACCTGTTCTGTTCAGTGGACCCGCCACTGTATACCTGTTCATTGAACCCACCACTGCATACCTGTGCTGTGAACCCACCACTGCATACCTGTTCTGTGAACCCACCACTGCATACCTGTTGTGTTCAGTGAACCTGCCACTGCATACCTGTTCTGTGAACCCGCCACTGTATACCTGTTCTGTTTAGTGAACCCGCCACTGTATACCTGTTCTGTTCAGTGGACCCGCCACTGTATACCTGTTCAGTGAACCCGCCACTGCATACCTGTTCTGTTCAGTGAACCCGCCACTGCATACCTGTTGTGTTCAGTGAACCTGCCACTGCATACCTGTTCTGTGAACCCGCCACTGTATACCTGTTCTGTTTAGTGAACCCGCCACTGCATACCTGTTCTGTTCAGTGGACCCGCCACTGTATACCTGTTCAGTGAACCCGCCACTGCATACCTGTTCTGTTCAGTGGACCCGCCACTGTATACCTGTTCAGTGAACCCGCCACTGCATACCTGTTGTGTTCAGTGAACCTGCCACTGCATACCTGTTCTGTGAACCCGCCACTGTATACCTGTTCTGTTTAGTGAACCCGCCACTGCATACCTGTTCTGTTTAGTGAACCCGCCACTGCATACCTGTTCTGTTCAGTGGACCCGCCACTGTATACCTGTTCAGTGAACCCGCCACTGCATACCTGTTCTGTTCAGTGGACCCGCCACTGTATACCTGTTCAGTGAACCCGCCACTGCATACCTGTTGTGTTCAGTGAACCCGCCACTGTATACCTGTTCTGTGAACCCACCACTGCATACCTGTTCTGTTTAGTGAACCCGCCACTGTATACCTGTTCTGTTTAGTGAACCCGCCACTGCATACCTGTTCTGTTCAGTGGACCCGCCACTGTATACCTGTTCAGTGAACCCGCCACTGCATACCTGTTCTGTTCAGTGGACCCGCCACTGTATACCTGTTCAGTGAACCCGCCACTGCATACCTGTTGTGTTCAGTGAACCTGCCACTGCATACCTGTTCTGTGAACCCACCACTGTATACCTGTTCTGTTTAGTGAACCCGCCACTGTATACCTGTTCTGTTTAGTAAACCCGCCACTGCATACCTGTTCTGTTCAGTGGACCCGCCACTGTATACCTGTTCAGTGAACCCGCCACTGCATACCTGTTGTGTTCAGTGAACCTGCCACTGCATACCTGTTCTGTGAACCCGCCACTGTATACCTGTTCTGTTTAGTGAACCCGCCACTGTATACCTGTTCTGTTTAGTGAACCCGCCACTGCATACCTGTTCTGTTCAGTGGACCCGTCACTGTATACCTGTTCAGTGAACCCGCCACTGCATACCTGTTGTGTTCAGTGGACCCGCCACTGTATACCTGTTCAGTGAACCCGCCACTGCATACCTGTTGTGTTCAGTGAACCTGCCACTGCATACCTGTTCTGTGAACCCGCCACTGTATACCTGTTCTGTTTAGTGAACCCGCCACTGTATACCTGTTCTGTTTAGTGAACCCGCCACTGTATACCTGTTCAGTGAACCCGCCACTGCATACCTGTTGTGTTCAGTGAACCTGCCACTGCATACCTGTTGTGTTCAGTGAACCTGCCACTGCATACCTGTTCTGTGAACCCGCCACTGTATACCTGTTCTGTTTAGTGAACCCGCCACTGCATACCTGTTCTGTTCAGTGAACCCGCCACTGTATACCTGTTCAGTGAACCCGCCACTGCATACCTGTTCTGTTCAGTGGACCCGCCACTGTATACCTGTTCAGTGAACCCGCCACTGCATACCTTTTGTGTTCAGTGAACCTGCCACTGCATACCTGTTCTGTGAACCCGCCACTGTATACCTGTTCTGTTTAGTGAACCCGCCACTGTATACCTGTTCTGTTTAGTGAACCCGCCACTGTATACCTGTTCAGTGAACCCGCCACTGCATACCTGTTGTGTTCAGTGAACCTGCCACTGCATACCTGTTGTGTTCAGTGAACCTGCCACTGCATACCTGTTCTGTGAACCCGCCACTGTATACCTGTTCTGTTTAGTGAACCCGCCACTGTATACCTGTTCTGTTTAGTGAACCCGCCACTGCATACCTGTTCTGTTCAGTGAACCCGCCACTGTATACCTGTTCAGTGAACCCGCCACTGCATACCTGTTGTGTTCAGTGAACCTGCCACTGCATACCTGTTGTGTTCAGTGAACCTGGATCATGGAAGAAAAAGAAAAAACATCCGGGCACCTTCCGTCTCTGGTTTTATTGCTGTGTTACAAAGTTTCAATCAAAAGCGGGTTACATACCACAGGTGCGTACACTAATAGGCTCCGTGTCGGTGGTGGTGAGTTGGAGGTGGGGGTGTCGGGCATCAGTTGGGGCTTGCGACGGCCGTTTCGTGTCCTTACAGACGCTTGGTCACGCTGCGCTCCATTAACTGAGGCGGACTTCTTTCTTCGCATGTTGGATCCGATGAGCACACGTTTGAGCAAGTTTGTCCTAAGGGTTGCTGGAGGATTGGTGAGAGACTTATTGTTCACCTCATTATTGTTTCCCTGCGCTTTCATCTGTATATGCTGCATTTACATGCACCTATGGGGAGTGCCACTTTGTTAATTCTTTTTCTACATTAATATCAGGTGTTCAGTGAACCTGCCACTGCATACCTGTTCTGTGAACCCGCCACTGTATACCTGTTCTGTTCAGTGAACCCACCGCATCAGTGCGCATACCTGTGCAGTTAAGTGAACCCACCTACCTACGTGAGTGCACGCAGTGTGATATACCACTTCGTGCATACCCGATATGGACAAAACAGGTAGAGGAAGAGGTAGTGCCAGAGCCAGAGGAAGGCCACCCGGCAGGTCTGCGCGAGGTCGTGTAAATGTAATTTCGTGTGGACCTGGCCCACAGTACAGTGCTCGGAAGAAGGCACGTCCCATCACCTCCCAAGATTGTCAGGACGTGGTTGAGTATTTAGCGACACAGAACACCTCATCTTGCTCAGCCACCAGCACTACTACTAGCACCACTTCCGCTGCATTTGACACTTCGCAAGAATTATTTAGTGTTGAAATCACTGATGCACAGCCATTGTTGTTACAGCCAGATGAATTTTCACCAGCTCATATATTTGAGTTACCCGGCAACACTATGGATGTAACGTGTAAGGAGGATGAAGGACCTACTGATGGTGCATGTTTGGATTTGTCTGAGGCAAGCGAAGCTGGGCAGGATGATTACGATGATGACGATGATAGGGATCCTCTGTATGTTCCCAATAGAGGAGATGAAGAGGGGGACAGTTCAGAGGGGGAGTCAGAGAGTAGTAGGAGGAGAGAAGTTGCTGAAAGAAGCTGGGGCAGCTCTTAGTCAGAAACAGCTGGTGGCAGAGTCCAGCACCATGTATCACCACCTATGTACAGCCAGCCAACTTGCCCTTCAGCATCAGCTGCTGAGGTCCCCATAGTGCCCACATCCCAGGGTGGCTCAGCGGTGTGGAAATTTTTTAATGTGTGTGCCTCAGATCGGACCAAAGCCATCTGTTCGCTCTGCCAACAAAAATTGAGCCGTGGAAAGGCCAACACTCACGTAGGGACAAGTGCCTTACGAAGGCACCTGGAGAAAAGGCACAAACAGCAATGGGATGGCCACCTGAGCAAAAGCAGCAGCAGCACACAAAAGCAAAGCCACCCTCCTTCTCCTCTTCCTCCTCCATCAGGTTCATTATCTGCTTCTGCCGCTTTCTCCCTTCTACCTTCACAGGCACCCTCCTCCACTCCGCCTCTGCCCTTGAGCGGTTCCTGCTCCTCTGCCCACAGCAGCAGTCAGGTGTCCGTGAAGGAAATGTTTGAGCGGAAGAAGCCAATTTCGGCCAGTCACCCCCTTGCCCGGCGTCTGACAGCTGGCGTGGCGGAACTGTTAGCTCGGCAGCTGTTACCATACCGGCTGGTGGACTCTGAGGCCTTCCGTAAATTTGTGGCCATCGGAACACCGCAGTGGAAGATACCAGGCCGCACTTATTTTTCGAGAAAGGCCATACCCCAACTGCACCGTGAAGTTGAGAGGCAAGTGGTGTCATCTCTTGCGAAGAGCGTTGGGTCAAGGGTACACCTGACCACGGATGCCTGGTCTGCCAAGCACGGGCAGGGCCGCTACATTACCTACACAGCCCATTGGGTGAACCTGGTGGTGAACGATGGCAAGCAGGGCGCAGCGGACCAAATTGTGACACCTCCACGGCTTGCAGGCAGGCCTCCTGCCACCTCCTCTCCTCCTGCTACATGCTCTTCGCTGTCCTCCTCCTCCTTGGCTGAGTGGCAGTTCTCCTCTCCAGCTACACAGCCCCAGCTCCGCAGGGCCTATGCTGCATGCCAGGTAAGACGGTGTCACGCCATCTTAGACATGGCTTGTCTCAAAGCGGAGAGTCACACTGAAACAGCTCTCCTGGCTGCTCTTAAGAAACAGGTGGATGAGTGGCTGACCCCGCACCACCTGGAGATAGGCAACGTGGTGTGCGACAACGGCAGCAATCTGCTTGCCGCTTTGCATATGGGGAAGCTGACACACATACCCTGCATGGCACATGTCATGAATCTAGTGGTTCAAAGATTTGTGGCAAAGTACCCTGGCTTAGCGAATGTCCTGAAGCAGGCCAGGAAGTTCTGTGGGCATTTGAGGCGGTCTTACACAGCCATGGCACGCTTTGCGGAAATTCAGCGCAAAAACAACATGCCGGTGAGACGCCTCATTTGCGATAGCCCGACTCGCTGGAACTCGACCCTGCTCATGTTCTCCCGCCTGCTAGAACAGAAGAAAGCTGTGACCCACTACCTCTACAACTACAGTAGAATGAAACAGTCTGGGAAGATGGGGATGTTCTGGCCCGACAACTGGACACTGATGGAAAATGCATGCAGGCTCATGCGGCCGTTTGAGGAGGTGACCAACCTGGTGAGCCGCAGTGAGGGCACCATCAGCGACTTAATTCCCTACGCTTACTTCTTGGAGCGTGCTGTGCGTAGAGTGGCGGATGAAGCTGTGAATGAGCGTGACCAGGAACCGTTACGGCAGGAACAGGCATGGGACCAATTTTCATCAGACCCAGCTGTTTCCTCAACACCTGCGGCAGCACAGAGGGGGGAGGAGGAGGAAGAAGAGAAGTCGTGTGCAGAAGACGAGTCAGACTCAGAGGATGATGAGCAAGGTGTTTCTTTGGGGGAGGAGGAGGAGGAGGAGGGGACAGCGGCAGGAGAACAACCTCAGCAGGCATCGCAAGGGGCTTGTGCTGCTCAACCTTCCCGTGGTATTGTTCGCGGCTGGGGGGAGGAGGTTGACTTACCTGACGTCACTGAGGAAGAGCAAGAGGAGATGGAGGGTACTGGATCCGACTTTGTGCAGATGTTGTCTTTTATGCTGTCCTGCCTGTTGAGGGACCCCCGTATAAAAAACCTCAAGGGGAATGACCTGTACTGGGTGGCCACACTACTAGACCCTCGGTACAGGCACAAAGTGGCGGACCTGTTACCAACTCACCGGAAGGTGGAAAGGATGCAGCACATGCAGAACCAGCTGTCAACTATGCTTTACAATGCCTTTAAGGGTGATGTGACGGCACAACGCCAGCAAGGTACCACTGCCACTAATCCTCCTCCCGTGTCCACGCAGTCAAAGACAGGACGCTCCAGCGATCTCATGGTGATGTCGGACATGCGGACGTTCTTTAGTCCAATGCCTTGCCGTAGCCCTTCCGGATCCACCCTCCACCAACGCCTGGAATGGCAGGTAGCCGACTACCTGGCCTTAAGTGTGGATGTAGGCACTGCTGTGAACAGCGATGAGGAACCCTTGAACTACTGGGTGCGCCCCCTTGACCTGTGGCCAGAGCTGTCCCAATTTGCCATCCAACTTCTCTCCTGCCCTGCCGCAAGCGTCCTGTCAGAAAGGACCTTCAGCGCAGCTGGAGGCATTGTCACAGAGAAGAGAAGTCGCCTAAGTCACAAAAGTGTTAAGTACCTCACCTTTATCAAAATGAATGAGGCATGGATCCCGGAGGGCTGCTGCCCGCCCCAAGACTAAGTCAGTCCCCGCACACACAGCATCTTTGCCTGCACGCCGTGTGACTGGCTGCCTGGCCTGCCCCAAGAAGACTAAGTCGCTCCCAGTCCCTCTACACAGCATGTCTGCCTGCAGGCCGCTTGACTACCTTCTCCGCCACCACCAACAGGGTCCGGGACTCCAGGCGGATTGCTGAATTTTTTAGGCCGCTGCTAGCAGCGGCCGCTGTAATAATTTTTCTGGTGCGTGTACATGACTGCCTAATTTTTCTGGCTGCACTGCGGGCAGCTGCAACAACAAAAGAAAAGGCATGTACATGCGCCCATTCCCCTTCGTGATCATTACCTTGCCGTGGTGAAGGGGCTTGCGTATCACAATGAAGCAATGACCGGCGCCTAGATGAGTGTCTCGGGGGGCACACCCACGATAATAAGGTCGTTGCCTCATTGTGGTCAGACCAAATTTGATCAGCTGGACAGTCACTGTTCTGTCATTCAGCTACATCAGCCAGGCGACCATATGGGCTGTAAAGCCACCAAAACCTGCACTCTCGCCATGGTGCGCACCAGTCCAGCACGGCCGTCACTACACAAACAGCTGTTTGCGGTGCGTTACACGGTGAGTTTGGTGTGTCAGTGTGAAGCAGTACCTTAATTACACTACCTGATTGATGTATACACATGCAAGATGTTTGAAAGCACTTTAGGCCTGTCATTTAGCATTCAATGTGATTTCTGCCCTTAAAACGCTGCTTTGCGTCAAATCCAGATTTTTCCCCGGGACTTTTGGCATGTATTCCACTCCGCCATGCCCCCCTCCAGGTGTTAGACCCCTTGAAACATCTTTTCCATCACTTTTGTGGCCAGCATAATTATTTTTTTTTTCCAAAGTTCGCATCCCTATTGAAGTCTATTGCGGTTCGCGAACTTTAACGCGAACCGAACCTTCCGCGGAAGTTCGCGAACCAGGTTCGCGAACCTAAAATCGGAGGTTCGGCCCAACTCTACTGAGGGACAGTTAAGTGAGAAGACAACATACTCTGTACAACACCGTTCACCCTTCTGGTGGTCCCTGAAAAAGGAGCACTGCTGTGGCCAATGGCAGGTGTCCCTGGTGTCTGAGGGCTGTTTCCTGCGGGTGAGGGCGGGCGGATCCTGTACCTTACTGTGCCATAGGTGTCATTACGCATTTCAGTGTTCACATGCCTTCTTCAGAAGGAGGAGTTTAAAACTTTTTGCGTAACAAAGAAGTTAAAGAGACTCAGAGATAAATAAAGTGCAAGATTTTTTACTTACCCGGGGCTTCCTCCAACCCCATACGCTTGGATGCGTCTTTTGCCGTCCTCCCGCGGTCTCCCATTCAGCTGCAATCAGCCCCGGTAACAGGCTCAGTCGCGTCAGTTTGGGTCTACTGCGCGGGAGGTCTGCGCATGCGCAGATGATAGAGACTGGACCCGACTGAGCCTGTTACCGTGACTGAGCGCAGCTGAAGGGGAGACCGCAGGAAGACGGAAAGGGCTGGAGGAAGCCCCGAGTAAGAAAAAAATCTTGCACTTTATTCATCTCTGAGTACCACCTGCAACCTGCTCAGTCACACACCCTCTTCCTCTCTCTATTGCTCTGGCTCTTTTTTCTGTTAGCTGCCTTGTACACAGAACTGCACCTCAGCATGGCAACAGAAGTACTGGGAGAACATTTGGTACAAGCTGTCACTGCAGCTATGTGTACAGATGGCCCGAGTGGTTTGCATGCGAACTTGTTTGCGCGAACAATGTGGGTACATGATTGGGCTGAACTTTGACCCTCTACATCACAGTCACCAGACACGTGGCAGCCAACCAGGCTGTACTCCCTCCTGGAGCCTCCCCCTCTTATAAAGGCTGCAGCGTCGGCCATGTTCTCACTCTGTCTGCTGCTTGTAGTGAGATGTAAGGGAGAGACATTGCTGGAGAGATAGGGAAAGCTTAGTTAGGTCTTGTTAGCTCTTTTGAGAGCTAATGTTCTTGTGATGTATTTTTTGTTGTGTGTGCCACTGACACTGCATATACAGTCCTGTCTGTCGCAGCTGGCCCTTGCTAATTCCTATACTGTGCAAGGCCCAGCACATTCAGTGCATACCTTTTCACTGCACCTGTGTGACTGCACATTGTATTATACCACAGTCACTGCATACCTTTCACTGCATCTGTGTGACAGCACACTGTTTTCTATACCAGTCAGTGCATACCTTTTCACTGCACCTGTGTGACTGCACATTGTATTATACCACAGTCACTGCATACCTTTCACTGCATCTGTGTGACAGAACACTGTTTTATATACCAGTCACTACATACCTTTCACTGCATCTGTGTGACTGCACATTGTATTATACCAGAAGTCAGTGCATACCTTTCACTGCATCTGTGTGACTGCACATTGTATTATACCAGAAGTCTGTATTATACCAGAAGTCAGTGCATACCTTTCACTGCATTGTGTGACTGCACATTGTATTATACCAGCAGTCAGTGTATATCTTTCACTGCATCTGTGACTGCACATTGTATTATACCTGGAAGTCAGTGCATACCTTTCACTTGAATGGATGGCAGACTTGCCCTCCATAACAGATTCTCGTTAGAGGATTTAACGTGTATTTGTCTTATTGTTATACAGCAGGGCCTCAAAAGAGTCCTCCTGTATTGTTATTTTATGTCACTACCTCCCTGAGTCGGGACTTGCATGCCGTGCCTGCTGCCTTCCTTGGATGTGTGGTGGTAGTCGTTTCTCAGGCTCCCACTTTGGACCAGAATCGAACCCTGATTCCCATACCTTTCACTGCATCTGTGTGACTGCACACTCTTTTATATACCAGTAAGTGCATACCTTTCAAGGCATCTGTGTGACTGCACACTGTATTATACCAGTGGTTCCTGCTCCTCTGCCCACAGCAGCCAGGTGTCCATTAAGGAAATCTTTGAGTAGAAGAAGAAGCCAATGTCTGCCAGTCACCCCCTTGCCCGGCGTCTGACAACTGGTTTAGCGGAACTGTTAGCTCGCCAGCTGTTACCAAAAAATTTGTGGCGATTGGGACACCGCAGTGAAAGATACCAGGCTGCAATTATTTTTCTAAAAAGGGTCCATCTGACCACAGACACCTGGTCTGCAAAGCACGGTCAGGGCAGGTACATTACTTATACAGCGCATTGGGTTCTTCCTTGGATGTGTGGTGGTAGCCGTTTCTCAGGCTCCCACTCCGGACCCCTGGACTACTGGGTGCGCAGGCTTGACCTGTGGCCAGAGCTGTCACAATTTGCCATCCAACTTATGGTTTGCCCTGCCTCAAGCATCCTAGAAAGGAATGTCAGTGCAGCTGGAGGCATTGTCAGTGAGAAGAGAAGTTGCCTAGGTCAAAAAAGTGTTCAGTTCCTACCTTTATCAAAATGAATGAGGCATGGATCCCGGAGGGCTACTGCCTGCCCAAAGACAATCCCCACACAGCATCTCTGCCTGCCTGCCTGCCTGCTGGCCACTGCTGCCTGCCCCAAGACTAAGTCAGCCCCCACACAGCGTCTCTGCCTGCAGGCCGCTTGACTGCCTTCTCCGCCACCACCAACAGGGTCCAGGACTCCAGGTGGATTCCTGAATTTTTAAGGCCGCTAACAAAAAGAATAATAATTTTTCTGGTGCGTGTACATGCCTGCCTAATTTTTCTGGCTGCCTGCAACAACAAAACAAAAGGCATGTACATGTGTCAATTCCCCTTTGTGATCGTTACCTTGCCGCGGTGAAGGGGCTCGCGTATCACAATGAAGCAATGATCTATAATAAGGTTGTTGCTTTATGGTCGACAGACCAAATTCGATCAGCTGGACAGTCACTGTTGTTCTGTCATTGAGCTACCTCAGCCTGACCATATGGGATTGAAAACCGCCATCGCCTGCACTCTCGCCATCGTGCGCACCAGTCCAGCACGGCCATCACTACACAAACAGCTGTTTGCACTACACTGTGAGTTTGGTCTGTCAGTGTGAAGCAGTACATTACTTACACTACCTGCTGATCCATGTCTACACACGCAAAAATGTTTTCAAGCACTTTATGCCTCCAATTTAGGAAGGCAAAGTGATTTCTGTCATTTATGGATTATAACCCTGCTCTGCGGTTCGCATGGTTCGCTCGAACGCGAACTTTTACGGAACTTCACGTTCGAGGTTCGCGAACTCAAAATCGGAGGTTCGAGCCAGCTCTAGCTATGTGCACTGTAGGCACTTCTAGGTCAGAACTGCAGGTAGGTGTATGGTGCAGGTGGGCGGGGTAGGGAGCGTTAGCTGCTGGAGGTAAGTGTGAAGATGCTAGAAGAACTGCCACTCCCCCTTGTTTGTTGGCTAAGACTAGAATAGCAGTTTGCTGCGGTGAAACGGATTCATAACTCTCACATTTGCATTGCGTTTTGCACGATTCCAGATCCACATTTCCCCAAATGGTCACTTACTGATTTGCTATATGCCTGTTGAACAGCACCAAACAACGTGTATCCATTATAGTGCGGGGTGCCCGGACCCCCTCTGCACCTTCCCCTGCCTACTCACTCAACACACATGGGTGATGGGCTAACATCACCTCCCATGGCACCCAAGTGCAGAGAGATCTGGATGGGTGGTGTGTGTGTCGCTCTCTGTTTGGTTGAGTTATACCGAGGGCTGCTCTCCTACACACTGCCCATTCAGCTCTCTCTGCTGCCTCTGTGGTGCCAGGCATGCCAGCCCATCTCCCTTGCTTGGTGAGTGAGCAGGCAGGATAAGGGGCAGAGGAATGCTGGCCAGGAATCAGAAGGCTGCTACCATGATAGGAAAACCTGTGGTGCAGCTCACCTGGCAAATGACGGACCTGCATTCATGTATGCTAGATCACTGCTGCATTCTCAATGAATGCTAGCTCACAGGTTACCATTGGCCTAGCAAATCACACGCAATGAAGTTCACCAATCACTAGTTAAGATGACATGTTCACCTTACCTTACTGAATATGCACCACTGTGTGCAGTTAAAGGGAACCTAACATGAGAGGGATATGGAGGCTGTAATATTTATTTCATTCTACCTAATGCATATTGCCTGGCTGTCCTGCTGGTCCTCTATCTTTAATATTTTTAGCCAAAGACCCTGAACCAGCATGCAGATTTGGTGCTCTGACTGAAGTCTGACAGGATAAGCTGCATGCTTGTTTCAGATGTGTGATTCAGACACTACTGCAGCCAAAGAGATCAGCAGGATTCCAGGCAACTAGTATTGTTTAAAAGAAAATAAACATGGAAGCCTCACTTTAGGTTACCTTTAAAGTAGGGATGTGGTGAAAATAAATGCAACTTTTTCAGAATTTGCAACCTCTACAATTGTTCTCCTATGGGGTGAAAATTCTGACAGGTTGCATAAAATGTTAACTATAGTGAAAATATTATCAACTTTATCAGAATTTGCAACTTCTACCATTCTGCTGCCTCACGTGAACCTGTCAACTTTTCTGTCTAGCACTAACCTACCCTGTCCTGTGCCTAAATCTACCCTTCACCCATCCTGTGACGAACACTAAACTACCCTATCCTGTGCCTAAATCTACCCTCCACCCATCCCGTGCCAAACACTAAACTACCCTATCCTGTGCCTAAATCTACCCTCCACCCATCCCATGCCGAACACTAAACTACCCTATCCTGTGCCTAAATCTACCCTCCACCCATCCCGTGCTGAACACTAAACTACCCTATCCTGTGCCTAAATCTACCATTTACCCATCCCATGCCGAACACTAAACTATCCTAACCTGTGCCAAAATCTACCCTCCACCCATCCCGTGCCGAACACTAAACTACTCTATCCTGTGCCTAAATCTACCCTCCACCCATCCTGTGCTGAACATTAAACTACCTTAACCTGTGCCTAAAACAACCATTCACCCTTCCTGTGCTTAATTTACCCTATCCTGTGCCTAAAGCTACCCTTCACCCATCCCGTGCCTAACCTACACTGTACTGTGGCTAAAACTACCCTCCACCCATCCTATGCCTAATCTACCCTATCCTGTGCCTAAAACTACCCTCCACCTATCCTGTGCCTAATTTACCATATCCTGTGCCTAAAACTACCCTCCACCCATCCTACAGTATGCCTACACTAACCTCCTCTGCCCAACACTAAATTCTCTAGTCCCCCTGCAAATTCTGATAGGTTGCAAAATATGCCACCACAAGGGCTTTCCGTCCAATCCAAATGGATAGCTCTGTAATAGAGTGTTGGGTAGGGATGATTGGAAGAGGCGATTTCCGATATCGTGGTAATTCCGCCTACTGTAATAACAGAATTCCACTACCGCTACATTCCGGCGGTTTCCCGCTCTATTCTGCGGTATTCTGCATTCCGGTAGTACAATTTCCGCAATGTTAAAGGGAACCTAATGGATGTTTCCTTTTAAACAAATACCAGTTCCCTGGCAGTCCTGCAGATAACTTTGGCGTTAGTGGTGGCTGAATCACAATCCTGATTATAATTATTTTTTGGAGCAGCAGTTGCCGTAGGCCATGGGACCTAGAGGTGGTTCCATGGCAGTCATTACAATTTCTGTTTGGAGCAGCAGGAGTTGTTGTAGGCCATGGGACCTAGAGATGGTTCCACGGCAGTTATTACAATTTTTGTCTGGAGCAGCAGAAGTTGCCGTAGGCCATGGGACCTAGAGGTGGTTTCACGGCAGTCATTACATTTTGTTTTGAAGCAGCAGGAGAAGTTGTAGGCCATGGGACCTTGAGGTGGTTTCACAGCAGTCATTATACATTTATTTGGAGCAGCAGGAGAATTAGTAGGCCATGGGACCTAGAGGTGGTTTCACAGCAGTCATTACATTTGTTTTGGAGCAGCAGGAGTTGTTGTAGGCCATGGGACCTAGAGGTGGTTCCACGGCAGTCATTATAATTTTTTTTTTTGGAGCAGCAGGAGAAGTTGTAGGCCATAGGACCTAGAGGTAGTTTCACAGCAGTCATTACATTTATTTTTTTTGGGAGCAGCAGGAGAAGTTGTAGGCCATGAGACCTAGAGGTGGTTTCACAGCAGTCATTACATTTTGTTTTGAAGCAGCAGGAGAAGTTGTAGGCCATGGGACCTAGAGGTGGTTTCACAGCAGTCATTATACATTTATTTGGAGCAGCAGGAGAATTAGTAGGCCATGGGACCTAGAGGTGGTTTCACAGCAGTCATTACATTTGTTTTGGAGCAGCAGGAGAAGTTGTAGGCCATGGGACCTAGAGGTGGTTCCACGGCAGTCATTACAATTTTTGTTTGGAGCAGGAGGAGTTGTCATAGGCCATAGGACCAAGAGGTGGTTCCACGGCAGTCATTACAATTTTTGTTTGGAGCAGGAGGAGTTGTCGTAGGCCATAGGACCAAGAGGTGGTTCCAAGGCAGTCATTACAATTTTTGTTTGGAGCAGCAGGAGTTGTCGTAGGCGATAGGACCTAGAGGTGGTTTCACGGCAGTCATTGCATTTTTTTTTGGAGCAGCAGGAGAAGTTGTAGGCCATAGGACCTAGAGGTGGTTTCACAGCAGTCATTACATTTTTTTTTTTGGAGCAGCAGGAGTTGTCGTAGGCCATGGGACCTAGAGGTGGTTCCACGTCAGTCATTACAATTTTTGTTTGGAGCAGCAGGAGTTGTCGTAGGCCATGGGACCTAGAGGTGGTTCTACGGCAGTCATTACAATTTTTGTTTGGAGCAGCAGGAGTTGTCGTAGACCATGGGACCTAGAGGTGGTTCCACGGCAGTCATTATACTTTTTTTTTTGGAGCAGCAGGAGAAGTTGTAGGCCATGGGACCTAGAGGTGGTTTCACAGCAGTCATTACATTTTTTGTTTGGAGCAGCAGGAGAAGTTATAGGCCATGGGACCTAGATGTGGTTTCACAGCAGTCATTACAATTTTTTGTGGAGCATCAGGAGGTGTTGTAGGCCATGGGACCTAGAGGTGGTTCCACGGCAGTCATTACAATTTTTTTTGGAGCAGCAGGAGTAGTCGTTGGCCAAAACCATAGGGTTAGGATAGAATATAAAGTCGGACAGCTGCAAAAGCTGCATTTTTATGATCTTAAAATGCAAAAATATGTGATGATAGTGATAGGCAGCAGAGTTTGAGAGGGAGGCCATTTGAGGCTTGAAAAACAGCAAAATTTTGATTTAGTCGGTCTAATCTTCATCATGAATCAGTGTGAGGGGCCTTGTAATTATGACTGATCCATGACTCGTTCATTTTTATGAACGTTATTGTGTCCACATTGTCTGTGGACAGACATGTCCGATTGGTCGGCACCTGCAGCACTAAATACTCGCTCAGAAACACTGGCGGCGGGGCATGCAAGAACCTCCAGTGCATACTGAGTGAGTTCAGGCCAGGTATCCAGTTGTTTTGTCCAATACTCCATGGGGTCATCATTACTCTCCATATTGTCTGAAGCACTGGCCGACCCTAAGTAATCATTAACCATACGGGCCAGCCGCTGGCGGTGACTACTTTGCCCGCTGGTGGTGCTGCTGCTACAAGGAGTATTGGAAGAATCAGGCATTGGCTGCTAAAATTCTGGGAAAATTCTTTCAACATACTCATCAAGTTCACAGATTGGCTATTGGTGCTGCTGCTAGTAATGGGACCACCAGACCTTTGCTGAGTGTGATGAGGCTTGGTAGCTTGGGCCCGGGATACAGGTGCAGGAGATGCATCTTCTACCAAATAAAGAAGGACATCCCAGATGTGGCTCATCCTGGTGTCTGCTTGGAAGGGGGGGTATGAACTGCCGCATTTTCCCCTTGCACCAGGGATCAGGGACATGTCTACCCCTTGATTTTAAAGTTTTAATCCGGAGGTCCTTACGGAGGCACTGGAGCATATGCGCAGCCATAGGGAAGAGATGTCTGGCATGAATCACCTCTTCCTGGCTGTCAGAACTGTCGTCATGCTCCAGCTCCACATCATAATCTTCTTCCCACCCCTGGATAATGGGCTCTTCTGCTTCCACAAGCAATGTCTCCTCATCCAGGACTTGAGCATGCTCACTCACTCCCCCACTTGACTGACCACTGTGCAGTAGGGCTTCCTCCCCGTCTCAGCAGTTTGTCAAGAGCCTTGTCCAGCATGAAGACAAGAGGGAGCACCTCTGATATGCTGCAGTGCTCCTCACTGACAAATTTTGTTGCCTGTTCAAACAGCTCCAAGACTTTACACACCTGTCCAATCAGCTGCCACTGGTCCCCAGTAATGTAGTCCAGTGGCCCTGTTCTGGAGGAAGATGTCTGAGACAGTTATAGCCTGACCGCCATTCGTTGCTCCCACAACCTCTCCAGCTTGTGGAGGGTGGAGTTTCACCGAGTCGGACAATCAGAAATAAGCCTGTGCTGCGGCAGACTATGGCAGTGCTGCAGCAGTTTCAAGGCCGCGGTGGCGGTTGCGGAGCAATGGATGCGGGCTGACACTTTTCGTGCTGAGGCCACAGCGTCCTTCAACCCATCAAAAGTGCGTAAGACCTTCTGGACTACAAGGTTGAAGACATGGGCCAAGCAAGGTAAGTGAGTGTAGCCACCTTCAGAAATAGTGGCCAGCATGTTGGCACCATTATCAGACACCACTACACCCGTCTCCAGTTTTCGGGGGGACAGCCACTGTCGAATCTGATCCTGTATGGCTGCAAGGATTACAGATCTGGTTTGACTGTTCTCGTCCATGGATTCAAGTTTCAGCACTGCTTGGCATCGTTGGTGCTGCAGACCAGTGTAGGAGTGGGACCACTTGCTGGGAGGCTCAGCCACAGCGGACTGGCCTTGGACACAGGTAGCAAAGGGAAGTAGAACAGGCCTCCCCTTCAACCCACGTGGCGGCAACACCAGCTGAGATGCCCCAGATCTTGCACCCTCCTCAGCACCATGGAGGGTGACCCAATGGGTAGTAAAAGTTAGATACTTTCCCTGTCCATGCCTGCTGCACCAGCCATCCATAGTGAAGTGCACCTTGCCACCGACAGCGTGATCCATAGACCGGCCGACACACTCCACAATGTGCTGGTGAAGGGCAGGGATAGTTTTCCTGGCAAAATAATGGCTGTTGGGGATCCGCCATTGTGGAGCAACACTGTTCATCAGTCTGCGGAAGGGGGCACAGTCCACAAACTGGTAGGGCAGCAGCTGTTGGCCCAACAGCCTTGCCAGGAGCGCATTATCGTTGACAACAAACGGATCAGTTGCAGGGAGCATCCGCTTCCTTGGCAACATTTTTGGCACAGAGGCCTGCTTGCACGTGGAACAGTGGTGCGACCTGTTCTAGCACGTCGATGCTCAGCATTGGACTGGTGGGTACTACTGACAGACGGGAAAGCACTTGCAGGCTGCTGGCCAACCGTCTGCTCTGTTTCTCCATGTTGCTCACGCCGGCTAGTGTCTAACCCACCAGATGGCGACCATGTTGAATCAGCCAACTCATCATCCAAAACATCATCCAGTTCAACCAAATCTCTGTTAACCGTAAGTGACTCTTCTGGACCCTCCATCTGGCCACGAAACACCTCTGTAGTTGACTGGTGATGTTGATTGATGGTGGTGACACAAGCTCCCAGTTGTGATGGATTACTGGATGCATAAAACACAGGGGCCATTTCTGTCACCACAGAACCCACCACTTCTTGGGAGCTTGGTCCCATGGTCTCCTCCAATGCCTCATCCCAATCCTTCTGCACATCTCTCTCATCGACAAAGGTGTGCCTTATTTCGGGAGGAAAGTACTGGGAGGAAGCAACCTCGTCAAGATAAGCAGCTGCAGTCGGGTTCTGGTCATGAGGAACCTGGCCACTACTGGTGCTGCTGCCACTAGCTTCAAGTTCCTCAGACTGGGTAGAGGGTTCCTGCTCGAAATAATCAACAACTCTGCTCGCCTGATGCTCTGTCAAAATTTTCCTGCGTGCGAACACAGGGAAGGCATCTCTGATCAGGGGGGAACGCTTCCTGCTGCTGCTGCCACCCTCAACCTTATCACGTACTTGACGTGATCCACAAACACCACCATCACTCCATTTTCTTTTAGGAGTGGCATGAAATTGCTGCTGCTCTCACTCCATTGTTTTGGGGCAAAAAAAGTTTATTGGGGAAGGGGTATGAGCGACAGAAACAAAGTAAAATAAATCCACCTACCATATATACTCGCATACAAGCCAAATTTTTGACCCCCAAAAAGGGGGCCAAAAGTTGGGGGGTCGGCTTGTATGCGAGTCATGTTGGTCCGCGGGTCCCCCCCCCCCTCCGCTGGTCCGCGGGTCCCCCGCTCCCCCCACGGCCGCCGCCGCTGCTATTACCTGCCTGCATCTTCTATTCTTCTCCCCGTGCTTGTAAACATTCACAGCAGCGCGCCCGGCGCTGCTACTGTGACGAGGCAGGAGGCAGGAAAGAGCGCGGCTTCCTGTTACTATGGGAACCGCTCTTTCCTGGCTCGCCGCTCGTCACAGTAGCAGCGCCGGGCGCGCTGCTGTGAATGTTTACAAGCACGGGGAGAAGAATAGAAGATGCGGGCAGGTAATAGTAGCGGCGGTGGGGGTGGGGGGAGCGGGGGACCAGACTATACTACCTACTCTGGGCACTTTACTAGCTATACTGAGCGCTATACTCAGCACTTTACTAGCTAAACTGGGGCACTATACTATCTATACTGAGCACTATACTAGCTATACTGAGCACTTTACTAGCTAAACTGGGGCACTATACTATCTATACTGAGCACTATACTAGCTAAACTGGGGCACTATACTATCTATACTGAGCACTATACTAGCTAAACTGGGGCACTTTACTAGCTATACTGAGCACTATACTAGCAATACTGAGCACTATACTAGCTAAACTGGGACACTATACTATCTATACTGAGCACTATACTAGCTAAACTGGGGCACTATACTATCTATACTGAGCACTATACTAGCTAAACTGGGGCACTTTACTAGCTATACTGAGCACTATACTAGCTATACTGAGCACTATACTAGCTAAACTGGGACACTATACTATCTATACTGAGCACTATACTAGCTAAACTGGGGCACTATACTGAGCACTATACTAGCTATACTGAGCACTATACTAGCTAAACTGGGGCACTATACTATCTATACTGAGCACTATACTAGCTAAACTGGGGCACTATACTATCTATACTGAGCACTATACTAGCTAAACTGGGGCACTATACTATCTATACTGAGCACTATACTAGCTAAACTGGGGCACTTTACTAGCTATACTGAGCACTATACTAGCTATACTGAGCACTATACTAGCTAAACTGGGACACTATACTATCTATACTGAGCACTATACTAGCTAAACTGGGGCACTATACTATCTATACTGAGCACTATACTAGCTAAACTGGGGCACATTACTAGCTATACTGAGCACTATACTGAGCACTATACTAGCTAAACTGGGGCACTTTACTAGCTATACTGAGCACTATACTAGCTATACTGGGCACTATACTAGCTATACTGGGGCACTACCTACCCATACTGGGCACTTTACTAGCTATACTGGGACAAACTAGGGGAATAAGGCGGCCAGCATTTCCTACCCCCGGCTTATATGGGGGTCAATCATTTTCCCCTGGTTTTTCAGGTAAAAGTTGGGGGGTCGGCTTATATGCGGGTCGGCTTAGATGCGAGTATATACGGTAACTTGAACTAAAAAAAAACAGATAAGGAAATTAGGGGATGAAATAAAGAAAATAAATCAAAAACAAAATAAAGAAATTAAAAAAAAAAAAAAAAACTTGCACTACACTCAACTAATCAATCATCTAACGCTCTCATTCTGTCAAACACTAAGCCTGCAGCCTGCCTGTCTCTCTCTAACCCTCTCCACACAGCAACTACTAGTACACTTCACCAGGGGTCCCCAACCTTTTTGAGCCCGGGGCCCACTATACCAACCAAAATTTTCTCCGCCCCCCCCCCCCCGGGGTGGCGGGGGATGGGGGGGGGGTCGGAGGGGCATGGCTAGTGGCGGCGGCAGTTAGCCCAGTATAGCAAGTATAGTTACCACAGTATAGCAAGTACAGTTAGCCCAGTATAGCTAGTACAGTTAGCCCAGTATAGCAAGTATAGTTAGCCCAGCATAGCAAGTACAGTTACCCCTGTATAGCAAGTACAGTTAGCCCAGTATAGCAAGTACAGTTAGCCCAGTATAGCAAGTATAGTTACCAAAGTATAGCAAGTACAGTTAGCCCAATATAGCAAGTACAGTTAGCCCAGTATAGCAAGTACAGTTACCACAGTATAGCAAGTACAGTTAGCCCAGTATAGCAAGTACAGTTAGCCCAGTATAGCAAGTACAGTTAGCCCAGTATAGCAAGTACAGTTAGCCCAGTATAGCTAGTACAGTTAGCCCAGTATAGCAAATACAGTTAGCCCAGTATAGCAAATACAGTTAGCCCAGTATAGCAAGTACAGTTAGCCCAGTATAGTAAGTACAGTTAGCCCAGTATAGCAAGTACAGTTACCACAGTATAGCAAGTACAGTTAGCCCAGTATAGCAAGTACAGTTAGCCCAGTATAGCAAATACAGTTAGCCCAGTGTAGCTAGTACAGTTAGCCCAGTATAGCAAATACAGTTAGCCCAGTGTAGCCGGTAGTTACCCCAGTGTAGGTAGGAGAGGTGCCCTGTCCACCCCCCCCCCCCCCCCCGCACGGAGCACCAGGTTGGGGACCTCTGCACTACACTACAATCTATCACTCAAACTAACAGTCTACTGTCACTCTCTCCTCTCACAAATACACCTACTACTGCTAATAGCTCACACTCTAATTCTCTTTCACAGACTTTAAAAAGACTGTTGTTTTTTATACAGTGTTTAAAAAACTATTTTTTTATGTTGAAACAACTAATATGGGTCTGTCTCTACTCTCTCCAAAACACCAGACTGAAACCCACAAGCAGAGCTGGGACAAGGTCCTCCAGCACCCAAGGCTGAGACACCAAAGTGCACCCCCCATCCCTGCCACCCCAGCCATCACACACTGATTGCTATTAGACTAAGAAGCGTCACAGGGCCCACAACCTCACCAACACCTTAATATCTAGTTATCTGGCTTGCAGTTACTGCCATATATCCCCTTTTCTTGTTTCTTTGTGCTTTAAACACAATTAGGAATGACAGCTGAATGAATTCTGCGCCCCCTCCTACACTGCGCCCTGAGGCTGGAGCCTCTCCAGCCTATGCCTCGGCCCGGCCCTGCCCACAAGCTTCGTGACTGTCACACCTTTCTTATATACAAAATGGGTGGGATAGCTGATGATAGGTAGCTAGGAGCTGGTTGCTAATGTAGGATTGGTTGGTTTTTGTTAAGACTCTAATTGGTGCTGAAATTCCAATTTTAATGCAGAAATCGGCGTGTTTTAAGCTTCTGTGATGGGTCTATCCCTTCCGATCCTTCTGATTGGCTTAAAAATTCTGCCTGACAGTAAATGCAGCTTTTTCATGCTTCTGATTGGCTTTTAATTTCCGTTGGCTCTGATTGTCCAAAAAATTCCGATGAAATTCCGCTATTTACTGATTACCGCTATAGATGACTATAGATGTTTTGTTCCGGCTCACCGCAACGGAACTGCCAATTTCTGTCCGGAATCGCGGAAATCTCAATTCCGCGGAATCCGACGAGCAACCCTAGTGTTGGGGGAAGAAGAAATAAAAAACTGCATTTTTAAAATAACATACACAAGTAAGCAAATTACAAGATAAAGAACACTTCATTTGAAGATCACTTTTTAGACTTATCAGTTAAATGTTCTTTTTAAATAGATTGTAGTGTGCTTTGTTTAATACATTTAAGTCATTAAAACATTCATGCAGAGATGATGGTAAGCTAACAAAGATAGGCTCAGGTCATACATAAGCAAGATTAAAATCCTGAGATAAACTGCCCTGACAAGGGAACACCCTAGCGCAGCACCCACAGAGAGCACCTAGCATTTTACAATAGCAATGCAGTCTACATGGCTAGTACAGATCCATTATAAAGCAAAGTTGGAACCATGGTGCTAAATACTGTTATGTGCTGTTAATAAAAGTAATAAAATAATTATAGCCTTTGGTGGTGCATGAGTGAGCCTGCAGTTATTAAAGTCACTTTTTAAATTAAAAAGATAAAATCCAAGGAGGAGGCTGGGTTGCTGTTATGGGTTTCACAGGCAGAAGAGATAGTAATCACTCTTGCAGGATATACCAAAAAATGCCACAGGGATATAATGCAAACTGTATTTAATAAAAGCAAATGCAACTGTATACAAGTGCAAAGCGACACAGCAGCAACAGTAGGGTTGGTTCACCAAACCTTTCCTATATATTATCACTCTTCATTTGTTTATTACCTCACCTGAATTATCTCACTACCTTACTAGGAAAATAGGATGCGCCCTTGAAAGTGGTGAATAGGTATATGTTCTCGTTACAGATTAAGATAAAAGATATATATATATATATTGCCTACCGTACAAAGGAGGCATCCAATTAATAAAAGAATAAGGTATTTATTAACGATCAGCACTTCAGACAACACGTTTCGCAGCTTAACCCGCCTCCTCAGGTCAAATAGGGTGCTTATAAGAATTATTAGTATTCCTGGGCGCCAATGTCCATCAATGTCCATCTCACTACCTTAACCTTACCCATCTAAACTTACAATTCATATTGTCCAGGGCTGGATTTACAACTCAGAGGCCCATAGGCACAGGTGCCCTAAACTCCGCCCCTGAATACAGGCCAAACTCCCAGTAAAAATATACTGAACTCTAATCCCTTCATTATGTCACTAACTGTCCTTAGGATCTTACATTCTAATCACTCTCATATCATCCTTAGTGACATGAGACAAGGATTAAGGTGTATGTGCCTGAAGTCAGTGATATGAGGCAGGGAATAGACCGAAAGCTCCTGAGGTCAGTGATCTGAGGAGGCGGAAAACCTCTCCCACATAAGGCGCCTGTAGACAGATGCCTAAAGTGCTTTATGGAAAATCTGTCCCTGATATTGTTTTATCTGTGTTACCCCTATGAATGATTCTGTCCTTATCTTTTTATCTCAGGGATCTGTCTTAATTTGTGATTTATCTTTCATTATCTGTTTTATCACATGGATAACCTCTCTTTAGCTGTTTATCTCATGAATTTTATCTCATGAAAGTAAAATAAAGTAATGTAAGTGAGTAAGGGGTGATAATTCCTGAGAAGTTTTGTGAATTGGTACCAATGTAGCCACACTGGGCAAACCTCGAATACAGCTGCCACCACCAGGGACTCACCCACACTACCCCCGCAGATTATCTGCATGCTTCTGGTGTAATTCAGATAGCCAGTACTACAGTCAAATAGATCAGCAGGGCTGCCAAGAAACTGGTATTGTTTAAAAAAATATATATATATGGCAGCCTCCATATCCCTCCACTTCAGTTGTCCTTTAAACAAGAAGGTCTTTCCTACATAGACACTATGAAGAAAGTCAAGTTGTCAGTCAATGCAGGATCCTTCACTATCAAGGTCAGATTTTAATTTTTCCACCACTAGGCCAACATACTTTGGCTCCTTTCCATGTGGAATAGGGATGAGCAAGAACAGTGAAGTGAACCTGCAGTGTGCGGGAGGTGACTGTGAGAACTGCGGGGGTTAACCCATCTGGGCTCCACTTGCATTCTAATTAGGTCTGTGCTGCATTCCATTGGCTTACACTTCTGCATTCAGAGCCTGTTTGGCTGGGTATTTCTCCAATGCTCTGACTGCAGCCAATGGAACAGAAGCTGAAGGAGCAGGGCATGCTCTGTCCACTCTGCGCTCCCAGAGTTACCCTGCTTCCTGCACATGCGTTGACATATTTAGTTTGCCATTTTGGGGCCTACAGTCCCAGTTGAGACATTGTAGGGCATACAAGGACCAATATGTACTACTACTAAAGAAGATAGAAACGGTATAGAAATTATTAATATTTCAGTAAAATGTAAAAACGATTTAATTCCCTTCAAAACTCAATTTCCAGTGCTTGTTCTCCTCTACATGTGCTGCACATCCCTTCCTGTTGTCACACTAAGGCCTTGTACACATGCCAGAGCGATTACTTTGGATGTCCAGGACAAGAAACTAGCATATGTGCAGCTGCCCCGAATGTTCAGCAACAAAACAAGTGCATCCTTCCACTTTTTACCCTTCCTGTCTGTTTGCTTCATCATGTGCTGCATTCCCATCCTTCCTCTCCTCTTCATTGTAGCTTAACAACCTGTCTGTCTAACTGGTACTGAAAAAACAATAAACAAAAAGACACCCGGAAAGGAAACCAGGAGCCCAATCTGGTGTGATATCGTCTTGGCTGGTCAAAGGTGAAGAAAGTCTTGTGTAGTAATACTCACAAAGGTGGGTTGCTCCAAAGAGGCAACCACTCGTGTGCACAGATGGGGAAATACCATCCCCACTCGGCCTTTTCATGGATAGTCTTGGTCACAGCTCCAAATGAAAAAATATTCGGCTCGCTGACTATGCGAGGGTGAATGCCCTACAAAGTAGGGTATAGTAAGTAAATTTGGATGGTAGGAGGGGCCCAATTCAACTATATAGGATTATGATTTGTCAGAGCAATAATTATTCAGTGAAATAAATATACATTTGTCAAAATATATATATATATTTGTCAAAAAATATTATTTCATTTATTAGTTGCGAAAAGCACAGTAACAACGCATTTCTCGGCGTAAGCCGTTTAGACAGGCGCCTCCGAATACCTTGTATGGCATAGCAGGCACATACTTGACGGCTTACGCCGAGAAACGCGTTGTCACTGTGCTTTTCGCAACTAAAATGAATTTATATTTTTTGACGAATATATATATTTTTTGACAAATTTATATTTATTACACTGAATAATTATTGCTCTTACAAATCATAATCCTATATAGTTGAATTGGGCGCCTCCTACCATCCAAATTTACTGTCTGTCTAACTACCATGCCTAAACTTTTGCCCAATGGATTGGTCCTACATGCAACATTTACTGTGTGTACAATCACCTCACAAGGTGTCAGCATACCACTACAATCAGAAAAACAGCAGCAATTCTATCTCCATCACCACCGTTCAGGCATCGCCATTTGTGCTGATTAGACTTTTTATAAAGGGTAAGGGTGGGCTATCAGAGAGAAAAAAAAAACACTAATTGGCCACCCAGTGACAATAACAGTCCGATCTGGTCAGTGCTTCCTGGGTGATAAGACTGGACTAGTATCCTTCTGATTGTACAAACACACTAATGCCTCTAGTTACATATACCAAAGCCCCAAAATTGCCTTTTTTTGCCAGTACATATAGCTGTGTTTTAATTGACCAGGATCCTGAAATAAGGGAGTTATCTACAAGGAATGGGACACATTCAGGAGTGCCAAAACAGGTCTTAAGACCTTCTTTTGTGCTCTTTTTGAGGGATTATTTCTTTCTCATCCGCACCCCATTGATTTCAAGGCCTTTCATCTATGGTTTTGAGCTTCCAAGTTAACCTTAGTAATGCAAGACCCTCATATCTGCCCTAGAAGACAACAACATGAACTCATATAAAAGCCTTCAACTTAGTTCTTCCCCTTGCTTTAGGCCCCTTAGCAGCCATGTCATTATGTTCCCAATCCTGGCATCTTTACTTAGAAGACACATAAACAACCGAGAATAACAAATGTGAGAGTGTCCAAAACAATAGCAGTGATGCTTCAAATATTTAAATATACAGTACAAGAGAACTTTAATTCAAGTTTGTATTTTTATTAGATGAGTGTCTTGAAAGAAACACAACCAGTCATTAGGTGTAGATGGAAGGTTTTTCCAAGAAATCCTCAATGACAGTCATAGTACGCCAATCTGCCAGGATGATAGAAAGTTATGAGCGAAACAAGCTAAAATGCCATTTATAGAGGAATTAATTCCAGCCTCTGGCAATTAGCAAGAGCTGTCAGTAGAACTGCAATAATTACAAGGAAAAGCTGTTTTCTGCCTGGAAATCAAATAACAGCAGAAACAGTGCAGCACAACCAACAAGGTGATTGCTCAATGTTATGTTTCCAAGGAAACAAGTGGTGGCTTTTAGCATTATCTTGTCAAATTATTTAATGCTGCAGGTTTCCAGATCGCTTTGTGAGAACATTCCTTTAAAAGTAATAATTTGTATCTTAGCTTTGATTATAGGTTCCCTTTAAATAAGTGGCATTTATGGGAGTTTACTTAATAATATTTGGCATGAAGGCTCTTTGTATGAAAACATATCATGTTCTGCAACCGTTTTGTGTGTGGTTTAGTTATGTAGAACCAGCTCTAGTTTGTTCCTCGTGCCTTTGATGAAATAACATTTTAGGAAAATGACTATTTTATGTTGTCACTCGCATGGCCAAAACTTCTCATAGTAAGCTATGGAATAAATTACATCCTTTAACCTCCTTGGCGGTAATCCCGAGCTGAGCTCGGGGTATGCCGCCGGAGGTCGCCGCTCAGGCCCTGCTGGGCCGATTTGCAATCTGAAAAAAGCAGCACACGCAGCCGGCACTTTGCCAGCCGCGTGTGCTGCCCGATCGCCGCCGCTCCACGGCGATCCGCCGCGTGCAGCGGCGAAAGAGGGTCCCCCCAGCCGCCCGAGCCCAGCGCAGCCGGAACAAACAGTTCCGGCCGGCGCTAGGGGCTGGATCGGGCGGCTCTGACGTCAGGACGTCAACTGACGTCCATGACGTCACTCCGCTCTTCGCCATGGCGACGAGGAAAGCGAAACAAGATAGGCCGCTCATTGCCGGAGGCGATCGAAAGTACGCTTCCGGAGCGCCCTCTAGTGGGCTTTCATGCAGCCAACTTTCAGTTGGCTGCATGAAATATTTTTTTTTTAATTTAAAAAAAAACCCATTTCAGCCTCCCTGGCAAAATAAATAAACCGCCAGGGAGGTTAAAGTATAACTCAGTTTTAGTTAAAACTGATATCTGTAATGATCCACTCAGCTGCCTGCGCAGGCAGGCAGCTTTTTGACCACTGTTCAGGTCTGCATTCTGCAGGTCTCTGGAAAAGAGACCTTTTGTCAGTTTTGCAGCTTGCTGCTGAGGAATTTGCATACGTTTGTCATGCAAATTGCCTAGCCACATCCTTTGTAGGCTGGCTCTATATATACTTTGTGATTCCACAGTACTTCGCTGGTCATAACGGTTTGTTAAATCACTCCTGGAGTGTCAGCCTTCCTGTTGGATTGTTTAGTTAGTTAGAGTCATTCTGGGGACTGCACTGGGCAGCTTCTCTAGTGCAGTTAGCCTGCTTATCTGTTTTGTCTGTATTGCCTCTCTGTTGCGATTGTCCTGTCGCCAACGGTGGTCGTCAGGAAATCGTTCTGTCTGTCTTGGAGTATAGCTGGAGCAGCGGTTGCTACCAGCTATCTCCTCTGTTTGTCTTGCTCAGATCGCACTAGCCTCTAGCGGTAGCGGCTGTGGATCCTTCTGATCTGCTTCTTGGAGTATAGCTGGAGCAGCGGTTGCTACCAGCTATCTCATCACCCTGTTTCGATACTTGGATCGCACTCGCTCTGGCAGTAAGAGCAGTGGATCTTTCCTATCCTGTTTCCCGTTCATCTGTCTGTCTTGTCTGAGACGAACGCTTGCTGTAGCCTCAGAGAGGTAACCGTTAAGCAAGCGCTCGCGTTCTCTGTTTCATGTTTGGATGGCGGGGGTTAGTTAGGCGTGCTTGTCTCTGTTGTGCTTAACACGTGGAGACCGCGCAGTAAACGCGTTCGCTGTTGCGAATGAGTGCGGTGTTTGCGTTTAGTTAGCGTTTGTTATTTTCCTTATCTTCTCATTGTATGATTTGCTGTGCATTTGTTACTCTCGTCCCCTGTCTTGCTTAAGCCTTGTGTCACCTCTGGCAATCTCGCAATTGCGTTCCTACTTTGTTTCTGCTGTTGTGTGTGCACCGTCGCGGGTTGGCAACTGGATTGGTGCACATACATGCATTCTGTCCCTGTGCTCATCCTCATTCGCAATCACTTCCCTTGCGATTGCGTTCTCACTTGGTTTCCTCTGTTGTGTGTCCACCGTCGCAGGGTGGCGACTAGATTGGTGGACACACATACCCTCTGTCGCTTTCATCTCTCTCTTTCAGGGCTATCTTGCCCTGCGTTTCTTCCCTTCGTACAATTCCTGTCTGGCGTCTGCGGCAGGGCAGAGGAGCTGTTCCTCTGCACTCCACAGCTCCACCTGCCGACAGGAATTTCCCTCTACAGGTGTGTTGCACCTTTTGCTGGGTTCCCTCAAATTATACGCTTGTGGAGGATTTCCGCAGTGTCAGCGCACGTCCTGTGTGCTGATCACGGAGAGAGTTCCACAATCGTTACAATATCATTGCTACGGAACACAATTTGTAGTATTAAAGTAGGCTACACATCTGATGTTCAATAAAAATGTATTTTCCTACTTTTTATTACCCATACAGTTACCATATTTGCTTTTGTGCACATTTACAGTATATATGTAATGATCGCTGCTGCAGCAGCTATTGCTGGAAGTAGTAGTGCTGCAGCTCAGGCAGTTCTGATCTATTTCCATGCAAGCTGCATAGCTTTGTCTGTCTTTCCCTGCTGTCAGCTTGTGACTGATTATCATTCACCTGTGTGGGAATCTGCATGTCTGCTCCCATTGGATGACCTCAGTATAAAGATCTGCTTCCTGCAGGGTTTCCTTGGGTTTTCATAGCTTCAGTTAAGCCCGTCTTGCTGTCGCTTCAGCCCCCGATCGTGTTTCTTGTTCTAAAGATACTTTGCTGGTTCTGCATCATATATTGGTTCATTGCCAATATATATGCATACCAGCACGTTTATTATTTTCCTTGTATTCGTGTTACGTTGATACATCAGTGTCGCTGATATATACGTACACGAACTGTTTATATCCTGTGTGCAGTTAGTCAGCTTTCCAGCACGTTTTGGTAGGTTGCGCGTACCGTGAACACCCGTGCTGAGCTAGTTATCCTGTTCCTGGTCCTGTTTGTGGATTGCGTTCATCTCTGCGAAGAGATAACGAATCCTTCTGAATCCTGTTCTGTTCCTGTTTGTGGATTGCGTTCATCTCTGCGAAGAGATAACGAATCCTTCTGAATCCTGTTCTGTTACCGTTTGTGAAATGCGTTCATCTCTGCGAAGAGATAGCGAATCCTTCTGAGTCCTGTTCCCTGTATTACTCCAGTCCTAGTCAGCGTTCCTGCTTATGTCATATATCGGTTCATTGCCGATATATACATATGTTGGTCGGACGTTACAAATGGTTTCATTGATAGCTGTAATTGTGATACGCTGGGAGGGCATGCTTATTGTATGTTTGTCTGTGTTGCGTTCATCTGTCTCGATCCTGCTGTTTCCTGACTGTCCTGTCCTGTCTTTGTGAGGCACGCCATCGCCGCAGCGCATTGGCTGCCTCATTCCAGTCTGTCTGGTTTTGGACGCTTGCTGTCGCTAGTAGCCGCTAGCCAGCAAGCGTTCATTCTGTCTACCTGTCCTGATCTCCTCAGTTCTGGTTTGTGTGCTCAGCGCTACTTTGCGCTGAGACGTTATCGCAAAAGCATTGTTTGTGGCTGTCAGATCTGCACCGGCTCTGTGCGCCACAATCTCCTATTGGAGTCAGTCCTCCCCTCCACTATACTGGGGATAGCCTGTTTCCTGGTGCTGGTGTGTGTACCTCCTCCACGCCAGCTCATGCGTTGCATGCTGACTGTGGAGAATACACCACCAAGCCTAACATTATGAAAACCCCATTACCAATCCCCATTGTGGGGGGGATTCCCAGAAAGTATGACACTGTTAATTATGGTTCCTGTTCCTTTAAGAAATTTGAAGAACTTAGCTCTGAAACAGAAAATGAGTTTTTCTCTGAATGTGCCAGGTTCCTGACCAATCCTGATCTCCAAGCGACTCCTGTTTCAACCTGGGCACTCCAACTAAGTTATATTTTGTTTAAAGGGGAATTATTCCAGTGGGCATTTGATGTTCTCAATCATTCCGATTTGAAAGAGAGACCGCTGGAATTTCTAGCGTTTGTGATCCATAACTGGTTGCGCATAGATCCATTGCCTTTTCCTCTTAATGAACTCCTGGCAGCAGGCCAATCAGCTGCTCCTTCAATTGCTTGCAAGAATGAGCAGCAAGCAGAAAGTGTTACTGATAATTTTCCTGCAGCTTTGAATAAATCACCAAAAACAGCAAGGTCAAAGGCAAAACGCAAACGTTCTAAGAAACGTGTCCAATCTGCAGAATCGTTATCCTTAGCGACTGAGACCTATAATGAGATTCTGCCATTAACAGATAATGAAATGCAATTGTCTTTCAGGGGAGTTAAATGGACTTATGAAACTACTAATGAACTTTCCTCCCTGGCTAGGGAAAATAAAGATTTTTGTTTAAAAGAATTATCTGAGTATGATTATGATGAGATATTACAGAGTATTGAACAAATCAACTTATTTGTGAACCAAGGGAAGTTTGCATACACTACAGTTCAACACTTGCTACAGGTATTGGAGATTCTTAAGAATAAGGAATCTGCCAATCACCTGCTAATTAACCCTATACATGTGCCTGCCACAATCATATCTGCAGACTGTGATCAGCCTAAATGTTTCGCTGTTAAGTATGCATGGGATCCTCCATTCGAGAGGGGAGAGATGGAAGCCCTGGTCTGTGAATGGAAGAATGATTCAAGTTCATTTTGTCAATTTTACAGTGCAAAAAGTGAAATGGTATTGAACGCATGCATTAAGTCAGCCTATAACCTAATAGAGGCTGGTGTGTGTAGGTATGACTGTGTGGCTCCTTTGATTGATGTGTGGGAACTGATTTTGGATGATTTTTATGTGACTCCGAATTCGCAAATTTGGCGTTCTGACCCGCCTGCTTCAGCACCTTTGGCTGATTCAGCAGGTGATTCGGAGCTCTTTTTGTGTGAAATTGAAGTTCCTGCAATTCCACCCTGTACCATGGATAACTCAGTGTTACTTACCAGTAAAACAGAAGCCACTGATACATTCTTAACCTTGCCCTGTGCACATTTCTCAGCAGAGAATCCAGAGGTCCTGCTGACTTCCGAGTCCAGCCTAGCCAGTACTCATGACTCTTTGTTCAGTGAAACAGACACCAGAAAAATCTTGCCTGTCTCTGCAAACACTTCTGCAGAAATTACCTGTGTTAATAAAGTTCAACTCCTGTCTGATCCAGCAGATGCCAATAGATGCACTACATCAGTTTCCGAGTCCCAGCAATCCTGTCTAGAAACCTCAGAAACCCAGCATCTGAATTTTCCAATTTCACAATTGAATGGTGATTTAGATGCGCAAACATTGTGTTTTGATCTTCCTGTTTCTACACCTCACTCTAGTTTCATGAATAACTCAGAGCGTCTGCTATGTGAGTCCGAAATCGCAGAATTATTACCGTGTTCAGAAAATGTTCCAGTGAACTTGCCCTGTACCATGAATTGTGCAGTAGATCTCTCCAATGAAACTCAGGTCACAGAATCATTATGCTGTCCAGCAGGTGCTTCCATGGTTTTGCCCTGCAGTGTGGACTGTTCGGTGATCCTGTCCAGTGAAGCTGTGGTCACAGAGTCTTATGCTTCACCCAGTACTTTGGATATTTCAAACCCTCTAGCAGAAGGGTCTGAGGCACTGCTTACCTCAGTTGGTGTTGCAGTAATATTCACTTGTGTAGCAGCTGTTTTGGAATTACAGTCTGCTCTAATAAAACTTGGTGAATTTCTGCCCAGCAAAGCAGAAGCCATTGAAATATTGTCCTCGTCAGCAATTGTGTTAGATACCTTGCCCTGTACACAGTCTGATTTAACCAATGTTGAGTCCCTCTCCAGTGTTGTAACAGCCGAGGAACTCCAGCCCTGTCCTCTGAATGTTTCAGAAGTCTTGCCCTGTAACATGGATAATTCTGATTCTCTGGTCAAAATAATAGAAATCTCAGAATTTCAGTCCGGTCTGATGAGTGTTCCTGAAACCCAGCCCTGTATCCTGAAAGATTCTGGTTCTCTGGCCGCTGTGGCAGAGGTTCCAGAGTCCCCTTCCTGTCCAGGGAATTCCTCAGTTTTGCCTAGTCCAGTGGGGGCTGCTGCAATACTGACTTGTTCTGCAGCGCCTCATGAGCTCCAATCCAGTGTATTAAATGAGTCTCTGTCCAGTCCAGAGGTAGTTGTGGAGTCCCTATCTGGTTCAGTGCATACATCAGAAGATTTGTCCTGTCTTGTTAGTGCCCCTGAATCTGATTTGTTACTGACTTTGCTGGAATCAGCGACATCTAAGTCTGATCCAGCATTCTCGTGTAAAAGTCCAGTAGTTGCGAAGTTTAGTCATGATGATTTTTTTTGGCCAGTCCTGGTTTCGGTCCTGTCTTGGCTGACCCTGAGGCTCACAGTTCCTTGACATGCCCAGAGGTTTCTCTTGTGCCGGTGTGCCCAGATGTTTTTTGTGTGCCAGAATGCCCAAGTGTGTCTAAGGTGTTAGCGTGCTCTGATGCTTCCTTAGTGGGAACACGTTCTGATGTTGCCAGTCTGCCTGCATGCCCAGAGATGGTTCTGGTCCCTGAAAGCCCTGATATTGATGTTTGTCCTTGTGGCCCTGACTCGGGAATTGCCCTAGGTTCCATAGGGGTTCTTGATAGTTCTCCATGTGAGCCTAAGGGGCATTCTGACCTATGGGGATCTCTTTGGAGCTTCAAGGTGTTCTGGGAGGTCTCTGAGAAAACTTGTCCTGGTGCCTTGGACTGGTTCAACAGTGGGTTTTGTGTTGGTAAAGACAGTACCGGTGGGCATTGCAAAGGCTTTGGCGTTTCTGAACGGTTCCTGGAAGGCGGTGGGTATCGCTCAGGGAATTTCGGAGGGCTTTCTTCTGGAAATCATGGTTCTGATGGGTGTCACATTGGGGCTTGTAGTACTGATGGGCATGGTTCTGTAGGTTCTGGTTCTGATGGGTCCAGTCTTGTGGGGACTGATTCTGGAATTCGGTCTTGCCGGGCTGTCCCGGTCATCATGAATTATCAGTCAGACTGTTTTGTTGGGAATTTCAGTTTTGAAAAGCGTCTGGAATCCGCTTTTAAGGGCGGGGGTACTGTAATGATCGCTGCTGCAGCAGCTATTGCTGGAAGTAGTAGTGCTGCAGCTCAGGCAGTTCTGATCTATTTCCATGCAAGCTGCATAGCTTTGCCTGTCTTTCCCTGCTGTCAGCTTGTGACTGATTATCATTCACCTGTGTGGGAATCTGCATGTCTGCTCCCATTGGATGACCTCAGTATAAAGATCTGCTTCCTGCAGGGTTTCCTTGGGTTTTCATAGCTTCAGTTAAGCCCGTCTTGCTGTCGCTTCAGCCCCCGATCGTGTTTCTTGTTCTAAAGATACTTTGCTGGTTTTGCATCATATATTGGTTCATTGCCAATATATATGCATACCAGCTTGTTTATTATTTTCCTTGTATTCGTGTTACGTTGATACATCAGTGTCGCTGATATATACGTACACGAACTGTTTATTTCCTGTGTTCAGTTAGTCAGTTTTCCAGCACGTTTTGGTAGTTTGCGCGTACCGTGAACACCCGTGCTGAGCTAGTTATCCTGTTCCTGGTCCTGTTTGTGGATTGCGTTCATCTCTGCGAAGAGATAACGAATCCTTCTGAATCCTGTTCTGTTCCTGTTTGTGGATTGCGTTCATCTCTGCGAAGAGATAACGAATCCTTCTGAATCCTGTTCTGTTACCGTTTGTGGATTGCGTTCATCTCTGCGAAGAGATAGCGAATCCTTCTGAGTCCTGTTCCCTATATTACTCCAGTCCTAGTCAGCGTTCCTGCTTATGTCATATATCGGTTCATTGCCGATATATACATATGTTGGTCGGACGTTACAAATGGTTTCATTGATAGCTGTAATTGTGATACGCTGGGAGGGCATGCTTATTGTATGTTTGTCTGTGTTGCGTTCATCTGTCTCGATCCTGCTGTTTCCTGACTGTCCTGTCCTGTCTTTGTGAGGCACGCCATCGCCGCAGCGCATTGGCTGCCTCATTCCAGTCTGTCTGGTTTTGGACGCTTGCTGTCGCTAGTAGCCGCTAGCCAGCAAGCGTTCATTCTGTCTACCTGTCCTGATCTCCTCAGTTCTGGTTTGTGCGCTCAGCGCTACTTTGCGCTGAGACGTTATAACGAAAGCATTGTTTGTGGCTGTCAGATCTGCACCGGCTCTGTGCGCCACAATCTCCTATTGGAGTCAGTCCTCCCCTCCACTATACTGGGGATAGCCTGTTTCCTGGTGCTGGTGTGTGTACCTCCTCCACGCCAGCTCATGCGTTGCATGCTGACTGTGGAGAATACACCACCAAGCCTAACATTATGAAAACCCCATTACCAATCCCCATTGTGGGGGGGGATTCCCAGAAAGTATGACACTGTTAATTATGGTTCCTGTTCCTTTAAGAAATTTGAAGAACTTAGCTCTGAAACAGAAAATGAGTTTTTCTCTGAATGTGCCAGGTTCCTGACCAATCCTGATCTCCAAGCGACTCCTGTTTCAACCTGGGCACTCCAACTAAGTTATATTTTGTTTAAAGGGGAATTATTCCAGTGGGCATTTGATGTTCTCAATCATTCCGATTTGAAAGAGAGACCGCTGGAATTTCTAGCGTTTGTGATCCATAACTGGTTGCGCATAGATCCATTGCCTTTTCCTCTTAATGAACTCCTGGCAGCAGGCCAATCAGCTGCTCCTTCAATTGCTTGCAAGAATGAGCAGCAAGCAGAAAGTGTTGCTGATAATTTTCCTGCAGCTTTGAATAAATCACCAAAAACAGCAAGGTCAAAGGCAAAACGCAAACGTTCTAAGAAACGTGTCCAATCTGCAGAATCGTTATCCTTAGCGACTGAGACCTATAATGAGATTCTGCCATTAACAGATAATGAAATGCAATTGTCTTTCAGGGGAGTTAAATGGACTTATGAAACTACTAATGAACTTTCCTCCCTAGCTAGGGAAAATAAAGATTTTTGTTTAAAAGAATTATCTGAGTATGATTATGATGAGATATTACAGAGTATTGAACAAATCAACTTATTTGTGAACCAAGGGAAGTTTGCATACACTACAGTTCAACACTTGCTACAGGTATTGGAGATTCTTAAGAATAAGGAATCTGCCAATCACCTGCTAATTAACCCTATACATGTGCCTGCCACAATCATATCTGCAGACTGTGATCAGCCTAAATGTTTTGCTGTTAAGTATGCATGGGATCCTCCATTCGAGAGGGGAGAGATGGAAGCCCTGGTCTGTGAATGGAAGAATGATTCAAGTTCATTTTGTCAATTTTACAGTGCAAAAAGTGAAATGGTATTGAACGCATGCATTAAGTCAGCCTATAACCTAATAGAGGCTGGTGTGTGTAGGTATGACTGTGTGGCTCCTTTGATTGATGTGTGGGAACTGATTTTGGATGATTTTTATGTGACTCCGAATTCGCAAATTTGGCATTCTGACCCGCCTGCTTCAGCACCTTTGGCTGATTCAGCAGGTGATTCGGAGCTCTTTTTGTGTGAAATTGAAGTTCCTGCAATTCCACCCTGTACCATGGATAACTCAGTGTTACTTACCAGTAAAACAGAAGCCACTGATACATTCTTAACCTTGCCCTGTGCAAATTTCTCAGCAGAGAATCCAGAGGTCCTGCTGACTTCCGAGTCCAGCCTAGCCAGTACTCATGACTCTTTGTTCAGTGAAACAGACACCAGAAAAATCTTGCCTGTCTCTGCAAACACTTCTGCAGAAATTACCTGTGTTAATAAAGTTCAACTCCTGTCTGATCCAGCAGATGCCAATAGATGCACTACATCAGTTTCCGAGTCCCAGCAATCCTGTCTAGAAACCTCAGAAACCCAGCATCTGAATTTTCCAATTTCACAATTGAATGGTGATTTAGATGCGCAAACATTGTGTTTTGATCTTCCTGTTTCTACACCTCACTCTAGTTTCATGAATAACTCAGAGCGTCTGCTATGTGAGTCCGAAATCGCAGAATTATTACCGTGTTCAGAAAATGTTCCAGTGAACTTGCCCTGTACCATGAATTGTGCAGTAGATCTCTCCAATGAAACTCAGGTCACAGAATCATTATGCTGTCCAGCAGGTGCTTCCATGGTTTTGCCCTGCAGTGTGGACTGTTCGGTGATCCTGTCCAGTGAAGCTGTGGTCACAGAGTCTTATGCTTCACCCAGTACTTTGGATATTTCAAACCCTCTAGCAGAAGGGTCTGAGGCACTGCTTACCTCAGTTGGTGTTGCAGTAATATTCACTTGTGTAGCAGCTGTTTTGGAATTACAGTCTGCTCTAATAAAACTTGGTGAATTTCTGCCCAGCAAAGCAGAAGCCATTGAAATATTGTCCTCGTCAGCAATTGTGTTAGATACCTTGCCCTGTACACAGTCTGATTTAACCAATGTTGAGTCCCTCTCCAGTGTTGTAACAGCCGAGGAACTCCAGCCCTGTCCTCTGAATGTTTCAGAAGTCTTGCCCTGTAACATGGATAATTCTGATTCTCTGGTCAAAATAATAGAAATCTCAGAATTTCAGTCCGGTCTGATGAGTGTTCCTGAAACCCAGCCCTGTATCCTGAAAGATTCTGGTTCTCTGGCCGCTGTGGCAGAGGTTCCAGAGTCCCCTTCCTGTCCAGGGAATTCCTCAGTTTTGCCTAGTCCAGTGGGGGCTGCTGCAATACTGACTTGTTCTGCAGCGCCTCATGAGCTCCAATCCAGTGTATTAAATGAGTCTCTGTCCAGTCCAGAGGTAGTTGTGGAGTCCCTATCTGGTTCAGTGCATACATCAGAAGATTTGTCCTGTCTTGTTAGTGCCCCTGAATCTGATTTGTTACTGACTTTGCTGGAATCAGCGACATCTAAGTCTGATCCAGCATTCTCGGGTAAAAGTCCAGTAGTTGCGAAGTTTAGTCATGATGATTTTTTTTGGCCAGTCCTGGTTTCGGTCCTGTCTTGGCTGACCCTGAGGCTCACAGTTCCTTGACATGCCCAGAGGTTTCTCTTGTGCCGGTGTGCCCAGATGTTTTTTGTGTGCCAGAATGCCCAAGTGTGTCTAAGGTGTTAGCGTGCTCTGATGCTTCCTTAGTGGGAACACGTTCTGATGTTGCCAGTCTGCCTGCATGCCCAGAGATGGTTCTGGTCCCTGAAAGCCCTGATATTGATGTTTGTCCTTGTGGCCCTGACTCGGGAATTGCCCTAGGTTCCATAGGGGTTCTTGATAGTTCTCCATGTGAGCCTAAGGGGCATTCTGACCTATGGGGATCTCTTTGGAGCTTCAAGGTGTTCTGGGAGGTCTCTGAGAAAACTTGTCCTGGTGCCTTGGACTGGTTCAACAGTGGGTTTTGTGTTGGTAAAGACAGTACCGGTGGGCATTGCAAAGGCTTTGGCGTTTCTGAACGGTTCCTGGAAGGCGGTGGGTATCGCTCAGGGAATTTCGGAGGGCTTTCTTCTGGAAATCATGGTTCTGATGGGTGTCACATTGGGGCTTGTAGTACTGATGGGCATGGTTCTGTAGGTTCTGGTTCTGATGGGTCCAGTCTTGTGGGGACTGATTCTGGAATTCGGTCTTGCCGGGCTGTCCCGGTCATCATGAATTATCAGTCAGACTGTTTTGTTGGGAATTTCAGTTTTGAAAAGCGTCTGGAATCCGCTTTTAAGGGCGGGGGTACTGTAATGATCGCTGCTGCAGCAGCTATTGCTGGAAGTAGTAGTGCTGCAGCTCAGGCAGTTCTGATCTATTTCCATGCAAGCTGCATAGCTTTGCCTGTCTTTCCCTGCTGTCAGCTTGTGACTGATTATCATTCACCTGTGTGGGAATCTGCATGTCTGCTCCCATTGGATGACCTCAGTATAAAGATCTGCTTCCTGCAGGGTTTCCTTGGGTTTTCATAGCTTCAGTTAAGCCCGTCTTGCTGTCGCTTCAGCCCCCGATCGTGTTTCTTGTTCTAAAGATACTTTGCTGGTTTTGCATCATATATTGGTTCATTGCCAATATATATGCATACCAGCACGTTTATTATTTTCCTTGTATTCGTGTTACGTTGATACATCAGTGTCGCTGATATATACGTACACGAACTGTTTATTTCCTGTGTTCAGTTAGTCAGTTTTCCAGCACGTTTTGGTAGTTTGCGCGTACCGTGAACACCCGTGCTGAGCTAGTTATCCTGTTCCTGGTCCTGTTTGTGGATTGCGTTCATCTCTGCGAAGAGATAACGAATCCTTCTGAATCCTGTTCTGTTCCTGTTTGTGGATTGCGTTCATCTCTGCGAAGAGATAACGAATCCTTCTGAATCCTGTTCTGTTACCGTTTGTGGATTGCGTTCATCTCTGCGAAGAGATAGCGAATCCTTCTGAGTCCTGTTCCCTGTATTACTCCAGTCCTAGTCAGCGTTCCTGCTTATGTCATATATCGGTTCATTGCCGATATATACATATGTTGGTCGGACGTTACAAATGGTTTCATTGATAGCTGTAATTGTGATACGCTGGGAGGGCATGCTTATTGTATGTTTGTCTGTGTTGCGTTCATCTGTCTCGATCCTGCTGTTTCCTGACTGTCCTGTCCTGTCTTTGTGAGGCACGCCATCGCCGCAGCGCATTGGCTGCCTCATTCCAGTCTGTCTGGTTTTGGACGCTTGCTGTCGCTAGTAGCCGCTAGCCAGCAAGCGTTCATTCTGTCTACCTGTCCTGATCTCCTCAGTTCTGGTTTGTGCGCTCAGCGCTACTTTGCGCTGAGACGTTATAACGAAAGCATTGTTTGTGGCTGTCAGATCTGCACCGGCTCTGTGCGCCACAATCTCCTATTGGAGTCAGTCCTCCCCTCCACTATACTGGGGATAGCCTGTTTCCTGGTGCTGGTGTGTGTACCTCCTCCACGCCAGCTCATGCGTTGCATGCTGACTGTGGAGAATACACCACCAAGCCTAACAATATATTAAAAATCTATCTAGTGATCACTTCCCAGCTCTTTCAGCTTAGTACAGCTCAGTTGCTGCAGTTTGCTAATGTTTATTAAATGTATATGACAAAAGAATGTAAACAAAAGATAATCATATCACCTCTTCAGATGCAGCCAGAAGCTGCCCACTGAAGCAAGGAGCTTTCCAATGAAGAACAAAGTACTGTGTTTGAATGCTGTTCTGCTTTTTTTAACCGCCTTGAGTTTGCTTCAAGTGAGCAAGAAAGTTCTCGCATAATACAGCACTGCCCAATATACACATCCTCTCTTTATGCCACTAAAAGCAATATGACGTCTGACTGCTGCTGGAGATCTGGTAGTGAGGGGACACAGTTCTTCCATATGATGTGGTCAGGTATAGTATATACATAATCTACTATCTGAAGTGATCTGTCACCACTCAACCCCAAAATTATGTTGTTGGGAACCTTGGGTGATGTATCTTTGAAAGAAAACACCAAATTACTGTACAGAATACTTACCTTTTAAACTTCATTTAGCATGGAAGCAAGCCAAAGCACCTAGCATGTCTGAATTTCTCTATTCTGCCAATAATGATCTGGTGATTTACAAAAAATATCTATGAGAAGCAGAAATGTAGGAAGACATTTTATAAATTGTGGACTGGTTGGTTATCTGTAAGATTAATTTACTATATAATCTCTCATATCGTACCTACTACAAACTGTTCTTTTTTTTTAGTCATATATGGACTGGAGTGGATTCAGCTTATCAGGAGACCCAGAATTGCTATGCTTATTTAAGTTAAAAATTAAAGAATCTTTTTCTTATTAAAATAAAAAAAAAACACAGCATGTTTAAAAGCAGGATGTCTCCTGTCTTCTTTTCAGGTCTTCAGGTGTTTTGATGCAGGTGCCACTGGTTCCTCTTCACAGCTTTTGTCCTCTCCTATCTTGTGGCTGGAAGTGGCTGGATGGTGTAATGGTTAAGGGCTCTGCCTCTGACATAGGAGACCAGGGTTCGAATCTCGGCTCTGTCTGTTCAGTAAGCCAGCACCTTATTCAGTAGGAGACCTTAGGCAAGTCTCCCTAACACTGCAACAGCCTATAGAGCGCGCCCTAGTGGCTGCAGCTCTGGCGCTTTGAGTCCGCCAGGAGAAAAGCGCGATATAAATGTTATTTGTCTTGTCTATCTTCTTTTCTTTATTTCTGACTTTTTGGGTCTTCAACACAAGAGTTGTAATTTCCCTTCTTCATTCTTCACATTTCTGCTTCCTGCTTACGGTAATCCTGGCTACTTTTTAAAAAATATTTTGGAATTCCCTCAGCGATATCACTAACCATTATGACAAATCGACAATGTCTTTTTATAGTCATTAATGTCGCTGACTCACTGACATTTAAATCCCCTTATTATTTATATTATACACGATCTGCATGCATGCAGCTGCTGTTTGTTGCAATTTGCTTTACATGTGACATTTCTTTTTCATGTAGGCCCAAAGGTGTTTGAGGTCTTCTTTATGAAAAAAAGACATAAGAGTAAAAATAATCATTCAGATAACAGTTTTCATATATCAATCAAATAAGGCCCCCACATGGGAAATTTCAGCCTTCTCTCCCGAAAAGTATCAACGGTGGAACATTTTTAATCTCAAAATGTAATACTTACTCTTTCAATCATTTTTATACAAGTGGCTTTTTTTCTCTTATTTCTTCTTTTTTTATTGTTTTAAAGTGGTGCTTGTTTATGAACGTAGGCAACGTTATATGCATATATGTGTTTTGATTTCTAGAGTCTCAAAACAGATATAGTTAAAGAGACACTGAAGCGAAAAAAAAATGTATGATATAATGAATTGGTTGTGTAGTACGGATAATTACTAGAACATTACTAGCAAAAAAAAAACATTCTCATATTTTTATTTTCAGTTATACAGCTTTTTTTTTTTTTTTTTTAATAACATTGCATCATTCTCTACTATTTGCAGTTTACACACTACTCAGCATTCTAAATGTTTTTACAGAACAGGCAGTGAACTTTTGACCTGTCCTGAACTGTTCTCTGCAAAAGAAAAAAAACAACACAGTTCAGATAACAACCTTCAGAAAACAGAGCTCTCTGCGACATTGAAAGTCATGGAGCTCAATGGCAATTTGCATAGATAACAACTGGAGTTTCTTAACTCTTCCTGTACTGGAAACAAATATTAGACTTATGCCTCTGCTCCTAATGCTTTATTTCTTAGCTGTACTACACAACCAACTCATTATATCATAATTTTTTTGCCGCTTCAGTGTCTCTTTAAATACACTATATTTCTTTGCATGGGACACCCAGTTTGTACATTTAAGTTTGCAACGCTACTAAAAAAAAAGAAATTATTAATTTATTGTATTTATAAAGCGCCAACATATTACGCAGCGCTGTAACATATTAATCTGAAACAAATAATCTGCAATAAGATCAGAATGACAGTCTATACAAGACAATTCCATGGTTTTAACATAATAAACAAACATTTATTTAAACATCAATTGAGAAACGTCCATTTGCAGGTAATTAATGATTTTGATATTGCTTCCTCTGAGATTGCCAGTAAATTGCAATGTGAAGCACGGTGATTCTCAGCCTTCTTGCACATTTAGATTGGTAGAATACATAAATAACATACAGTAGTTAGAAATTCACTTAGCTGCGTTTATTTCAGCACAAAGAGAAGCATTGAGGACAGGATAGTTGAGTGGTTTCAGGTCAAGTGTTAATACTAAAGATGAAGCTGTTTTGATAACATTACATTTCCAAAGCCCCGTACAGTAGCTAGCAGCGTGATCATATTACATAACTGTCTTTACTAGTGAAAGGGTTCTGTATTGTTAGCATTTTACAATTGTACTATACCACATGCTTATTCAACCTGGTGTCAGGTGTATTGCAGAAATACATTCCAATCTGAAAAGCCTTTTAGAGGCTAATTTATAGAATAAAGTAGAAGATATCCAGGGATTTCTAAAGTACCACCAGTCTGCCTAATGCCAAAACATTTTATTAGTAGTATTGCGTAGATTAAAAGTTTGCCATTTTTTTTAAATTGCCATTGCCAGCAGGGGCGTAGCTAGAAACCATGGGGCCCCATAGCAAAATTTGGGCTGGGGTCCCAATAAAGACTAACCCCCTTCCCACACACACACACCAGTTTTAGGAAGCCAGATGTTCCCCCCACCATTAGGCAACCCCCCAGTATTGGTAGCCAGAGGTACCCTCAGTATAATGTCGCCCCCTAGTATAGGTAGCCAGAAATGTTTCCCACTAAAGGTAGCCAGAGGTTCCCCCAGTATACAGTGGCTCTCCAGTATGGATAATCAAAGGAGCCTCAAGTAATAAATTGCACCCAGTATATGTAGCTAGAGAGCCCCCCAGTATAAGTTACTCCCCCCCCCCCCCAGTAGGGGTAGTTGGAGGGTCTTCCGATAATAGTGCCCCAGTATAGAAAGCCAAAGAGGCCCCCAATATTAGGTAGCCCCCCGGTATAAGCAGCCGCTATGGCTACTATGGTGATCCCTAAGCCTCTGATTGCCAGGGCCCAAGGTCATATAATTTCAGCCCAACTCTCCTTGTACTGGCAGCAGGGAGCTCCATTGCAAGTCAGTAGTGCATTGTCCCATTGCCTACCGCAATGCCTTATTTTAGTTGTTTTTTGTTGCTGCTGCTGTTGTTGTGTGGCTGGATAGTGTACTGGTTAAGGGCTCAGCCTCTGACACAGGAGATTAGGATTTGAAGTTTGGCTCTTCCTGTTCAGTAAGCCAGCACCTATTCAGTAAGGAGATGTTGGGCAAGGCTCCCTAACACTGCTACTGCCTATACAGCGTGCCCTAGTGGCTGCAGCTCTGGAGCTTTGAGTCCGCCAAGAGAAAAGCACAATATAAATGTTCTGTGTCATGTATTGTTTGAATTAGGCACCACATGTTTTGGAACCCAGATAGACACCCAAAATCAAAATTCAAAGGAACCAGGAAAATACTTCAAACTCTGAAACAGGATATGCTACATTCAGAGATATGTACCACTAGCCAAGCATAGCTCTCAATACATTCCAGGTACGTCATCCCTGCTCCACAAGTTCTAATTTAAAATTCAAACTGTGCATTTAAGGTGGGTTTCAAGTTTTCCTTAACTACCTAATGACCGCCCCATGCCAATGGGCATGGCCGTGGCGGCAGCCCCAGGACCGCATAACCCCAATTGGCGTCAAGTCCTGGGGCCGGCTATTGCAGGAGATTGCGCGCAGGGTGCGCGCGCATCTCCTTCTTGAGGGGCGGAGCTCCGCCCCCGCCTTCAGTCTCCGAGTGACGATTGCCGCTCGGGAGACTGTTAGACGGTGTAACCGCCGTCCATTCACATAGTAAAGTGCTGCGATCTGCAGCAGCGCTGTCCCCCTGTGTCCCACAGGAGCGATCCGCTGTGATAGGCTGAAGCCTATCACAACCGATTGCTATGATTGGCTGACTAGGGGAAGGGAGGGGGAAATATAAAATTAAGAAAAAAATAGTTAAAAATATTAGAAAAACAAATAAATATTTATTAAAAAAAAAAGTCTGGGGGTGATTAAACCCCACCAACAGAGAGCTCTGTTGGTGGGGGGGGGGGGGGGGGAAGGGAGGGATCACTTGTGTGCTGTGTTGTGCGGCCCTGCAACTTGGCCTTAAAGCTGCAGTGGCCATTTTAGTAAAAAATGGCTTGGTCTTTAGGGGGGGTTTAGCACTGTGGTCCTCAAGAGGTTAAATAATAGGATTAAGGAAATATAAACCAGTTTGCCCTATCTTTAGTCCCTGATCACCTAATCGGTGTTAATGCTTAACAAAAAAAACAGTAAACACTTTTTAATAACAAGAACCCATGGTCATATGATTGTCTCTCCCCTTTCCTCACTTCCTACTTGTGTTTTTGTTTGAATTCCGGACCTCCTGGTTCATAATCTGAACACCGCAGTCAGCACTGTTTTATCACCAAACAACTGGACAGGGTGCATTTCATTTAGCTCTGATGCTTCCTGTTCTAAGCTTGAACTCTTTTCCCACAACCAAGGTTGCCACAAGATGAACTGCATATCTCTGGTAAATTCTCTGGCCAGAAGTGAATCTGGATTGTTTATAATATGTGATACAACAACAACAACAAATAACATTTGTAGAGCGCTTTTCTCCCATAGGACTCAAAGCGCATAAGCATGGCTCAGACCATCGTGGTACAGAGGAAGAATTTTATAAGTCCGGAAATGCCAGGCTAAACAGGTGGCTTTTCAGTCTGGATTTGAATAGCTCTAGGGATGGTGCTGTCTTTACTGGGTGTGGCAGGGAGTTCCAAAGAGTAGGGGCAGCATGACAGAAGGCTCTATCTCCAGATTTTTTGAGGTGCACTCTGGGAGTGACCAAGTTTATAGAACTTGCTGATCTGAGGTTGTGAGAGGTGTGGTGCAGCTTCAGCAAGTCCTTCATGTATCCAGGGCCCTGATTGTGCAGGGATTTGAATGTCAGCAGTCCAATCTTGAAGAGTATTCTCCATTCTACTGGTAGCCAGTGCAGTGAGCGAAGGATCGGTGTAATGTGACAGTGGCGAGGCTGGTTTGTTAGCAATCTGGCAGCAGCATTCTGCACTAATTGCAGGCGACGCAGGTCCTTTTTGGGGAGGCCAGCATAAAGGGCATTGCAGTAATCCAGCTGTGATGTGATGAAGGCGTGAACTAGGGTTGGAAGATCCTCTGGGGGAATCAGATGTTTAATCTTTGCAATGTTCTTAAGATAAAAGTAGGAAGATTTAACTACAGATGAAATTTGGTTTCTGAAACTCAAATCCCCATCGATTAGTACGCCAAGCCTGCGCACAAGGTTGGAGCTGTTTATGTCTGAATTCCCAATCCTGATTGGTGTTGCTTTAAGATAGAGCTGTTTTGATGGCGAGTGCTGGCTTTGGACAAAGAGGACCTCAGTTTTGTCAGCATTCAGTTTCAACCAGTTATCATTCATCCATGCTTGTAGCTCAGCTCAGGGGCATCGCTAGCCCTATTTTGGGGTGGCACGTGCCCCCAATCTGTCCTGGGGTGCCACGGATCTCAGCGGCTCCCTCCAGCCGCCGCCGCCGCCACCGCGTCACTCAGACCGCAGGATCAGGCGGCGAGCCGGCGAGAAATCGTGCGGGCGCTAGGACCCAGCGCCCGCACTGATATGCGGAAGTGACATCACTTCCGCATATAGAGCGGGTGCGTCCAGCGCCCGCTCGTACTAATGGTCGGGTCGCCGCTGATCCTGAGGTCTGAGTCTGACTACACTGCCAGGTGAGGGGGGAGCGGCGGCGGCGGCTAGAGGGGGGGGGCCTCCCTGTCACTCACTCACTACCTAAAGGGGCTCCCTGGCACTCACTCACTACCTAAAGGGGCTCCCTGTCACTCACTCACTGCCTAAAGGGGCTCCCTGGCACTCACTCACTACCTAAAGGGCCTCCCTGTCACTCACTCACTGCCTAAAGGGGCTCCCTGGCACTCACTCACTGCCTGAAGGGGCTCCCTGGCACTCACTCACTACCTAAAGGGGCTCCCTGACACTCACTCACTACCTAAAGGGGCTCCCTGTCACTCACTCACTACCTAAAGGGGCTCCCTGGCACTCACTGCCTAAACGGGCTCCCTGGCACTCACTCGGTACCTAAAGGGGCTCCCTGGCACTCACTCACTACCTAAAGGGGCTCCCTGGCACTCACTCACTACCTAAAGGGGCTCCCTGGCACTCACTCACTGCCTAAAGGGGCTCCCTGGCACTCACTCACTACCTAAAGGGGCTCCCTGGCACTCACTCACTGCCTGAAGGGGCTCCCTGTCACTCACTCACTACCTAAAGGGGCTCCCTGTCACTCACTCACTGCCTAAAGGGGCTCCCTGGCACTCACTCACTACCTAAAGGGGCTCCCTGGCACTCACTGCCTAAAGGGGCTCCCTGGCACTCACTCACTACCTAAAGGGGCTCCCTGGCACTCACTCACTACCTAAAGGGGCTCCCTGGCACTCACTCACTACCTAAAGGGGCTCCCTGGCACTCACTCACTACCTAAAGGGGCTCCCTGGCACTCACTCACTGCCTGAAGGGACTCCCTGTCACTCACTCACTACCGAAAGGGGCTCCCTGTCACTCACTCACTGCCTAAAGGGGCTCCCTGGCACTCACTCACTACCTAAAGGGGCTCCCTGACACTCACTCCCTACCTAAAGGGGCTCCCTGGCACTCACTCACTACCTAAAGGGGCTCCCTGGCACTCACTCACTACCTACAGGGGCTCCCTGGCACTTATTCACTGCCTAAAGGGGCTCCCTGGCACTCACTCACTGCCTAAAGGGCCTCCCTGGCACTCACTCACTGCCTAAAGGGGCTCCCTGGAACTCACTCACTACCTAAAGGGGCTCCCTGTCACTCACTATCGGGGTCCTTGTCACTCACTACCTAACTGGAGGCGCCTGTCACTCACTAGCTAACCTGGGGGTCCCTGTCACTCACTACCTAACTTGGGGGGCTACCATATTAAGGGGGCATTCTGCCTATTTATGTGAAATGCTGTCTATTTATGTGCCTCATGACTGGTGAATTTGTCTTGTTGGGGGCCTCATGATTTGTTGGAGGCCTCATGATTGCTGAATTTGTCTTGTTTGGGGGCCTCATGATTTGTTGGGGGCCTCATGATTGCTGAATTTGTCTTGTTGGGGGCCTCATGATTTGTTGGGGGCCTCATGATTGCTGAATTTGTCTTGTTGGGGGTCACATGATTGTTAACTGCGAGACTATGGGAAAAGTTGAATCTTTATCATATGAGATAATAGCATTAAACCTACTTTTTTAGCTTTTTAAAACAGAAAATAAAACTGGGAGGTTCTAAAAAATTAAATACATTTTTCAGGAGTAGGATGGATGAAATTGTTTATCTTCACAGTTTATTTTCAACTTGGATTTTCCATAATGTTCATGTATGAGTTAAAACGTTTGTACAGTATTTAGTTTAAATTGCTGTTGCCACTTTGCGATAGATAAGTGACTTTTGGGTTGCAGTTTGGGCACTCGGCCTCCAAAAGGTTCGCCACCACTGTCATAATCTAATGTCCCACCATTGCTAGGTTCATGTAAATTTGTCTCCACCCGTTACCACACCTATATTCTGGTCCATAACCCACCCATTTTTCGGTGCGGCACGATAAGCACGCCGCACAATGTGATCCTCATATTTTTGGCACGCTAGCTGCAGTGTGCTGAATTCTGCTTCCTACAGTATGTACAGTATATGCTGTTCTCTAGTGCCTGCACTGTGTGCTGATTTACCTCCAGTGTGTACAGTGTAAGGTGTTACTCTGTGCCTTTACTGATTGTAAACCAGCTATATTGTATGCTGATCCCTGCTACTTTCAGTATGTACAGTATTAGCTGTAAAGCCTGGTACACACATACAATTTTGATTAGCCAATTTTAGCTCTGTTCATAAAATTCATTGTCTGTTGGCCCACTTACTGCACGGGGGGTGGTAAAATTGGGGGTCAGTGATTGACCAATCAAAATTGTATGTGTGTATACATCTTTGATCTATGCCTATACTGATTGTAAATTATCTAAATAAAGGACAGGGGGCTCCATCCAATATTTCGATGGGCAGGCCCGTTATCTGTAGCTTACACCGCTGCTAAGTTCATGTACATTTGGCCCCACCCATGGCCACGCCCACTCACCTCATACCTCCCCACCTGGTGCCCACAGGTGCCCCCGATCTCCAAGGACCCTAGAAACGCCCCTGGCTCAGCTAAGCAAGAGTTTATTGTTGGAGTAGGGTCTGTTCCACCAGGTTTGAAGGACAGGTATAGCTGTGTGTCATCGGCGTAGCAGTGGTACGTCAGGCCATGTCGTTGGATAAGTGTACCGAGTGGCAACATGTAGATTGCAAACAGCAGAGGGGATAGGATTGATCCTTGTGGCACTCCGAATTGTAGAGGTGCAGGTTTAGACATTATAGGTCCTAAAATACTCTCTGTGTTCTGTCAGTCAGGAATGAACTGAACCACTGGAGGACTGATCTACTGATGCCACAGTACTCCTGCAGTCTGTTAAGCAGGATTTCATGGTCAACTGTATCAAAAGCCGCTGAGAGATCCAACAGGATTAGGATGGAACATTCCCCTCTGTCCCTTGCCATGAGCAGATCGTTGCAGACTTGCATGAGGGCTGTTTCACAGCTGTGGTGTTTCTTAAAGCCAGATTGTAGAGGGTCCAGGATGTTGTTTACTGACAGCCTGGTTTCAAGTAGCAGATAGACAGCCTTTTCAATAACTTTACCTAAGAAGGGGAGGTTGGAGACAGGTCTGTAGCTGCTCATAGCATCTGGATCCATGGAAGGTTTTTTAAGAAGGGACTTGATGATTCCTTATTTTAAAGAGGTAGGAAACCTCCCTGCTTGCAGAGAGCAATTTACTATTTTGTGACATGCTGGACCAAGTAGGTCAGGGCATTTCAGCATATGTTTACTTGGTCCAGGGTCCAGGACGCAGGTTGTCTGGCGGAGGCTGCGGAGGATGTCTGAGATCTCTTCCTCACTAATACTTTTGAAGTCAGTCCAGGGTGTTAGGTTGTTTTTGCAGCTATTTCCAGGAGTTGCATGAGTCTTGGGTGCTGTGGACTGAATGAGAGACCGAATACAGGATACTTTGTCAGCAAAGTAGCAAGCAAATTTCTCGCATAGCTCCTTTGAGGGAGTTATAGTAGGCTTTAGGCAGAATGGGTTACATAGTCTATCAACTGTACAGAATAGTTGGGCTGCTCTGTTGGCGGCCTTTGCGATCTCCTGTGATAGGTAGGAGGATTTTTTCTTGGTGATCGCATTTTGGTAGCTTTCCAGGTGAGAGACAAGGGTGTGTTTATCTTTTGAATTCAGAGATTTTCGCCACTTCCTTTCTAGTCTGCGCACTTCTTTCTTTAGGTCCTTTAGTGAGCTGTCAAACCACCGTGCATGGTGAAGTGGTGTAGACCGTTTAATGCGAACTGGAGCAAGGGTGTCATAGGCAGATGACACTGCATGGTTGTATATCAGGACCATGGAGTCTGGGTCTGCGCAATGATTGGTTAATGCGTCGAAGTTGAGGATATTCTGAACGTGCTGGGGGGAGACATCTTTCAGAGAACTGTATTTTATGAGTTCTTTCCCTCTGTGTTTTATCGCTAGTGCTGTCAGAGAGAAGTGGATGGTGTGGTGGTCTGACCATACCACTGGGTTTATATCCATGTGTGATATTAAAAGTCCACAATGAAATATAAGATCCAGGGTGTGCCCTTTCTTGTGGGTGGGGAGGTTGACAGCCTGAGAGAAACCCAGTTCACTCATTATGAGAAGTAGTTCACTTCCTAGGCGTGAGGCGTGATCATCCACCCATGCATTAAAATCTCCCAGAATGATCCATCTAGGGTGTTCCACTGTAAGGCAGGATAAGAATTCAGAGATTTCTTTAAGAAAGGCTGGACCATTTTCTGGGGGGTGGTATATGAGCAATATGTTGATGTTTACTTCTGCTGACAGTTGGGCTGCAAGACATTCAAAGGTTTCAGTGGGGCCTATGGCCAGGCGCCTTATGTTCAAAGAGGATCTGAAGCATATGGCAACACCCCCACCCTTGCGGACTTGTCTCTCACAGTGCAAGACTGAATAATTGGTTGACACCGTTGCTTCAAGAGTTGGGCCTGCATGTTTCCCAAGACAGGTCTCTGTCAAAAAGGTCAAATCAGAGAGCTCTATTAGGTCATGTATAGTTGCAGTCTTATTATGTGATAGCAGTAGATAGTGGTAAGGAGTCTGTACACTGCCAGCTCTGTCAATGCCTAAAGGTTCTACTAACATCAGTAGGCCACAACTGTGTAGTGCGCTTGCGCAGAGTGATCCCGGCCGCACAATCAAGGATGCGTGTCGATGGGCAATGCCTGTGCAGTCTTCACCGACCCTCCCAACCAGGAAGTAGCTTTGGGGAAGTAGTTCTCCTCCGCTCCCCTCCGCTGCATCATAACAGAAGGGAGCGGAGGAGAACAGGGGGAACGGTGGGCATGAGGAGAGCCCACTACACATGTCTGCTCCTCCTGTTTTCAAATTTTCTTCAGGACTAAAGTATCCTTTAAAGGTGCCATAATACTGTATGTGAAAACTGGGGCAAGGTTGCACATTGATAATAAGAATCCCTTTCCACTGCACCTGAAATGCAGTGGTTATCCACATCTGATTGTGGATGCAGAAATGCATGTGGGGGAAAAAAATGCTGCCTGCTGCAGTTTTCCGCACAAGGCATCCGAAGCACCATAGCTGTGCATGGCACGACTATAACAACAGGGGCGTAACTAGAAGTCCCCGGGCCCCCTGCAAGAATTTGGATGCCCCCCCGGGTGCCTGCTCAGGGCCGTTTTGGGGGGGGGGGGGGCAGGAGGGATCGTAGCATGAGGGAAGAGCATTGCACATTGGTGGGGAGGGGGGGGCAGTCCCCCCCTCCCTCACCTCGGGCTCTCCCCTCAGCATGCTTCCCTCCTGCATCAATCACAGTGGCAGCAGCAGTGGCAGACTCATACCTCTATCCACCGCAGAGGTTCCGATCTGTGAGGACTTCACATTACGCTATGTGTCCCCCCTCCCCGCCAATATGCAATGCTCTCCCCTCATGCTGTGATCCCTCCTGCCCCCCAAAACGGCCCTGAGAGGGCCACAGAACCCCCCCCCCCCCACCACCGCTGGTGCAGGGGCTGCATCCCCTATTGTACACCGCTATATAACAATACAGATGCATTGGCACGAGTACCACGTCCATTTCTGATACAGATGAGATGTGGCCCCCCACTAGCAAGTGCAACCTAAGTGTTTCCACTGTGAAATACACCAATGTGTTACAAATAGATTAGCAAAACAATTGATATCAGCAAAATTGAAGCTAAAAAAAATAGAGAATATACTTACGCTGTATTTTTATGAAATAATTTAGGCTTTGAAATAAGCAATGGTTTTCTATTTATTTATTTTATTTTACTCTTGTACAATGCCTGCTTGCTATTTATCAAGTATTTTCTTTCTTAGGACACATTTAACAAAAGGAAGTTTCAGTTTTCCCATTTGGCATTTTATGTGGTTGTTTGTTATCGAAACTTACTGTACATGGTGACTCAATCAATACTATCTACCCTGTAGGCACCCGGAGACCATAGAAAGTGCAGAATCATTAAACTGAATTACACACAAGCACTTGAAGAGAATAATACGGATTTTGTTACTGTAAAGCGTCAGCTATTTTCTTTATAGCTTTGGCAATTGAAAACGTTACAAAAGAAGCAAACTACTGTCTGGCACAATCAAGTCAAATGGATTTACGACTGCAATTTCATCACTGCAGTCTGCGCAAGAGGCAGAGTCGTAGTTCTGTTTCCTCAATCAATCAATCATGCGGTCGATTACACTTCATTTGGGATGCTACCTTTTAATAAATGATATGTAATGTTTGGTATAATGGATAAAGGTTATGCACTGTAGTTTAAAATAAAGAATTATAATAAGCTCTACAAGAGAATACATTAGTCTGAGAAAAAAAGCTTCCATAAACTGAAGATAACAGCCAGATGTACAAGATGATGGCTATTCTTCTCTGTTTGCCTAAAGGCGCAGCCACATCAGCAACCATTTATGTCTTCCAGAAAATGCCGCATCTAATGGCCCATACTGACGGGCTACAATTGTCGCGTGTTGCGGCGACAGGTTGGCCCGTGAGTATGAGGCGTTGCACGAGCGCGCACCCCGAACCGTCGCTCATCATTGCTGTCGCCAGGCGATTGTGCCTCCTTCCTCCACTTGTCTAGAACTCAGATGTGCCCTCCTCACTCCCCCCAGTGTAGTAACCTGATGTGACCCCCTCCCTCCAATCAGTGTAGAAGCCTGATGTGTCCCCTCCTTCCCCCCAGTGTAGAAGCCTGATGTACCCCCTCCCTCCCCCAGTGTAGTAGCCTGATGCGCCCCAATCTCACCCCCCCCCCCCAAGTCTAGTAGCTTAATGTGCCCTCCCCCCCCCAGTGTAGTAGCCTGATCTGATGTGCCCCAATCTCACCCCTCCCCCCCCCCCCCGAGTCTAGTAGCTTGATGTGCCCCCCCCCCAGTGTAGAAGCCTGATGTGCTCCCTCCCTCCCCCCCGGTGTAGAAGCCTGATGTCCCCCCTCCCTCATGGTGCATAATCTCAGCAGTAGCTATTCGGCTGAGTTATAACGTCCCCATAACTTTAACGTGCTAGGGAGTATTGCAACCAATATTCCTTCAGCAGCACTTGAAATCTGTTGGTGGAGGACTGATTTAAAAATTTGCTATGGTAACTTAGGATTTCTGTTCAGTCTTGGATAAGTGCCAGGCAGCTTACATATTCAGATTTGAATTTTTCTGTCTGTATCCTCTTCCATGTTACAAGACCTGGAAACTCTGTGTAATGAATTTGATTGGCTGTTCTGACAGCAGGTACAATTATCTGGCTTCCTCCTTTAGGCTGGCACAGTTGGGTTGTTTCCCAACTATGTGGCATCCCCAGGGAGTACCCATGGGAGGGTACTGAGTGTCATGCGGGTGTGGGCCATGTGTGGGTACAGGGTGCCCTGTGGGTGCAAGGTTGAGGCCATGGTTGGGTACCTGGTGCAATGTGGCTTCTGGCTGTTGCAGGGCACAGGGTGCCATGTAGACGCTTGTGTGATGTCACAAACTTGCCATGTGCTGTACATTAGTGGCATGTACAGTTCATAAGGAGGTGGAGATTCCAAAGATAGAGGGGCATCATGTGGTGGGTGACATAGGATAGGTAATGTATAAATGCACACATGGAGTACATTTATACACTAGGGGGAACAGCACTTGGGGTTTCGTTGGTCATCCCAATATCACACACCAGAACCACTGCTCACCCGATCGACCACAATGGCCCGACATTTTGCAGCATGTCCAACCGATACATGCAACCGATTTCAGCCTGAAATTGATTGCATTGTCACTTGGGCATGCTTTTGACGACACTGATTTTCATTCAATTCAATAATAATTATCTAATTGGATGGTCAATCAGCCACCAAATAGAGTAGTGTATGGCCACCTTAAAGAGAATCTGTATTGTTAACATCACACAAAAGTAAACATACCAGTGCGTTAGGGGACATCTCCTATTACCCACTGTCACAATTTCGCCGCTCCTCGCCGCATTAAAAGTGGTTAAGAACAGTTTTAAAAAGTTTGTTTATAAACAAACAAAATGGCCACCAAAACAGGAAGTAGGTTGATGTACAGAATGTCCACACATAGAAAATACATCCATACACAAGCAGGCTGTATACACCCTTCCTTTTGAATCTCAAGAGATCATTTGTGTGTTTCTTTCCCCCTGCAGTTCTCATGCACTGAAGTTTCAGGCTGCTCATTTCTTCCTGCAAACAGCTTTGCCTTTGTCTGTAATTCCTCAGTATGTGAAAGCCCAGCCAGCTCAGAGGATGATTTATCCAGCTTGTAAAAGATAAGAGAGAAGAGAGAAGCTGCCCTAATCTAAATAATACACAGGCAGTGTGCAGAGAGGGGCCTGGAAGGGGGAGTTCATAGCAGAACCACAACACTGAAGAACTTGGCAGCCTTCCAGACACAGGCTGACAAGTCTGACAGGGCAAAGATACATTGATTTATTACAGAGACTGTGATAGTAGAAAGTGCTGCAGTAAGCCAGAACACATTCGAATAGCTTTTGGAACTTGTAGGATGATAAAAAACAGGATGTAATTTTTGTTACGGAGTCTCTTTAAGACTCTAGTAAGAAGAGGACAGGAAGCAGACCTTACACCCTACTATAGACCCAATAAATGGTATTCAGTTATGTAGAGTTCCTCTAAATATACCGGTAAATGCTTACTTCCCAATAAACTCACATCTACACCCACCTGATGGAATGTTTGAAGAAATCAGTGAGGAACTTTAGCTCACATATTATTTAGTAAAATCCCCCTGATGTGTTCAGTTATTCTATTCAATGAATGCTCCTGTGGTTAGAGAGGTTTGGAAAACATGAAACATGCTAAAAGCTGTTCTGAAAAAGAAGACAATTCCATTAGCATGGCTTTGACTCCGGATGCCAGCTGTAGAGAGAGAATGCCACAATAAACATCCAATAAGCAGGTATGCCATGTCATCTGCATACATTTAAATGCAAAGTTTATGCTAATCTGACATGTATCATTAAAGCAAATGAGAACAATAGCAAACTATTACTGTTCCTTACGTTTCACTTACGGTAGATTTTATGTTCTCATCTCTGTGTTGCATGGAACACAACAAAAGGAACATTTAACACTTGCAAGGAGTGCTTGGAGACCTTTCTTTTATGATTACATGTTAATCAGAATGTCACTTTTTAACATTCCAAGTGCACTTTAAAGTAAACCTTCCTTTACTCAACTACGGTAAGTACCACACTATGTGAGATTATCTACTACATACTATACTATACTCCTGAACCATACTTTTTTTCAGTATCAATATCCAGTATCTTATATTCAAAGAATCTATACAAGAAAGTTGGCCAGTTCTTCTCAAGCAAGGTCTCTTCTATTTTGGTCTGCCATCTTATCTACAGCGTCTAAACCCAAATACAGAAAAGAATGAAACAATACAAGACAATAAATAAAACAATGAGACACCACACTGACATCACATAACAACTGCTTCTCTTTTACTCCAAAAATCTCTGCTTTTACTCATTTTTTACTTTCCTAGCTTTGCATCTCTCACTCTCTCCAGTTCTTCTCAGGCTCACAATACCACTACTGACTACCGCCCACAAAGCTTTCGCAGGAAATGCTCTCCCTTTTATACCAGAAAAGGGATAGCTGGTCTGTGATTGGTGGCTAGGATGTTGTTAGAGGGAAAAGATCAGGATTCATAAACAATTAACTTTTTCTCCTTTGGTGAGAACATTCACCGACTATCAGGGGTGTAGCAATAGGGGTTGCAGAGGTTGCAACCACATTGGGGCCCTTGGACCAGTGGGGCCCCGAAGGGCCCTCCCTCAACTACAGTATTAGCTCTCTATTGGTCCTGTGCTCATAATAATCACTTCTATAGATACTTTGAATAGTGGTAATCCTTAACAAATTGTTCCCCACCCCCTTCTTGCACCTTTGACACTGTAGTTGCCATTGGCAGGTTTTGGTGCACCGTATCAATTGTTATGTATAGAGTGCTTGGGGGGCCCCATTCTAAAACTTTATCAGGGCCCACAGCTCCTTAGCTACTCCACTGCGACTATCAACTACCGTATGGTTGGTGGAGATGGTCAATGAGATGCAAAACATTTTTTATTATTGCTTGGCATTGAGTACGATTATTTAACTTGTTGTCAATCAGTATTCCTAAGTCCTTCTTCAAGTTTGATGTCCCCATCTCGTTTATTTTGTATGGTGCTAGACCATTGGTACAATCAAAATGCATGATTTTACATTTTTCAACATTGAATTTCATCTGCCATTTATGTGCCTGTATAACCATCCTATCAACATCAAAAACAGAAGTTGGAGGAGCACTCATCCATAGGAAGGAGCTATTGTGTGCCCAAGCCTTGGATTCCTGTATCCTCAGAATCCTCAGTAGTCAAATGTAGAAATGAGGCTGGCACCACCAGAAGTAGAAAAATGAAAAATTAGCTCTTTATTAGTCAGTCATTAAAATGACATCATGGTCAAAAATAAGGCTTTGGCGGCGACAGCCCGCTGTTTCGAGCTGTTATAGCTCTTTCTCAAGCCGGTCAGCCCATACATGTATGGGCTGACCGGCTTGAGAAAGAGCTATAACAGCTCGAAACACGCCGCCAAAGCCTTATTTTTGACCATGCTGTCATTTTAATGACTGACCAATAAAGAGCTAATTTTTCATTTTTCTACTTCTGGTGGTGCCAGCCTCATTTCTACATTTGACATCCTATCAAGATCATTTTGCAATATGTCACTGTCCTCCTGAGAGTTGATGATTCTGCATTATTTGGTATCATTTGCAAAAATAGCAACCTTGCTTTTTACTTAATCTACTAGATCATTAATAAACAAACTGAAGAGCACTGGACCCAGTACTGACCATTCTGGGCCCCAACTGCTAACAGTCACCTATTTTGAATATGATCCACTGAGCACAACTTTTTGTTTTCTGTCCATTAGCCAGTTCCCTATCCATGCACACAGACTCTTCCCCAGTCCTTGCATCCTCAACTTTTGCACCAGACCACACTAATGTGTTCACCAACTCATAAAAGCTGAGCTATGTTAGTCAAACAGGACTCGTCTTTAGTAAACCCATGCTGATGCTGAGAAATATGATAATTTTCTGTCTTTTATAGTATCTCTTAATAACCCCTCAAATAGTTTGCACACAACTGACGTTAAGCTTACAGGTATATAATTTCACGGATCTTATTTTTTTCTCCTTCTTAAATAATGGGACAATGTGGGCTGTACACCAATCTATTGAAACTCTTCCAGTTGCAAAAGAGTCACAAAAGATAAAGGGATTTATTAATAACTGAACCTGATTCCCTTAAGGCCCATGGATGCATGCCATCCAGGCCAGGTCCCTTATCCATTTTTATTTTATTTAGTCTTACCTTCACTTCTTCCTGTGTTAAGTTTTTAATAATACAGTTGGAAGGTTGGGACCCTTCCGCATCTGTAAGACAGTCTGATAATTTGTACTACAATCAGCAATCTTATCAGTTAGCTGTAGTGAATTGTAAATATGCCTTTAAATGACATTAGATCAGCCTTTTTATTTTTACTATTCATTCATATTTTTTTTTTTTTTTGCTGTGTTTAATGTTTTAGAGCAAACATTTAATTTTGACTTTCAAACCACTTTAATGTGCATTATATACAGTTTTGACAATTTCAAGCTGCATCCATGCTATTCATAGCTGGCTGCAAAGTGGAATGGAAAGACTTTAAAAAAACTTTTAATTGCAAAAAAGATTTTCTTCTCGCTGATCTTTGTTTGACATTTTTGAAATGAAAGCGGTAATGTCCTCTTAAGTAAGAAGAAGGGTTTATAATAACGTTTTACCCATTAGTCTTCTGAGTCTGTCAGTAAAATGATGAATATGTCCTTAAAGGAGTCATATGGCATCCGCGCTTTGTTCATCACTCTCTCTGGTGACTGCCCGCATGGTTAGTGATCAGTGTCAGCTGTTCTGAAATCTCCAGGAGCCACGGAGCCAGTGCATGATTCAGTGCTGTATTTTTAGTCATGCTGTATGACCTGAAAATTGCCACAGCATATCTGTGGTGTTAGGAGGCTCCACCAGTCCCTGGTATGTAGCCATTGAATGACTTCTACACACAGGAAAAAGTCAAGCTGAAAATCACTTTTCTACACTTCATGACTCACACTGGGTACAAATGATAAAACAGTGGAAATGGGAATAGAAGCACCAGAGAGGTACAATGATGTGTGTTTCATCTAAATGCCACAGCTTTGTGTATATGTCACATGTCTTGTCAGTAGCCCAGTAAAAAACTTTCACAAGGATACCAGAGAAATATTAGAAGACAGGCAAATTAAGCATGCGTTAAATGCATAAATAGAGCTGTGTTTTTTATTTTTGTTTTTGTTTTTTGTTTTCTAATGTTGCATGATGTGATGCAACAACTAGCAGGCCCTGCATTTTATTAACAACAACATTGTCACACATACAACCATGACAATGTTGATCTGATTAGTGTGACAGGTACACTTAATGTGGTAAGAAATAGGTAAAACAACAACTGCTGATATATAAGTGAACTATCCTGCTAGCAGAGTGAGTGGTGGTGGTGGGTGGGTGATTGAGTTTGTAGTTGTCATTAGTGTTGATCGAACAGTGCTCGACACTATTCGTTATTCCCCGATAATGGGCCATTCGGGTTCGAGTCGAGCACAGGCGAACACCGCATGGTGTTCGAGACAATGCTAGGCCACGCTGCTCGAACTCCTCCCCCCTAATGTGATTGGTCGAACGTGCACTGAACTTGGCCGAGCGTGCACCGAACTTGGCCGAGCGGTCACGCTCGGCTCGCGCTGTGATTGGCCGAGCGGGTCACGTGGTTCGGGACTATGAATACCCGAACACGCGTTATCGATGCTATTTGCTTTGGGGTTTAGCTTCGGGTAGGTAGGAGGGATCGTCAGCGTAGCGCACTTCCAGCCAGGCCAGCCACAGGTCCCTGGCCCCCAGCCTCACCACTGACAGTAGCACCCACAGGGCCTCTACCTTATACAGCACTACTGCAGCCACAGAGGACAGAGCCTCTGACTCACCGCTGACAATAGCACCGAGCCACCCAGAGAGCCCCTGCCTCACCACTGCCAGCAGGCACTGCCAGCAGCAGCGTTGCACCAAAAGACAGTACTTTCAGTGGCAGGTGGGATCAGTTGTCTCCAGAAAAACACACTTTATTGCAATTAATTTTGTGTTAGTGTTGAACCAAAAACAGTAATTTCAGTGCCAAGTGGGATCACTTGTGGCTCTAAAATAAACACAATTTATTGCTAAATCATGGATTGGAAATGACTTCGCAACACCCCCCGACCAAGCACCATGAACTTCTGTGCTGGGTTAGCGTGCCATTTTCAGGAATATCTCATTTCTATTACATTTATCACTGCATGGTGACAAAATGCATTGCTTTACGCATGCAATTTGTCCTCATGCCAGGCCTGGGTTGTGTCTCAAAGCGTGGCCTTCTCCTCCTGTACCTCCTCTTCTATCCTGTGTGCTAGGTTAGCGTTGCCATTTTCAGGAATATCTAACTTCTATTACACTTATAACTGCATGGTGACGAAATTCATTGCTTCACGCATGCATTTTGTCCTCATGCCAGGCCTGGGTGGTGACTCAAAGCGTGGCCTTGCTCTCCTGTACCTCCTCTTCCATCCTGTGTGCTGGGTTAGCGTTGCCGGTCCCATTTTCAGGAATATCTCATTTCTATTATATTTATCACTGCATGGCGACAAAATGCATTGCTTTACGCATGCAATTTGTCCTCATGCCAGGCCTGGGTTGTGTCTCAAAGTGTGGCCTTCTCCTCCTGTACCTCCTCTTCCATCCTGTGTGCTGGGTTAGCGTTGCCGGTCCCATTTTCAGGAATATCTCATTCCTATTACATTTATCATTGCATGGCGGTAAAATGCATTGCTTTACGCATGCAATTTGTCCTCATGCCAGGCCTGGGTTGTGTCTCAAAGCGTGGCCTTCTCCTCCTGTACCCCCTCTTCCATCCTGTGTGCTAGGTTAGCGTTGCCATTTTCAGGAATATATCTAATTTCTATTACATTTATAACTGAATGGCGACGAAATGCATTGCTTTACGCATGCATTTTGTCATCATGCCAGGCCTGAGTTGTGTCTCAAAGCATGACCTTGCTCTCCTGTACCTCCTCTTCCATCCTGTGTGCTGGGTTAGCGTTGCCGGTCCCATTTTCAGGAATATCTCATTTCTATTACATTTATCACTGTATGGCGACAAAATGCATTGCTTTACGCATACATTTTGTCCTCAGGCCAGGCCTGGGTTGTGTCTCAAAGCGTGGCCTTCTCCTCCTGTACCTCCTCTTCCATCCTGTGTGCTGGGTTAGCGTTGCCGGTCCCATTGGTACTACGACAGCTTTTCAGGATCTCATCCCCCCCCCCCCCACACACACACACACACACACACTATTTCCAAGCCATTTTGCAGAAGTTTCCCTCATTTTTGGTGTTTTTTCTGGCCTGCAAATCAGGAATATTTGGGTCCCTATTGATGACGTCCATTATCTTCGGGATTCGGCACGAATATGCCGAATATCTGGACCATGTTCGGCCGAACCAAACCCGAATATCTGGATGTTCGATCAACACTAGTTGTCATAGCCAATAGCCACTACTAATAATAATAAGCTCGGCGCTCGTTATTTTCGCCTCTGCCCTGTCACATGGGATGAGATGTGCTTCTGTGCGCATGTCTTTATGCATACTAAGAAGCAGTTCCCCACAAGGTCCTCAGGTGAGACGGGAAGGAATTGGTCGCCATATTTTGGTGCTGACATGTGATTGGTTAATTCTCCAATGCTATGTATATATAAAGAGTTTGTGATTAGTATTTCGTGCAGGCACTGATAGAAGCGAGAGAAAGGAGGAGGTATTCCTCCGAAACGTTGCTACTTTGTTTTATCATGTGTCTTTTTAATCAATAAAAGAGCTTGTCATTAGAGGGTGCTGGCTGCTACCTATTTTTTAATAATAAAATAAAATCAATCAAATCAAATATAGCTTTATTGGCATTACCAAGATTCATACAGGCATTGGTACTGTCCTTTACATGGTACTAGAATGGTGATTAAACTTTTTACAAATTTGTATTTGTGATACTCTATAAAGAAGAACTGAAGTGAAAACACAGTGTTTTTATTTTTTTTCCTTTAGTACAAGGTATACAACTTCAGTGACATTTAATTTTCATTGTTGTTTAAAGAGAACCTTAAAGCACATCTGACCTGAGAGGGATATGGAGGCTGACATCAGTGTTCCCTTTTCAACAATGCCCATTGCCTGGCAGTCCGTCTGATCCTCTGCCTCTACTGTTAGCCATAAACTCTGAACATGCGTGCAAATAAGATGTTTGCCTGTATTTGCCGCATGCATGTGTGTGTGATTCAGGGTTGTGATTCAGACACCACTGATGCATGAAAGATCAGCAGAATGCCAGGCGACTGGTAGTGTTTAGAAGGAAATAAACATGAAAGCCTCCCTATCCCTCTCAGATCAGTTACCCTTTATGTGACTCAAAGGCAGTCAGTTTAACTTTCCTGGGGTTTCAGCTTCTTTTCAGCCCACTGCAGGCTCCCAAGTGGGCACCTAGAGCTGGCTATCTAATGGAGGGAGGACACCTACTCCTGGCTACCTATATTGAGGGCACCAACACCTGGCTACCTGTACTGGAGGCTCTGACGCCTGGCTACCTATAGGGGGAGACCTACACCTATGCTTGGCTACCTATATTGAGGGCACCTACACATGAGATCCTATACTGGGGTTGGGGGCACCTATACCTGGCTACCTACCTATACTGAGTCTGAGGGTTTTTTTTTTTTTAATTTTTTTTTTTTGGGGGGGGGGGGGGGTCACTGCGGCTATAACACGTGATTAAAAATAAAATTGTTGGTGCTGTGCTATCATTCCTAATTTGAGGGGGGGGGGGCTGACTGTCCCACTGATTTTATTAATATTCCTGAAAGTTTCAAGCCTTAATTTGTAAGTGTATTCAGAATAATGCACTCTTTAAATCCATTTTGTGGTTATTAGTATTTTTCTATTATACATATGTAATGTGTCACAGAGATCTGAGCGTTTGGTGTGATGTATGACTTCAAAAAGGCTGGGAACCACTGCCCTAGGAGGTAACTCAGGAGAAAAGGTGAATTGCATGTGGGCCTGTGTGTGTATGTGCGTGTGTGTGCGCGAAGAAGATGAAAGGGGGGGGCACCAAAATCAAGTTTCGCTCAGGGCACTATCAAACCTAGGGCTGGCCCAGTATACAGCGCTCCACTGCTGCAGTCTGACTCAGCCCTTTCACAGGATACTGTGCAGCTCGGCCCTAGCTTTGATTGCGCTCCCACAGCCGGCTAGTTTCTGCGCATGCACAGTTTTTAAAACTTGTAATTGTACATGCGCATAATGCACCCAGTTGCGGTAGCGCGATCCAGACTGGGGCTGCTCCCTTTATTTGTTGTTACAATTTGCATAGCGGGTGGGCATCACTGCCGACTAAATTACCAGAAGTAGCCACTTATCACTGCAACAGTTGCCCATGGTGGTGCCCATGAAAGTGCCCATTTTTCACAGGGGCCTTTGGTCCCCAAACTATCTGCTTTGCACACACAAATACTTGCATAAAAAGTTGCAGACACAAATACAAAAATGCTTAAAATATGTAAGTTAGGGCTTTAATGGTTTGTGTGACATCCCTAAAACTGCCAAAGCTTGTTTTGTGATTTCCAAATTAATGTTGCTTCTACTGAAAAAAATTTCTACGAAATTAGCTATACAATGATAAGTAACCAGCCAGGGAAAAAAGGAAGAAATGCAAGTACAAAAATAGCCACGCTTAAAATGTGTAGCAATGAGGAACAATGATGCCACAAGTTTCAACAGAATTATTTTTATCTAATATCCTAAAGCATGTTTATAGCAATCAATTATTCATTGTGAACTGTATATAAAATATGAGACAAGTTCAAATGTAGTTTTAACAAACATGACTCTGTTTCTAATTGAATCGCACTTACAAAGTCATCGGCATTCAGTTTGATGAATAATTTGTTACATCCAATGGATCAGGAAGAGGGGGGAAAAAAGTTAATTTTCTCAGACCGGAATAAAAACATACCAAGTCATATTCACTTTTTTCCCCTTTGGAATGAGGAACAAAAATCTCTGCAGTACAAAAGAAGATTGTTAAACAAAAAATGCTAATTCCTCGAATGCCTGTTGGAGGTAAAAAGCTTGGATGTTAAAAGAAAAACAGGTTTCATTCATGTTTTCTTTCTGTTGGTCAATGTAGACAGGAATTTTAGTGGAGGTCATGGGAAAGGGCAGTGCCCTAGATTTTCTGCACTCAGATCTATGACACTTCACCAAACCCCTACAGAACATGAGTTGTTCTGGTAATAGTATCCCGCGCTTATGGAGAAGAAAACATGCTCGGAAATCTTCAACAAGTAATATCCACAGATGAATGGCAGAGCTTATGATGAGTGCCAGATGACACAAGCCATCTCTAACTGATCTTATATAAAATTACACGGAGTCACACGATAAAAGCGTGTATCCAGAAGCTGCAAAATTACTAGATGTTTTTCACAATGCTGAGGCTTAATACAAAGTTAAAGAAGGCATTCAAAGGTCTAGTGTTTGCAAAAATATGATCAGTAGCAATATGGTCAGTATAAAAATACAAATTCTTTGGATATCTTTGGATGTCTTTAAAAAGCATCAGCCTAGTTAAGTAAATATTAAGTACCGGTAACTAAAATAAATGATCATCTTGTTGCTGTCTACAATGTTTTGCGGATTACTAAAGTCTACTGTACATGGACTTTGAGTTCAAGTCCTTTTCTAACAACAATCAGAATTCGTACAGAGAAATGAAAAATTGGTCGGTGTAAACCTGGAAATACTGATCACCTAACTTCCTACCACATTACAGCTAATGTTAAAATGACAGATGAACTGCGTTCAGTGTTCTATGTATACTAGACCTAAAGGTGTTAGACCTGAAAGTGTACCCGAGATGAAAGACATCTCAGATACCGTACTTACCTGGGGCTTCCTTAAGCCTCCTTGAGGCCACTCAGTCCCTCGCTGTCTGCCCCATAATAAGGGCCCAGTAGCCTGGCCGAGTCGTGCTTGGTCATGCATGCATGGCTCATCTCCGCCCATCCCTCTTGCACAAGCACAGAACGCTCTCAGCCACGGGAGTACGACGGGAAAGTGCGTCTGGTCGGGCCTCGCATGTGCGACGAAGAGTGGCTCAGCCACACTACCGGGCCATACTGCTGGGGACAGAAGCCACCCGTGGAGACAGCAAGGGACTGAGTGACCTCATGGGAGCTTAAGGAAGTCCCAGTTAAGTATGGTACCTCAGATGTCTTTCATTTCAGGTTCACTTTAAAGTGCATTCACATGATGTACCTTGCATTGTGTTATAATAATGCAATGTATTGTCACGTGAATTTACTACCTATACAATTGTATGGACATGTCCACATCTCTGAGTTGTAGCAGATTATGTTATCCTATTGCACTTTCTACAATATGTTTTTGGATAATGTGTGCGCAAATACACAAATGACACAGCAATTGTTAATCCTATGAAAATAACAAGTGCAATGCTTTATGAGCTCATTATAACGTGTGCATTACGCAGCACCTATAGAGTGGACTTAGCTGTACAATGCAAAAGTCATGATTCAGTACTGAAGATGGAATGTTGGTTAGGGAGCGCACACCTGTTAGTGACAGAACTTGTCAGCTGTTAATTTTTCTGCCTCTTCTATTCCCTGTTTATCTTTAGAACGTTTTGTATTATTTTCTTTTCTAATGGTTTGCTCTTATCAATTTTCTCTACTTAGAACTACGCTGATGCTTTTTCTGTAGTTATAATTAAATGATTTTATGCAAATAAGAGGTGCAATAAGGTGGCGTAGTGGATAGCATTTTTCCCTTGCAGCGAAATAGAATTCCAGCCAGAGCACTATCTGCACAGAGTCTGTATGTTCTACCCGAGTCTGTGTGGGGTTCCTTCAGGCACTCTGGTTTCCTCCCACATCCCAAAAAACATACAGATAAGTTAATTGGCTTCCTCCTCTATTGGCCCTAAACTACAATACATACATAAACATATGTATGTATGTATATTGACATTTGACAATACACTTTGTACAGCGCTGTACAGTTTTTTGCTCAGAGGCACTTGTTTCATATTGTTAAAGTCCACCCTAGGTGGAGGAATGTTACCCCTGGTTTCCTCTCTACAGAAAGAAACTTCTTAACCTGAGTGGGGTCAGGTTATAATCTCCCCACTCGCCTACACAGTGGTTGCCTTTTCGGTAACCCACCTTTGTGCGTAGTATAAATACATATACATCCCTTGATTCGAATACCTTGGCGACTTAACATACTGTACTACACTATATTGGGCTCTCGGTGTCCCTTTCTTTCCTGTATAAATTGTTATGTAAATTTTTGCAGCATGAAATTGGGCCAATTGACTAAAGCTGTGGTGGGATTCTTTTGGTCCATTTTCAAGCTGCATAAATTTACATATAATATTTGTAGAATACTGCATCAGCTTGGGATTATTTGCATCTATTTGACCATCCCATAAGTAACTAGAAGATATATTTGAAACTAGAAGACAGCAAGAACTATGGACCTGAGATAGCCAGCTGGAAAGAGATACAAAAGACTGAAGAGGATCTAACTCATTCGCACAAGTAGTAAAGGGGAATTTCATTTTTGATGGATGAATGTCTTTTTTCAACCAAACTGACCATGGGGTGTATGTAATACGGCAAATTCTTAGTAGGGTTGCTCGTCGGATTCCGCGGAATGCAGATTTCCGCGATTCTGGTCGGAAATTAGAAATTCTGCTCCGGCTCACAACTATAGCGGTAATCGGAAAATAGCGAATTTCTATGCGGAATTCTTTAGGAATTTAATCAGAAGCGTGTAAAAGCTGCATTTACTGTTAGGCAGCATTTGTGTAATGATTGGTGTCAGCACACAGAGATCTCTGATTATTGGTGATCTGCAGTATCACCAATAATGCAGATGCTATACCTGATTATATGGTGATCTGCAGTATCACCAATAATGCAGATGCTATACCTGATTATATGGTGATCTGCAGAATCACCAATAATACTAGTATAGCCTGACACTGAACAAGCAATGGGAGATAGTGTTTGGTGTAACAGTAATACGGATGAGTGAGTTCACCCGAGGAGCGGGCGACCCCGAGTGTGCTGCAGCCAGTGCTCACCTTATGGGCGGATGAGACAGACCATGCTGCAGCCAAGGGGTATATATATGTACCACAACAACGAGAAGGAATACAATAGTGCTGTACAACTGATCACCTGTGGAGCAAGTGATTCAGACTGTACTGCAACCGGGTAGTGTTTGGTACACAGTACAAGGAAGGATAATCCCAGTAATGCTGGACTAAGGATCCCCTGAGGAGCAGGTGGAACAGACTGTATTGCAGCCTAGGAGCAAGTGACACAGACAGTACTGCAGCCTAGGAGCAAGTGGCACAGACAGTACTGCAGCCTAGGAGCAAGTGACACAGACAGTACTGCAGCCTAGGAGCAAATGATACAGACAGTACTGCAGCCTAGGAGCAAGTGACACAGACAGTACTGCAGCCTAGGAGCAAGTGGCACAGACAGTACTGCAGCCTAGGAGCAAGTGACACAGACAGTACTGCAGCCTAGGAGCAAGTGACACAGACAGTACTGCAGCCTAGGAACAAGTGATACAGACAGTACTGCAGCCTGTGGATACCAGAAGGGCGGGTATCACAGACTAAGCAGCAGTATTCTACACCTGAGAGGTTGGTGTAGAAAACTAGATTCCCTCACCAGTGGCAGAACCCACTGATGCGTGTTGCGAGGTCAGACAGGCAGGGTTAGCAACGAGCGGACAGATACAGTACAGAAGCGGAAGACTGATTCAACGTCAGAGACAGGCAGGGTCGGCAACATGAATCAGATAGGCTGAGGTACAGAATCGACAAACGGAAGAATAGTCAGAGCAAGCAAAAGGTCATAACAGATAAACAATGCACTAGTACTTTAAAGCTATCAACAGAATCTAGCTAAGTGTGGATCCCCGGCTCCGGCCGGTTCTAGCACACTTTGGGATCTGACTGGGGTCTGAGCGCTAATACAATATAGCATTCGCAACAGCAGACGTTGAGCTACTGACAGACCTGCTCTATATATACTCAACATGCTCCACAGCGCCGCCCCAGTCACTCAGCCAATCCGGATGCTAGCTGGGGTCAGCTGACCGCGTGATCAGCTGACTCCCCTCTTAGCTGCATAAAGGTACTGTCGCTCTGCCCACGCGCACGTAGATCTTAGCCTGTGAGCAATGGAAGGCATAACCTGAGCATGTGACCGCGCGGCAGAGGCCGCAGGCTGACACGCGGAGATAGCCGCCATGCCGCTTGACTCAGCGGCGGCATCTGCACTATTCCTTACAATTTGTAAGCCAATCAGAAGGATCAGAAGGGATAGACCCATCACAGAAGCTTAAAACATGCTGATTTCTGCATTAAAATCGGAATGTCTGCACCAATTAGAGTCTTAACAAAAACCAACCAATCCTACGTTAGAAACCAGCTCCTAGCTACCTATCATCAGCTATCCCACCCATTTTGTATATAAGAGAGGTGTGACAGTCACAAAGCTTGTGGGTTTCAGTCTGGTGTTGGAGAGAGGAGAGAAAGACCCATATTAGTTGTTTCAACATAAAACAATAGTCTTTTCAAAGACTGTATATAAAACAAAAGTCTTTATAAAGACTGTGAGAGAGAATTAGAGTGTGAGCTATTAGCAGTAGTAGGTGTATTTGTGAGCGAGTGACAGTAGATTGTTAGTTTGAGTGATAAATTGTAGTGTAGTGTAGTAGTAGTTGCTGTGTGGAGAGGGTTAGAGAGAGCCAGCCAGGCCACACGCTTAGTGTTTGACAGAGTGAGTTTTTAGAGTGTAGTGCAAGTTTTTTTTTTTTTTTTCTAAGTTCATTTTTTTTTTTGTTTTCTTTATTTTGTTTTTGATTTATTTTCTTTGTTTCACCCCCTTATTTTCTTATCTGTTTTTAGTTCAAGTTAGGTGGATTTATTTTACTTTGGTTCTGTCGCTCATACCCCTTCCCCAATAAACTTTTTGGCCCCAAAACAATGGAGCGAGAGCAGCAGCAATTTCCTGCCACTCCTAAAAGAAAATGTAGTGATGGTGGTGTTGGTGGATCACGTCAAGTACGTGATCAGGTTGAGGGTGGCAGCAGCAGCAAGAAGCTTTCCGCCCTGATCAGAGATGTCTTCCCTGTGTTCACATGCAGGAAAATTTTGACAGAGCAGCAGGCGAACAGAGTTGTTGATTATTTCGATCAGAACCCTCTACAAAGTGTGAGGAACTTGATGCTAGTTGCAGCAGCACCAGTAGTGGCGAGATTCCTCATGACCAGAAGGGAACCCGACCGCAGCTGCTTCTCTTGACGAGGTTGCTCTCTCCTAGTACTCTCCTCCAGAATTAACCCTCCTGGCGGTCTAATGTTTACCGCCAGGAGGCAGCGCAGCAGTTTTTTTTTTTTTTTTAAATCGCCTTCGGCTGCGTTCAGCAAAAAAAAAAAATTAAGCAAATCGGCCCAGCAGGGCCTGAGAAAACCTCCTGCGCGGCTTACCCCGAACTACGTTCGGGGTTACCGCCAGGAAGGTTAAAGCACACCTATGTCGATGAGAGAGATGTGCAGAAGGATTGGGATGAGGCATTGGAGGAGACCATGGGACCAAGGTTCCAAGAAGTGGTGGGTTCTGTGGTGCCAGAAATGCCCCCTGTGTTTTCTTCATCCAGTAATCCCTCACAACTTGGAGCTTGTGTCACCACCAATCAATATCACCACCAGTCAACTACAGAGGTGTTTCGTGGTCACGTGGAGGGTCCAGAAGAATCACTTATGGGTTCCAGTGCTTTGGTTGAACTGGATGATGTTTTGGATGATGAGGCGGCTGATCCAACGTGGTCGCTATCTGGTGGGTTAGGCACTAGCAGGCGTAAGCAGCATGGAGAAACAGAGCAGACGGTTGGCCAGCAGCCTGCAAATGCTTTCCCGTCTGTCAGTACCCACCAGTCCAATGCTGAGCATCGACGTGCTAGAACAGGTCGCACCACTGCTCCACGTGCACGCACGTCCCCTGCATGGAATTATTTTACTGTTCTGGAAGAGGATGAATCCAGGGCAGTCTGTTCTGTGTGCCGTAAATCGGTGAGCAGAGGCAAATCGGGCAGCGGGTTCGGCGCAACCACCACAGACGGGAGTTCGAATATATAAAGAATTACAATAGGATGGGTGGAGGAAAAGCAGCAGCAACAGGCCCCTCCTCTTCTTTTTCTAGTCATCCTGTCCCTATCCAACCTGCTGAGTCCCATTCTACTTCAAATCCCTCTGCATGCCAGGCTGGAAGAGGACTCCAGACTTCGGCAAGCACCTCATCATCACCCTTGTTGGTTTCCTCTGAATCACCAGTGTTCCAGCACCAGGCCTCTGTGCCAGAAATGTTGCAGAGGAAGCGGATACTCCCTGCAACTGATCCATTTGTTGTCAAAAATAATGTGCTCCTGGCAAGGCTGTTGGGCCAACAGCTGCTTGCCTACGAGTTTGTGGACTGTGCCCCCTTCTGCAGACTGATGAAAAGTGTTGCTCCACAATGGCGGATCCCCAGCAGCCATTATTTTGCCAGGAATGCTATCCCTGCTCTTCACAAGCACATTGTGGAGTGTGTTGGCCAGTCTATGGATCACGCTGTCGGTGGCAATGTGCACTGCACTATGGATGGCTGGAGCAGCAGGCATGGGCAGGGAAAGTATCTAACTTTTATCGCCCATTGAGTCACCCTCCATGGTGCTGCTGAGGAGGGTGCAAGATCTGGGGCATCTCAGCTGGTGGTGCCGCCACGAGGGTTGAAGGGGAGGCCTGTTCTACTTCCCTCTGCTACCTGTTCTGTCCAAGGCCAGTCCACCGTTGCTGAGCCTCCCAGCAAGTGGTCCCTCTCCTACACTGGTCTGCAGCACTATCGATGCCAAGCAGTGCTGAAACTTGAATCCATGGATGAGAACAGGCACACCAGATCTGCAATCCTTGCAGCCTTACAGGATCAGATTCGGCAGTGGCTGTCCCCCCAAAAACTGGAGACAGTTGTAGTGTGTCTGATAATGGTGCCAACATGCTGGCCGCTATTTCTGAAGGTGACTACACTCACTTAGCTTGCTTGGCCCACGTCTTCAACCTTGTAGTCCAGAAGTTCTTACGCACTTTTGATGGGTTGAAGGATGCTGTGGCCTCAGCACGAAAGATGTCAGACCACATCCGTTGCTCTGCAACCACCACCGCGGCCTTGAAACTGCTGCAGCGCCACCATAGCCTCCCGCAGCACAGGCTTAATTCTGATGTGGAGCTGGAGCATGACGACAGTTCTGACAGCCAGGAAGAGGTGATTAATGGCAGACATCTCTTCCCTATGGCTGCGCATATGCTCCAGTGCCTCCATAAGGACCCCCGAATTAAAACTTTAAAATCAAGGCTCGACATGTGGGTGGCCACCATCTTAGATCCCCGGTGCAAGGGGAAAATGCGGCAGTTCATACCCCCCTCCCAAGCAGACGCCAGGATGAGCCACATCAGGGATGCCCTTCTTCGTTGGGTAGAAGATGTGTTTCCTGAACCTGTATCCCGGGCCCAAGCTACCAAGCCTCATCATACTCAGCAAAGGTCTGGTGGTCCCACTCCCTGCAGCAGCACCAATAGCCAATCTGTGAACCTGCAGAGTATGTTGAAGGAATTTTATCAGCCAATGCTAGATACTCCTTGTAGCAGCAGCACCACCAGCGGGCAAAGTAGTCACTGCCAGCGGTTGGCCCGTATGGGGAATGATTACTTGGGGTCGGCCAGTGCTCCAGACAATATGGAGAGTAATGATGACCCCATGGAGTATTGGACAAAACAATTGGATACCTGGCCTGAACTCACTCAGTATGCACTGGAGATTCTTGCATGCCCCGCCGCCAGTGTTGTTTCTGAGTGAGTATTTAGTGCTGCAGGTGGAGTGGTCACCGACCAATGGACCCGTCTGTCCACAGACAATGTGGACATACTAACGTTCATTAAAATGAACGAGTCATGGATCAGTGATAATTACAAGGCCCCTCTCACTGATTCAAGATGAAGATTAGACAGACTAAATGAAAATGTTGCTGTTCTTCAAGCCTCAAATGTTCTCCCTCTCAAACTCTGCTGCCTTTCACTATCATCGCATATTTTTGCTTTTTAAGATCATAAAAATGCAGCTTTTGCAGCTGTCCGACGTTATATTCTATCCTAACCCTATGCTTTTGGCATACAACTTCTCCTGCTGCTCCAAAAAAAAATATATAATGACTGCTGTGAAACCACCTCTAGGTCCCATGACCTACGACAACTCCTGCGGCTCCAAAAAAAAAATTATAATGACTGCTGTGAAACCACCTCTAGGTCCCGTCGCCTACGACAACTCCTGCTGCTCCAAACAAAAATTGTAATGACTGCCGTGGAATCACCTCTAGGTCCCATGGCCTCCGACAGCTTCTGCTGCTCCAAACAAAAATTGTAATGACTGCCGTGTAACCACCTCTAGGTCCCATGGCCTACGACATCTCCTGCTGCTCCAAACAAAAATTGTAATGACTGCCGTGGAAACACCTCTAGGTCCCATGGCCTACAACAACTCCTGCTCCTCCAAACAAAAATTGTAATGACTGCCGTGGAAACACCTCTAGGTCCCATGGCCTACAACAACTCCTGCTGCTCCAAGCAAAAATTGTAATGACTGCCGTGGAAACACCTCTAGGTCCCATGGCCTACAACAACTCCTGCTGCTCCAAACAAAAATAGTAATGACTGCCGTGGAAACACCTCTAGGTCCCATGGCCTACGACAACTCCTGCTGTTAAAAAAAAAAAAATTGTGATGACCGCCATGAAACCACCTCTAGGTCCCATGTCCTACGACTACTCCTGCTGCTCCAAAAAAAATTGTAATCAGGATTGTGATTCAGCCACCACTAAAGCCAAAGTTATCAGCAGGACTGCAGGGGAACTTGTATTTGTTTAAAAGGAAACATCCATTAGCTTCCCTTTAACATTGTGGAAATTGTTCCGCTAAAATGAGGAATTCCGCAGAATACCGCGGGGATCCGCCGGAATGTAGCGGTAGCGGAATTTCGTTATAGCGGAAGGCGGAATTACTGCGATATCGGAAATATCCTCTTCCGATCATCCCTAAGTCTTACAGCACGATGAGTAGAGCAGAATGCAATACATTACGTGAAATGCATTACGCTCTACTTATCATGCGGTAAGACTTTCCGTCTGTAATTCTGCTCAGTGCAGTTATATTATATATTCATATTATTGCATAATATGTAACTATAATGCGTATTTAACCTATTTATTCAGTAAGCCTAATACTAAAAGAAATGTATATAAATTAGCTGGTGACACACTCTATGCTGCGTGGTCCAGGAGTGAGGTGCCATCTCTCTGGACATACCACCATATGGGCCACACAATAATCGCTGCTGACAATTATGGTGGCCAATCGCAGTGGGGCGGGGCATGAAGGGGGAGGGACAGACGCACACACACAGTGGACAGCTTGGAAACTATCGCTATAGTTATAGACACCAATTTGTTTGGCTGTTTTGCAAGTGCAGAGGTATCTCACTTTACTGTAGTAGTTAACGAATACTTGATGCAAAAAAATGACAGGTTGAATGGGGTGGGGGGGGGGGAGGGGGGGGTGATAAATATTCACCTGATCCAACCTCATCAGGGCACAGGGGAAGCACCACCTCCCTCCTCGGCAGTATGGTGGTGGTTATGTTTCTGAAAACTGCTGAAGACCTTCTGAAACCTCGGCCACATAGGTAGGCATGCCCAGAGCATCGTTGGGCAGTTAAAAAAAATCACTAAGGCCCACCTCTAGGGATGGGGGGGTGGGGGGGTGGCTGGAGCAATCCCCTGCCTAGAGGGAAGTTGTCAGGACAGGTGTGTCACGATTACGTGAATGCCATTGCGGCAAGTGCATGAAAATGTGCACAAAATATGATCTGGAGTACCCCTTTAAATTCATTAGCCTGTGTTGAGAAGACAGTGTTCCTTGCAAAAAACAGACCTCTGCCACACAGGAAAAAGTTTATCTATCAGGGGGGCAACAAAGCTTCTCCAGGAAGTTTCATCATCCTAGTTTTAAAGATAAGAAGATGTATGGAGGAGAACAGATCCCTCATAAAATCATTAGGTCCACATTCCTGCTCTAGCCTGATGAGAGTTAGAGAGAATGACTTTTAATTCCCCTTGATACGAAGGAATAAGTCATTCAGACATTTTACTAAATTAATCAATGTTCCATAGATGCCAAACATGTCAAAATTATCAGATATGCCTTAAACCTGAACAAGAGGTACCTGGTCCACAAAGCGTTGATCTGGCACCTTCTGTACATGAGATATCAAATCTCTAGGCAGAAAAGGTGTCAGCTCAAGCAAGTTTGATATCGATAGGTTCAGAACATGATGACAGAATGTAAAATGTTGTTTTTTATATGATCTCTTCGAGACCCGCTGAGTTATGGCATAATTGGAGAAAATGCCAATTCAGTCCCTCGGACAATAAAGGCTGGACTTCAGATTGCTAAGGGTGGGAGAACATCTCTAGTTGTTACCATCCACACCCTCTGGCAGAGGAAGGGTTAAAAACTGACTGGACACTTAGGCAGGGAGAGAGACTCCAGCCATCCTTATAACATCACGGATTTGGCTGGATTATAAAAGGGACATCTACCTATTTCACAGAAATGGACTTTATATGTTCTGTTGGACTTATTATCGCAAAGGACACGGTAACTTGACAAATTGCTATCAACGGCTATTTTTCCATGTAATCTTTATTATTTCTGTATCGATTTGTTTTATATGTAGTTCTGCATTATTTCTTTAAATAAACGTTTAAAAATCGTTCGTCTAAGTGCTGTTCTCCGTAAAAGGATTCATATCTCCATAGAGACTTCACCATAACTGTTTTGATATAAATATTGTTAGTTTCGCTATCTCTAGAAAGGTTGTCAAATTAACCCTTTCTCCTAAAGGATTTAGCTAGTTAAACTTTTTGCATTTGCGCTCTTTATTGCGGATTGGTGGCAGCGACCTGGCCTCCTATATGAGAGCCCAGATTGTTTCGATTGTATATACAATCAAAATTGGACTGTGTGTGGACTCACCAACCATTCCAAAAGGTTACTTTGCCTGCAGTGCTGACTGCTTCAGGATTCCCTCAGGGTTTGAGACTTTCTGGTAAACTGCAGCAAAGGGAACAGGAATTGGTGTGTGACTGCACATACGTCACAGTGAGTATTTAACCCAGCGACCCCCCCCCAATGCTCCATTATTAAGACAGAACCTTTCATGACAGTCTCTGTCAATTTTACCTCAAGTACTACTTAACCATTTAAGCTGCCTGGACGTGATTGTCATGTCCAGGCGGCTGCTGCTGTGCTTCTGCGCGCTCCCTTGCGATGGTGCACCCCTGTGCCGCCCCCCGGTAGCCCTGAGATCAATGAATGGGAACATAGTTCCCTTTCATTGATCTAAGTCCCCAGCAGAAAAACTGATGGCCTCTTATCAGAGGCCACGGTCTTTCTGACAAAAAAAAAAGTTTCCCGTCATCCTTATGCTTCCTGGAAGCGAGCACTTCGCTTCCAGGGCTTAAAAAATATATCATTGTTGCCATCTTGTGGCCAAATAGTAAAACTACATCTACATACATTTTTTTATAAAATAAACCCACATTATTACATTTAAAATTAACGGTTTACCTCCCACACCAAAAATTACCCAAATAAAATTTGTAATGGAAAAAAAAATTACAATTAAACAAACAAACAAAAAAATAAATAGTTACCTAAAGGTCTGAACTTTTTAATATGCATGTGAAGAGGGTATATTGCGAACATTTTTTAAATTATAAGCTTGTAAATAGTGATGGACGCAAAACTGAAAACATGCACCTTTATTTCCAAATAAAATATTGGAAATATTAACAATTTAACATTCCTGTTAAAATGCATTTAAAAAAACCAATTCTTAGCAAAATGTACCACCCAAAGAAAGCCTAATAGCAGAAAAAACAAGCTATAGATCAATTCATTGTGATAATTAGTGATAAAGTTATTGGCGAATGAATGGGAGGTGAAAATTGCTCAGATGCATAAGGTGAAAAATACCTGGGGGCTGAAATGGTTAATTGGGTTAAGGTTAGTAGTGAGTTATGAAAGGTTAAGGTTAGGCATGGGGGGGGGGAGGAGGTTGGTTAAGGTTAGGCACCAGTAGTGGGCGGTTCAGTGTGAGAATAGGCTTAGGTTTAGCTATAGTAAAATATTGGTATTTAATACAAATATTTTACTATCATTTTTACACTTTAAAGAGTGAAAATAATGTAGTAAAAAAAGTGCTTCATTTTTACCATAATTATGTATAAATGATTTAGTCAGTGTTTGCTCATTGTAAAATCTTTCCTCTCCCTGATTTACATTCTGACATTTATTACATGGTGACATTTTTATTGTGGGCAGGTTATGTAGCTGCTCCTAGCTGTTTTGGCTGTTAGAGACAGCTGTAAACAGCTATTTCCTGTCTGTGAATCTTGTTACATTGTAACAAACTGCCAAAAGTACCGCGGTCCCAGAGCTTCTTGTGGGAGGGGTTTCAGCACACAATCAGTCACACAGCGCCCCCTGATGGTCTGTTTGTGAAAAGCATTATATATCTGTAAATTTACCAATATTCTACTATGGGGTTTACTGATTATCCAAATTTCCTGGTGCCCATTTTTGATGTTCGTGTGCTGTTCAGTCTAGCCTAGCCTGATGAAAGGTTAAGAGTTCTATTTGTAAAAGGATGAACTTTTTAAAATTACATTATTTCTGCCAAAATAACACAATTTTTTAGGATGCTTAAATTGGCAATCAGGTAAAAGGACTGTCACTTTTCCGCCTCATTGATACTTTTTCTTTTATAATCGCCACTTTCAGCCAAAGCCACCAAATTACAAAGTATTTAATCCCTCCCTCCCCTCCCCCCAGGGCTTAACCATAACCAACCCCCCTGCACCATGCATAGCCTTAAACACACCCATCTCCCCCCCCAGGGGCGTAGCAATAGAGGTTGCAGAGGCCCTCACTCAACTATAGTATTAGCTCTCTAGTGGTCCTGTGCTCATAATAATGACTTCTGTAGATACTTTGAATAGTGGTAATCATTAACAAACTGTTCCCCATCCCCTTCTTGCACCACTGACACTGTAGTTGCCATTGGCAGCTTTTGGTGCGCTGTATCATTGTTATGTATAGCGTGCTTGGGGGCCCCATTGTAAAACTTGCATCGGGGCCCACAGCTCCTTAGGTATGCCACTGCCCCCTGCCTTTCCTTAACCCCTTCACCCACCTAACCTTAACCCCCTAAACTACCTTCCAAAATAGCCATGATTAGCAACAATGAACAGTAATTATGTCACCCGATAAATAGCAGGCACTGGGCATAATTACTGTTCATTGCTGCTAATCACGGCTTTTACTATTGCCACCTATGGCTGCGCCAGTTTTAGTGGTGCTTGTCCTACGCCATTTGTACCAGATTCATGTGAATTTAGCCTAAGGCTGCTTTCACAGTGGGACGTTACAGGCGCACGTTAGAGCAGCCTGTAACGCACCCCACCGCACAGCAATGAAAAATCAATGGGCTGTTCACAGTGCCCACGTTGCGTTACACAGTAACGCTGCACATTCGTTTTAAGTGCAGCATACTGTGCGTTCTAGTGGCTTAAGCCGCGTTAGACTGTTTGCACATGCTCAGTATGGGTGATTTTTTTATTTTGTGGGTGGAGAGGAGGCGGAGAGAGGCCGCTATGTAGCCAGGCACATCGCTACTTTATATTCACTGCACTTGCAGTGTTTACTTCCAGAAGCGGCCGCTGATTGGCTGGCGGGATCAAGTGATGCGGAGAGCTTCGCTCACGTGGTCTCTGCAGCGCATCCGACAGAGCAGGCGCACCAAGAGCTGCTTTTAACGCGGCTCTTGGTAGCGTCCTGCTCCAACACCACCAGGCGTTGCGTTAGGGGGGCCCGTTATGCGACCTTAACGTGTCATCTAACGCAACGTCTTAGTGGGAAAGAAGCCTTAAAAGGCAAGATTCATGATACACTACAGAACATGATGGAACGTTGGTTATGGAGCCAAAATAACATGCAGTGTGAGAACTGCGTAATTCCCACTTGTGGCACGGGCGTTATGAAATGTGCATAGGGCAAGCTTAGCCTAAAAGCGTAATTCCCCTTTAAGTGTGTTGACAGTGTATTGACCTGGACCATACAAACGTTTTGGTTAATTGATTTTTTGGGAGGATACTGGGATACGCATGCATACAGCTCAGCATTAAACTGTAGCTGGCAGAGCGCTAGGGAATCCAAAGAGGTGACACATTAGCACAGTAAGTAGTACAGTATGCTAACATGCTGTCCCAGCATTCTGAGCCTGACCTTCTGCTTCTTGGCAGGGCTTGTAGGAGAGAATGTAAGTGGGACAGGTGCATGAAGTCCCTTACACACAAACTGGCTGACAGGTGCATTCATATTCCGGAACTAAGTTTGCACATAACTACTACAAATAAAATGCTAATCTTTTAAGGAGGCTTTTCACTAAACGACATTAGTGCTAGACTAGTTAACAGCTATTCAGGTTTCACTGGAGCTTATCATTTTCATTAGTTAATGGTTATTCTATGTACCATCTGCTTACAGATATAATAAGCATGTAATGAAATTCCAAATGAGATGAATGGAAATGCATTAACAATATGGGATATATTACAAAATATGCTTTAGTAGACATTGGTATTTTCTAACCATGGAAGCAGATTCAATATAAATAAAAAACAAAACAGTCCCTCATCAGTGTGGCTAGTATGTCTGCCTCCCTACTAGTGTGGCCAGTATTTGTATTTCCCTTCCCCCTGGCAGTGTGGCCAGCATCTTTTTGTCACACTATCTTCATTGTAGCCTGTATCTGTGTACAGATACATTAGTAAAAGACAAAGTAACAGATATTTTACTACAGCTAAACCTAACCCTACTTTCACACAGAACAGGGGTCCCCCTCTGACGCATAACCCTAAAACCCCCCTTCCTGACATCTAACCCTAAAACCCCCCTTCCTGACACCTAACCCTAAAACACCCCTTCCTGATACATAACCTCAAAACCACCCTCCTTGACACCTAATCTTAAAACCTCCCTTCCTGACACCTAACCATAAAACCCCCCTCCCTGAAGCCTAACCCTAAAATCGCCTTCCGGACACCTAATCTTAAAACCCCCTTCCTGACACCTAACCATAAAATCCCCCTCCCTGAAACCTAACCCTAAAATCCCCTTTGGACACCTAATCTTAAAATCCCCTTCCTAATGCCTAATCCTAAAACCCCCCTTCCAGACATCTAATCCTAAAACCCCTCTTCCTGACGCCTAACCTTAAAACCCCCCATCCTGATGCCTAATCCTAAAACCCCTCTTCCTGACGCCTAACCTTAAATGATACGTTTAAAAAATTATACATTTCAAAAATGTTATATTTCAAAATATGAAACTGCTAAATTTAAAAATGATAATTTTCAAAAACTAAACATTTGGTCCTGGTGCCTGCTATTTCTGCTTTTGACGCCCAATAGCCGATATTTGCACTAGTGTCTATGGCAGCACCCAAATTGTCCATTAGCCACAGGCAAACAAATGTCCTGCTTTCAAGGTGAGCAGCTGGTGCTGGAAGTTAGTGTGGTAAGAATGCACTGTAATGGTTTAATTACATATTCAATCCTACTGTATGTGCTTTAGCACAATGCACCACGTTATGCAATGTACTGTATATTTAATATTGGCTATTACTGTATATACTCACATATAAGCCGACCCGTGTGTAAGCTGAGGTACCCACTTTTCCCTCAGAAGCCAGGAAAAAGTAATTGACTCGTGTATATAGCCCCCCTGCCCAGTATAGCCCCCTCCGCAGTAGCCAGATGTGCCCCCAGTATAAGCCAGACCCCTCCCCATAGCCAGATGTGCCCCAAGGATGATATAGCTATGTCTAAAGACACCACTAGATGGCATCATAAATATGAGACACAGCGATTGCCACACGGAAAGAATTCCCGATCATTGCATCGCTGACGTGTTACCTGCACGCTCTGCTCCACAAGCCAGGGGACACAGGTAGTCTTGAGCAGCGCAATCTGCACATACCATGTTGCATGGGATGGTTTTATGTGCAATTTATTTTTCAATAAAGGTTGACCTATAAGTCTGGTGCTGCATTGGGCTTCTTTGCTAGTTTTTCTCATGAGCCACACACATCCTTATCTTGTATCACAATCTGGCTGGATAGGCATGTCAGTCTGCTGGGGATGTGAAGGAAAATGTTAGGTTTATATTTAATCAATTAATAGGCAACTGAAAGTTAGACTATCCCCTTGCTACTGGACTGCTGAAATGCATTACTTTAACCATACCATCTAAGAGCAAGTGGTTTAATAGCTTAAGCTGCAATACTCTTCTTTCCCTTTTAACAGTGAATGCATTTTAACAAGAGGAAAAATATTACTGGAAAAGTCAGGATTGAACTATGATTGATGAAGATAAAGTTAGCCATGAATTTAGTTCTGTGAACAATAGGGATGATCACAGATAGCACCATGATGCGTAACACCGCGCTTGACGTTCACACTTACCGCGTCGCCACAGACTTTCATTACTGCATAATCCATGCAGTAGGCATGGATCATGCAGTAACATACTGTTGACTTTGCGTCGGGATTGCCATGATTTCAATACATCCGTCGCACCACATTGCATCGCACTAAGTATGAAAGTATAGATAGACTTTACTTGCTGCACCGCCATAGTCATGCTGATCTTTTGACAGATGGCACTGCCACTGACAAGTAATATTTAGCTAGTGCAGTCAGAGTGAGTCAGAATATCTGATTGGGTTGCTAAATAAGAGGATTAGCACAACATTCAGTGAAGTAGCACATTTGAAAATGATATACTCAATACTCAATGATATTTTCCATACATTTTTCTCATATCAGGCTTCCTATAACTGACTGAGAGGTTGTGGTACTTCTTTCTGTCTGCGTAAATGTTGGACCATACCAACCTTTACAATTTAGTCTAGGACTTGAATGCAGGATAACCATTATATGCAAGTGGTTTTTAAGGATTTTTATAAAGCAGTAAATTGATCTCAAGCCCAGAGAAGTTTCTTAGTAGATTAATGGACTGGAACAAAATTCAAAAAGAAAAATAATTTTCTTTTTATATTTATTCATATGTATACATGTTTATATAACCATTTATGATGTTTATCTACTGAAGCCAGTAATTGGGCATACTTGAAAAAAAAGAAATGGCAAGTCAGTCCAGCCTTTGCGTATGAGGCCTCATTTCCAGTAGCCGCTGTGCATCCTACAAAACGCGTGGCAGCACTTCCTGTTCTGCAAGTATGCAGCTGAATCCCGGAATCTGTGCCATGCACAGCTATGGGATTCGCTGCCTCTCGCACAAAAACTTACAGAAATTTAATCCGAATCGCTATGGCAAGAGATTCGGACGGCGGCAGCATTATTCCCAATGGCAGAGTTGTCCCGCGTGATTGGTCTGCCGGGAAACTCTGCGGATTCCGCCCGATTTCTGCCCTAGTGGAAATGTGCCCTTACTGTAAGATAAAATTAGCAAAACAAAGGGCCCTTTTCCACTAGCAACCGCTAGCGCTTGCGCTAAACGCTAGCGATTGAAATTCAGCAAAAGTCCTTTTTTCCCCGACGATTGCGATTTTGCTATGCACTGCATAGCATACCAAAATCGCGGCAATACTCGCTCCGCGGCGCGATCGCAATTTAGTAAAAAACAAATCGCGGTAGTGGAAATTACCTACCGTGATTCCTATATTATTTAGCAACCCGTAGTGATTTTAAAATCACTAACAGTTTGCGATTTTGCGATTCAGAATTGCAATCGTCGCTAGTGGAAAAGGGCCCTTAGTGTGGTTTGTACAGGCACAGGGAAAGGCTGTTGTCTGCAATAGGTATACTGGTCAGTGAATATTTTCTCTTGTTTATTTAATAACGTGTTTTTTTTTTTTTGGTGCATTAAATAATTTGCCTTGTATCTGCTTTTTTCCCCTTCCTTGCAAACAGCTTTGGACTCTGCTAGACTTGCTCTTTAAGTAGGTCAAATTAAGTGAAATGAAAAGTTAGCATTGTTAAAGTGCTTTTGACCTTTAAGACTAAGAAGTGCAGTGGCCAGTTAGAGCAAGCTCAGTGAGCCACTACGGTCCTATGTGTGTTCATTGCATGCTTGTTCAGGGTCTATAACTAAAAATATTAGACAGAGGATCAACAGGATAGCCAGGCAACTCCTTAAGAGGAAATAAATATGGGAGCCCCAACATCTCTCTCCCTTCACGTGTCCTTTAAGTTTGACTGGATTTGCAACATGCTTGTTTTTGTATTGGCATTCAAATACAGTAGAATACCTTAATAGTAAACTCCAAGGTACCGGGCTAAGTAGTTTACTATATCAGATATTGTCATACTCAAACACATAAAGAATACCATAATACTGTGTCTTAATTCAATCAATAAGTAGGTTTCTTTTCAGTGTTCAGCAAGCGAGCACATATAGCATAAGCTAGATCAACACTAAAGCAGAGAAGTTTATGTGTGCATCAAACACCAAGTTAAACCTGACAAATCTGGCTTTGCAAATTTGCCTAAATTTGTCTCGTGATTAGCCTAATTGGCTAATCACGAGACATTGCTCATGCAAATATGCATTTGCTTTCGCATGCCAAAATATGCAGGGTCTAAAACTAATACTGCAAAACAGGTGCCCTGCGGGGATTAGTTCATGTTACATTAGCACTATCCAGGATTGCCAAGGGGAGGCTCCTGAATGCCCCCATACAACTGGGGAGCCACAGGGTTCCAAGCCCTCTCACTGCTCGTAAACCACACCGCGGCACCACAGAGGGGAAGCTGGGAGGTGCAGGCGACCCCTCCAAGCATGGCCAGCGCCGGGAAGAGCCGCTAAGCTACATCAAAATGCACACTGCTCAATATGCAGGGATTTGCAAGCAATAATTAAGCAACAGCTTACTCAGGAAGCATAGGTCTCACTAGTTTATGCAGGTGCAGTACTGATAGTGTGCTCCTTTGTCCACCTGTCTGAGCAGTATAGATGATACTGTAGTGTTGCAGCCATGCACAAGCAAGTCAGAGATAATAGGCTATCCCCTCAGTAATCAGGCAGCAGCTTACACAGGAAGCATAAGTTTTCACCAGTAGGTGCAGCTTGCGGTCTTTAGCTCACACACTGGCTGGTGGTTTTGAAGTAAACCAGAGTCAGGGCCGGCCTTAGGTTTCACAGCGCCCTGAGCGTAACCAAATTTTGGTGCCCCCCCCCCATTCATCATCTTTGCGTGAGCGCACACACACACATACCCATGTGCAAGATCCCCTTTAGTGTATATAGGCAGATCCCTTGTGGTGTATATAGGCAGATCCCCCCCCCACACACACACACACAGACACACACACCTTAGTGTATACAGGCAAAACAGATTCCCTTTTAGTGTATATAGCTTGGCATATAAATAGTGTATAGTATACAAGCAGATCCCCCTTTGGCCTCTTTAGGCCCCCCACACACACACACAAACACACACACACACACACACACACTTCCCCAACCGGGAGGCATTTGGGGAATCTTGCTTTTCTGCTTGTAGCTGGGAACAGAAGCTGACCAGGAGTCAGGAGTGACAAGCAGGTCTCTCTCTGATTAGTGCGCAGAGCAGACAAAGCCTGTGAGCGAGGGGCAGCGCTACTGGCATGCACGGCTCACACAGACTCAGCAAGAGGCAGCAGCAGGTTCCTGGAGTCTTCGCCCCATCAACCCAAGCGGCACCGGGGGGCGGAGCTACCACTCGCAGCGGGCACAGATGAACCCGAAGCCCGCAGCCAGCAGGTAAACATGTGGCCAGGGCCAGTTAATTGCACATCACGTGCGCCCCCCTGGAAGCCGGAACCCTGAGCGAGGTCGCTCAGGTCAAAGGCCGGCCATGACAAGAGTACTGTGCAGATAGCGAGCAGGCGACAAGTGGATACAGAATACTGGGCCAAAAAACAGGTTCAGTATAACCAAAGTTCTATTATATCAATTTTTACTATATCAGTCGCTAATCCCATATATTGTAATGATGTTTAACAGGGACCTGGGCATTTTGTTTACTAGACCCAAAATTCTACTATATCCAAGCTTACTATAATGAGATTATACTGTGCTTCTGATGCATAAAAGGTCAGTAGGTCTGCCAGGAAACTGGTATTGTTTACAAGGAAATAAATAGGGCAGTGTCCCTATCCCTCTTACTTCAGGTGTCCTTTAGGGTGCCCACTAATAATTCAATCTTGATTGTACAATCTTACCAAATTTACACTGTAGAATGGTAAACTGTGTGAATATACTTTGAATGGATACTATGTAGAAGGTAACAACGCTATTACAATACAAACAACACTAGTAAAATGTTTTCAAATGCAGAATGATTGTCAAGAAAATGAATAGAACCCACAGTAAGCATACATAGCCCATGTGTCTTATGATATATATATATATATCACAAAAAATGTAATACCCAGTTAACACCTACAGAAAAAAAACATGTCTTAATATGTAAAACTTTACAGCGCGCACATGTTTAAACTTTGATGAAGGTCACTTAGATGCTTAGAAGTACATGACTTACTACAAACTTCTAACTTAATGCAAAGATATTAAAGATTAATAGGCTGAGCCAGTCTTCTTTCATACAATTCCCTACAGTGCGTCCACACTACAAAATGTTATGTAGCTTTTAATATATGAGAGCACTAACCAGCTCTTAAATATTCTACACAGACTACTGACTACATATAAATATTCACTTAAAGTGACAGTGTAAATGGGTTTTTGACTTCAGTTTGCATTCATATTGACATCACCTTGATGTCCTAGTTCTATTGTTGAATGGCTGCTGATGTCTGTTTGCTTCAGGTGAATTAAGATAAAAGGAAAATTAGCAAATGTTTGCTCCAGGTGAATTAAGATGAAAGGACAATTAGCAAAAATGTGGGGGGAGGTGCTAACAAATAGCCCATACATTTTAACTAAATCTACTTTTCCCAAAACGTTTTGACAGCCACATGCCATCTGCTTGGCCCCCCAGATCTCCTCCACAGAGTTATGGCAGCGTAGCAATTCCCACCTGTTTCAGCCAGTGGTGGTGCCAAACTAGGGCCAGATGGGACCCAGGTCCCAGTTCATAATTGCTGTGCTGCCCCATCCCCCATCTCCTTGTGCCTTCCTTCCCCAAATGCACAATAACAGCAGAGATAAAGACAGCATTTGCCTAGGACTTCTGGCTGCTGTGAAAGGGGTCTGTCTTTCATTTCCTTCTCTCACGTGGCACATGTTCAGCACTGCTTGAAAGAGCTGGTTGAACGCAGGGACGGATCTAGGGGAGGGCAAGCGGGTATCTTGCCCCAGGCGCAGTTTGTTGAATTTTTAAAAAGGCGGCAAAATGAATGGCAGTTTAGGCGCCAAAACCTGACCTTTAGGCGCCAAAACCTGACCTCGCCCCAGGCGCAACTTGGTCTTGATCCGTCCCTTGAACGTCAATTAGTACAGTATATCGCTGCCTCTCCTGCTGCTTCCACCCATTTTTTTGCTGTTAAAAAGCCTGGCAGACAGAAGTACAGAGGTCTGGCGGCCGGGTAACTGTAATATACCGAGATAAACTCTGGCTACTGCTGCCTGGTCAGACAGGAGAAAAGGTGGGGATAAGTGTTGGGCGAACAGTGTTCGCCACTGTTCGGGTTCTGCAGAACATCACCCTGTTCGGGTGATGTTCGAGTTTGGCCGAACACCTGGTGGTGTTCGGCCAAACTGTTAGGGTTCGCCCGAACTGCTGAATGCCCGGCCGAACAGGGCCCCTGTTCGGCCGAATACGGCCCCCCTATGGGGTCGCAGGAATAAGGGGGGAGCATGCCCCGATCGCGGGGGGGGGTCGGAAATTCCCCCCACCCCCTCTGCTAGCGCTCCCCCCTCTGCCCGCTTCCCTATACAAAAGTTTGACGAAAGTAGAATAGTACCGGTGGTGGTGGCTGGCTGCTGCAGTGGCTGGCTGGCACTATGAAGTGACTGAGGAGGAGGAGTCGGAGTAGGACGCGTTGAGGGAGGCCGGGCAGCGGGCGGTTCAGTGGTAGTACCCTTGTGGTACTTCCGCCCTTTCTCTGACCTCACGTCCTCTGCGTGATGACGCATACGAGGGTACGCGTGACGCGTACCCTCGTATGCAGAGGACGTGAGGTCAAAGAAAGGGCGGAAGTACCACAAGGGTACTACCGCTGAACCGCCCGCTGCCCGGCCTCCCTCAACGCGTCCTACTCCTCCTCCTCCTCCTCAGTCACTTCATAGTGCCAGCCAGCCACTGCAGCAGCCAGCCACCACCACCGGTACTATTTTACTTTCGTCAAACTTTTGTATGGGGAAGCGGGCAGAGGGGGGAGCACTAGCGGAGGGGGTGGGGGGAATTTCCGACCCCCCCGCAATCAGGGCATGCTCCCCCCTTATGCCTGCGACCCCATAGGGCCCTAAAAGCGGGATGTTCGGGGAGTTCGGGGTTCGGCCCGAACATGCCGAACATCGCGGCCATGTTCGGCGAACGTTCCCGAACCCGAACATCCAGGTGTTCGCCCAACACTAGTGGGGATACACTGGGAGCATAGAGGTCTTAGGAGCCATAAGAACAGGCCTGGAAGCTGGCACTGTGTAGATGTGTACACATATCTGTACATACATCCTGAATGTGGGACAAATGAGTAAGAAAAAGGGAAAGAGGTATTTGGCTCCCAAAGGAGGACTGTCCCTCCAAAAAAAGTGACACTTGGTAGCTATGCCAATCATCCACATCCCCCAGCACCAATTTTCCCAGTAGGTAATTGGTAAAAAGAACTGAGATTTAGGGATCCGGTGGCTCTGTACTCTGCATCAGTAGTGGTGGGTGGTGGCAGGACCCATCATCAGTGGCGAGGTCAGTGTCAGCCTGTGCACTGTAGTTGCACCCCTCCTTGCAGGAGCGCCAGCCAATTATTGTTATTATTATGCAGCGTTCATTGTTGCTATGTCTGACATTAGTGGTGGTGCTATGGGGCAAAAAATGAATGTAGGGCATAGTCCGACATACTGTAGGATTGGAAAGGGTTAATCCTATCATTTCAGAAAACATTGCTGTACATGAATTCTACATCCATGGTAACACACGCAGTATATTATGTGGTAACTGTTTAATGATTTGGAGTTTATTTAGGAAACCAGCAATTTTGCAGGAAACCAGCAGTTTTTTTTTTACAACGTCACAAGACATTTTCTACTTTCCCTAATAAATGTTTTGTTACACTTGTTAGACCATTTATATCTGTTATGTTGTGTCTGCCTTGGTTTCATGGGTTGTATAGTTGTGACATGATGAAGGCATCCATATGTGGATCCATTGGCACTGATGCTGCACTCTTCAATGTAGGTGGCTAGGAGGGGACAAGTAATTAAAATCATAAAATAGCCACAACCCTTCACAATTTGACATCGGTCTCTGGAAAAGGGAAGTCCAGACTGAGACCGCTCATTCACTGACTGCTACATAATAATAATAATAATAATCGGAACATTTGTATAGCGCTTTTCTCCTGTCGGACTCAAAGCGCTCAAGAGCTGCAGCCACTGGGACGCGCTCAAGAGGCCACCCTGCAGTGTTAGGGAGTCTTGCCTTGAACTCCTTACTGAATAGGTACTTGACCTAGCCAGGATTCAAACCCTGGTCTCCCATGTCAAAGGCAGAGCCCTTAACCAGTACACTATCCAGCCACTCCTACATACAAGCGTTTGCAGGTGGGTTTATTTATGTGTAACTTCAATAGAATTGCACAGGTCTCTGTTTCTGACCTCTACTGAATAATACCTCTTCCAACCTTTGGCTTTAATATATTTTGCTACAGAAACATGTGGTTTTACTTCAAAGAAATCTCCACTCAAGTTGCTACATTTGCAAAGTTAAATTATTGCACAATATGTAAAGCATTTCCTTGCATTTTGCCTAAAACAGAGAACAAAGATAAGTAATAGAGCTTGGTATTGTGGTTAACCGATGTATACAATATCTTATGTTTCTATTTTATCTAGGAAACACATTCAGTTTAATGTCTGTGTCAGCCAGAAGCAAATTCTTAACATGCATTATTACAATTCTTCTCTTATATATGAACTACATAGGCATAGTTTAATTTGAATTCTAATTAAATTATATTCTTGATCTATACTTAGTACTCCTATGTCCAACAATATAAACCAGTTATTCATCTAAGACACAGGTGTCAAACTCAAGGCCTGCGGGCTGAAATCGGCCCTCCTTGTTATGTGCAGCTTCATATGTGCAGCATTTTATGCAACAAAAGAACAACTGTACACTGCCTTCCTGTTCAGAGGATGACAGAGGGCAGCAACAACCCACTGGACCCCACTGTGAAATTAGCATGGAGGGCCCCTGCTTGGATCCAAATTCCCCCGTATGGCTGATAAACACACACACAGCCACACACATTTCTCTGGCACCCTCTCCCGACATAACAGAATAGCAGAGCTGTGCAATATTTACTTGCTCCAGCACTGTTGTGTGTGTTCTGTTCTTCCTAGAAGCTGCGCGCTCTCTGCTTCCGTACCTCCTTCTCCCAATCACGTGATATGCATTCAGAGTCAGTAGTATGTAGTACATGTGTCTGCCAGGAAGATTAGAGTAGACCCAAAGCAGGACTGGAGCACAAAAATAATTAATTTTTCCACTGCACTACTCTGCAACAGGGGAGGAGTTAGGATCCTGACCCTTCCACAGTCACTGTAGATAATTTATTACCTGACCATTTGCAATCTTTTCCAGGGATGCTCGGATGTGCCTCATCCACGAATTCGGCAATCCGCGTGGTTGCAAAAAAAAATCCACATTCGGCCCCGCCGCATGCGGATTTTCGTCCGCGTCCACGCAACCACGCGGATTTTCTGCCGTGAATGGCGTAATCACGCGTGGATTCCCGCCCGGAGGCGGATTTTCTTTTAACGTTAATAACAAAGCCCCCATACATGCTACAATCCCCCAAATTGCATGGATTATCGAGGTGATAAGGGGCAACATAACTTCAACATAAAAAATTCCAAAAGATTTTTTTTTTCTGGAGAAAATGGATTTTAAAGTGAAATCAACACTTTAAATGGGGCTATTAATTGGTAATAAGTGGTTTTAAAAAGGGATATATAAGCGTTAAGCAGTCAAAGAGGTGAAGGCGAGTCCCAATGGCACTTGGCGGCGAAGGTACCGCTGGAGGAGGATGAGTGGCTGACGCCAAAAAGGCCCAAGAGAGGTTTTTGTAATTTTTTTTTTGTTTTTTTTTGCAGCAATTAGCAATGACATCGCAGCAGAGTTGTCAGTGGACACGGGCAGTGTGAACGCAGAGTGCAGTGGTGGTAGCGACTGAGTCAGGAGAAGGACTATGCGGGCGGTCAGTTCAGCAGCACAGAAGGACCACGGCAACATATTGGTAGTAGTAGTAGCAGCACAGCGTCATAGTGCTGGCCAAAAAATTAAATGCACCCGGTGACCCGGGCAGTGATAACACAGACAGAGTCAGGAGGAGGAGGAGGACAAAGCGGGCGTTCAGTTCAGCAGCAGCAGCAGCAGCACAGAAGGACCATGGCAACATAGTGGTGGTAGTAGTAGCAGCACATCGTCATAGTGCTGGCCAAAAAATTAAATGCACCCGGTGACCCGGACAGTGTGAACGCAGAGTGCAGCAGCGGGAAGCAACTTAGTCAGGAGGAGGAGGACAATGCGGGCGGTCAGTTCAGCAGCAGCAGCACAGAAGGACCATGGCAACATACTGGTGGTAGTAGTAGCAGCAGCACAGCGTCATAGTGCTGGCCAAAAAATTAAATGCACCCGGTGACCCGGGCAGTGATAACGCAGACAGAGTACATTGGTGGTACCGTGGTAGCGACTGAGTCAGGAGGAGGAGGAGGACAAAGCGGGCGTTCAGTTCAGCAGCAGCAGCAGCAGCAGCACAGAAGGACCATGGCAACATACTGGTGGTAGTAGTAGCAGCACAACGTCATAGTGCTGGCCAAAAAATTAAATGCACCCGGTGACCCGGGCAGTGTGAACGCAGAGTGCAGCAGCGGGAAGCGACTGAGTCAGGAGGAGGAGGACAATGCGGGCGGTCAGTTCAGCAGCAGCAGCACAGAAGGACCATGGCAACATACTGGTGGTAGTAGTAGCAGCAGCACAGCGTCATAGTGCTGGCCAAAAAATTAAATGCACCCGGTGACCCGGGCAGTGATAACGCAGACAGAGTACATTGGTGGTACCGTGGTAGCGACTGAGTCAGGAGGAGGAGGAGGACAAAGCGGGCGTTCAGTTCAGCAGCAGCAGCAGCAGCAGCACAGAAGGACCATGGCAACATACTGGTGGTAGTAGTAGCAGCACAACGTCATAGTGCTGGCCAAAAAATTAAATGCACCCGGTGACCCGGGCAGTGTGAACGCAGAGTGCAGCAGCGGGAAGCGACTGAGTCAGGAGGAGGAGGACAATGCGGGCGGTCAGTTCAGCAGCAGCAGCACAGAAGGACCATGGCAACATACTGGTGGTAGTAGTAGCAGCAGCACAGCGTCATAGTGCTGGCCAAAAAATTAAATGCACCTGGTGACCCGGGCAGTGATAACGCAGACAGAGTACATTGGTGGTACCGTGGTAGCGACTGAGTCAAGAGGAGGAGGAGGACAAAGCGGGCGTTCAGGTCAGCAGCACAGAAGGACCATGGCAACATACTGGTGGTAGTAGTAGTAGCACAGCGTCATAGTGCTGGCCAAAAAATTAAATGCACCCGGTGACCCGGGCAGTGTGAACGCAGAGTGTAGTAGCGACTGAGTCAGGAGGACAAAGCGGCGGTCAGTTCAGCAGCTCAGAAGGAGGACCATGGCAACTTACTGGTAGTAGTACCATAACACCAAAAAATTAACCAAGGTAGGCACTAGGCAGGTAGTAACTGTCTTTATAAAGGCAGGCATAGTTAACAACAGCACATGCAGCAGCCACTTCATGTCCCCCTGTGTCCGACAATAGGGGCCAGAAATTCACCTTCCACCCAAGCCTGGTTGATTTTCAGGAAGGTGAGTTTGTCCACAGAGGCGTGGGAGAGCCGAGAGCGCTTCTCTGTGACCACGCCACCGGCCGCACTAAAGCATCTCTCTGAGAGGACACTGGAAGGAGGGCAGGATAGGAGTTCCAGGGCGTACTGGGAAAGCTCGCTCCAGATGTCCAGTCTCTTGACCCAGTACTCCAATGGTCCACTCCACGGGGCTGTCGGTGTCATTGAGCCCGCTGGATGACCCCATATAGTCAGACACCATGGTGGTCAGTCGTTGCTTGTGCTGGTTGGTGGTGGATGCTGTGGCGGGCACCTCTGTTCTGGGCTGCTGCACTGCATACAGGCTCTTGCTTAGGCTCTTCAGGTCTCCGGGGCGCCCGTTGCTGCTGCTGGTGGTTGTTGTTGTGCTGCTAGTGGCAATGGCAGGCACCTCTTGCTGGCTTGGCAGAGCAGTTACAGTGGGGGTGGAAGGCTGGGGGAATGCTTCCAGTAGTCTGCGCACAAGGGCCTCCTTCAACTCCCTTGTGCGTTGCTCGGTGGTGGATGACATCAATAAGTCTCCCAGCTTCCCCTTCAGACGGGGATCAAGCATCAAGGTAATCCAGATGTCCTCCCTTGAACGCATCTGGATCACCCAGGGGTCCCTGCGAAGGCAGCGCAACATGTGCACAGCCATGGGAAACAAGTGGGCCCTGCCAGCAAGATCTTCCTCGTCCTCGCCATTGTCCCATAACGCATGCCTGTCCTCTTCCTGTGCCATGTCGTTGTCCTCCTCAAACCGCCATCCACGTACAACGCCTGCTGCACTCTGCTCCTCCTCCTCATTCAGGTTAGGGACCTCCAACTCTTCCACTACCTGCTGTGAGCCCTCCTCTGAGCTGGACTGTGCTGCCATCTGCTCCTGTTCTTCCAACTGCCTCAGGGCTTCAACCCCACGCTCAATTAAATTGTCCATTGCCTGCTCCAGTAGACAAACCAAGGGCACCCACTGGCACACAGAGGCCCGCTCCTCACTGACCATCTTGGTTGCCTCCAGGAAGGGACTCAGCACCAGGCATACTTGCTGCATCAGTGTCCACTGAGTGGCAGTAATCATGGGGACTTGCTGGTTGCTGGGGACACTTGGGTCTAGCATGTAGGCCCTAAGAGCCAGCCTGTGCTGACACAGCCGCTCCAACATGGCCAGAGTCGAATTCCAGCGAACTGGCATGTCGATGATCATCCGGTGTTGTGGCCTTCCATACTGCTGCTGTAAGGTGGACAAGAGTGCAGAGGCAGTGGCTGACAGGCGGAAAAAGCGTACCACCGCCCGGGCATCCTGCAGCAGCTCGCTCATCCCCTGGTAGGTGCGCAAGAAGCGCTGCACCACAAGATTGAGCATGTGGGCCAAGCAGGGGATGTGCTGGAGGTTTCCCTGCTGCACTGCTGCCACCAGGTTGGCCCCGTTATCGGCTGCCACATACCCCACTTCCAGGCCTCTGGGGGTCAGCCACCTCTGCTCCTGCTTCCTGAGGGCGGCCAGGACGTTGGTGGCCGTAAGCCTCTCCTTCCCCAGGGTCACCAATTTTAAAAGGGCTTGGCAGTGCCGAGGCTTGGCGCTGCTGCTGCCGAGGCGGGCTTGCATTCCGGGTGCAGAGGGAGTGTCGTGACAGGACCCTTCTGCATCCCCCCTGATCCCGCGTGGTGGCACCACTAGCTGGGCTGATGCGCTCTTGTCCTCCCTCCCTTCCATCAGTGTCACCCAGTGGGCCGTAAAGGACAGGTAGCGACGTGTCCCAAATCTGCTACTCCACGAGTCCATGGTCACGTGGACCCGCTTGCCCATAGAGTAGTCCAGGGAACGGGCCACGTTTTCCACCGCAAACTTGTGGAGTGCTGGGATCGCGCTCCTGCTGAAATAGTGGCGACTGGGGACTTGCCACTCGGGGATGCCAATTTGGAGCAGCGTCCGCATGGCGCTCCCCTCCTGCACCAGGGAGTAGGGAAGCAGCTGTGATGCCATGGCCCGGGCCAGCAAGCCATTTAGTTTGCGGATCCGCCTGTGGCTTGGAGGCAGAGGCTTGGTCAGACCCTGAAAGGTGTCGCTCAGCAGGGTCTGACGACGCTGGGATGCAGGGGAGACAGAGGAGAGAGACGAACACTGGCTGCCAGCCTCAATGTCTGTGTCCTGAGTAGCCGAGGTGGAAGAGCGCTTGCGTGCTACTACTGCTGCTGCTGTGGGGGATTCACGACCCTGAGGGAGGGATGATGCTGCTGCGCTGGTGGGCCTTCTGCTCTCAGGAACCCCTGCCAGCAGTGCCTGCTTCCTCTTAAACTCCGCATACTCGTGGCAGTGGCGGCTACTCAGGTGGCCCTGGAGGGATGAGGTACCCATCTTGCTCAGACTTTTCCCACGGCTCAATCTTTTGCTGCATAACCTGCACACCGCATACCTTTTGTCATCAGTACATTCCTCAAAGCAATCCCACACTGGTGACTTTCATTTACTGCGGCCCCCACTAGCAGAGGGTGCAGCGGAACAATGTGTGGTAGTAGTTGCCGGGGGTTGCATGGTGGTGGTGCCGGCTGAAGCAGTGTCCTGTCTACTTCCTCCACGCCCACTGCTGCCGATGCCCCTGCCCCTGCCTGACATATGGCGATATCCTTGCCTAGGCCGAGGTGACTCGTCATCCTGCTCTGCCTCTGACCATTCTTCCACGGACTCAGCAGGCTGCACATAGTTAGGGTCCACAACGTCGTCATCATCAGCAGCATCATCATAATCCAGCTCTTCCTCTGACTCCCCCGCCTCCTCTTCTGTCCCTACATCCCCAGACACAGACCCCTCTTCTTCATCACCAGAACTCAACAACGCTTGTGATTGTGGCCCGATCTCAATCTCTGCCACATCGGTCCCCAGTAAGTCCTGAGCTTCTTGCATCAGCAGGTTCCCAGAAGCCGGACTGAGGGACAGAACGCTGTCATCCTGGGAGGGCTGCTGACCAGTGGGTGCTGGGGTGGATGTCACAACAAGCGTGGGACGTTGGATGCTGCTGCTGCTTGGAGTGGTGCTCACAGTAGAGGTCTGGGAGGAAGTCATGATGTCCATGAGTACTTCAGGTTCCATTTGCTCAACCACCACACGGGGACCAGAAACTTTAAAATATTTGGACAATGGCGTCCGCTGACTCGGCCCAGGCTTTGCTGCCCCCCTTTCTGCTGCATCACGACCACGTACAGCTGGGCGTCCTCTCCCTGGACTTGGAGCAGTCCCAGAAGTGGCTGAGGCAATTGAACTCCCTTTCCTCTCACCCCGCGAAACCCTGCCAGACATGTTGCTAGTAATGAATCACTGGATGCAGTGGGCACAGTCTAAGGTCACTGAAGGATGCACCAGGCACAGTACAATGGCACTGAAGGATGCAGTGGGCACAGTACAAGGTCACTGAAGGATGCAGTGGGCACAGCAGTGGGCACTGGATCTACAACTAGGTCACTGAAGGATGCAGTGGGCACAGTACAAGGTCACTGAAGGATGCAGTGGGCACAGCAGTGGGCACTGGATATACAACTAGGTCACTGAAGGATGCAGTGGGCACAGCAGTGGGCACTGGATATACAACTAGGTCACTGAAGGATGCAGTGGGCACAGTACAAGGTCACTGAAGGATGCAGTGGGCACAGCAGTGGGCACTGGATATACAACTAGGTCACTGAAGGATGCAGTGGGCACAGTACAAGGTCACTGAAGGATGCAGTGGGCACAGCAGTGGGCACTGGATATACAACTAGGTCACTGAAGGATGCAGTGGGCACAGTACAAGGTCACTGAAGGATGCAGTGGGCACAGCAGTGGGCACTGGATATACAACTAGGTCACTGAAGGATGCAGTGGGCACAGTACAAAGTCACTGAAGGATGCAGTGGGCACTGTACAAGGTCACTGAAGGATGCAGTGGGCACAGCAGTGGGCACTGGATATACAACTAGGTCACTGAAGGATGCAGTGGGCACAGTACAAGGTCACTGAAGGATGCAGTGGGCACAGCAGTGGGCACTGGATATACAACTAGGTCACTGAAGGATGCAGTGGGCACAGTACAAGGTCACTGAAGGATGCAGTGGGCACAGCAGTGGGCACTGGATATACAACTAGGTCACTGAAGGATGCAGTGGGCACAGTACAAGGTCACTGAAGGATGCAGTGGGCACAGCAGTGGGCACTGGATATGCAACTAGGTCACTGAAGGATGCAGTGGCCACAGTACAAGGTCACTGAAGGATGCAGTGGGCACAGCAGTGGGCACTGGATATACAACTAGGTCACTGAAGGATGCAGTGGGCACAGTACAAGGTCACTGAAGGATGCAGTGGGCACAGCAGTGGGCACTGGATATACAACTAGGTCACTGAAGGATGCAGTGGGCACAGTACAAGGTCACTGAAGGATGCTGTGGGCACAGCAGTGGGCACTGGATATACAACTAGGTCACTGAAGGATGCAGTGGGCACAGTACAAGGTCACTGAAGGATGCAGTGGGCACAGCAGTGGGCACTGGATATACAACTAGGTCACTGAAGGATGCAGTGGGCACACAAGGATGTCACACTGTGTAATGAGATGCTCATATGCCAGCGAGCGAGCGAGCAGTGGGCACTGGGCACGGCACAAGGTCACTGACAGAATGAATGAACAGCGCTGGCAGAGAGTGGCGGCGCCGGCGGTGTGACTGGCTGCCTGCAAATAGTACAAGTGTATAACTGTCACTGGAATATACAAGTGAACACTGCAGCTGCACTAACCTGCCTGCCTGCACTACACACAGATAATCCCCACTCCCACTACACTGACTACACTGCAGCACTGAACCTGCCTGCACTACACACAGTTAAATAATCACTAGACTCCCACACTCCCACTACACTACACTGAGTACAACTAACTACAGCAATCACTCACTGACTAGCTAACTGTGTACAGTATAAGAGCAGTGTTAGCAAAAAAAAAACGCTTTGTTTTTAACACAATAAATGCACTTGCTCAAACAACAATGGCCTGGAGATAATCCTCTCAGCACCAAAGTCTAGCAAGGACAGAGCTTTTCCATCATGGCCGCCGCTTTATATTCAGGAGAGGAGGACATAGCTCCCCTCCTGTGATTGGTTGCTAGGGCCTGGCTGTGGCACTCTGATTGGCCTGCAATGTGTCACTTCCGCATAGTTTGACGCATTTCCGCAAACTACGACTTCAGCGCCGGGTTTCACGAGCGTGAATGCGGATTTCTGTCCGCATTCACGCGAAGCCGAAGTAGATTTTCGTGGTTGAAAATCTATTCACGGCTTAGCGTGTCCGAGGCGGAATGCGTCAAAATGGTCGTGAATCCATGCGTAAGCGTGATCACGACCTGGCGGTGAGCACCACTGATCTTTTCTGCTGTACCTGGCCCTCCATATGAAACTATTGTACAGCTGTTGGACAACCCATTTAAAATATTAAAAATAATATCAGACACAGCACCACTCTTTTGGAACCTGGAGGAAGGTGACAATATAGTCACCTAATATATTGGGAGTCATTTAACAAAACACTTAACAAAACACAGAAAACTGGAGCAAAAATAAGCAGGTGTCCAGTGCAATCAATCAGGTTTCCGGTGCTGGATGAATCAACTTGTAGTTTGTTACTATAAGCAACTACTCCAATATTACTCCAATTTCCTATGTAGCTGTGGGCTGAAATTAAACACTGGGACCAAGTCACGGGCCAACCTTAATATCTAGTAGCCAATTCCCTCCCCTATACTGTTCCCTGGTGTCCAGTTGCCCTCCTCCCTCCCCTATACAGTTCCCTGGTGTCTATAGTGTCTTCCCTTCCCTATAAAATTTACTGGTGTCTAGTGGTCATCCCTCCTCTATACAGTTTCCTGGTGCTTAGTGGTCCTCCCTCTCTCCCCTATTCACTTCCCTGATGTTTAGTGGTCCTTCTTCACTCCCCAATATAGCTTCCCAAGTGGTCTAGAGTGGGCCAAACATAGTGCAAGTGGGGAAACCCCTTGGGGGCCAAACTTGATGGTTCTGAACACCGTCTTTATAATTAATAAGAGTTGAATTAGCACATACATGTCAAACTCTGGCCCGCTGGCCACATCTGGATGTGGCCAGCGGGCCAGAGTTTGACATGTATGTGCTAATTCAACTCTTATTAATTATAAAGACGGTGTTCAAAATGGTAAAATGGTTACAGCAATAAATTCACATTTATCAATACGTCAGTTTTCACACCTGAGGCGCAATAAACAATAAACTGTTAACTAATGGTTAAATTGGTGTATTTGATAAAATAAACAGGAAGACAGGGTGATCCAGACACATAATGTGACAACTCTCCAAGAAATCTCATTTCAGATCGTAGATCTGAATCCTCTTCTCTTCTGTAGGAGATAATCATTTTTATGGCATGAGATCACTAACAGCCCATAGTATATGTAACGTCAGCTTCCTTTTTTATCCACGTGAAACAACGGTCCTAATGGAATCCCAGCAGTGCCTTTAAACTTTGTATCTTAGGTTAATCAGGATACAAGAGAGATAACTAGTTTCCCATGAGGGCAATTGCTTACATTTAAGAAAAAAAAGTGCCATATTTCATCATCTGAAACTCCACACAGCGCAGACACAGAGGCCACGGACGGAGGAAAGTCATACAAAATCACCCATTGCATCCACCCCAAAAATAAAGCAATACATTCGGCCTTCACTATGGAAGTTGAGACATTCCAGTGCTTTTCTGATCTCTAATCCTCCATTCCTTATTAGAATGGCAAAGGATCCCTCCTCTTATTCTAATAAATGGTAAGGAGAGCAAGGCATTTAATACGCTGATCCTTTGATCAGAACAATCTGTCAGCCCTTCTTGTTTTTTTTCCCCTTCTTTTTCCAGCAGCCCTTGTTCTGAGCTAAAAGTAGCAGCAATGCAAGTGAAAGAAATTCCCTAGGTGTCCTGCAAATCATCAATCGTTTTCTTTTTTTTTTTTTTCTTTCCTCTTACAGAAGCCCACACTCCCTGTCTGCTAAATTCCCTCCCTCCTTCCCCTTCTCTCCAATCCTACTTTCATTTGATGCACAATACAACGTGTCTGTCTGACCTACTGGGACCTAGCTGTCTGAGAATCTACCACTACTTGCAGACAGGGGTAACCTTGGTTTCCAAAAAGGCCCTCCACGCTCTCTGACACCATGCTGTTCACTTGAAGTCCGTGGCATACCCTTTACTAGGGGATAATAATACGATTCACATAAGAGGAAAGCTAGAATGAGCTGCAAGCAGTAGATTGTCATATTAACGGAATCCTGTGTTTTATTTTTTTTTTTCTGGTGGAAGTGGGAAAGTCCCAAGTTATGGTGAGAGCGGAATATCAGACAGCAGTCACAGTTTGCTAATGTGATGCTACAGACAGTCTGTCCTCTCCTTTGTGATATCTGGTATTTGGATAACATACCTGTTTATGTCCGATGTCTCATTTCAGTTTGCCTGTCCGCTGCTAGAGACAGCTGCACAAGCATTTAGGACCGTCATGATGACATGTAAACAAAGACTGCCATTTATGTAAAAACTGTACCTATCCTACCTGTCTTATAATGCCATAATGCTAAACTGATAAACATTTCTCTGTGTGTTCCTGGATAAAACGTGGTATGGATGCAAAAAAACAATAACATCACAACATGTACTTACAGGTGACCTTGCAAATTGGCGCTTGGCATTGCCTTGCTAATTAAATTCACTTGCATTGGCCAAGTTTTAAAATAGCTACGGTTGCATAAAAATGACCATAACATGAATATATTGTATAATAAAATCATCAAGTGTACAGATAGCATTAGGGCTGAGCTAAGTGAGTGATATCAATCATGGGACATGAATACATTTAACTCCTATATTTGCCTCATTGAAAATCAGTGCATTGTAAATGAAGCAAATGCTTATAAGCAGTTAAACATATTGATCTCAAACAACATGTTCATGTTCTGCATTGTACAATGCAGCCAAATGGAAGGTTAGCGCATAGATGTTAGTGGGATGGATTTACATTTAAAGAGGAACTGTCGTGAAAATAACATTATGAATAAAATTGCTTATTGTTTACAATATTCATTTATATATTAATTAGTCACTGTTTGCCCATTGTAAAATCTTTCCTCTCCCTGTTTTACATTCTAGAATTAACTACTGGTGCTGACATCTTTAGTTCTGCCAGATGATCTGTGTGGAATGTTTGTTACTGATAGTTTTATGCACAGAGGGCGTTATTGCTTGCTTGGCAGTTGGAAAAAGCTGTCATTTCCCACAATGCAATGAGGTTCACAGACAGCAAACTGTCAGGACCATGGTCTTGACATCGCACCATGGGAGGGGTTTTACCACAATATCAGCCACACAGATCCCTCTTCTATCCGAGCAAGGGTAGATATACAGTGGGATGAGAAAGTTTGGGCAACCTTGTTAATCGTCATGATTTTCCTGTATAAATCATTGTTTGTTACAATAAAAAAGTCAGTTAAATATATCATATAGGAGACACACACAGAGTGATATTTGAGAAGTGAAATTAAGTTTATTGGATTTACAGAAAGTGTGCAATAATTGTTTAAACAAAATTAGGCAGGTGCATAAATTTGGGCACCAAAAAAAAAGAAATGAAATCAATATTTAGTAGATCCTCCTTTTGCAGAAATTACAGCCTCTAAATGCTTCCTGTAGGTTCCAATGAGAGTCTGGATTCTGATTGAAGGTATTTTGGACCATTCCACTTTACAAAAAATCTCTAGTTCATTCAGGTTTGATGGCTTCCGAGCATAGACAGCTCTCTTTAACTCACACCACATATTTTCAATTATATTCAGGTCTGGGGACTGAGATGGCCATTCCAGAACATTGTACTCGTTCCTCTGCATGAATGCCTTAGTGGATTTTGAGCAGTGTTTAGGGTCATTGTCTTATTGAAAGGTCCAGCCCCGGCACAGCTTCAGCTTTGTCACTGATTACTGGACATTGGTCTCCAGAATCTGCTGATACTGAGTGGAATCCATGTGTCCTTCAACTTTGACAAGATTCCCAGTCCCTGCACTGGTCACACAGTTCCACAGCATGATGGAACCACCACCATATTTTACCATAGGCAGCAGGTGTTTTTTCTGAAATACTGTTTTTTTTCTCCATGCATAGCGCCCTTTGTTATGCCTAAATAACTCAATTTTAGCTTCATCTGTCCACAGCACCTTATTTCTAAAATGAAGCTGACTTGTTCAAATGTGCTTTAGCATACCCCAAGCAGCTCGGTTTGTGCTGTGGGTGGAGAAAAGGCTTCCTCTGCATACAGCATCTCCTTGTGTAAAGTGTGCCGAATGGTTGAACGATGCACAGTAACTCCATCTGTAGCAAGATGATGTTGTAGGTCTTTGGTACTGATCTGTGGGTTGACTCGGACAGTTCTCACCATTCATCACTTCTGTTTATCCAAGATTTTTCTTGGTCTGCTACTTTGAGCCTTAACTTGAACTGAGCCTGTGGTCTTCCATTTCTTCAATATGTTCCTAACTGTGGAAACAGACAGCTGAAATATCTGAGAAAACTTTCTGTATTCTTCCCCTAAACCATGATGGTGAACAATCTTTGTCTTCAGGTCATTTGAGAGTTGTTTTGAGACCCCCGTGTTGCTACTCTTCAGAGAAATTTAAAAGAGGAGGGAAACTTACAACTGACCCCCTTAAAAACTACAATTATAATTGGATTCACCTGTGTATGTAGGTCAGGGGTCAATGAGCGTACCAAGCCAATTTGAGTTCCAATAATTAGTTCTAAAGGTTTTGGAATCAATGAAATGACAACAGTGCCCACATTTATGCACCGGCCTAATTTTATTTAAACAATTGCTGCGCACTTTCTGTAAATGCAATAAACCTCATTTCACTTCTCAAATATCACTGTGTGTGTCTCCTATATCCTAGATTCTCAATGTGTGGTACGCGTACCCCAGGGGGTACTTCTGATGGTTCCAGGGGGTACTCGAGCTTGATATACTTAACCAAGAATAACAAATTTAGAGATTTAGAAAACGATCAATTTTATTTAATCAACACCAAATTAGTGTTTTAGCTAAGTAAAAGCAATAGTAAAAGCTTGGAAATTGTTTAGAACCAATTATCATGTACTACGAGTAAATTTTTGCCAAGGGGTACTTGTGATAATGTTTACTATGCTAGGGGGTACTTGGTGAGTACAGGTTTTTAAAAGGGGTACATGCCAATAAAATGTTGAGAAACACTGCCCTATATGATATATTTAACTGACAATTTTTTATCGTAACAACCAAAAATGTATGCAGGAAAATCATGACGATTAACAACGTTGCCCAAACTATCGCATCCCACTGTATCTTATGGTAAAGGGGGGTATCAGCTACTGGTTGGAATGAGGTTCAATCCTTGGTTAGAGTTCCTCTTTAAGCTACATAAAAGTAGATAGAATGTTGCATACGGGTTTTACATACTAGATTTTTGTCACACAAATGTTAATTCCTGATTGTTTCAGGTGACAGTCTTGCATGAGTACGGACATCCCCTGGTGTTCACTTCAATGATGCACTGTGTTGGATAATTCTCAGCTGTAGAGATGCAGAGGGACATCACCACCTGCTCATCTTTCCCATCCCCTCTACATATGATTGAATGTGCTGCTAAGCCCTGATCATGGGTGAACTGTCACCCAAAGCATTCACAAAAGATCGATTCACAGGACACTTTTACAAAATGTGCATGTAACTATAGGCTGTGAAAAAATGGCAAGTTTTGATCCAATATCTGTCTGTCTAATCCATAGCTCCCAACTGTCCCTTTTTCAGTCCCTCTGTCCGTCCATCTTTCTTCCCCATTTGTCCCTCATTTTACACTGATCTGTACAGATCTTTATCAAATCCTGCAAGCTAGCAGTGACTTTGAATTACACCCTCATCCGTACTTCTCTACAGTATCTTTAATGGTCCTCGCTTGATGACCTCATCAACCAAGGACCTTAACCTACAATGAAGAAGTTCAGATGCTGGTGTAATTTATTTCACAGCAGAGCCACTGCTAGCTAACAGGATGGGGGTGAGTAAAGTTCCATGCCTGGACCATATTATTCATCAGGGGGAGAGGGGGAATGAGTGAGCACATGGGGACAAGGCCACACACAGAGCTTCTGCTAGCTAACAGGAGGGCATGCCTGAACATACAGCACATCAGAGGGAGGGAGCGGATTGCACGAGGACACGGCCACATGTAGAGCCGCTGCTAGCCAACAGAACTGGGGTGAGTGACAAGTTTCCTATAGCATACTGTGCTTTGGAAGGAGAAAGGGGAGCGGAGCCTGGGTATCTCTCAACCTGCCCTCAGAAGCTTACAGTGTAATCCCTGCCTAATCATTGCCCTCTGGAATTTACAGTCTAATCCCTGCCTCACATCACAGGCCTCAGAAACTTGGAGGTAGAAGCTCCACAAGATGCCCTGCATCATGGGCACGCCAGGCTTAGTCCATTTTTTCCCTGGTTTTTGTCCTTTAAACCTAGGGGCATCTTATGGTGTGAAAAATATGGTATTTCCCTTTGACTGAAAAAGTGTTACGGTGACTCTAAACTTTATGTCTGTTCTCTAAATAAATATATTACTTATTTTAAAATGCTAATATAAGGGAATGTAATAATTATAAATGCCCACTGTAGTTTGAACTGTGAAAATGTCTTTTGCCCCTGAATTCTTCATTGTATGCGCGCTTAAAGTGAACCTTAGTCAGAAAAAAAATGAGTTTTACTCACCTGGGGCTTCTACCAGCCCCCTGCAGCAGTCCTGTGCCCTCGTAGTCACTCACTAATCCTCTGGTCCCCCGCTGCCAGCTAGTTTCACTTTTGCCGACAGGCCTGTCAGGACTGGCCACGCGTAGCTTTTTCCGCATTCCCGGCTGTAATTAGCGGTATTGCGGGCCGCAACACATCCAAAAATACGCGGTGCCGCATATCTATGCGTTCGTAATGCGGCAACGCGTATTTTTGTACGTGTTGCGGTCCGCAATAGCTTATGGGAAAGCCAATTACCTTATCTGTATGTTTTGAGGATGTGGGAGAAAACTAGAGTGCCCAGAGGAAACCCACACAAACATAGGGTACATATACAGATATTTCCCTGGCTGGAATTCAAACCAGGGACCCAGTGCTGCAGTGTGCTATCCACTACACCACTGTGCCACTCACTATGCCACCATGCTGCCAAAAAAGGCGCTGAAGCAAATCAAACAACCAGAGGCCTTTACATAAGGTAGATCAAGTGATAGGAAATTATAAGAGGTCTTTTTTTCATGGGGGTGGGGCAGAGATTGGCGGGGGGGGGGGGTTAAGGTTAGGCGTAGTGGGGGGGTTTAGGGTTAGACATTAGGAAGAAAGTTTGTGCAGGGGTGGGTTCAGTTTAGGTATCAGTTAGGAAGTCAGTGTGTCTATGTGAGTGGGGGGATTCAGGGTTAGGTATCAGGTAGTAAGTTTGTGCGGGAAGGAAGGGGGTTAGGGGTGAGCAGGGGCATAGCAATAGGGGGTACAAAGGTTGTGACTGCATTGGGCCGCATTGTTATGTATAGAGTGCTTGGGGGGCCCAATGTAAAACTTGCACCAGGGCTCACAGCTCCTTAGCTACGCCACTGGGGATCAGGTAGTAGGATGTTTGTGGGTGGGGGGGTAGGTTTAGGGTTAGGTGCCAGGTAGGAAGTTTGTGTGCCAGGGGGGTTTAGAGTTAGGCATCAGGTAGGAAATTTGTGGGGGGTTTAAGGTAAGGAGTCAGGTAGGAAGTTTGTGCAGAGGGGTGTTAAGGGGTAAGGTGTCAGGGGGACGGTTCTGTGCGAGAGTAGTGTTTGGTTTAACCATAGTAAAATATTGGTATTTAATACACTTTAATAGTAAAATATACTATCAGGATTACTGGGCTCCTAAATTTCCATGCACCTTTTTTCAATGTACGCCAGCTGGGAACATACAAGAGGCAGCAGAGGTTTACTTTTCAAATGATTTTAAGTTCAAAACGAAACAGTGGCCATAGATTTTTTGTTAACAGTTTATCCTTTTTCCCAGCATAAAAAGAGAATAGCACTGATCAGTAGAGATGGCCCGAACCTCTGATTTTCGGTTAGCGAACCGCGAATGCGAACTTCCGCAAAAGTTTGGTTCACGCAAACTTCCGCGAACCGCAATAGACTTCAATGGGGAGGTGAACTTTGAAAACTAGAAACACTTATGCTGGCCAGAAAAGTGATGGAAAAGATGTTTCAAGGGGTCTAACATCTGAGTTTTTGCATGGATGAGTGGGATAGATGTCCAGGGCCGGTCCTAGGTTTCACAGCGCCCTGAGTGAAACCTGATTTTGGTGCCCCCCCTCCTTCATCCTCTTCGCACGTACACACACACACACACACACACACACACACACACACACACACACACACGCAATTCACCTTTTCTCCTGAGTTACCTCCTAGGACAGTGGTTCCCAACCTTTTTGAAGTTTTGACACATCACACCAAATGCTCAGATCTACGTGACACATCACATGTGTATAATAGAAAATTACTAACAACCACAAAATGGATGGAAAGAGTGCATTATTCTGAATTCCCCTAAAAATGATGGATAGAAACTTTCAGGAATATTACCAAAAACAATCAGTGGGACAGTTAGGCCCCCCCATTTTGAATGACAATTCTCACCTCGTGTTATAGCCGCATGCCCCTCCCCCCCCAAAGAAAACACCCTCAAACTCAGTATAGGTAGGTAGCCAGGTATAGGTGCCCCCAGTATAGGATCTCATGTGTAGGTGCCCTGCCCTCAATATAGGTAGCCAAGCATAGGTGCCCCCAGTATAGGAAGTTAGGTGTAGGTCTCCCCCATAGGTAACCAGGCATCAGTGCCTTCAGTATAAGTAGCCAGGTGTTGGTTCCCTCAGTATAGGTAGCCAGGAGTAGGTGCCCTCCCTCCATTAGATAGCCAGCTCTAGGTGCCCCTTTGGAAGCTGGAACCCTGAGCGACTGCTCGGGTCGCTCAGGTCAAAGGCCGGCTATGTAGATGCCAAAAGTCCCGGGGTAAAAATCTGGATTTGACGCAAAGCAGCGTTTTCAGGGCAGAAATCACATTGAATGCTAAATTGCAGGCCTAAAGTGCTTTCAAACATCTTGCATGTGTATACATCAATCAGCGAGTGTAATTAGAGTACTGCTTCACACTGACACACCAAACTCACTGTGTAACGCACCGCAAACCGCTGTTTGTGTTGTGACAGCCATGCTGGACTGGTGCACACCATGGCGAGAGTGCAGGCTGTGGTGGTTTTCAAGCCCATATGGTCACCGGGCTGTGGTAGCTCAATAATAGAACAACAGTGACTGTCCAGTTGATCAAATTTGGTATGTCCACAATAAGGCAACGACCTTATTATCTTGGGTGCCCCCCCCCAGAGACACTCATATAGCCGGCGGTCATTGCTTCATTGTGATACGCAAGCCCCTTCACCGCGGCAAGGTAATGATCATGAAGGGGAATTGGCACGTGTACATGCCTTTTGTTTTGTTGTTGCAGCTGCAGTGCAGCCAGAAAAATTAGGCAGGCATGTATACGCACCAGTAAATTAGTATAGCGCCCGCTGCTAGCAGCGGCCTTAAAAATTCAGGAATCCACCTGGAGACCCTGTTGGTGGTGGCGGAGAAGGCAGTCGTCAAGCGGCTTGCGGGCAGAGATACTGTGTGGGGAGCGACTTAGTCTTGGGGCAGGCAGTCACACGGCATGCAGGCAGAGAGGCTGTGTGTGGGGACTGACTTAGTCTTTGGGCAGGCCTGAGCGTGCTTTGCAGACCAGGCATTCGTGGTCAGATGGACCCTTGACCCAACGCTGTGTGCCAGAGATGTCACCACTTGCCTTTCAACATCATGGTACAGTTTAGGTATCGCCTTTTTTGAGAAAAAATTGCGGCCTGGTATCTTCCACTGTGGTGTGTGACTTTGCTTTTGTGTGCTGCTTTTCCTCAGGTGGTCATCCCATTGCAGTTTGTGCTTTGTAATCATCTGCCTTCGTAAGGTAGTTGTCCCTACGCGGGTCTTGGTCTATCCACGGCTCAATTTTCGGTGACAGAGAGTACAGATGGCATTGCTCTCATCCGAGGCAGACACACGAAAACATTTCCACACCGCTAAGCACTGGGGTGATGGCACTTTGGTGGTGGTGGCCGACTGAGTGTTAAGTGGGGTGCCAGAATCAGGGCAGAAGGAGGAAGATATGTCATGCTTCCGTGCAGAAGCTGAGAAAGATGAGGTGTTCTGTGTTAGTAGTTAGTCAACTACGTCCTGACAATATTGGGGGTTGATGGCACGCGCCTTCTTCTGAACACTGTACTTTGGTCGAGGGCCGCACAAAATCACGACAACGCAACCTCGAACAGACCTGCCAGGTGGCCTGCCTCTGCCTTTTGTTTTGTCCATATTGGGGGGGATGAAGTGAAAAGTATGACTAATACAATGTGCAGTCACACAGGTGCAGTTAACAGGTAGGCACGGAGTGGTATATCACACTGCATGCACTCACGTAGGTAGGTGGGTGCATTGAACACAACAGGTAGGTATTAGTGTTGGGCGAACAGTGTTCGCCACTGTTCGGGTTCTGCAGAACATCACCCTGTTCGGGTGATGTTCGAGTTCGGCCGAACACCTGACGGTGCTCGGCCAAACCGTTCGGCCATATGGCCGAACTAAGAGCGCATGGCCGAACGTTCCCCGAACGTTCGGCTAGCGCTGTGATTGGCCGAACGGGTCACGTGGTTCGGACCCGAACGCGCTCTGATTGGCCGAACGGTCACGTGGTTCGGGTAAATAAATACCCGAACCACGTCATATCTCCGCCATTTGTCTGTGGGTTTAGCTTTGGGTAGGCAGGCAGGGTAGTTCGCGCTCCAGCCACGCTAGCCAGGGTCCCCCCTGTCATTGTGTCACTGCTGGGAACAGTAGTACACCGCTTGCTCAGCCACACTATATAGCATTCTGTTTACTGCCACTCTGTGTACCTCGCTCAGCCACACTATATAGCATTCTGTTTACTGCCACTCTGTGTCTGCTGGGAATAGTAGTACACCGCTTGCTCAGCCACACTATATAGCATTCTGTTTACTGCCACTCTGTGTACCTCGCTCAGCCACACTATATAGCATTCTGTTTACTGCCACTCTGTGTCTGCTGGGAATAGTGGTACACCGCTCGCTCAGCCACACTATATAGCATTCTGTTCACTGTTCTGTGTCTGCTTGGAATAGTGGTACACCGCTCGCTCAGCCACACTATATAGCATTCTGTTTACTGTTCTGTGTCTGCTGGGAATAGTGGTACACCGCTCGCTCAGCCACACTATATAGCATTCTGTTTACTGTTCTGTGTCTGCTGGGAATAGTGGTACACCGCTCGCTCAGCCACACTATATAGCATTCTGTGCACTGTTCTGTGTCTGCTGGGAATAGTGGTACACCGCTCGCTCAGCCACACTATATAGCATTCTGTTCACTGTTCTGTGTCTGCTGGGAATAGTGGTACACCGCTCGCTCAGCCACACTATATAGCATTCTGTTTACTGTTCTGTGTCTGCTGGGAATAGTGGTACACCGCTCGCTCATCCACACTATATAGCATTCTGTTCACTGTTCTGTGTCTGCTGGGAATAGTGGTACACCGCCCGCTCAGCCACACTATATAGCATTCTGTTCACTGTTCTGTGTCTGCTGGGAATAGTGGTACACCGCTCGCTCAGCCACACTATATAGCATTCTGTTCACTGTTCTGTGTCTGCTGGGAACAGTAGTACACCGCTCGCTCAGCCAGAGTATATAGCATTGTGTTTACTGCCACTCTGTGTACACCGCTCAGCCAGACTATATACCATTGTTTACTGACACTCTGTGTACACCGCTCAGCCAGACTATATACCATTGTTTACTGACACTCTGTGTACACCGCTCAGCCAGACTATATACCATTGTTTACTGCCACTCTGATTCTGCTGGGAACAGTAGTACACCGCTCGCTCAGCCAGACTATATAGCATTGTGTTTACTGCCACTCTGTGTACACCGCTCAGCCAGACTATATACCATTGTTTACTGACACTCTGTGTACACCGCTCAGCCAGACTATATACCATTGTTTACTGAAACTCTGTGTACACCGCTCAGCCAGACTATATACCATTGTTTACTGCCACTCTGATTCTGCTGGGAACAGTAGTACACCGCTCGCTCAGCCAGACTATATACCATTGTTTACTGACACTATATAGCAGACTATATAGCATTGTGTGTACACCGCTCAGCCAGACTATATACCATTGTTTACTGACACTCTGTGTACACCGCTCAGCCAGACTATATACCATTGTTTACTGCCACTCTGATTCTGCTGGGAACAGTAGTACACCGCTCGCTCAGCCAGACTATATACCATTGTTTACTGACACTCTGTGTACACCGCTCAGCCAGACTATATACCATTGTTTACTGCCACTCTGATTCTGCTGGGAACAGTAGTACACCGCTCGCTCAGCCAGACTATATACCATTGTTTACTGACACTATATAGCAGACTATATAGCATTGTGTGTACACCGCTCAGCCAGACTATATACCATTGTTTACTGACACTCTGTGTACACCGCTCAGCCAGACTATATACCATTGTTTACTGCCACTCTGATTCTGCTGGGAACAGTAGTACACCGCTCGCTCAGCCAGACTATATACCATTGTTTACTGACACTCTGTGTACACCGCTCAGCCAGACTATATACCATTGTTTACTGCCACTCTGATTCTGCTGGGAACAGTAGTACACCGCTCGCTCAGCCAGACTATATACCATTGTTTACTGACACTCTGTGTACACCGCTCAGCCAGACTATATACCATTGTTTACTGCCACTCTGATTCTGCTGGGAACAGTAGTACACCGCTCGCTCAGCCAGACTATATACCATTGTTTACTGACACTATATAGCAGACTATATAGCATTGTGTGTACACCGCTCAGCCAGACTATATACCATTGTTTACTGCCACTCTGATTCTGCTGGGAACAGTAGTACACCGCTCGCTCAGCCAGACTATATAGCATTGTGTTTACTGCCACTCTGTGTACACCGCTCAGCCACACTATATAGCATTGCGTACTCTGCCAGTCAGTGTGTATATTGCTGGGATCAGTAATACTCCACTCACCGTCAACCACTATATGAGCTCAACATGAGTTCCCCAGAGACCTCCGCTGTGAGCAGCACTCCCAACAACAGCAACAGCCAACGCCCCACGCAAGCTATAACATCCACCCCAGCAGCCAGTGGTCAGCAGCAGCCCTCCCCGGAGGAGAACGTTGTGTCCATCAGTCTGTCGCCAGAGCGATTAATGAGGGCTGCCATTGAGGAGATGATGGGGCCTGATGTGGAGGAGGAGGTCTGGCTCAGGCCAGCATCCCAAGTTAATGTTGAGGACGATGAGGGGTCTGTGTCTGGGGATGTTGGGGTGGCAGAGGTGGTGGGTGGGTCAGACTCAGGAGAAGAGTTGTATGATGAGGATGATGATCGGGACCATCTGTATGTGCCTCAGAGTCCGACCCCGGAAAACATGTTGTATCGTGTGTTTAGGTACTAAAATCTGCGTTCCCTCCCAGTAGTGTTGGGCGAACAGTGTTTGCCACTGTTCGGGTTCTGCAGAACATCACCCTGTTCGGGGTGACTATATAGCAGACTATATAGCATTGTGTTTAATGCCACTCTGTGTACACGGCTCAGCCACACTATATAGCATTGTGTTTACTTCCACTCTGTGTCTGCTGGGAACAGTAGTACACCGCTCACCCGCCACTGTATAGCATTGTGCTCTGTGTCACTGCTGACAATAGTGGTACACCGCTCACCCACCACTGTATAGCATTTCTGTACTGCCACTGTACTGCTGCCAGTCAGCGTGTACTTTAAGGATAAGTGAAATGAGGAAGAAATCCGGTGAAAGAGGGAGGGGCAAGGGAAGAGGTGTTTCCCCTGACGGTTCACGTACAGGCCACAGGGGAGCACCCAAGAAAACTCACTCAATACTGCCCATGTTGTCCAGGACAACAACCCTCACAGATCCAAAAGAACAGGACCAGATAATTACTTGGATGACCTCTCAAGCGTCCAGCAGTGGGTTAAGCAGCACCAGCACATCACGCACGAGGTCCGAGTCCTCAGCCAGTTAAAGTCTGGGCTTTCTTTGAAGACTGCACTGAGGATGTTACCATGGCGATTTGCAAGGTGTGCAAGACCCGCCTGAGCAGGGGGAAAAGTATTAACAACCTCTCCACCACCAGCATGAGCCGCCACATTCTATCCAAACATCCCACTCTGTGGGCAAACGCGGCAGGACAGGGTACCACCAGCAACACTGCCTCCCTTGGGTTCACCAGACTCACCACCAGACCCGCCTCAGCAGCAGCAGTAGCCCAGCCATTGCGTGGTTCACAACATTCACAAACATCAGACGATGCTGACACTGTCACTTTCCGGACTAGTGCTCTTGAGGTCTCCCAGTGTTCATCAAACACAACAACCAACAGCCCTTCGGTGTGCAGCGCTACGGTTGAGTTGTCTGTCTCTGAGATGTTTGAGCACAAGAGGAAATTGCCAGCAAATGACCCCCGGGCCGTGGCAGTAACAGCCAGCCAGCATAGCCAAGCTTCTGGCCTGCGAAATGCTGCCATATCGAGTGGTGGAGACAAACAGCTTCAAGGGCATGATGTCAGTGGCCATCCCACGTTACGTTGTTCCCAGCCGCTACCACTTTGCGCGCTCTGCAGTGCCTGAGTTGCATGAGCACGTGGTCAGCTAAATAACCCGAAGCTTGAAGAATGCCGTTGCCTGCAAGGTTCACCTCACCACTGACACCTGGACGAGTGCGTTCGGCCAGGGTCGATACATCTCCCTTACCGCGCACTGGGTGAACCTTGTGGAGCCTGGCAGCGATTCCTCACCTGCTACGGCGCGGGTGTTGCCCACGCCGCAAACAGCTGGATAACAACAGCAGCACCTACCTCTCTGACTCCTTCTCCTCCAACGCATCTCAAAGCTGTACCTCATCCGGAAATGCTAACCCAGCACCAGCAGCAGTAGGATCGTGGAAGCAGTGCAGCACAGCTGTTGGCATGCGTCAGCAAGCGTTGCTGAAGCTGATCTGCCTTGGGGATAAGCAGCACACAGGGGAGGAAATTTGGAGGGGAATAAAGGAACAGACGGATTTGTGGCTGGCACCGCTGGACCTGAAACCGGGCATGAAGCTAGACACCTGGCACGAACTGGCAATGTACGCAATAGAGGTGCTGGCTTGCCCGGCAGCCAGCGTTATGTCGGAACGCTGTTTCAGTGCTGCCGGAGGCATCATCACAGATCGGCGTATCCGCCTCTCCACAGAAAATGCAGACCGTCTGACTCAAATTAAAATGAATCAATCCTGGATTGGAAACGACTACGCAACACTCCTGGACCCCAACCAAGTAACATGACCGATGAACATCTGGGATGGTTTAGCGTTTCCGGTCCCTGTTTATTGAACCTCTCATCTGTATTACATTTATGACTGCATGGCGGCAAAAAGCATTGCTGCTATATCCGCACGCTTTTTGTCCTCATGCAAGGCCTGGGTTGTTGTGTCTCACAAAGCGTGGCCTTCTCCTCCTGCGCCTCCTCCTGTTCCATCACGTGTGCTGCTGCTGCTGCTGCTGCTGCTGGGTTACCGTTGCCGCGTGGTCCCTGTTTATGGAACCTCTTATCTTTATTACATTTATGACTACATGGCGGTACAAAGCATGCTATCCGCACGCTTTTTGTCCTCATGCAAGGCCTGGGTTGTTGTGTCTCACAAAGCGTGGCCTTCTCCTCCTGCGCCTCCTCCTGTTCCATCACGTGTGCTGCTGCTGCTGCTGCTGCTGGGTTAGCGTTGCCGGTCCCTGTTTATGGAACCTCTTATCTTTATTACATTTATGACTACATGGCGGTACAAAGCATGCTATCCGCACGCTTTTTGTCCTCATGCAAGGCCTGGGTTGTTGTGTCTCACAAAGCGTGGCCTTCTCCTCCTGCGCCTCCTCCTGTTCCATCACGTGTGCTGCTGCTGCTGCTGCTGCTGGGTTAGCGTTGCCGCGTGGTCCCTGTTTATTGAACCTCTTATCTTTATTACATTTATGACTACATGGCGGTACAAAGCATGCTCTCCGCACGCTTTTTGTCCTCATGCAAGGCCTGGGTTGTTGTGTCTCACAAAGCGTGGCCTTCTCCTCCTGCGCCTCCTCCTGTTCCATCACGTGTGCTGCTGCTGGGTTAGCGTTGCCGCGTGGTCCCTGTTTATTGAACCACTTATCTTTATTACATTTATGACTGCATGGTGGTACAAAGCATGCTATCCGCACGCTTCTTGTCCTCATGCAAGGCCTGGGTTGTTGTGTCTCAAAGCGTGGCCTTCTCCTCCTGCGCCACCCTCCTCCTGTTCCATCACGTGTGCTGCTGCTGGGTTAGCATTACCGGTCCCTTTTCCTGGAACCTCTTATATGTATTACATTTATGACTGCATGCCGACAAAAAGCATGTTACCTGTGCAAAGAAAACAGACATTTCCCGCATTTAAAAGACAGTTTTCCCTTTGAAACTTTAAAATCGATTTTCTCAAAAACTATAAGCTCTTTTTGCTAAATTTTTTTTTCCTCTTGTACCCACTCCCAAGGTGCACATACCCTGTAAATTTGGGGTATGTAGCATGTAAGGAGGCTTTACAAAGCACAAAAGTTCGGGTCCCCATTGACTTCCATTATGTTCGGAGTTCGGGTCGAACACCCGAACATCGCGGACATGTTCGGCCTGTTCGGCCCGAACCCGAACATCTAGATGTTCGCCCAACACTAGTAGGTATATGCAGTGATGGGTATTACAAATGTGCACCTGTCACACACATGTACCGTGAACAGGTACAGTGACTGGTGGTATTGAATATCAGACTGCGTGTGCTCACGTAGGTAGGTGGGTGCACTGAAGTGAACAACAGGTAGGTGTATGCAGTGATGGGTATTACAATGTGCACCTGTCACACACAGACAGCTACCAGACAAGCAAAGTGACACTGCATGCGCTCACGTAGGTAGGTCGGTGCACTGTGAACAACAGGTAGGTATATGCAGCGATGGGTATTATAATGTGCACCTGTCACACCGAAAGGTACCGGACAGGCACAGTGACACTGCGTGCACTCACGTAGGTAGGTGGGTGCACTGAAGTGAACAACAGGTAGGTATATGCAGTGATGGGTATTACAATGTGCACCTGTCACACACACAGGTAGTCACTGAATGTGCTGGGCCTGGCAGTGGCACACACAGTAGGAATTACCAAGGCTGTCAATGCAACACAAGTGTCTGTGCCACACACACACACACACACACACACACACACACACACACACACACACCCACACACACACACAAAAGATCACAAGAACAAGATTAGCTCTCAAAAGAGCTGTTGAGAGGTGCTTTTTTAACAATAAGAATCAGCGAGGAGCAAGCTAACAAGCCTACAAGAGCCTAACTAAGCTTTCCTTATAGGTCTCTGCACAGCAGCTCTCCCTTCTCTAATTACTGCAGGCACACGAGTGAGTGAAAAGTCTGACGCTGCCTGCCTTTTATAAGGTAGGGGTGGGGCTCCAGGAGGGAGTGCAGCCTGATTGGCTACAATGTGCCTGCTGACTGTGATGTAGAGGGTCAAAGTTGACCCTAATGATGCACTATGGAGGCGAACCGAACTTCCGCAAAAGTTTGCGGTTCTCTGCGAACACGAACCACAGAAGTTCGCCAGGAACGCTTTGCCGGCAAACCGTTCAGGCCATCTCTACTGACTAGCTCTGCACATTGCTGTTGTTGTTTTTGCTATTGCTTGTTGTCCAGCTCTCATTAACCTCAGCACCAGCTAGCTATCACTAATGATGCTCCAATCCCTTCAATCCATTGATCAGTGTCAGAGGCCTGCAAGAATTGAAATGTTTACTTTATAACAGTGAGGCACAATTATATTGAACATCCTTAATGGGCTCTCGAGTATTAGGAGTGCGCTAGAACGTGTGTCTCTTTAAGAAAGAGGGTGACTGAATACACATCCTTGTGCTTGCCTGCTAAATGTCAAACTGCAGTGGAAAGAAATACAGCATTGCAGTGGTGGTGCTCAGAGGCACCCGCTAGGAAAGCAGGAGCTATTAAGTGGAAAATTCCTGCAGAGGACGTGTTTCTATTTCCAATGTGAAGAAAGAGACTGTTGTTTAAGGCTGACAGGTTTGTGGAACATTCAGAAAAACACAGGGAAGATGAGAAAATGACCTCATTGAACTCTGAGAGCTTGTGCAAACAAATATCTGCAGCCAGCACACCACATTTGTGTAGTGTTTGCGTCCAAACAACCACCTGACTTGGATGCGCCACATAGAGCTCTGTGGCTTGCACCGTGTTTTTCGCTCTCATTTAGCATGTTTTCGGGAAAGGTGGAATCACTGTGAAGTAAATAAAAAGCACAGGCGTCTACTGTAACAGAATTTTCCATTTTTTAAAGCCTCGGGCTGAAGTGCACTCGTACACAACTCACCAGTACTCGCTGAATCCGTGTGTATTACTGGGGGCAGATGGTTTTCTACATGAAGCTGATGTCCTGCTTCTACAGATGAAAAAAACTTTGAAAGTGGATGAACAAGCTTTATTGAATAATATGAGTTTTTTCCTGGCGGTAATGCCAAGTCTATTAGCAGGGGAGTAATCCAAGTGTCTAGGCTTGTCTCGGAGTTACTGAAAAGATGTATGACTCTGTCCGTTTGTTTGATTTGGGATGCAGGTGAAAGGCCGCTGTTGTTTCTGGAAGAGGAACACTGTGCGTGTGACAGGAAGTCAGCGGTCATCATTCCAGAGGTTGGAACCACGAGGATATGGATAAAACAGGTCCAAAGAAAACTGGAGTGAAAGTTGCCCAAAACAATCACTAAGCTTCCCACTGCTAAATGAAAATAAGGATGACTGTTGCTTTACTTTTATAGTTCTTTTTCTTGCTCCTGTCCTTATAAAGGAACTTTTATGTGTTTGTCCTTGTCAGACCCTAAGAATTCAAAATGACAGCCCCGTCCTGTGGCCAACACTAGCGATGGTCAATGAGAGGCATATAATTCTGGTGCGCATGCAAGTTTAATGCAAGTTGTAGTTTGAAAGTGGTCCTATCAGGTTCATCAGGAAGTATACTTGAGTGGCTCAGTTCCAAGATGCATACAAATTGAATTAAATTTGCATGCAAGTCAGAAATCAGCATCCCATTGACCTCTTCTAGCCATGACTGACCTCGTTAGAAGATGCTATATTGTGTTTATGCTTACCTGGAGTGGAGAGGAAATGAAAGAAAATTGAATACTTACTTTGGTAGTGGGAAGCCCCTGGATAGTCCAGAGTCTTCCCCCATCCTCCTTGACCCCACTGATCCAGCACTGGGACCCTCTTAAAATATTTGAAAACTAGTGTGAAGATGGAATCCGGGCATTGTCCTGGTTGCTGTTCATTCTATCTAAAAATCACACTGGTACATACGGTAAAGTGGCCAGGATATGAAAGGTGGGAGGAAGTGGGAACACAGGGGAAGATGGGATGGGGACTACAGCCATTTAATGTCAAATGGTGTTTGCTCACATGCTGTTCCGGGTGCCGCCTGTTACATGTTCATTGATAAAATACACATAAACATAGGCCCACCCAATCCATGCATGCAGTTGTATAAGACACAGTACTGTAGACCTGAGGAAGTGGGCAGGTCCCCCGAAATGTGTTGTCTTTTCTTGTGTCCATTAAAATTACTACTAAAACTTCCTACCTGAGGTAAGACTGTTTCATTATCCACATTTACTCATTGCATACTACATTGGGGCGCCTCCTCCCATTGTGTGTACAGTTTTTCCCTCCACCCAGGTGTGTCCCCTGTGATAATTATTCAGGGGTCCTTTTTTGGATTGCGGCCCAACCTACCCTGAAGAGGATACCCAATCCACGAGGAGACGCAATTCTCCCACCTGCCTAGTACTGTGGTTGCCTAATAGAAACCCAAGTTTGTAAGTAGTATTTGTTTCACATATTGTTTAATTGCCTGGAAATACTATACTATCTGGCGCTCCTGGGGTTTTCTGTTTCTTTTTCCTCTACTGGTTCCTGAGGTTTATTACCCGAATTTCCTCGACCGGACACCCTGCATCACATAAACAGCAAACACTATGGGAAGGACCCTGCTCTTGTAAGCTTACGATCTGGAGGGTAGTGGGGTGTAGACACTAGAGAGGAGATGAAGGGGTAGGCAGTGACAGTACTTCCATGGCATTCCAAGGAGACCCAAAGGCCTCTTCAACATTAACTTCAAAGACTGGAATGGGGGCCTGGTGGTAGAACGAGGGGACGTAGAGATGAACGGGAAGGCACTAAAGGATCCAGAGCCTTCCCTCCTCTTGGGCGAGTATTTATCTTTTTTTTTTGAAGGTTTTAGTTGTCCTTTAGGTCTTTGGTGCAGGAAGTGGTCAGTGCGAGAGCTGTTGACCACATATTTTAGAAGTAGATTATTTTATACCGGCTACTTCACTAACTCGCACACAGACAAAAATGTGCTCTGTCACAGCACCTACACAAGATTCTGCACATCGAGCCGTTTAGTTCAGCTTTTAATGGCAACCCTAGCAGATGTGTCCTTTTTTCTCCCTGCAACGGTGCCAAATGTATGTTGTTTTATATTAAATTGTAGTCGGAGCTATTATGTAGTACATTCTGCTTAGAAAAACAAAGCAATATATAGCTTATCTTATGAAAAATAGAAGAGCAATGTTCACTGTGACGGATAGCATGGTACATTACACTGAAGTTTTTATGTTGCAAATAAATATTGTATAACTTGATGTCTGTGCAGATTCTAGGCTCTGATCGAGGAGTGATGAATAAGTATACTTACAAGGCCCTTTTCACACATGAAAGATTTTATCGGTTTTACTTTTGTTGTTCATAATGTACAAGAAAAAATGTCCACATGTTATATCAGTTAAACCAATGCATTAAAATCTAGGAAAAACATTTTTTTTTTCACAGCTGGTAGCATTGTGTACAGGGAACCAAATGGGACTCAACACCCCAATATTGAAAGTATACAGGGTCGCCGCCAGCGCACAAATGAGGCTCTCCCCCGCGTTGGGCCTCATTATAGAGAGGGGCCTTGCACTGCTGCTGGCAGCCGCCTGCTGACCTGCTTTGTGCGGCCCTAGTAACTCATGTAACCCCACTCCAGCGTGGACTCCTCTCTTCTCCATGAGGTGACACAGAGGTAGACAAAAGAGGCACAAACTGAGGTGACACAGAGGGGGACAAAAGAGGCACTGTAACGAATGTGGAACTTTCTCCGTGATCAGCGCACAATGCGTGCGCTGACATGGCGGAAATCCTCCACAAGCGTATATTTGCAGGCACCCAGCAAAAGGTGCTACGCACCTGTAGAGGGAAATTCCTGTCGGCAGATGGCGCTGGGGAGTGCAGAGGAACCAATCTTCTGTACCTCCACAAATGCCAGACAGGAATTGTACGAAGCGCAGAACGCAATCGCAAGAGAGGCGATTGCGAATAAGAACGAGCAAAGGGACAGGTTGTATGTGTGTGCAATGCAATACAATGAGAAGATGCGGAAAATAACAAACGCTAGCTAACCGCGAACACCGCACTCATTCGCAACAGTGCACGCGGTTATGCGCGGTCTCCACGTGATAAGCACAATAGAGACAAGCACGCCTAACTAACCATCGACAGACAAACATGAAACGGGACGCGAACGCTTGCTTAACGGTTACCTCACCGAGCCTCCAGCAAGCGGTCGTAGCAGACAAGACAGACACACGAAAACAGGGACAAGCGAGAGATAGGATCCACAGCACTAGCGAAAAGTGGCTAGCGTGATCCAGGTACAGAGTAGCAGAACAGAAGGATCCACAGCACTAGCGAAAAGTGGCTAGCGCGATCCCAGGAGACAGAAAAGAAGGATCCACAGCGCTAGCGAAAAGTGGCTAGCGCGATCCCAGGAGACAGAACAGAAGGATCCACAGCGCTAGCGAAAAGTGGCTAGCGCGATCCAGAGAGGCAGAACAGAAGAGATAGCTGGTAGCAACCGCTGCACCAGCTATTGCTCCAAGAACAGAGATCAGAACGACTTTCTATCGACCACCGCTGGGACAGGACAATCGCAACAGACAAACAAAACAGATAAACAATCCTAACTGCACTAGGGAAATCTGCCTAGCACAGTTTCCAGAAATTACTCTAAGCTGATCTTCAAACAGATAGTAAGGCTGACACCCCACCAGGAGTGTTACATAGGACGAAATCCTTATGACCAGCCAAGCATTGTGGGAAAGACATAGTACTTATAGTACACGCCTCCAATGAATGTGGCCAGGCAATTTGCATGACAACGTATGCAAATTCCACTGCAAGCACAAGCTGCAAAACTGACAGAAGCTCTTCTTTCCAGAGTCCTGCAGCATGCAAACCTACACAATGGTCAAAAGGCTGCCTACCTGCACAGGCAGCTGAGCAAATCATCACAGTACCCCCCCCCCCCTCCAGGGTCGAATTCCAGACGACCCTCAAAACTGCTATTAGCAACAGACTCAAACTGAAGACTCATGAAGGTCGGGCAGCCCGACAAGGTCCAATTCCAGAGTCAGTCCACCCGAAACCGACCTCATCGGAAACAGAAGCCACCGAAACATGCCCATCAGTACTACCAGTCTCAGTATAACACCCATCAGGACTGTTAACGCCAGAGAAGAAGCCATCGACACCCTCCAGACAATACCCACCACCTTCCAAGGAGAGTCTGAAAATACCAAACCTGCCACAATACCTGTTCGAAGTGTCCCTTACAACACAAAAGCCACCGTTGATCTTATCCAGGGTACCAAGCAAAATTTCTCCCGGAATCTCCCAGAACCTTTTGAAGCTCCGCAGAGATCCCAAGAGGGCAGAACAATCACCAGGCTCACATGGAGAATTACCAAGAACCCCCATGGAACCAATGAAAATTCCGGATTCAGAATTACGAGGACACCCATCAAGATCAAGACTTTCAGGGACCACTTCTGGGCATGCAAGCAGGCAGGCCATATCAGAGCATGTCTCCACCGAGGAAGCATCTGAGTACGCTGGTAACCGAGGCACACTTGGGCTTTCTGGGTCACAGAGCACACTGGGGTACACCAGCACAGGAGAAACCTCAGGACATGTCGGGGAACTGCCAACCTCAGAGTCCGGCACGACAAGACCAAAACCAGTACCGGACAGAGAATCATCATTAATGTGGAGGTCACAGGCACTGGACTTTCAAAAGAAGACTCGGATACAAATTCAGAAATTTCTGTGACAATAATACCATCATTGACTACATATGAGTGAAGCTCCATCAGAGCTGAAAAGGTAGCCAGCAAGGCAGCAATGCCTACGGAAGAGGGTAACACCTCAGAAGGACTTGGGGGGCAGGAGACATCTCCTACAAGTTCTGCACCCTTTGGGAGGAACTCGGAGACCTCCAGAACATCAAACAAGACCTCAGGAACATCATTTTTCAAGTTTTCTAAGAAGGATTCTGTACTATCCATGTTACAGGGCAAAACTGGAACTTTATTTTGAGAACAGGGCAGATGTCCCAGGGAAGGTTCCACCATAAACTGAGACTGAATTTCATCATCATGAGTGGAAGGTACAGGAATATTCACTAGACCACACACTGGCTCCCTAACTTTAATCTCGCTGCACCCAGAATTCTGCGTAGCAGTCAAACTAGCTTGCAGCTCCAAAACTGGAGAAAGACAGGTAAAAATAGCAGCAATACCTAGACGAGCCTCTAGGGGCAGGGCAGGAGATATTGTACAAGGCAATATTGACGTATCCAGAGTACAGGGTGGAGAGTCAGAACTTTCTTCAAAGCAAGAAAGGGACTCCCAAATGTCAGTGTGATTGGACATCGTTTTGTTATTCATGGTACAGGGCAGGCTCAGAGAAAGCGTCTCTGAATAAGGCAAAGAAGGTTCAGCATCAGATTCGCAAAACCGAGGCGCTGTCTCACTCTTAGATTCGGCTAACAATGTCGAATCCGAGGAATCAGAACGCAAAACCTGCGAATCAAAATTCACTTTAGGTTGTGAAACTGATGCTTCCATAGCGCAAACCTCCGCGATCTGCGGAGCAGACTGCAAGGCATCTAGGACCGAAACACTGGAGCAACTGTCTCCAGGCAACGGGCCCTTACAGGTGAGAACAGGGTGAGACAGGGAATCATTTGCAGAAGAAATAGCGACATCAACAGGATAAACTTTATTAGGCATATTAATTTTACTTTTGACGCTGCACAGTCGAGAAACTTTCCCCATAGCAGGGTCACAGATGGAAGATCTCAAAGATCTGTTTCTAAATGACAAAGGATCCCACACATCCTTGAGGAAACCGGCAGACTCATGCCGATCACAATCTGCAGGAACATCCGAGAAACAGGCATCAGATCGCACAGATTCAAACTGCACACTGTCAGGAGAGAATCCTTCAGGATTCGCACAGGAATCAACCACAGCGGCATACTCATTCATTTCAGATTGCACAAAGTCAAGACTCTCATGCTTTACCCCAGAAAGGCAGGAACAATCATCCGACGACAATGTCTCTTTATTGGAATCAATTGGTTGGTGTGTGTGCAACTCATCCAAAATCGTTTGCCATACATAGATCACCAGATCCACATCATCCTTGTCACATTCATCGGAATCAATCAGAAGGTACAAAGAATCAAGACAAGCATTCAAAACATCTTCGCTTTTTGCGATGTAAAAATCGCAAAAGGCTTTCCAATCAAAATCGAATTCCTTCAGCAAGGCCCCAACATCCCAGGAAGCAAATGGGGGTTCAAACAGGCCAGTATCCAGATAATCTCCATAGGGGTGGAGTTCAGGAACAAGAACAGATTTTTTTAACTGCTTTAATGTAGTGTGCGATCCTACCTATAGCAGGATCCACATAAGCTTTGGATTGGGGCAAAAAACCTGGAAACTGATCAGCAGATGCATTATAAACATCATTATCATACTGCATGGTTTTGCCCATTTCAGACTTGACAGAAATAACCTCTTTATTTGTGGTTGCTATGGGCAACGGATCTTTCCGCTGGGAAGCCTTCCTAGATCTTTTAGATCGTTTAGACTTAGAGGCTTTGGATGGCTGCTTTATGGATGAAAGAGTAGATGGAACAGCTGATTGAGCTGCTGACAACAACTCATTAAGGGGGTATGGTAATTGAGGTAATCTCAGCCAATTGTGAATTAAAAAGGCCAAGAATTCCAGGGGTCTTTGACTCAGGGTGGTATGATCTAACACATCATAAGCCCACATTGACATTTCACCCCCCAACAGAATGTAGACCATTTGGGGGGCCCAGGTAGACACTGGGGTGCATTGGAATTCAGGGTTCACTAACAGTTTCGTACACTCAGACAAAAATTCGTCTGCTGATTCAGGTTCAAGTTTTTTTAAATCTCTTAAAGGTACAAGAGCCATATTCGACAAAATCGTACAAATCGGAAATTCCGTCTACACTGGGGTTTTGGGTTGGGCTGGTCATACTGTAACGATTGTGGAACTTTCTCCGTGATCAGCGCACAACGCGTGCGCTGACATGGCGGAAATCCTCCACAAGCGTATATTTGCAGGCACCCAGCAAAAGGTGCTACACACCTGTAGAGGGAAATTCCTGTCGGCAGATGGCGCTGGGGAGTGCAGAGGAACCAATCTTCTGTACCTCCACAAATGCCAGACAGGAATTGTACGAAGCGCAGAACGCAATCGCAAGAGAGGCGATTGCAAATGAGAACGAGCAAAGGGACAGGTTGTATGTGTGTGCGCCAATCCAGTCGCCACCCCGCGACCGCGCACACACAACAGCAGATATGAAATAGGAACGCGATTGCAAGAGGTGCGATCGCCAGACGTGACACAAGGCAGATCAGGATAGAATACGAGGGTAGCAAAGGCACAGCAAATAATACAATGAGAAGATGCGGAAAATAACAAACGCTAGCTAACCGCGAACACCGCACTCATTCGCAACAGTGCACGCGGTTATGCGCGGTCTCCACGTGATAAGCACAATAGAGACAAGCACGCCTAACTAACCATCGACAGACAAACATGAAACAGGGGACGCGAACGCTTGCTTAACGGTTACCTCACCGAGCCTCCAGCAAGCGGTCGTAGCAGACAAGACAGACACACGAAAACAGGGACAAGCGAGAGATAGGATCCACAGCACTAGCGAAAAGTGGCTAGCACGATCCAGGTACAGAGTAGCAGAACAGAAGGATCCACAGCACTAGCGAAAAGTGGCTAGCGCGATCCCAGGAGACAGAACAGAAGGATCCACAGCGCTAGCGAAAAGTGGCTAGCGCGATCCCAGGAGACAGAACAGAAGGATCCACAGCGCTAGCGAAAAGTGGCTAGCGCGATCCAGAGAGGCAGAACAGAAGAGATAGCTGGTAGCAACCGCTGCACCAGCTATGCTCCAAGAACAGAGATCAGAACGACTTCCTATCGACCACCGCTGGGACAGGACAATCGCAACAGACAAACAAAACAGATAAACAATCCTAACTGCACTAGGGAAATCTGCCTAGCACAGTTTCCAGAAATTACTCTAAGCTGATCTTCAAACAGAGAGTAAGGCTGACACCCCACCAGGAGTGTTACATAGGACGAAATCCTTATGACCAGCCAAGCATTGTGGGAAAGACATAGTACTTATAGTACACGCCTCCAATGAATGTGGCCAGGCAATTTGCATGACAACGTATGCAAATTCCTCTGCAAGCACAAGCTGCAAAACTGACAGAAGCTCTTCTTTCCAGAGTCCTGCAGCATGCAAACCTACACAATGGTCAAAAGGCTGCCTGCCTGCACAGGCAGCTGAGCAAATCACCACAGGCACACGCTGAGGTGACACAGAGGGGGACAAAAGAACAGGGAGAACAGAGGGGTACAGAAGAGAAGGATTTAGGTTAAGTGTGGACATACAGTTCCTATCTCATTTGTTAACCAGGGATAACCTGTATTTTGCTAGTATTTCGCTCCACTCACATCATGTCTTGGCCATGCACATTTTTTTGCCACTCACTTCGCGTAGAGCTTTCTTCTGTGGTAAAGCCATGCCCATTTTTTGCCACAGCACGCTTTACACACCGCTCCCTTATGGACTGCTTGGGGCTACCAAAACCTTAGCTACGCCCCTGAAAGCATAACAAATACAGTTGATTCTCAGTTATCTGGCATCGACGGGGATCAGTGGATGTCAGATAAGTGTGCTTTCTGGTTGCTTGAGACTCAATATTTAAAATAGGCTTAGCAAATACAGTACTTTACCCAGCTCTATATACATACCATGAATGCACAAAATACATGATTTAAAAGTATAATAACCTTGGGGGAGCTGTGGAACCCAGTCTTTAAGCACATCAGAGTCCACAAACAGCCTAAGAAGTTAGCCTTCACCACTGTAAGTACTGGCAGCGATTTGTGCTGGTTGGTTGAGACTGCTGGTTAGCAGTGTTGCTTGCAAATTTTTGCGTCAACTTCTCATACAGAAAATAATCACAAAAATGTATTTTTGCAAAATGATCAAAGGAAACGAATTTGCAAAAATTTGTGTAAAATGCCCAAAAAATTTATTTATACTGTGAAAATTTGCAAAAAGTGCGGAATCGACTATTTTTTAGCACAAAAATTTGCGAAAAAATTCAAAAAAATCGTATTACAAAATGATTTTCAAAGGCATTTTAACTCAAAAGTCGAATTTAACATTATTTTCTCCAAAATGAATGCAAAAAGAATATCAGCATTTTCTCTCATCATCACTGCAAGGTTAGTTGAGTTCCAGATAACCAGGAATCTACTGTACCTTGAGTCTGGATACGGAAGAACATTGCAAGGACAGCAATGCTGGAGTGACAAAGGACAGGAAGAAGAGGAGCAGCAGAGCTAATAGCTAAACCAGTTGCTGCAATGTGGTTGGTTTTGTCACCAGTGCTTTTCTAATAACCGGGGCCCAGTGAATGACTTGGCACCAGTGTTCATATAGTTGAAGTGACATTTCTTTTTCTGTGAGAGGTTAGTTTAGGTACTAGTATTTGCCTATTATGTAACGTTTGTTCTGGTTTTCAGTGCTTGAATGAACTGAGGATGGAGTCAATTAAAGGAAAGTATCAGTTAGGGTTAAAGCTTTAATTGGTGATAAGAATAGAGCTGAAAGCAGCATCACATACTCAGTGCACAACATTGTAGGCATGCTAATACTTAGCACAAACATCACACCCAAATATAACCCCTGAGAAAGCCTTCCTGGGAAGGTGAGTACCTACACACAGCAGGTTGGTTTTTAGATGTATGCCTGGAAGCAGTTTTTTAAATGTCCACTTGCTTATAGATCCTGTTTAAAAAAAGGCAATGCCTACGCACACAGCACCACAGCTTGGTGCATCAACCCCAATGTACTTTACTGTCCCTGTCCCTTTTGATGATATTTCTCTTCTATTGTGATGTTGCCAGCAAAAACAACTCCCACCAACAACATTAGAACGTGCATCAGGATTGAATTGCTGTGCATATTTTCCTGTCTCCGGGAGCCCCAGGGTTCATACTTTGGATGCTGCCATTGAGGAGTGAATTGCCAAAGTGGTGTTCCCCAACAGCTCCCAAGTCCCTGGGGCCCCTGCACATCATGTGGCTTACTGCATTGTAATACCTCACCTGTCCCACTCCCAGTGAGCTGCTCCACCTGGGCTTGAGCTTCATCTTCGCTACCTGACTCTTCTCCATGACTCAGCGCAGGTTATTTACACATCATATGCGATGCATAGAAAAGAGGCAGGCAGCGGGGTGGAAGACAGAACATGGGCAGAGAAGCCCCTGGAACAGGTGAGTTATTACAATGCAGCCAGCCACACATCATGCATGGGCCTCGGGAAGCACTCAGGGTAGACTACCAGTGGAAAGGCTGCAGCCGAATAGGGGGTCCCGGAGTTGACTTTGCTGGTGGGGTATGGGTCCTCCAAGTTACCTTTGCCCTGGAGCCCCATGCAGCCTACCAGTCCTGGGATCATAGTAAAGCCAGAGGTCCTTCAAGGTCCAAGGGACAGGAAATAGGTAGTAAGGTAAAGATCTACTGGAATACTAATGACATAAAACACACACACACACACACACACACACACACACACACACACACACACACACACACACACACACACACATACTGTATATCTATCTATCTATCTATCTATCTATCTATCTATCTATCTATCTATCTATCTATATATATATATATATATATATATATATATATCCTGTTTCCCAGAAAACATCCTGTTGCCCTACCCTGAAAATTAGCCCTTGCTGGGATATCAAGTGTGCTAAATTTATAAGCCCTTCCCTGAAAATAAGCCCTAGCGGCAGTTAAAGAGGAGGAAGGAAAACGTATACAGGAGATTATACAGGAGGTGTCATTAGATCCTATGCTAACAGTGCATGTGGCTTTCCCTCACTGTGTGGAGGGCCACACACGCCCCTACCGTGCAATTCAGAGGAGGAAAAGGCAGCTAGGAAGCAGGGACACAGTGGCGCAGTGCCGATCGGGCACCGGTCCTGTGATCCCAGCACACAGCGAGGTTCTAATATGTGTTATAAGGGATGACAGGGCAGGTGCCTGATCCATACCGTACTTTACCATGATATCCAATGGTGTGTCAGTGCGGTAGCTTATACAGGAGGCATCATTAGATTCTACCTGCTCTTCACTCTTCATGGTGTTCAAAGACATATAAGACATCCCCTGAAAATAAGCCCCAGTGCATCTTTTGAAACAAAAATTATTATAAGACTGTCTTATTTTGGGGAAACACGGTTTATATATGTTACTCCTTTTCATTTTTAAGTTCAACTAAAAACTGTGTGGTACTTTTTACCTGCTTTCTAAACTCCCATATCACACTCACAGTGCTGGCAGTTTATACGGGCAAGCATCTAATCTGATCAGTGTTATAAGCCCCGCCACACAGCAGCTAATTGCAAGGATTAAAGCACACCAAGGCATTCTGACTTCACTCCTGTGGGTTTGCAGAGAAAGGACACTTTTAAACATTCCAGTAATGGTTTCTCCAGCAACCTCCATAACAAATGCTTCACCAAACGATGTGTTTCTGTTTTCTTAACCCTATAGGTCACCGAATGAGAGAGAATACTTCCTCCAGGAAATATTGCAGGCCGGCACACACATATATCCTTGAGCTTGGCCCATCCACGTGGGATTTCTCTTCAGTATGAGATCTCTTTGCAGTTGTGGAGTGAATTTATCTCCCGTCAGAGAAATATACATGGCTACTCTGTACACTATTATATTTCAAAGGGCAAATTTACTAGCAGTTTATTTTCTGGGAACAAAGCAAATGGAATCCATCATGTATCAAGCCTGCTATGATGAATCCAGGCTCCCCATTTGTTGGGAGGTTTAGGAATGTGTGACAAGAGTTTCTGAAGGTCCAAAGCTACATACTCATCTCCTGAGGCAGGGAGATATATCTCAGTGATGTCTTGCAATGATGAGAACCCCCCCCCCACAATCTATGTTCTTGCCGGTGGGTATGTGTGACATCACATGACAGGCACGAAGACTTCTAGGGCCTGATTCACAAAGCGGTGCTAACAGTTAGCACCCTGGTGAAAAGCCCTTTATCACGCCTAAACTCAGTTTAGGCATGATAAGTTTAGGTGTGATAAGTTTAGGTGTGATAAGTTTAGGCATGATAAGTTTAGGTGTGATAAGTTTAGGCATGATAAGTTTAAGAAAGAATTTTGATGTGATTCCGGATAAATTTCCGCGGAATTCCGTTTGAGAAATTCCGTTCCGACTAACAAAATCGGAATTATTAATTCTGACCGGAATCACGGAATTAATAATTTCGTGGAATTTTCCGACCATGCCTGCTTTGCGTGCGGGACTTTGCACGCTATCTACACTTATCTAAACTTAGCATGCCTAAACTTATCACACCTAAACTTATCACACCTAAACTTATCACGCCTAAACTGGCTTTTCACCAGTGTAGTGCAAAGGTTATCATGCCTAAAGTCTTTTAGGCATGATAACTGAGTTATCACCGCTTTGTGAATCAGGCCCCAAGAGAGTTATTGCCACGCAAAGCTAAACGACATTCGCATGATTGCGCACCAGTACCCACATCACAAGATTGCAGAAACAGCTCCTTGTAGCTCAAAAAAAATCGCATGTCATCTAGAAAATCGTTGAAAAAAATGCGAGGTGGGTATGGGCCTTGAAAGATGAAAACATTCTGAGCATCAGTGCAGGTGAGGGGTTGTCTCATAGGGAAGCCTGGGAAACTGATAGTAATGCGATTTCAACACTGAAAGGCAGTGGCGTAGCTAAGGAGCTGTGGGTCCCAGTGTGAGTTTTACATTGGGCCCGCCAAGCACTCTATAGATAACAATTGATGCCGCACACCAAAACCTGCCAAGGACAACCACAGCGTTAGAAGTGCAAGAAGGGGATGGGGAACAGCTTGTTAATGAAAACTACCATTCAAATCATCTATAGAAGTGATTATTACAAGTACAGGACCAATAAAGAGCTAATATTAAGGTTGAGGGAGGGCCCTATGGGGCCCCTTTGGCCCAAGGGCCCCGGTGCGGTCGAGATCTCTGCAACCCTTATTGCTGCGTCACAGCTGAAAGGTGACATTGCAGATGACAGCTAAATCAAAATTATTTACCTAAATATAAAAGTATAACAGTAGTAATCTTACCTAATAAAAGCCCAGGAATCTCTGTCCAAAGGTGGCCATACATGGTACAATTTTTCATTTTTTTCGATTAGATAATTTAAGATGGCCATACATGGTACAATGTTTCATTTTTTTTCGATTAGATAATTTAGTTCGATTATTCCGTTAGATCGAATATAAAGATTTTTCTCGAAAAAACGGGATAATCGTTCACATTTCTTGATCGAAAAAAAAAATATTTTCAACTTTCATTAAACGGGATAATCGAACGTTTTTATTGTACCATGTATGGGCACCATTAGTTTGATTATTTCGTTAGATCGAATATAAAAAAATTTCCAGCATGTCTCATCTTATTTTTCTCGAAAAAACGGGATATTCGTTCGAATTTCTTGATCGAAAAAAAAAATATTTTCAACTTTCATTTGATTCGATCATTTAGATCGAATAAACGGGATAATCGAACGTTTTTATTGTACCATGTATGGCCACCACAAGGGCAGCATCCATGGCAGACGCTGAGTGGACAGGCACAGAGCCATGGCTATTGCCTTGCATGCACCAGGTGAAGGTGTATGCATGTAGGCAATCATGTGCAACTGTTCGGGGCGCAATCATGCTGTGTGCTAATCTAGTGCCCCCTTTTTTTTTTTACTAGTAACTATAATAAAGTATTCATTTTGTGCAAAGAATTTTATCAGAATTAAAAATGCACCAGTAAAAGGAGTTCTTAGTTTAAAGAGGAACTTTAAACAAGGACTGAACTTTATTCCAATCAGTAGCCAATACCCCCTTTGCCACGAGACATATTTACCTTTTCTTGAATAGATCATCAGGAGGATCTGTATGGCCATGGTCCCACCATGTGGGAAATAACAGCTTTTTCCAATATCGCCCTATGTGCATAGAACTCTCAATAACCAAACATTCTGTACAGATCACCTGGCAGAACTAAAGATGGTACATTTTGGAAAGGAGAGGAAAGTCCATGACACGCTCAAATCACTTTATTGAGGGAAAGATGTAGTGAGTGGATTTGAGTGAAAGGGCAGGAGGAGGCCTGATGACTAAAGATAAAATCTAAAGATATAGAAAATAGAAGATTGGATTTTAGTGGCATGTTGTACTGTATAATAATAACGTCTGAGCACCACCAGCATGTTGGATTTTGAATTTTGCCTTGTGGTTTTTGAGGGAACTATGTTAGGCCCCTGTGACTATATACATAGGGTATCAATGAGGTAAGGTATTTTGATTTATAATACATTTCCCTGTAGCTGCATTGATAATTAATATATCCAGTGATAAATGAATGTAAAAGTGCTCACATACCTTAAGGTAAGAGTTTAAATACTTTAATTCCTATACACCAAGGCGTGTCAGCCTGAGGCATACCAGTGTGTAAATCTCATGCACAGACACACCTCTCAACATATTTTCAGCTACATGCAGATGTACCATTTATAGGTGACAGTGTTTTCCTGTTTCCTATTCATACCGCTGTGTATGTCTGTCCTAAATCACATGTGCCTTCTTTGTCAAGTATTCAACTTTAGTTGTTAACTCTGCTGACATAGACCCCCTGCATGTCTCCTGCTAGGCATTATCTTTTCAGCATCATTTTATGACCAGAGACCAAGCCAAAAATTTTTTTATGTTTTTAGCATTTTTTTCCACCCTGGAAGGTAAGGGAAGTGACTAAATGATAGCTGGTACCATCTGCTGCCTTCTAATGTTATAGGCAAATTTCAACTACTGAGTCAGTAGGTCTAGTTTAAAAAAAAAAAAAAACTTAAAGTACATTCAAGGTGACAGGTTTTTATAAAGTTTTACTTATGTGGGGCTTCTTTCTGAGTGGTCCCTTGATGCTGGCCCTCCGCAATGATCACCGACCCGCAATACCCTCCTGGCAACGGGATCATGAGAGGTGCACGCACGCATGTGCTAAGGCTACCGACCATTATTGAGGGGACAGCTGAACACTGCAGCACAGTGAAACTGCGGCGAGGCACCACACAGACTTCTAGGGGCTGGAAGAAGCTCCATGTAAGTAAAGCTTTATATACACTGTCACCTTGGGTATGTATCTTTATTGATACATATGGCAGTGATCAAAACTATACAGTAAATTATCTTTAAGTTCCACTTTCTTATCTGTTAAGATTGGCTTGTTTGCTCTACGTCCAACTGGCCTGACTGCAACTCATTTTATGAATCCTTTGCTTTAGGCTGCTAATGCCATGGTTTTGTATCTAGCATGGCACCTGAACTGCAAGTGCTGCTAAACAGAATAATCTGCTTTGACCAAAAAAGTTCCCATAATTTTATTAAAAGGGGTGCAGATGCAGAAGCTGAGTCACTGGCAATACCATCTTATCAGGGAGAAAAAAAAAGTGGTGTGACAAGGTTTTCTTGCAGAAACCTAGGGACATTAGGTTGTTATGTGATCTATTTAGGGAGGCATCTATTTATAATAGCCATATGTCAAGGTTGGTGGCAGGTACTGCGGAAGGTAGAATATTGGTAATTTAATATTACTAATGTACAGTACTACTATCAGCTTAAAGGCAATCAGAAGTAAAAATAAATGTATCGAAATGATTTGTATGTGTAGTACAGCTAATAAATAGAACATTAGGGATACAGATATCAATCTCATATTGTTTCCAGTACAAGAAGAGTTAAGAAACTTTAGTTGTTTTCTATGCAAAAGGGCTTCTCTGAGCTCTCAGACTAATTTATTCAAATAGCAATGCTATTTTCTGAAGCACTGATCTCAACCTGTCTGTCACAGTTTCTTGACACTATCCTCCTCTGTTTGACTATTGACTCTATCCACGTCGCCAGGAGACTTGAGAATGATGTATTGCTATTGCTGGCAGCCAAATTACAGCGTTTTAAAGAGAGTCTGAAGCCTCGCTAAATCATTGTTTTTATCTTACAATCTTTTTAGGCGTGATTGCTTCACCTGAAACACCGCTTGCCTGCGGCTGCAGTCTCGATTAATCCCCCCGAAATCCCGGAGGGGAGATTAAGGCAGCACTTCCATATAGAGGCAAAGCTTTCTGCTGTAGCTCTGCCACTACTCTGTCAATCTGCGTGGATCTCCGCCTCTCCCCGCCCCTCTCAGTCTTCCTTCACAGAGAGGGACGGGGAGAGGCGGCGATCTGCGCGCAGTCTGACCTTAGCAGAGGCAGAGCTACAGCAGAAAGCTCTGCCTCCCAAAGCAGCAAAATCCACGACCGGGAAAGTTGTGGATTTTTGCCCCGGGAGTTTGGGGTTATTTATTGAGATTTCAGCTGTGGGGATGCTGTGTTTTAGAGGGGGCATTCATGCTTAACAGCATTGTATAGTAAAAACAGTGATTTAGGGAGGCTTCAGTGTCCTTTTAAAAGTAACTTCAGCTCCATCTCCTGACGGCGGCGAAGTTACTCACTGTGCGCCATAATTCCTATTATGGTCTTTGGTGGAGCCGGCTGCACCCAAATCTCCTGCGCTGGATTCCTTGTGTCCGCTCTATCCTGCCCCTACCCTATTCCCCAACACTAACCCTACTAACACTAATCCTAACCTATCTGGTGCTCAGCTACAGTTGTGTTCATATTGTTTACATACTCAAACAGATTTAATAAAATATTGACCTTTTTTTTAATTAAAATTAGGATTAACCATACCCAAAATGTTCTCAATCCTTCATAGTTAGTGGCTGGTGAAGCCATTTATCACCACATAATTGTGTGTATGTTGTGTTTCTATTTTTAACACATGACAAGTGGAAACACCCAAATACCCTTGATCAAAGGTTTCCATACCCTTGAAGTTATAGCCTGATAATGTACACATAAATTGACAAACAGGTTAATAGGATATTATGTGTAATTGTCCACACCAGTAGTTTGTTAGTAAATGACTTTATCTGTGTATAAAAAGTCAATGGCATTCTGGGATATTGACAGTCACCTGCGCATTTCAGCCATGTTAAAAGCAAAAGAGGAAAATGATAGAAAAAGAAATTAAAACATCTAAAAATATATCCAAGTTTTGAGAATGCCAATCAGCAGAATTCACACTTTCATAAAACGTGGAAATTGAGTGTTTCTGTTGACACCATGCAACAGTCAGGTATGCCAACATAAATTCCAGGTGGAACTGCCAGGAGAATTGTTTGGTATGCAAAGAAAAAGGCACAAAAATTTCACCTAACATCCAGGCTTCTTTACATTAATGTGGTGAGGATGTTTCAAGATGCACAATAAGGAGGCACTTGAAGAGAAACGGCTTGCAGGGTTAAGTTGCCAAAAGAAAGCCATTATCGCCCCAATGTCACCAACTGCCCCACTTACATTTTGTAACACAGCACCTAGACAAGCATAAAACGTATTTAAAAAAAAGTCAGGGTATGTACATTTATGAGCACAACTTTATATATTAGGCAAAACCTGCCACCCGTTAATTGTACTACCGATATCCGTAGCTCAGATATACAGTATGTTAGCCAAACACTGGAACTTGACTTTACCATAGCCGAGTCCCAGGCGCTCACACTGCAAACTGCGCTGATATCTGGAGCTTGCCTTGTCATACCTAACGTTTCTTACACATGGCCTCATTTCACTAAGCTTTATCGAACACTTTATCAAACGTTTGAAAATTTACCTCATGAGTAAAATCTAATTTTGAATTCACTAAGGTGTTATAGATTTATCGAATGTTTTATCGATAAAATGTTCAATAAATCTATAACACCTTAGTGAATTCAAAATTAGATTTTACTCATGAGGTAAATTATCAAACGTTTGATGAAGTGTTTGATAAAGCTTAGTGAATTGAGGTCAATATTGTGTTGGTTACTCCTTACAATCACAGCAGCTTGAAAATGTAGTAGATTGGATGACCCAGCAGAGGTCACCTCATCCCACCTCTTCCTCCCAGGTACAGAGAAAGCTGATTTCTGCTGCAGTGTTGGGGATTGTCTACAGCCTAGGTTCTCAATGTGTGGTACGCGTACCCCAGGGGGTACTTCTGATGGTTCCAGGGGGTACTCAGGCTTAATATACTTAACCAAGAATAACAAATTTAGGGTTTTAGAAAATTATAACTCTTATTTAAACAACACCGAATGAGTATCTCAGCTAATTAAAAGCAATAGTAAATGCTTGGAAATTGTTAAGAACCAATTATCATGTACTACAATTAAATATATATTTGTCAAGGGGTACTTGTGATAATGTTTACTATGCTAGGGGGTACTTGGTGAATACAGAGTTTTAAAAGGGGTACATACCAATAAAATGTTGAGAAACCCCATTTGCAGGATATTAGAACCTAGTACAGGTAGGGACTAGTACTGTATATCTGCACTGGACATTCTTCTTATTGTCCATTGCTTTGTGCTGTGGGGTTATAATACGGCATTTACACTATGCTAAGACAAGGCAAGAGAGGAAGTGAGTGCTGTACATTTGTATACATTTATTCAGTACTTACCATGTCCTTGCTTTGTGGGGCTTACTGTACTTCATTTACACTTAAAGTAAACCTGTAAATGTCCTGGGGGGTACTTATCTCAGGAAGCGTAAGTCTCTGGATCCTAATGAGGCTTTCTCTGTCCTTCTCAGCAGCCCCGATCCAGCACTGGCTCTCCCAGAGAAATGGCCACCACAATATTGATATCTGTGTGCCTCGCGCAGGAGTAGTAGCCGCTTGCTGCTCAGGCTCCAGCGAGTTGCGCCTGCGCAGTAGAGCGAACCCAATCGGGCTCAGCTGGATCAGGGGTGCTAAGGAGACGAGGGAAGTCTAATTAGAATACAAAGGGGTCCCCCTGTCGACTCAAGTACCCTCTAGGGACACTTTTTTCACTACAGGTACACTTTAATTAAACCAGGCAGGGAAAAAGTGTGTGCTATTTTTTACACATTTTTTAATTTATTTTTTTTGCTTTTTTTCACATTTTACTGTCACACCGTTATTGTTGTTTAAAACTGGCTAATGGGTCTAAAGATTTTTACATCAAAATTTGTATTTTTGTTCGACTTGATGTTTTCACAAAAAAAAATATAATGGATACACATTTTACAAAAATGAAACATCTCTTAAAAATGTATTCTCTAATGCCCACACTCGTCAATACATTTGGAGAAAAGGCCGCGTATGCAATTGACTTTTTCTCCTTAGTTTTCTCCTAGTAGATCATTTTTCATCTTCCCTTTAAAATAACTTTTCAGTGTTTTGCATTTGAAAAAATATCAACAAGTAGGCAAAAAGGACTGTTAAAATTATTTTGAGTATTTTTTTGTAAACATATCACCTTGGAGATAACTCAGGAGAAAAACTGAATTGCATATTGGGCAAATGTGTTGTTGCATCCCTGCCTATATATTCTCATGCATTGTTTTAATCTGTGTGAAAATGTGTTTTCTTAGGTCCATAGATTTTAATGCATTTAGCCAAAGTGAGTTTTCTCACCATATGTTCGCAAAAATCTGTGCAAAAATGTATTTTCTCACGTCTATTATTTATTCATTTATTTTTGTGCAAATATTCTCATTATACAAAAAAGGGAAATTTTCACAAAAATAATAGTGAAGAGAAACTTGCATATTTGCTCATCCTGTTTAAGGAAACTGAACTGAATAATGATGATGGCTGTGATTATTAACATTATCATCATTAATGACTAGAATGCATTCAAGAAAGAAAACAACATCTATTTGTATACAGGTAGTCCCCTTTTAATTAACGAGATAGGGACTGTAGGTTCGTTCTTAACCTGAATCTGTTCTTAAGTCGGAACATTGTGCCATCTCTGTCCTCTGTACCTCCTCTGTGCCCCCCTGTGCCTCCAGTGTCCCCTCTGTGTCACCTCTGCCCTCTGCCCCTGCTTATACAAGTTTAAAAGCCATTTTTTCTTTGAATTTTTTAAAATAAATTTTGTCAAAAACTATAAGTCCAATTTGAAAAAAAAATGTTTTGACTTGTTCCCATGGAAACACAAAATCCATTCCGTTCGTATCGGCAGTTCGTTCAAAAGTCGGGCCTTAATAGAGTGCTTCCCTCCTCCATGTGTGTCTAATGCTGGGAATACACAATGAGATTTTTCCGCAGATTTACTGTCCGATCGATTTTCCAATCGATTATCTGATCAATTTTCCGATCGTTCTTCTTTTCAATTTCCATTCACTTCTATAAGAAATCGATCAGAAAAATGATCAAAAACAAGATCGGACCTGCCGGAAATTATCTATCAAACCATCTATCTGCCAGAATATCTCATGGTATATTGACAGCATAACAGCTGGAGAAACTCAACTGTGCATTAACTTATATTCAACAAACCAGTTTACAACGATTAAAGTAATGGTGCGACTTTAGCGCAGAAAGTAGAACCAGCAAACAAAATAAGTACAGATATGAGACAACATCATATAACATTATCCAAGGCTGGCGTGGAAGCTTATTATCCCTGCTTCACGTGTATAGTAAACAAGTGATCACTCTTCCACCATGGAGAAGGTCTTGTCAACACTTTGTGGAGTTCAATGCTATACCTACTATTTTAACACTTCAGTTACGAAATGTGACAGTCAGAAATGTTGGCCTTTATTTAAGTTCTCACTTTCAACATTTATAGGATGATTTTCTCATACAACAGGAAACACCAAGCGATAAATGTTATGTGAAGGGTGGTTTGAAATGGGTGTAGGGACACTAGTGACATTAACATGCTGTTCCACTAGCGATATTAATTCTTGGCAGCTTAAAGTGTTTTTTTCCCCCCTCAGCATTTCTTTTCTTAATCTTTTTGATTTCCTCCTATATACTATATTTAAAGACACTGGACCATATGCAATTAACTTATTATCTTGAGTTTTCTCCTAGGAGATAGTATTTCCTTTTCTATTTAGAACAACGTTTCATCACTTCGCAGTTGAAAAAGTACCAACAAGTAGGTGGAAAAGTACTATCAAAACTATTTAAAGTATTTCTTGCTTGGTGGTGATTTAAAAGGCATTTAATAGACACATTTGAAAATAAAAAATAATTGCATATGGACCGCTGGCCCATATGCAACTAACTTTTTCTTCTAAGTTCTCTCCTAGGATATACCTTTTATCTTCTCTTTAAAATAACTTTTCAGCGTTTTACAATTGAAAAAGTACCCAAAGGCAGATGAAATTTTATCAAAATTATGTGGAGTAATTTCTTGCTTGCTGGTGAGTTATAAGGCATTTTATTGACACGTTTGGAAATATCACTTTTCAAAATTTGTAAAGATTGTCAACCAGAGTTCAAAACATGTAAACATTTGGATCTCTATAATAAGGTTACTTGATATTAATGATATATTGGAAAATTTATAAATGGCAGATGATGCAACTTGCCCAGATTTAAAAGGACTACAACTTTTAGAGTTTTTGATGGGCCCTCAATAGGATTTTTGTTGTTGTAAAGCTCCAGCATCCAGTGATGAAGGGTGGTCTCACAATGCCAAATCTCTTTCTGTAATTCCTTTCAGCTATAATTGTAACCATAAGATGGTGGTTCTCAAGAGACCAGAACAACCCAGCAGTGGTGCTTGAGGCTGCCACATTGGGCTTATTTGAGGGCTAGTGAATCTTCCATTTCAAGACCCTTAATTTCCAGACTCAATCAACTTAGCTATGAAAACTACCCTGTGGGCCTAGAACAGGCATGGGCAAACTTGGCCCTCCAGCTGTTAAGGAACTACAAAGCCCACAATGCATTTGCCTTTATGAGTCATGACTGTGGCTGTCAGACTCCTGCAATGCATTGTGGGACTTGTAGTTCCTCAACAGCTGGAGGGCCAAGTTTGCCCATGCCTGGCCTAGAACCTGGTTCGCACTAAACTAAAGAAACCAAATTGCTGGTCACCTTACACACCAGTGTGGGGGAATATAACATGAAAACATTTTCATACTATCCCTGACCCAGTACTTTGGGCTAGATGTGATATCAAAATGTTGAGTGATATTGCCCCTGACAGTCTACTGCTCATATTTAACTAAAACAAAATTACAGTCTAACGAATTCCATGTTATTTCACTTTCTCCAGCTCCAATACACCATGCAAGCACAATCTGGGTGAGACACTAGAATCAGATACCCTAGAGCCAATTATGATCATTGAAAGACTAGAGAAACCCCTCTCTGTCTTTTTTGTCTTAAATTATGATGTGGGAGTTAACTGAAGAGTAGTCAGGTTGAAACGTTGATATTAAAGCATATTTTGACTTTTTACATGCATATATTTAATTTAATGCATGTGATGATTGGCACTGGATGATTATATAACATGAATATAATGCGATGTGAGAATTTCTCCGCAGAATTCTGATTTCTGAGTTTCCGATTGGAAATCAGCTTTCCACAGCTGAAATCAGAGTTCCACAGATTAGCGTATTACATAGACTAAGAAATTTTAGGCCAACCACAAGACTTGAAAGTATAAGGACAATCAGGGAATGCAGAAGTGTGCCGTGGTTGCCAATTGATGAGGTTCCACGGAAATCAGAAAGTCAGAAATTAGGATTTCAGACAAATCTCAGGATGCGAAGGGGACCCTAGCTTCCACTCAGTAGTCATTAAATAGCCTTAATGGTGACCACTTATGATACAATTTGTGGAACCATCATTTACAAATGATTCTTTGTATGAATGTTCAGAAACGATCGTTTGGGACCACCAATGGACAAAAATTTCCTAACCAATCCGATCAGATTAATAAAATCGATATGGTTCTCGATTATTTATGATCATTCATATAAAGAATCATTCATAAACGATTGTTCAGCAAATTGTATCGTTAGTGGCCACCACTTAACGACCAGCTAACGCCGATAGGCGGCGCCTGGTCGTTTGTGGTTTTGCATGGAAACGTTCGAGCGGCCTTTCCATGCCAGTTCACGGAGGGTGTCTCCATAAACAGTGTGCGAGAAATCCCAGCTGTTTACATCAATACGGCAGCACCGTAAAGGAGATCGGCGATCCCCGGCCTCTGATTGGCCGGGGATCGCCGTCATTTGATAGGCTGAAGCCTATCCTACATGGTGCAGGACAGGAAGGAGCGCCGAAAACGCTGTGGAGGGGGGCTTTGTAGAGGCCCCCCCTGCTCGGCCACACGGGGCGGCAGCGATCAGACCCCCCCCAGCAGGTCATCCCCCTAGGGGGGAAATCTGATCGCCCTGCCTTGTACACGTTCTGCGCTGCGGGCTGGAGAGCCCACGCAGCGCAGATCTGCCAGAACAGCCCCGGTCCTTAAAGAGAAACTCCAGTGAAAATAATGTAGTAAAAAAAGTGCTTCATTTTTTACCATAATTATGTATAAATGATTTAGTCAGTGTTTGCTCATTTTATAAATCTTTCCTCTCCCAGATTCACATTCTGACATGTATTACATGGTGACATTTTTACTGTGGGCAGGTTATGTAGCTGCTCCTAGCTGTTTTGGCTGTTAGAGTCAGCTGTAAACAGCTAATTCCTGTCTGTGAACATTGTTACATTGTGGCAGTTTGCCCAGAGTACCGCGGTACTCAGAGCTTCTTGTGGGAGGGGTTTCAGCACAAAATCAGTCATACAGCGCCCCCTGATGGTCTGTTTGTGAAAATCATTATATTTCTCATGTTAAAGGGGGTATCAGCTACTGATTGGGATAAAGTTCAATTCTAGGTTGGAGTTTCTTTTTAAGTGGTTAAGTAAAAGATCTCTAGTGAAATCAGATGCTTGCAGAGAAAATGTGCTTAATGCACACTGGTGCAATTTTACATAAAATAAAGGTCTGTATTACAGCTCTATACTGTTGATAATCAGGGTGTATTTTCTTATTTTTAATGCTTTTTCTGAAGTTGGGTACTATGTAGTACACTTCATGTCATGTGTACATTTCACCCCATATGTGTACATATCAATATCTTATTTTCATTCAAACAGTATATAAAGATTTGGGTGATGTAATTCAATAAAAACATCTATCCAATTTCAACAGAAATTTAACAGATGCATGATTTACTTATGTGGAAAAATAAACTATTTTGTGGATCTAATACTTGGTATTGTCCCACAAATACACTCAAAAAGGGGAAATGTGTATTAATCTATCACATTATCCTGAAGCACACCCGGATTCAATAAAGAATTTATGGTGGATTTTACTATGGGGAGCTGCATAGACCCTGTTGCATCAAAACATAACATTCCTATGCCCATGCTTTGGGCATAGCGCCTGTTCAGAGCACATAGTTCCATAGTTCCAAAAGTCCTTTTGTTTTTGTTTTGTTTTGTTTTTTGCCTAGGTGTTCATGAGCAAACTGTAATTTTGCCATAATGTCGAAATGGTTTGGTTGGGGCGAGATAGCAGTTGCTTGAAATCTTCTTCACTTGTGGATGATCTCACGGGAATGATTAACATCCTTATGAATGATTCATCCTTATGCTCGGCCAAGGTGGATGATAACAATCTCCTCTCCCAAAAATCCAGCGTATGTACCCAACCCTCCTCAGCCGCCAGCTATCGATCAGCCTGGTAGGTCGATTCAGCCAATTGGTGGCCTGAGGCTCAAATAACATTTTCTGATCATTAGCCTATGTTCTGATTCTAGCTACTTTTTTACAGTTTTAATCTTGTGCAGCAGTACAGAACTTATTTCCACATGAAAAAAATTGCATATGTTTTATTTCAATTGTGCAATCAATTAAAAATGTAAATATTACTAGATATTTATTTCATTGTATTTCTTATGTTACATCACTTGTACCTTTCAATATTTTTAAAATGAGAATCCAATATTTAATATTTCAAACTATGCTGAAAGAGTCAAGACAAAAATCCATGCGGGTCCTTTTTTAACAAAACTCAACAGCATACAGTGCAAGAAATAGTATATTTCTCTGGTGGGCCCCGGATAAGTGGAAAAGTATTATTTCCTAAACTTCAATGCTAATATAATTTTATTTTCGTGACAGTTTAATCCAAATTTGTATACATAACACGAAACAAAAAAAGTTACTGTTGAGTCAGTTTCTATTGTTTTCTCAACAATAATAGCAATTTTATCCTCATAATTTGGCATAATTTGAATTCCCAGAATTCTTTTAAAGGCTTCATGCTGTCATTTCTACATTGCTCAGGCAGTAGGAGGAAAATGTTTCTGCTATCTCCGAACAATGACACGATCAAAGTATTTTTCTCATCAACATTAGAACAGTAATAGGTTTTCTAGGCAAAGCCTTATTTCTTAAATGTGTAGATTTGGATGATGGGCTTTCTGTCGTGATAACAGATAGCCATTCTTTTCCTTTGTGAAGATATTAGCAAAGTGCTGGCAATTCAAAAGAAGTTAAGTCAGATTTCCTCTGGATGGGAAGGGCACTCCAATACCACGTGTTGCCCAGTTGCATCTATAAAATGTATTCCCTATTGAAATTGCTGGTAAATATACCAAATTATTCCTTACACAATCTTAACACTTTGGGCCATATGCAATTCACTTTTTCACCTGAGTTTTCTCCTAGAAGGTAATTTTTCATCTTCGATTTAAAATAGTTTTCCATCACTTTTTAACTAAACAAGTACCAAAAAGTAGGTGAAAAAGTAATATTAAAATTATTTTGAGTATTCTCTTGCTTTCTGGTGGCTTAAAGGGCATTTTATTGACAAGTTTAAAAATATCACCTAGGTGAAAAAGTGAATTGCATATGGGCCTTAGTATCTAAAACCATAACAAAATATTTAATCTGATCAATTATTCCTACAGGCAATGAATGAGTAAGCACTGTTTATACTTATATACAGTACCACACTGTCTATTTAAGAAGAAGAAGATGGCAGAGGAAAGATGGATAGATGCCAGACCAAAAGTATCATTATTTTGTCGCAGTGGTGGAGCTTGCATGCATAAGTGATCCTGAGAGCTATGTCGGCAGTAGCTTAGCTACCGGTAGGGCCTCCCTAGCCAGACAGGTCAAAAGAGATTTTCCAGACTAAATTGGATACCCTGGCCCTCCAAGTCTGGGGCTTGGGCAATGGGCTAACAACCTGTTCCTGTACAAAAAACAAACCTAATTGTTAAGTCAACAGTCACAGTAGCCTCGGAAATTGGTACGGATTAACAGCAGTCAATTTAGGAAACAGAATATGGAATTCACAATCAGATCTTGGAATTTAAGAATATTATTCGGCCCCAGCGCACAGATAAATTTACTGTAAGAGCTTAAAAAAATACAGATCTCCGCCATACAAGAAACTCGATGGATATAGTGGAAAAAAAGTGGAAGTAAAGCGTTAGGAGTAGCCTTTGTAGTGGATGATAAATTCAAATCTATTATAATTAACCTTCGAGCTGTAAAAAAAAATAGGTAAGATTAGAATTAAGTCCAAATTATCCAATATAACTATCATACACTGCCCTACAGAAGATAAGGACCAAGATCTAAAAGACTCCTTTCATTAAAAACTTGACCAGGTCTATGGTAGTAGTCCTAAAAATGACTTAGAAATCATAGTTGAAAATATAAACGCTAAGATTGGGAAAGAGAAAGAATTCAGAAAAATAATAGATAACCACAGTCTCCACGATGGAACAAATGAAAATGGAGAAATGGTTATAGACTTTGCAATAAGTAAGAACATGATAATAAGTTCCACCCACTTCCTACACTGTGATGTACATAAAGACACCTGGGTGTCACACGACAGATCAATAGTAAACCAAATTGAATAACTGCTGGTGGAGAAAAGGGGTGCCACAAGCACCCTGGGTGTTAGATCAAGAAGAGGGGCATAATGCGGTTCAGACCATTTTCTTGTACAAATAAAAATTTGTAGAATAAGTAAGCAATCTTTAAGCAAACCGCAACGTAACAAAAAACTCAATCTCAAAAAATTAAAAGCGCCCGATACACAAAAAAAATTCAGGATGAAGTACGTCGTAAAATGGGGATCCTAAACCCTATGAATGAGACCACGGTCGAAGAAATTTGTAACAAACTAAAAACATCAACAATAGAATAAGCAAAGGAGGTGCTATGAATAAAGAAACAAGAACAGAAGGAGACATGGTTTGATGAGGAATGCAGGAAAGCAATAGATCTTAAAAACAACCTTCACATCAAACTTGTCCATAGAAGGACTAGAGACAGAAAAGAAGAGTTCGAAGAAGCCAGAAAAAGGGCCAATAAGATATGCAGAAAAAAGAAACAGAGATAGAAGAATGAACCGCTTAAAGTGGATCCGACATGAACTTTTACTCATTGCATAATTGTGTTCCTTTCCTATTGTTTATAGGGCATTCCTCAAGCCAAATACTTTTTTGTTTTAATACTCTAATTCCCTGTAAATTAAACAAGTCACTCCCACAGGTTTTCAGAGAGCCAAGGCACTTTCAGACAGTAGCAAGGGCTCATGGGAGCTGAGTCTGGGCAGGAGTGGGAGGTATTACTAGCCAGGGATTTCAGAGGCAGAGGGGAGGAGGGAGGAGGAGGGGGGATTAGGTTTTTTTGCTCAAGATTCAGATAAGCCTGCTTCTGTGTAATGTTTACAAACAACATGGCTGCTGTCACTGTGTCACAGGAAGAAATAATCATATTCTATTAAAGCTGTTTGCAGATAGATTTTCTGTGTAAACTATCTAAACTTTAGATAAGATATATAGACAAGTTACTTGTTATAGTTAGTTTTTCATCTTGGATCCGCTTTAAGCAAATGAAAGAATATTTAAAAAAACATGAAGTAAGAGAAGCATATACATTTTTAAAGGACTAAGGAAGGGATATAAACCACACACACCTTAGCAGAGGAATAGATGACCAAATCATCAGTGGAGTAGAAAATATAAAACAGATATGGAAGAACTATTTCCAAGAACTTCTAGGAACATTGGAAATCATTGATCCTAATCCCTTAAATCAACAATCACTATAGGAAGAGAACCAAGAAGATCTACATAATAATCCCGCAATCGAGCTACCATCATTGGAAGAAACTGACCAAGCTATCAAGGAACTGAAAAATAACAAAGCACTTGGTTTTGATGCTATTCCATCTGAGCTTTATAAACAAGGAGATGCTGGAATGAAATGAAAACATATCTCTTTGCGCTAATAGTTAATGTGTGGACAGATGAGATTATGCCAGAAGACTGCAAGAAATGTATCATATGTCCAGTTTACAAAAAGGGAGACAAACTACAGTGTAAAATTATTGGGGGATATCTCTATCATGTACAGCTTATAAAATATTTACATACAGTAACAGTATATCTTAAGCCAAAGACTACTGGAGAAAACAGAAAACATTATCGGATAATATAAACTAATAAGGAGGAGGATACTACATTACCTCTTGGGAAAGTAATACATGAACCGGGTAGAGTTGATTACATCTTATTAATTAGGACTCAGTCTTCTCGTATGCAAACCTAGTAGATTGTAATACAATGGCCCAACATAACATTACTCAATTAGCATGCATATACTCCTCACTTGCAAAAAAACAGTCATAAACCTTGCATGTGCCTACAAGATCAAATCTTACATATAGTTGAAATTCGATGAACACTCCATTAGTACTTCCTAATAAGTGAGGAGTGGCTTAGTTTAGGATGTTAACGTTCAAAGGTACCAAGTGCAGATATATTTTTGTGATACATTCCTTTTTCCAATCCATTGTGATGTTCTGGTGTCAAGATCTTCTTCATAAAATGTTTCTGAGTTATATTCCTCCAACCCCAATTTTTGTCCAAATACTATTCTTTATTTAATATTATTGTGAAAATCTGGTCGTAACTGTGTTCCTCTAATTGAATGCGATGTCCTCAATAAAACATGGTGTGCTAAGTTAAAATGAGAAGTTGATTATTCAAGAGGAGATTTATGTACTGAGCAGAAATTTGGAATATTATTAAAACATTTCATAAGTAAAATTAGGAAAATGTACCTTATTCTGTAATGTCAGAGTTCTTCTAGCTTGACATAATGGAGCATAATGCCAAAATCATTGTAGACTTTAGGGTCAAGTCTTCAACCTAAAGACAATCTTTTTTTGTTTTGTGTATGTCTTTAATTGGTTATTTTTGTAGAAGGTATTTAAGCTGATAACGACTGCCTCAGCCAATAATCAGGTGTGGGCACAGAAGCTGGTGAACCCCAATCCGCGGGCGATCCGCCGGGTGGATCTACTCACCCTCAGCACCGCTGATCCCACTGTTCACACTGCTCCACCAACCACTGCTTGATGTCACGCACACGCCGCTCATTGCCCCTCCACCTCCCATATAGCAACACAGCGTGTCGTCAGCTACACAGCTGACATGCATGTGTGCAGCCCGACCCAGCAATGCTGCCCAAGGGGATCAGCCAGGTCCTGATCTCTGATGGGCAACATCTGTCAAAGGTGTGCACACACCTTAACAGGATTTGTTTTCTCTCTTTTACTTATCTCTCCTTCTCCTCCTCACAACACACTCTTTCTTTTTCTTTGTTTTGTAAAAAAGAAATGTCTCTTTACAGTTTCTCTTTAACCACTTCCTCTCCCCTGGGCCGAGTAGCAATGCCCTTTCAAAATCCCACAACACCACACAAGGAAGTAGCTACTACGCCCCTTGCCACCATGCACTCCTGCTCGCATCCCCCCCCCCCACGTGCTCCCACACTCGTTATTGTTGCCAATCGTTAGACGGGAGATCAATGAATGGGAACTCAGTTCCCATTCATTGATCTAAGTCCCTGTTTGAATGACCGCCCCATCAATGAGATAGCACCATCATTCACAAGAACCAATACTTACACGTCCACACATTACTTCCTGTTTGCGTAGTAATAGTACACACAGGAAAGTTATTCGCGGGGACATATATATATATACACAATTTAAACAAAAACATAAATAGTTACCTTAGGGACTGATTTTTTTTTAATATGTATGTCAAGAGGGTATATTACTGTTAATTTTAAAATTATGGGCTTGCAATTAGTGATGGACGCAAAACTGAAAAAATGCACCTTTATTCCCAAATAAAATATTGGTGACATACATTGTACTAGGGAAAATTTTAAATGTTGCAATAACCGGGACAAATGGGCAAATAAAATGTGGTGTGTGTTTTAATTATGGTAGCACTTATTATTTTAAAACGATAATGGCCTAAAATTGAGAAATAATGATTTAAAAAAAAATCTTATTTTTCCTGTTTAAACACAGTTAGAATAAAATAATTCTTAGCAAAAAGTAGCCCCAAAGAAAGCCTAATTGGTGGTGAAAAAAACAAGATATAGATTGTTTCGTTGTGATAAGTAGTAATAAAGTTATAGGCGAATGAATGGAAGGAGCGCTAACAGGTAAGGATTGCTCTGTTTTTTTAAGGAGAAAACCCTTGCAGGTGAAGTGGTTAAAGTGGACTGGTACAACACTGTAGACTTTTTTATGTTGTTATTTTTTTTATTTTACAGGCATCCTTTTTAATATAAACTGTATTTCATAGTGTTACGTGTGCTATCCCTTGTTATCCTTATTAGTGATATGTATTAGTAGACAAATCACATTCATTATATATGTAAGAGGTCGAAGCAAGTAAGTGCAGGAGTGTGATATTCCAGAAAAGGGTAATATACTGGTTAAGGAGGAGAAGTGCTGACAAGCTCACTACAATTAGGTAAAAATAACTGCTGACATGTAAAATCTGTACTGCAAGGAAATCCGTAAGCATTAATTAAGTCTTTACTGACACCACTGACATGCTTCCTAATATTTTGCAGCTGAAACTCACAGGTGTGATTTATTAGAACACAGAGTTGCAGGAAAGTAATGCCAGAGTCAAATGGACAAGTTTCCGGCTATAAAGATAAAATATAAACCATGTTAATCAATCAATAGAAGCGGACAACTGCTGAAGTAACCACAACCATCAATATAAAGTTTATGGAAATCAACAAGTAAAGGAGTGTTTCTGTTTTATGCAAAAGGCTGTATTGTTTGGAAATGTAGGTGTGCTGTTCACCAACTATGTATTGCTGTCATGGTTGCAAACAACATATTTTTAATTATTTGCTATGCTTTAAAGAGAACCTGAGGTGTGTTTAAAGAATGTTATCTGCATACAGAGGCTGGATCTGCCTATACAGCCCAGCCTCTGTTGCTATCCCAAACCCCACTAAGGTCCCCCTGCACTCTGCAATCCCTCATAAATCACAGCCGTGCTGTGAGGCTGTGTTTACATCTGTAGTGTCAGTCTCAGCTGCTCCCCCGCCTCCTGCATAGCTCTGGTCCCTGCCACCGCCCCTTCCCTCCAATCAGCAGGGAGGGAAGGGATGCACGCGGGGACTGGAGTTCTGCAGGAGGCGGGGAGAGCAGCAGACTGACACTATAAAGATAAACACAGCCAGCTCTGACAAGCTGTTTGTCAGCAGCGTGGCTGTGATTTATGAGGGATTGTAGAGTGCAGGGGGACCTTAGGAGGGTTTGGGATAGCAGCAGAGGCTGGGCTGTATAGGCAGATCCAGCCTCTGTATGCAGATAATATTCTTCAAACCCACCTCGGGTTCTCTTTAATGAATGCATGAGCTGGAAAATGAATGCTGATTTGCTTACAGCATGGTGGCGTAGAGGTTAGCACTCTCGCCTTTCAGCGATGGGTCCTCTGTGTGAATCCCAGCCAGGGCACTATCTGCACAGAGTTTGTATGTTCTCCCCGTGTGTGCGGGGGGGGGGGGAGTTTCCCACATTCCAAAAACATACTAGTAATGTAAGTACATGTAAACATACATATAAGATGCTTGTAGACTTGTGGAGACAAAAAACACAGGGAGACAGGTGTTTTAAATTTTTGTATTTTTGAAACCGGTTTTAATTTTATCCAGATCTCCACAATTCCATTTTCTTGATCAAGGCATCCACAAGGTAGGATACCTGCAAGGTTTGTGTAGTAGATTTTACTTTATACATCTATATATATTTATTTAACATTGGGCACTTACAACCATATAAGATGCTTGAATTAGAGCACTTTTGGTGAATAATATACAGGTAGTCCTCGGTTTACGAACGCCCGACTTGCGAACGACCCGCCGATACGAACGCCTCAATGTTAGCCACGCCCTGTTGCGATGACGTCACCAGCGAGTGCCGCACTGCCAGATGCCCTGTGTGTGTGGGGAGATGAGCAGATACATACCGCACACTTTCTTTATCCTGGCATCACCCTCAGCCTCTGCAAAACACCTCTGTTTTGCTAAGCATATCTGCACCCCTGACTCGGATACTGTACTGCGCTGCGCATGCGCAGTAAGCCAGGTACCTCTCGTGGCCACGGTATGCACTTGTACAGCATCTGCGTCAGAGGGCAACAACCTGCTTAGCGAGAGTGCATATATCAAATTAAGGTACAGTACTGTACTTTACAGTACTAGGATTTTAATTAAACTTTTTTTAAGAACGAGCTTGTGGGGGGGTGTGGCCACAGATCAGGACTGCCAGACCACACTTCCTTGAGTCCTGCTGCTGCAGAATCAATGTGTCCTTCAGATACTGTATGTACATGAGGATTTTCGGGGAGGGGGGAGCGGAGCAGAGTGGCCAATTCTTGATCCTTTGTACCTGTTTTTTACCAAATTTGCTTCAATTTTCCTTGCACCAAATTTGATAAATCTGCCTCATTGAGTGGTAATGGTAAATCACCATTATTGTTGCCCCTGAGTGGTAATGGTATATCACCGTTATTGTTGCCACTGAGCGGTAATGGTAGGTCACCATTATTGCTGGTTTGGATAATACTGATGCTATTAGTTTTTAGCACCAGCAGATGCTGCATAGGTGGTGGACCGGATATAGGAGTTTGTCCTGACTGGCTACTGCTCTCTCTGATGGATACAAAGGTCAATAAGCAGGAGGGGCAGTGGGCACTATAAACAGTATCATTGAACAGTGCTGTACAGAGTACAGAGTCTTGTCACTAACTGTCCTTCAGAGAAGCTCACAATCTAATCTTACCATAGTCTTATGTCCATCCTAGTCTAGGACCAATCTTATCTGTATGCCTATTTAATCTGCTTCATTGCTCCATAATATGTCTATGTGACAGTCCGTTGTTGTGCCAGGAGTCAGGACTAAGGAGTATGCCGGTGCTGAAGGTGAACTTTGTTGGTAATGTAGAGTTGGATTCATCCATGCCATTCCATATTGGGCATCTGCCCAGAAGTCTGTTGATACATAACGCTGATTTTGAAATACTTCAGTCTACAACTATCACATTCAAATAAAATGAAATGCAATACAGCTCACATAAAAACACAACAAGGATTTCCTTGAAGGACACAATGTCTGCATGCAGCTTAATATACGGCTGAGATAATATATCAATATTCTGCACTGTGATTGACATAACTGCTATCTAGTTTAATCAGTGTCTTCAAAAGTGATCAGTCAAAGCACAAATCCAAGGATAATAAAACATTTCTTGACACATATAAACCTTTCAGATACAAACTGCTAGGGAGGCAGTAAATGCCATGCGACGTTATGCTTATTCAGTTGAATATTCTATCTAGGCCCTTAAGCAAAACATGCAGCTATTTCCAGAGGATCTGAACTTTCAACTAAATCATGGAATTGAGGAAACATAACCATTTTTAGAAACAACATGCTTACACATTTTAAAGAGAACCCGAGGTGGGTTTGAAGAATATTATCTGCATACAGAGGCTGGATCTGCCTTTACAGCCCAGTCTCTGTTGCTATCCCAAACCCCCCTAAGGTCCCCCTGCACTCTGCAATCCCTCATAAATCACAGCCATGCTGCTGACAAACAGCTTGTCAGAGCTGGCTGTGTTTATCTCTATAGTGTTAGTCTGCTGCTCTCCCCGCCTCCTGCAGAACTCCAGTCCCCGCCTGCATCCCTGCCCTCCCTGCTGATTGGAGGGAAGGGACGGGGGCAGGGACCGGAGCTATGCAGGAGGCGGGGGAGCAGCTAAGACTGACACTACAGATGTAAACTAAGTAATTTATAGTAAAGGGCTTTAAGTAAAACACAGAGGTAAAGTGCAGTTTGGCAAAAAACTTTGTAGGAAAAACTTTATTGGTACAAAAATGTCAAAAAGTCAGCAAATGTTTAAAAGCTTTTTCAATTCCACTCATATCATAGGTCTTCATATGGTTAAATCACTGCCATAAGGCACATATATTTGAAGCCAATAGATGAGTATTGTATTCTGGCTTGATTAAATTTTGGAGAAGATTTTTTGTATCTTATAGGCAACGACACATGTTCGTTTCGGGCTTCTCATATCATAAGTTTGCCCTTCATCAGGCCGCAATACAAGTTTCTAAAAAATACAAACAATAAAAGATAAATATTAAAAACAAAGCTCAAGAGACAATAAGCTCAAACATAGAGCAATAGGCAAGGAGAAAAAGCTCCACCATTGTGATTTCCGGTGTGCGGGCAACCCGATCCAGAATATGTTCTGGGACCACACACCAGAAACAGAAATGAAATAGACACCAAACCATACAATGATTGCAAGGCTCATATCATAGAGTAGAAAAAGAGAAGACCATAAATATAGGAAGCAAATCTAAGGCAGATCTGCAACAGAGACTAGTAAATATCAGTCAATGCATCACTGCCAATGATTGAAGACTACAGATGTAAACACAGCCTCACAGCAGGACTGTGATTTATGAGGGATTGCAGAGTGCAGAGGGACCTTAGTGGGGTTTGGGATAGCAACAGAGGCTGGGCTGTATAGGCAGATCCAGCCTCTGTATGCAGATAACATTCTTTAAACACACCTCGGGTTCTCTTTAATATGCTCTGAACTCATTACATATATGTTTGCATAATAAAAGCATCAAAACATTCCCAGTAATTTTATTAGCGTTTAAAACCTCTCCCCTACTTTAGTGACATTATGAAGCGCTTTGCGCAGAGTATATACAATATATATATATATACTGTATATATATATATATATATATAAATATATATATATATATATATATATATATATATATATATATATATATATATATATATATATATATATATATATATATATATATATATATATATACAGGGTGGGCAATTTATTCCAACAGTCTTGGAGGGATGTATCCAATGTGGGTTAGTGTCAGACCAATAGCGGTGGTTTTGTTTGTTAACTTCACCATTCACATAAAATGGTGTATCCATATAAATGGCCCACCCTGTATATATTGTATATACAGAAGCAATAAAAAGTATGTGAACCCTTTGGAATTATATGGATTTTTGCACAAATTGGTCCCAAAATGTTAACTGCTCCATATCTAAGTTACAACAATAGACAATCACAGTCTGTTTAAACTAATACCACACAAATATTTGAACATTTCCATGTTTTTATTGAACACACCATGTAAACATTCACAGTGCAGGTGGAAAGAGTATGTGAACCCTTGGATTTAATAATTGGTTGAACCTCCTTTGGCAGCAACAACTTAAACCAAATGTTTCCTGTAGTTGCAGATCATATGTGCACAACGGTCACAAGTAATTTTTGACCATTCCTCTTTACAGGCTTTTGGCTTCTGACCACGTCCTCTGAGATTTTCCACAGTGCGGCTCATCTTGTATTTTTTTAATAATACTTTGCACTGTAGCCACTGGAACTTGAAAACATTTAGAAATGGCCTTGTAGCCCTTTCCTGACTTGTGAGCAGCCACAATGCACAGCCACAGCTCCTCACTGAGCTCCCTTGTCTTAGCCATGACTGTCCACAAACCAACTGCAGAGAGCTGCTGTTTTTCAAATGTTGAGTTGATTAAAACAGCTGTTCCCAATTAAACAGGATAATGAATATGCCTTAGAACAACTTGGACTATTTGGAATGATATAGGACTTTACCACAGACTGTGTGTGAAAGGGTATGAATAATTTTGTACTGAACACTTTTTGCTCAAATGCTCTAAGCGTTTGTGATTTTAAAAGCTCTTGCTAATGTTATCCTATGTGTGTGTTCTCACTGGAGCAATGTGATTTTGTAAAAATACCCCATAGCATTGCATTAGCAAGAGCTTTTCAAAATCACTAGCGCTTAAAAAGCTCTTGTAGTCTGAACAAGCCCAAGTCAAAATGTCCTAGGGGTATGAATAATTATGGGCATGTGATAAGATGAATGCTATTACATCTGATAGGGTCGTACATTTTAAAAAGCTGTGGGATCCACCATATTCTCCATATTATCATGTACTCCCTCCACATTCATTAAGCGTACTTTAAATGGACTCATTCAGTGTTCAACCAGACATCTTCATACTGCGGGAAGCTCTCCTCCAGAGAACCTTCGTCTCCTTTTCTTTCCTTCTTTCTTTTTCCTTTCTATCTGTTGCACTCTTTTACATAAGTTAAGGGATGTTGAAGTTTGTGAGGGATTGTAAGTTCCTGCGTGGGTACTATTATTTTTTATTATTATCTGTATGACTTAATATTGGCAGCTGGGACTGAGTCGACCATTGCCCTCTATGTAAAAGGGAGCTAAAGTCAGGCTCGATTTTACTCTACTTGTCGTTTTAGTATTATAAAATTGTTGCTCCTTTGGGAGTGACATATGGGGCTTGATTCACTAACCGGCGCTAAGCCGGTTAGTGTGCCTTATCACTTAGTGGTCACAAACTACAGCGCTAATCTTATCTGAGGTTAGTGTGCCTTATCTGAGGTTAGTGTGCCTTATCTGAGTTAGTGTGCCTTATCTGAACTTAGTGCCCCTTAAGTAGCTTTGTGCACAGTAAAAGATGCACAAAGCTACATCACGCACTGGATCACGCACTTCTTTTAGAGAGGTAGGAAACCTCCCTGCTGGCAGAGGTGACTATTTTATGAAATACTGGTCCAAACAGGTCAGGGATTTTCAGCATGAGCTTAGTTGGTCCAGGGTCCAGGTCACAGGTTGTCTGGCAGAGGTGTTGGAAGATGTCTGAGATCTTCTTTTCAATAATTCCTTTGAATTCAGCCCAGGGTGTTAAGTTGTTCTTACATTTATGAATTGACGTTGAGTAAGTCTTGAATACGTTCCTATAGACTGAATGAGAGACTGAATAGAGAACACTTTGTCAGAAAGGTCCTCTAAGGGGTTTATACTAGGATTTTGGAAGGATGGGTTACAGAGACTATCAACTGTGTGGAATAATTGTGTGGAATCTTGTTTGCGACCTTTGCAATCTCCTGTGATAGGAGGATTTTAGGGGACCAGGGTGTGTTTATCTTTTAAGGTCTGGGATTTGCAACATTGTCTTTCTAGTCTGTGCATATCTTTTTTTAGTTCCCTTTAATTAGCAAACCACCGTGGATGGTGAAGTGGTGTAGAATAGAGTTTTAAAAATCACTCATGCGCCTATATATACCATCACATATACAGTTTTATTCAATTCATAAATTCAAATTCATATATATTACATTAATATGCAAGCAAACACTAGCCAACTTTCTCAGTCCCACCTCCCTATGGTAAACAGTCTGGCACACGCCACAACATATACCTATAGATTGATTCGCTGAGTAAACTTCGTTTTCTAGCATAAAATTGCACCAATCCCTATAGCACCTTTCCAATGTTAAAAAGTGTTTTTGCACCTTAAAAATAGCAATAATAGCCTTTCTTGTTCAAAAATCAATAAAATAAAAATAAAAATAACGTCTAATTTGCATACCAAGGAATGCGGAATTAGCCACTTTACTCCTGGTGGATGTATATGAAATTGTATGCCTAAAGCTTTGCAAGACGAGATCCAAGCTATTTAACATGAACTTTTTCCTGTTGGATTTATGAATTATACCTTTGTGAGCTCACAGGACGTTATTTTTATTTTTATTTTATTATGTCGGAGTGGTGACGTCACCTCTACAGTTCCAGATTGAATCTGAGGAACGATTTTTCAGCAAAGTGCTTAACATCCGCGGCAGACGTCAGGTTAACACGGGAGCCACCGGCCGGGGCTCATGCTGCCAGAAGACATAGCGGAACCGTAAGCATAAAGGAATCAGTTATCTACCCCTTAAGCTGCGTGAGTTATTTGAACTGTCCTTTGGACCCGCAGCACGCTATTTTGCTTGAATGTTATGCAAAGAAATGGAAGTTTGAAAAGTCTGCAGGACGTTATCTGTTTTTGAAAAGTTTTGAAAAGTTCTGCTTTTGTAAAGTTCTGCAGGACGCTATTTGTTTCTAGAGGTCTGTGCAAATGCAATCTGCCTATATAAAATCCTGCAAGATCTAATTTGCATACCAAGGAATGCGGAATTAGCCAGGACATTATCTGTTTTTGAAAAGTTCTGCTTTTGTAAAGTTCTGCAGGACGCTATTTGTTTCTAGAGGTCTGTGCAAATGCAATCTGCTTATACAAAATCCTGCAAGATCTAATTTGCATACCAAGGAATGCGGAATTAGCCACTTTACTCCTGGTGGATGTATATGAAATTGTATGCCTAAAGCTTTGCAAGACGAGATCCAAGCTATTTAACATGAACTTTTTCCTGTTGGATTTATGAATTATACCTTTGTGAGCTCACAGGACGTTATTTTTATTTTTATTTTATTGATTTTTGAACAAGAAAGGCTATTATTGCCATTTTTAAGGTGCAAAAACACTTTTAACATTGGAAAGGTGCTATAGGGATTGGTGCAATTTTATGCTAGAAAACGAAGTTTACTCAGCGAATCAATCTATAGGTATATGTTGTGGCGTGTGCCAGACTGTTTACCATAGGGAGGTGGGACTGAGAAAGTTGGCTAGTGTTTGCTTGCATATTAATGTAATATATATGAATTTGAATTTATGAATTGAATAAAACTGTATATGTGATGGTATATATAGGCGCATGAGTGATTTTTAAAACTTTATGAATGCTTGAATGGTGGGGGTGTGAGTAACCCCATTTATCACTGACTGCAGCCAATTGAATTCATTTTATATTGAGTGGGCGCAAATCTACCTTGTCACGGACGGTTGCGGGGACGCAGGCGCGTCCTGGAACCGCCCGTGAAGAAAAGAACGATCGCACTCGATTCCTGCATCGATTGCGCCTCAGATCAATAGAACCAAGATTTGACGTGTAGTATCCCTATGCCTAGGAACAGCTGGGGGATCTGTCTTAGCTGAAGTGACAGCCTGGGGGGAAGGTGTTAACTAGCTTGGACATATTCCCTGTGGAAGGCACAATTCCCCTTTTGGTTCTGGGAACCAGGTGACACTTAGCTGATCTCATGGAGATGTTAATTAACCAAAGGATGCCTAGGTACAGCCAGGCAGGCTACGAATCCACGGGAGGTCTTGACACTTTGCTCCCTAGTAAAGATCAAAGGAAAGTCAGCTGTTAGCAGCTAGAACACCTCCTGAATTAACCTGAGGCTCATGGCATAATCCATAACTTCCCAGATCTGTAATATTTCTGGGGTTCCTGAGATGGCAGCTTAACCAAACGTGGGGGAAGTGTAGCATGAGCCCCGGTGCTGGTTCTGAGGAAGTTTCAGAACATTCTGAGGTAAGGACTTCCAGTTAGGCAGTTTGAAAATGCCCTGATGATACCACAGGGGTACCACCCCTCATGTCTGGTATCAGGGCGCTGGGTAAATCGAGACAGACCTGAAAATGTTAATAAATCTGCCCTGACCTGTACGGTTCTGTGAGATAGAGCCCATATATGGGTAGATATGATTTCTAGCCCCCAGGATAAGGGGAGGGCTCATCTCATCTTCTAAGGGGGTGTATGGCTCCCCGCCCTCACTCCCTCCTACTGAAGCAGGGGCATAAGAATGGCTGAGGACCCAAACTCAGTGTCCTCCACACTGAAACATCTTGAATTCATCACATGCCAGCTTGAGGATATGCTGGCATCCACCTGGTCTGAACTCTGAACTCAAATTGAAACCCAGAACTCTGTTTTCCCACAAAAAGGACATCTTTCAGGAACTAAGTATTTTTCTCCCTTCTTTTATTTTTTATACTGGCTATTACTGTCTTAATAATTGTGATTTTAATCATTGTCTGTATATATTAATTATTTATATTGCGTGAATAAACGACTTTCTCCAAGTCATTCACTGTCTGCTACCCTGCTTATCAGCACACACAGAACTGATCCCGGGTCTCTGAAGATACGCTACTGTTTGTTTGTTGTTGGCTAGACAGAATATCGTGTGTTTAACCGTTTTATTCGCAGGATTAGTCAGTTAATGGGCTCCACGGTCCCATGGTAACCGCGGTGGTGGCAGTACCCTGAACCAGTGGGTGAAGTTGTAATCACCCGTGTCTCACAGGCTCCCTTCTGAGTTGTCTGCGGCTAATTCTTAACGGTTCCTGCGCATTGACTGCGACCAGAGTTCGCACGATCTGTGCGCTGGCACCGTTTAGAAGGCTAAGTGCGGTCAGCCACTAGGGCTCCTGTGACATACCTGTTTACATTTTTTGGTGTAGAATAGATCATTTGAAGCGTACTGGAACAATGACATCAAAAGCAGATGCCACAGCGTGGTTATACTTTAGGAACATGGAGTCAAGGTTTAAGCAATCATTTGTCAGTCTGTTGAAATTGAGGATATTCCGAATGTACTGGGTTGAAACATCTTTCAAAGAATGGTATCCTATGAGATGTGTTTTATTGCTGGTGCTGTAAGAGAGAAGTGGATGGTGTGGTGGTCTGACCATGCCACTGGGTTGATTTCCATGTGTGATATTAAGTCCTGAGTGGAATATAAGATCCATAGTGTGTCCTTTCTTGTGAGTGGGGAGGTTGACAGCCTGCAAGAAAGGCTGATTCCTGAGAATAATAAAATTTAAGGGAGAAATGCACACAGTTTGAGCATAGCCACCTCCATATTGCTGCATTCATGTAGTGCATTAATAAAGAGTTTATTTGATCTTTTGATCAGGTTATCATAAAAAATAAAATTAGTTTTTTTTCCTGATGGTCATTTTGGTCATAGCTGGATTTATGCTTCTTCTGCTCCTTGTCCGTGTACAGCAGCCCCTCTATTTCAGAAACTGCCCTAAGCCTGGGCCTATGCCGACCTTTCCAGAAATCCGGTTTTGATTTTGGTAATGATGGGGGACTTTTACACTGCCTAAAAAATAGCTCTTCTAGGTAAATGGTCACATTTATAAAGAAGTGTTCAGATGCCCTTTTAGTAGTGCTCCAATCTAAACTGGCTGTTTAGCTCTATCAGTGACCCCATATCATGCAATCTTGATGGTAATCTTGTCCATTCTTACCACTACCATGTAGTATGCAGGCCTACCAAAGCAATATGTTTAAATTGTCCTTAAATGACATGGATGTTATAAGCATGGATAAGATTAGACAACCAATATTGTATAGCCTATGATCAGTTTAAATTCAACTTTGTATTTGGATATATACATTAACTACCTGTGGACCGACGCAGTTTAAATCTACGGCGGGCAGGTGGCGCTGCGGTTCTGACTCTACGTCCCATTCACCGCACGCCCCCGCCCGTCCCTGCCGCTCTCGCCGCTCTGTCCCCGCCGCAATGTGCTGCCTGCCGCCTCTATGACGGCAGAGCACTGTGAGCCGGGCAGGAGCTGTTTTCATTGGCTCCTGGCCCTGTCATTCCAGTAAGCCGTTCCCATTGGCTTACATTGAGTGATAGGGTCAGGAGCCAATGAAAGCGGCTCCTGACCGGCGCACAGCGCTCTGCTGTCATAGCGACGGCAGAGAGAGCAGCCTGCGGTGGGGACAGAGCGGCGTAACCGGTGGGAGCGGCGGATTTTAGCGGCGATTCATCGGGAAGCGGCAGTTTACTGTACCAGCACCCTCTGGTCCTTAAGGGGGCAGAGGGTGCTGGTACTGAAGTGGTTAATAGCAATTTTTTTAACTTTTTAATCAAGGACTCTTGAACTTTTAGTGATCTTTTGACGTCTTTTTGTCTATAAAAGTATGAAGAATTAGGCGAGGTTTATCAGATTTGAGGGTGGAGTCTAACTTTACCTATCTGATCTTCTAGAAAAGAGACTTCTTTTATGTATTCCACATACTCTGAGGTTTATTCAGCCATTATTTATATGTGTACATATGCATGAGTACACTCATGTGTGCATATGGTGTGTTCGCATGGTACATATGCAGGTACTAGCAGCTCTCTTGCAGGATTAGTTAGATGCACTATCTGCCCCAGGGAGGACATTAAGGCCCGGTTCACACTTGCGGTTTTGCAAAAACCGCACCGGATGTCCGGACCGCACCGGAGCCGGATCGGACCTGAACCGTACGGTTCCTGTCCGGATCCGGTCCGGTTGCATACGGTTTCCGTGCGGTATGAACACGGTTGCGGTCCGGATCCGGATTCTAAAAGAGATAACAACCTGTATAAAAACAAAAAAAAATGTTGGGGTCTGGGAGGTCAGCAGAAGGGGGACCTGTGGAATCAGGCCCTCCGCTGTTTAGCACTCACCTCCACCTCCAACATGCTGCCAACATCTCCAGCTCGTGCTGCTCCACTCCAAAATGGTTGCCCATGTGTCCCCGATACAATATCGCCGCAACAATCCTCATAGGAAGTGGGGTAGAACATCCGGATTTTTTGCCAGTGTGTTGTGCGCTCTCCGGTTCTCATTGGTTTCCATTGGCCGGATGGTGCAGTCCGGCTCCGCCCCGGATACGGCTGCCGGAGGAGCCGGACCAAAAAATAGCGCATGTTGGAACGGACACCGGAGTCCGGATCCGGTCCGGCTCCGGTCCGGACGAAACGGACACATGTGAACCCTGGCATAGACTTACATTGCTATGCCGTGCGTCCGTTTCGTCCGGCCAGCATGCGGTGCGGCTCCGGCACGGCTATTCCGGATAGCCACCGCTAATGTGAACCGGGCCTAAGGATATGTGCTCCTATTCCCTAGATAAGTTTCGATGCGCTGAATGCGTGCATGTTTGTGCTTTGCATGTTACAGGGCCAGAGTTAGGACACATACAACACTGGGCTACCTCTATGGTGTATGTGACTACGCAAGAGACTTTATTCTTGTAAAGAAGATCCTGCTTTTAACTGAGCTGTAGGGACAGCATTGATTGCTGCATGATTTTTGTAAGTGAATTCGCATGAGGATTTGCATGAGTGTGCGGAAGTTCATTTTGATGTTTTGCTGTTTTGCTTGCCACAACCATTCCAGCTCCTCCCCATTAAATCTACGAGTGTTTAAATGTCCTAGCTCAAGGTGAGGAGCCTTGATGTTGTGTTTTTAAAATGGTTAACAACCTCTGTTTACATATTACCTGTGTCTGCTGAGGACTGCTGAATTTCTGTGCTGACACAGCTAAGAGATCAAATTACACGTGTGATTAGTTGAAGATGAGGTGAAATTAGCTCTTCTCTCTAAAAAAACACACAGGGTGCATTTCTTTCTGTTTTCCATGTGCCCTGTGCAAGAGTTCAAATCCACTTTAAAAAAAAAAAAAAGAGAGAGAACTATAAACAATTCCAAGGTTTCACTTCTTTCTCTACTTTTACCGGATGTGAAAACATCAGAGGATGTATACTTTGCATGGCTCATTTTCTGACTACTAAGGCACGTTTCCATTTGTATTTGCTGAAATACAACTTTGTCATTTGACCATGAAAAAAACATGTTTTCTTGAGAAATATTTGCTGATTTTTTTTTCTTCCATGAAGGGTCATGCTTCAAAAAATCTCATTCATGAGAAATGTGTAAAACAATCAGAGAACTATAGTACATAAAGAAAGATATGAGTGAAAGGAGTATAAACAGTTGTTGTAAGGCTACTTTCACACTGAATGCTGCATTGCAACGGACAATATAAACCCATTGCAAACACAATGCAATTATATTGTAACAATATGCTCACATCTGCACGTTAGTGAGGTGGCATCCATCAGAATGATGCCAGGCATGCAGTGTAGTACCAGATGACATATGGGTTGATAGTTACAGTGAAGAGTACTTTATATGTAATGCATGCTTCATTTTATGCATGGTATCAGCATTATGCCCAATGGTGTAGCAATAGGGGTTGCAGAGGTCTCGACCGCATCAGGGCCCTGTAGGGTTCCTCCCTCAACCGCAGTATTAGTTCTTTATTGGTCCTGTGTGTGTAATGATCACTTCTATAGATACTTTAAATGATAATAATCTTTAAGACTGGATCCACACTATAAGCGCTTTTCTGAGCGCTTGCTGAGCACTTTTTTAAAAAATCACTCCCATTCATTTCCATTAAAATCGCAGTAAAAATCACGTTAAAATCATCGCTATCGTACAAATTGCATATGCGATGATTTTTACCGTGATTTTAAAGAAAGCGAATGGGAGTGAATTTTAAAAAGCACTCAAGCGCTCAGCAGTCACAAGCGCTCAGAAAAGCGCTTATTATAGTGTGGATCCAGCCTAACAAACTTTTCCCCATCCCCTTCTTCCTCTGGTTGTCCTTGGCAGGTTTTGGTGCACATTATCAATTGGTATGTATAGAGTGGGGTCACTGTGTAAATCTCGCACTGAAGCCCATAGCTCCTTAGCTACACCACTGATTATGACGCTTTCCCTACCAGTGCAATGAGGTTCTGTTTTTACAGGATGTAAAACACAACATCCTAATGTGAAACTAGTTTTATACTCTGCAGCATGATGATTACAAGGTACAGACCGATTGCAGCAGTAGAGTCCAGGCACAGTCCACACTATCTGATTAATCAGCACTATATTGGTGTAATCTTTATGTTCTCCCAGTGCTTGTATGTGCTTCCTCTGAGCACTTCAGTTTCCTACACGTCCCAAAACATACTAATAAGTTAATTAGGTTTCCCTTGGCCCTGCACTGTGGTATGAATTAGAATAAGATTGTGAATGGCAGCACTATGTAATAATAATAATAATAATAATAATAATAATAATAATGTCTTAACAATTGTCTCAGAAAGATTTTTTTTTGTTTGTGACAAGCTGTCTCAGCTTTAGTGCTACTTTATAAGTCAAGATTTCACAAAATACATTTAGGTCATTTGGTCATTTGTGAAGGAGAAAGTAGGTTGATGTATTGGTTGAGGTTTCAGGGGAGTTTTTGCAACTGTTCAAGACCTATTTTTATGCAAACCACCCTCCCCCTCCCCCTGACACGTACATGCAAAATGGACATCACAGAAATGTGGGCACCAGCATTAGCCAATAGTAGAATATTGGTAAAATTACTGATATTGTACTATTGGGCAGTGGTAATTCCGAAAGTAAAATATCATACATTTTACCGATATTGTTATTGCTAAACCTAACTGCATTATCACATGAGCCATCCCTTTACTGATGCCTAACCCTAACAGACCCCCCCCCCCCCACACCCCACACCCCACTGATGCTTATCCCTAACCAAACCTGCCTACCGATGCTTAACCCTAACCGACCCCCTACCAATGCCTAACCCTCACCAACCTCCTAACCAATACCTGACCCCAACCTTCCCCCAACCCACCGTTCCCTAATCATAACCCCTGCAAAATCCACAAAAACCTGCAAAACCTGTATAACCTGCAACATCCACAAAAAAACGGTGCCTCCTTTGCCGCTATACGCTATAAATATCTGGCATTGCAGAAGTATGGGCACCCCATATGCGCCCATGTTAATATCGGCCATTGATAGAAATTTGGGTGTATGAGGCACACAAACTTTCTTGGTGCCTCGGATGCCCAAATTTCCTCATTGGGGTTCTGACTGCCCACAAGGAGGGAGAATTATGCAGCCTGCATGTATGTCACTGACAACTAACTTAGAGTAATAATTGCTTTTATTAAATATTTTTATTAATATTATTATGACAAAAGGGAAAATAAATCACAATTAGTGTCATGCAGAGGGCAGAACTTCTAGGAACAGCCAACATCCTATGATAATATATCTGAATATCTCAGAATCATTAGAAGCTCTTGATATTTGGAGTTATGTCACTGCCAAGTCCTGACATCTGGCTGACTGGGTAAAATGCTTGTAATTAATAATAATAATTGTCTTATAACAGAAAATGTGTAGTGATAATGGGCTGACGAGAAGACACTCCATCTTGGTTGTCACAGAGAATACAACACAAAATTGCGTTTAATTAACTTGTCAATTAGGATGTGTTCAAGGCGGGTTATTTTGAGTTTGTCAATCATCGTGTGGCAAGTGCTCAGAGCTACACCTGTTTCTGTGTTACCTGACTAGACCTATCTGTCATTGCTCTGTACATAACAAGTTCAGTTATTCAGGTGAACTAGCAGGAAGTGTACTGTAACACTAATGAGATATGACAACTAAGCAAAGGCTCTAGGGTCTAAACTTTATTTAAGGCAGCTAGTAATGCTATTCATTTCAGTGGCTTTTTTATACACACAGAATAAAACCTGCATTACAGCATTTAAAATATACAAATAATATTGAATAGTGATTATGTGTTACAGCATAATCAACTTATAAACCTACACATGCAAAAATGTCAATATATGTCAGCAGTAAGGGGGTAATGTAAGGATTATACATACGCTGAACTTCAAACATTTTACTGAATAAATTAAGAAAATTGGTATGATAAATAAGGGACAGAGCTAGATGTGGATATATTCGTATGTGTGACAATGAGATCTATTCACTAAATATTGGTAAATCTTATCTGTGCAGATAACAATTGCAAATAGCATGATGGACATTATACAAGCAGTGTGTGTGCTGTGTATGTAAAGGCACGTATCTACTACACTATTTTCACTGTAATTTTTCCAACAACCGACACTTTTTTTAGCGATGAGAGATTGTTTCTGCACTCTCGCAACGTGGGTACAGGCACGCAATTACACTAACAAAGTTTGGCGATACACACCGATAATGACCGTCAATACGGATCTGATCTTTAAGATCCCGCACAAAGTACCGTGATCACTTGTCTTCCCGTTTCCGCCCGTCGTGTGCCATCGCATGTTTTCACAGGTAGGAAGATGGATCGGGGAACCTCGTTCATCGGGAGGCATCGCTGTGAAGTTCCCTCATCCATCTTCAAGTGAATATTGAGCTTAACAGGTGTTGGACTATTTGCGCACATGCGATTTACCAATATTTTGTGAATATACTCCAACGTTGTAAAAATACATGCATTGCTTCCCATAATTATTCATACCCTGCCCTGGCAAATTTTGACTTAAAGTGACTTTTATTTAACCAGCAAGTATTTTTATTGACGGGAAATGACATAGGTGTCTCCCAAAAGATCATAAGACCATGTACAATAGGCAATATTGTGGAAAAAAAAAACATTTCTCAGCTTTTACTTACATTTGAGCAAAAAGTGTTGCGTCCAAAATTATTCATACCCTTCACAAACTGTCACAGTCAGTGGGAAAATTCAAAGTTCTATACCATTCCAAATAGCCCAAGCTGTTCTAAAGCATCTTCATTACCCTGATTAATTGGGAACAACTGTTTTAATCAACTCAACAGGTGAAAAACAGCAGATCTCTGCAATTGGTTTGTGGACTGTCATGGTTATGACAAAGGAGCTCAGTGAGGAGCTGCGGCTGCGCATTGTGGCTGCTCACAAGTCAGGAAAGAGCTACAAGGCCTTTTCTAAATGTTTTCAAGTTCCAGTGGCTACAGTGCAAGATGATCTGTACTGTGGAAAATCTCAGAGGACGTGGGTGGAAGCCAAAGGTGACACCTGTGCTGGCCATGGGGATAGTGAGAGAGGTGAAAAAGAATCAGAGGAGCACCACCAAGGCCATCCTGGTAAATTTGAGCTCTGCTGGTGGCAATGTCTCAAAACAGACAATCCAGCAGACACTGCACAGTGCACACTGCTGGGTTCCACGGATGCAGACCAAGGAGGACACCACTTCTCCAGATAACGCACACAAAAGCTAGCTTGGCCTTTGCAAATGCTCATCTGGGCAAAGAAGAAGACTTCTGGTCTTCTGTGTTATGGTCAGATGAAACAAAAATTGAATTGTTTGGTTACAATGATGTCTCCTTCATTTGGCGTAAAAAAAGGAGAAGCCTTTAATCCAAAGAACACCATCCCCACTGTCAAACAAGGTGGTGGGAACCTAATGCTTTGGGGGTATTTTTCTGCCAATAGACCAGGAAACCTAATCACAGTAAACAGCACTATAAAAAAGAGCAATACATGAGTAGAGATGTCGCGAAACTCCGATTTTCGGTTCGCGAACCCTATTCGCGAACCTTTGTGGAAAGTTCCGTTCGCGAAAAAGTTCGCGAACCGCAATTCACTTTAATGGGGAGGCGAACTTTAAAATTTAGAAACATTTCTACTGGCTGGAATAATGATAGGAAGCATGTTTCAAGAGTTCTGATTCCTCCCTCCTCCCTCCACCTTCCACTCTTCACCTCTTATCCTTCTACCTCCTCCCTCCTCCTCCCTTCTACCCTTCTACCTATTCCTTAGAAGAGAATAGAGATGAATCGACCTGGCTATCTGGGGTTCTCTTTGGACAACTGTTGAACACAAAAGACAAGGCCATGCCTGGCTACATATCCGTAAGCAGTGGCTGGAAGGTGCCATGGTTAAGGGCTCTGCCTCTGACACAGGAGACCAGAGTTCAAATCTCAGATCTGTCTGTTCAGTAAGCCAGCACCTATTCAGTAGGAGACCTTAGGCAAGTCTTCCTATCACTGCTATCTTGTCTAATTTTTCTCTTGACAACTGTTGAACACAAAAGGCAAGGCCATGTCTGGCTACATATCCATAAGCATGGCTGGATGGTGTAATGGTTAAGGGCTCTGCCTCTGACACAGGAGACCAGGGTTCGAATCTCGTCTCTGTCTGTTCAGTAAGCCAGCACCTATTCAGTAGGAGACCTTAGGCAAGTCTTCTTAACACTGCTACTGCCTATAGAGCGTGCCCTAGTGGCTGCAGCTCTGGTGCGTTGAGTCTGCCAGGAGAAAAGCGTGATATAAATGTTATTTGTCTTGTCTAATTTTTCTCTTGCATTGAGCATAAATGGGACATGCTAGGCTAGTTTCAGCTACTTTCAGCTACTTTCAGCTACTTTCCGCTACTTTCAGCTAGTAGTGTTGGTGGTATAATGGATATGTTAGTTACCTACTCATACACTGAGACCTGGGTTCAAATCCCAGCCACGGTATGTAAGCTGTTTTTTGAAATACTGGAATTCCCTGGCAGATGAGACCCTCCTCCCTCCGGTAGGAGGGAATAGGTAGAAGGGTAGGAGGGAGGAGAAGCCCACAAGAGGTTAATTAAAATCTCCCTAGTAGAGTGTGTAGCAGCTGTCCCTTAACTAATTAGTATAGGCAGACGAGTGAGTCAAATGGCTCACTCCTCATGCCTTGTATAAGGGGGGGGTGGGGCTCCACCAGTGATTGCAGTCTGATTGGCAACAATGTGCCTGCTGACTGCTATGTAGAAGGTCAAAGTTTTGCTCAATAGAGCATTATGGGGCGAATCGAACTTCCAGGAAAGTTCGCCTTTGGCAGGCGAACGCGAACCACCGAAGTTCGCCTGGAACCGTTCGCCGGCGAACCGTTCGGGACATCTCTATAGATGAAGATTCTCAACGACAACATCAGGCAGTCTACAGAGAACCTTGGCCTTGGGGACCAGTGGACATCAGCATGACAATAACCCAAAACACACAGCAAAAGTCGTGAAGAAATGGTTTGCAGACAAAAACATTAACATTTTGGAGTAGCCCAGCCAGAGTCCTGACTTAATCCAATTGAGAATCTATGGCAGAAGCTAAAGATCAGGTTGATGGACCAGGAAACCTAACCACAGTAAACAGCACCATAAAAAAGAGCAACACATGAGGATTCTCAACAACAGCAGGCAGTCTACAGAGAAACTTGGCCTTGGGGACCAGTGGACACTTCAGCATGACAATAACCCAAAACACACAGCAAAAATGGTGAAGAAATGGTTTGCAGACAAAAACATTAACATTTTGGAGTGGCCCAGCCAGAGTCCTGACTTAAATCCAATTGAGAATCTATGGCGGAAGCTAAAGATCAGGTTGATGGCAAAAATACTCTCCAACCTGAAAAATTTGGAGCTCATTGCTAAAGATGAATGGGCAAAAATACCTGGGGAGACCTGCAAAAAGCCTGGACACTTTTTGTTCAAATGTAAATAAAAGCTGAGAAATGTTTTTTTTTCCACAATAATTCCTCTTGTACATCGTCTTATTATCTTTTGGGAGACACCTATGTCATTTCCCTTTAAAAAAAATTACTTGCTGGTTGAATAAAAGTGACTTTTTTTCTTATTTTATCTAAAAATCATGTTAAGGCTATAAATACCTGGTCTCCTACAATATTCCAGCTTTAAAAGGAATGCCCCCTGTCCAGATAATCATCTTAATCTCTCCACGACTTTCCTAGTCGCAAAATATGCTACCAGGAAGAGAACAGGAAGAAGCAGGGCTGTTCTCAGTAGCTCAGCGTCTCTCAGTGCAGACGGACGTCAGTCTCCGCCCCCTTCTAATTTATGCCACCTGCCAATGCTGGCTCCAGAGACTGTGAGATGTCTCACAGCAGCAGCTTCTGTCAGCAGCTTCTCGGCATGAGACAAGCTGAAGCTGCATCCCTTCAGGAACCTGTGTATTCCAAATGTACAGTATGTGTATGCAAATAGGGTGAGATATATACAGAGGTAGACTTGGTAAACATAAAACAAAGCTTTTGCAAAGTCGTTTGTGTGCTTTTTTTTATGTTTGCCACGTCCATCTCTATAAATCTCACCCCCTTTTCATACACATACATTTGGAATACACAGGTTCATGAAGGTCTGCAGCTTCAGCTTGTCTCATGCTGAGAAGCTGCTGACAGAGGCTTCTGCAGTGAGATGTCTCACAGCCTCTGAAGCCAGCCTTGGAGGGCGGCATAAATTAGAAGGGGGCGGAGACTGATGTCCATCTGCACTAAGAGTCGCAGAGCTACTGAGAACAGCCCTGCTTCTTCCTGTTCTCTTCCTGGTAGCATATTCTGCGACCAGGAAAGTCGTGGAGAGATTAAGATGATTATCTGGACAGGGGGCATTCCTTTTAAAGCTGGAATATTGTAGGAGACCAGGTATTTATTCAGGGATGGTCGTAGTGAGCCAACTTTGCTACGCTGGAACTACGCGTAGTTTTACGCAGTTACGCTTCGCCAAACTACGGCTTCGAAGTCAAATATTCGCTTTGTATGCATTTCGTAGACTACGCTTAAAATATGCAATTACACGTAGTGCAAAGCATATTGTATGCGGACGCTTATGCCATTATGCGGAAAAATGTACGCATTCATTCCTCTGCAAGTGCTTGTACCAGGAACTCTTCTATGCGTACATTCCCCTTTCCAATGTGTAATTTTGTAAGCATACAATCGTACAATCGTACGCGGTAAAATAGACACGAATAAGGCATTCGTAGATTACTTCGCAATACACATTTGAAATACGCGTAGGGGGCATAAACTACGTGTAACGGTACTTCGCTACGCGTAAAATCGTAAGCGTAGTTTTGAAACTTCGCCTGCGAACTACGATGCCTAGATGCAAACTACAATGCGTAAATTTGCACTGGCGTAGTTTCTGCCCATCCTTGGTATTTATAGCCTTAACATGATTTTTAGATAAAACAAGAAAAAAAAAGTCACTTCAGATTCTCTTACCAGGGGTGGTTTGCCTGATCTGTGCTGCGTGGACTCTCCAGCCCGCAGCACAGATCAGGATAGAGCCAGGGCGATCAGACTTACCCCCTTTTTTCCCCACTAGGGGGATGTCTTCCTGGGGGGGTCTGATCGTCGCCGGCTTGCTGGGCTTTGCGGGGGGCTCTTCAAAGCCCTCCGCAGCGTTTTCGGTGCTCCGTCCCTCTCCCTCCCTTTCCCTCCCCCTGTGAGCGTATTGTAGGATAGGCTTCAGCCTATCAAATGACGGCGATCCCCGGCCAATCAGAGGCCGGGGATCGCCTATCTGCCCTACGGCGCTGCTGCGCAGCAGCGCCGTATGATGTAAACAGCGGGGATTTCTTCTCCGCGTGTTTACATTTTGCCGGCGAGCCATGAAACACCCTCCATGAACTGACATGGAAAGGCCGCTCAATTGAGCGGCCGTTTCTATGGTAACCCACTTAAGACCTGCTGACGCCTATTGGCGTTAGCTGGTCCTTAAGTGGTTAAGTCAAAATTTGACAGGGGTATGAATAATTATGGGCAGCACTGTACTAAAGAAAATATTTATTACAGAAATGTGTGAAAAGCAGGTCTATACTAGTGTTGGGCGAACAGTGTTCGCCACTGTTCGGGTTCTGCAGAACATCACCCTGTTCGGGTGATGTTCGAGTTCGGCCGAACACCTGACGGTGCTCGGCCAAACCGTTCGGCCATATGGCCGAACTAAGAGCGCATGGCCGAACGTTCCCCGAACGTTCGGCTAGCGCTGTGATTGGCCGAACGGGTCACGTGGTTCGGACCCGAACGCGCTCTGATTGGCCGAACGGTCACGTGGTTCGGGTAAATAAATACCCGAACCACGTCATATCTCCGCCATTTGTCTGTGGGTTTAGCTTTGGGTAGGCAGGCAGGGTAGTTCGCGCTCCAGCCACGCTAGCCAGGGTCCCCCCTGTCATTGTGTCACTGCTGGGAACAGTAGTACACCGCTTGCTCAGCCACACTATATAGCATTCTGTTTACTGCCACTCTGTGTACCTCGCTCAGCCACACTATATAGCATTCTGTTTACTGCCACTCTGTGTCTGCTGGGAATAGTAGTACACCGCTTGCTCAGCCACACTATATAGCATTCTGTTTACTGCCACTCTGTGTACCTCGCTCAGCCACACTATATAGCATTCTGTTTACTGCCACTCTGTGTCTGCTGGGAATAGTGGTACACCGCTCGCTCAGCCACACTATATAGCATTCTGTTCACTGTTCTGTGTCTGCTTGGAATAGTGGTACACCGCTCGCTCAGCCACACTATATAGCATTCTGTTTACTGTTCTGTGTCTGCTGGGAATAGTGGTACACCGCTCGCTCAGCCACACTATATAGCATTCTGTTTACTGTTCTGTGTCTGCTGGGAATAGTGGTACACCGCTCGCTCAGCCACACTATATAGCATTCTGTGCACTGTTCTGTGTCTGCTGGGAATAGTGGTACACCGCTCGCTCAGCCACACTATATAGCATTCTGTTCACTGTTCTGTGTCTGCTGGGAATAGTGGTACACCGCTCGCTCAGCCACACTATATAGCATTCTGTTTACTGTTCTGTGTCTGCTGGGAATAGTGGTACACCGCTCGCTCATCCACACTATATAGCATTCTGTTCACTGTTCTGTGTCTGCTGGGAATAGTGGTACACCGCCCGCTCAGCCACACTATATAGCATTCTGTTCACTGTTCTGTGTCTGCTGGGAATAGTGGTACACCGCTCGCTCAGCCACACTATATAGCATTCTGTTCACTGTTCTGTGTCTGCTGGGAACAGTAGTACACCGCTCGCTCAGCCAGAGTATATAGCATTGTGTTTACTGCCACTCTGTGTACACCGCTCAGCCAGACTATATACCATTGTTTACTGACACTCTGTGTACACCGCTCAGCCAGACTATATACCATTGTTTACTGACACTCTGTGTACACCGCTCAGCCAGACTATATACCATTGTTTACTGCCACTCTGATTCTGCTGGGAACAGTAGTACACCGCTCGCTCAGCCAGACTATATAGCATTGTGTTTACTGCCACTCTGTGTACACCGCTCAGCCAGACTATATACCATTGTTTACTGACACTCTGTGTACACCGCTCAGCCAGACTATATACCATTGTTTACTGAAACTCTGTGTACACCGCTCAGCCAGACTATATACCATTGTTTACTGCCACTCTGATTCTGCTGGGAACAGTAGTACACCGCTCGCTCAGCCAGACTATATACCATTGTTTACTGACACTATATAGCAGACTATATAGCATTGTGTGTACACCGCTCAGCCAGACTATATACCATTGTTTACTGACACTCTGTGTACACCGCTCAGCCAGACTATATACCATTGTTTACTGCCACTCTGATTCTGCTGGGAACAGTAGTACACCGCTCGCTCAGCCAGACTATATACCATTGTTTACTGACACTCTGTGTACACCGCTCAGCCAGACTATATACCATTGTTTACTGCCACTCTGATTCTGCTGGGAACAGTAGTACACCGCTCGCTCAGCCAGACTATATACCATTGTTTACTGACACTATATAGCAGACTATATAGCATTGTGTGTACACCGCTCAGCCAGACTATATACCATTGTTTACTGACACTCTGTGTACACCGCTCAGCCAGACTATATACCATTGTTTACTGCCACTCTGATTCTGCTGGGAACAGTAGTACACCGCTCGCTCAGCCAGACTATATACCATTGTTTACTGACACTCTGTGTACACCGCTCAGCCAGACTATATACCATTGTTTACTGCCACTCTGATTCTGCTGGGAACAGTAGTACACCGCTCGCTCAGCCAGACTATATACCATTGTTTACTGACACTCTGTGTACACCGCTCAGCCAGACTATATACCATTGTTTACTGCCACTCTGATTCTGCTGGGAACAGTAGTACACCGCTCGCTCAGCCAGACTATATACCATTGTTTACTGACACTATATAGCAGACTATATAGCATTGTGTGTACACCGCTCAGCCAGACTATATACCATTGTTTACTGCCACTCTGATTCTGCTGGGAACAGTAGTACACCGCTCGCTCAGCCAGACTATATAGCATTGTGTTTACTGCCACTCTGTGTACACCGCTCAGCCAGACTATATACCATTGTTTACTGACACTCTGTGTACACCGCTCAGCCAGACTATATACCATTGTTTACTGAAACTCTGTGTACACCGCTCAGCCAGACTATATACCATTGTTTACTGCCACTCTGATTCTGCTGGGAACAGTAGTACACCGCTCGCTCAGCCAGACTATATACCATTGTTTACTGACACTCTGTGTACACCGCTCAGCCAGACTATATACCATTGTTTACTGCCACTCTGATTCTGCTGGGAACAGTAGTACACCGCTCGCTCAGCCAGACTATATACCATTGTTTACTGACACTCTGTGTACACCGCTCAGCCAGACTATATACCATTGTTTACTGCCACTCTGATTCTGCTGGGAACAGTAGTACACCGCTCGCTCAGCCAGACTATATAGCATTGTGTTTACTGCCACTCTGTGTACACCGCTCAGCCACACTATATAGCATTGCGTACTCTGCCAGTCAGTGTGTATATTGCTGGGATCAGTAATACTCCACTCACCGTCAACCACTATATGAGCTCAACATGAGTTCCCCAGAGACCTCCGCTGTGAGCAGCACTCCCAACAACAGCAACAGCCAACGCCCCACGCAAGCTATAACATCCACCCCAGCAGCCAGTGGTCAGCAGCAGCCCTCCCCGGAGGAGAACGTTGTGTCCATCAGTCCGTCGCCAGAGCGATTAATGAGGGCTGCCATTGAGGAGATGATGGGGCCTGATGTGGAGGAGGAGGTCTGGCTCAGGCCAGCATCCCAAGTTAATGTTGAGGACGATGAGGGGTCTGTGTCTGGGGATGTTGGGGTGGCAGAGGTGGTGGGTGGGTCAGACTCAGGAGAAGAGTTGTATGATGAGGATGATGATCGGGACCATCTGTATGTGCCTCAGAGTCCGACCCCGGAAAACATGTTGTATCGTGTGTTTAGGTACTAAAATCTGCGTTCCCTCCCAGTAGTGTTGGGCGAACAGTGTTTGCCACTGTTCGGGTTCTGCAGAACATCACCCTGTTCGGGGTGACTATATAGCAGACTATATAGCATTGTGTTTAATGCCACTCTGTGTACACGGCTCAGCCACACTATATAGCATTGTGTTTACTTCCACTCTGTGTCTGCTGGGAACAGTAGTACACCGCTCACCCGCCACTGTATAGCATTGTGCTCTGTGTCACTGCTGACAATAGTGGTACACCGCTCACCCACCACTGTATAGCATTTCTGTACTGCCACTGTACTGCTGCCAGTCAGCGTGTACTTTAAGGATAAGTGAAATGAGGAAGAAATCCGGTGAAAGAGGGAGGGGCAAGGGAAGAGGTGTTTCCCCTGACGGTTCACGTACAGGCCACAGGGGAGCACCCAAGAAAACCCACTCAATACTGCCCATGTTGTCCAGGACAACAACCCTCACAGATCCAAAAGAACAGGACCAGATAATTACTTGGATGACCTCTCAAGCGTCCAGCAGTGGGTTAAGCAGCACCAGCACATCACGCACGAGGTCCGAGTCCTCAGCCAGTTAAAGTCTGGGCTTTCTTTGAAGACTGCACTGAGGATGTTACCATGGCGATTTGCAAGGTGTGCAAGACCCGCCTGAGCAGGGGGAAAAGTATTAACAACCTCTCCACCACCAGCATGAGCCGCCACATTCTATCCAAACATCCCACTCTGTGGGCAAACGCGGCAGGACAGGGTACCACCAGCAACACTGCCTCCCTTGGGTTCACCAGACTCACCACCAGACCCGCCTCAGCAGCAGCAGTAGCCCAGCCATTGCGTGGTTCACAACATTCACAAACATCAGACGATGCTGACACTGTCACTTTCCGGACTAGTGCTCTTGAGGTCTCCCAGTGTTCATCAAACACAACAACCAACAGCCCTTCGGTGTGCAGCGCTACGGTTGAGTTGTCTGTCTCTGAGATGTTTGAGCACAAGAGGAAATTGCCAGCAAATGACCCCCGGGCCGTGGCAGTAACAGCCAGCCAGCATAGCCAAGCTTCTGGCCTGCGAAATGCTGCCATATCGAGTGGTGGAGACAAACAGCTTCAAGGGCATGATGTCAGTGGCCATCCCACGTTACGTTGTTCCCAGCCGCTACCACTTTGCGCGCTCTGCAGTGCCTGAGTTGCATGAGCACGTGGTCAGCTAAATAACCCGAAGCTTGAAGAATGCCGTTGCCTGCAAGGTTCACCTCACCACTGACACCTGGACGAGTGCGTTCGGCCAGGGTCGATACATCTCCCTTACCGCGCACTGGGTGAACCTTGTGGAGCCTGGCAGCGATTCCTCACCTGCTACGGCGCGGGTGTTGCCCACGCCGCAAACAGCTGGATAACAACAGCAGCACCTACCTCTCTGACTCCTTCTCCTCCAACGCATCTCAAAGCTGTACCTCATCCGGAAATGCTAACCCAGCACCAGCAGCAGTAGGATCGTGGAAGCAGTGCAGCACAGCTGTTGGCATGCGTCAGCAAGCGTTGCTGAAGCTGATCTGCCTTGGGGATAAGCAGCACACAGGGGAGGAAATTTGGAGGGGAATAAAGGAACAGACGGATTTGTGGCTGGCACCGCTGGACCTGAAACCGGGCATGAAGCTAGACACCTGGCACGAACTGGCAATGTACGCAATAGAGGTGCTGGCTTGCCCGGCAGCCAGCGTTATGTCGGAACGCTGTTTCAGTGCTGCCGGAGGCATCATCACAGATCGGCGTATCCGCCTCTCCACAGAAAATGCAGACCGTCTGACTCAAATTAAAATGAATCAATCCTGGATTGGAAACGACTACGCAACACTCCTGGACCCCAACCAAGTAACATGACCGATGAACATCTGGGATGGTTTAGCGTTTCCGGTCCCTGTTTATTGAACCTCTCATCTGTATTACATTTATGACTGCATGGCGGCAAAAAGCATTGCTGCTATATCCGCACGCTTTTTGTCCTCATGCAAGGCCTGGGTTGTTGTGTCTCACAAAGCGTGGCCTTCTCCTCCTGCGCCTCCTCCTGTTCCATCACGTGTGCTGCTGCTGCTGCTGCTGCTGCTGGGTTACCGTTGCCGCGTGGTCCCTGTTTATGGAACCTCTTATCTTTATTACATTTATGACTACATGGCGGTACAAAGCATGCTATCCGCACGCTTTTTGTCCTCATGCAAGGCCTGGGTTGTTGTGTCTCACAAAGCGTGGCCTTCTCCTCCTGCGCCTCCTCCTGTTCCATCACGTGTGCTGCTGCTGCTGCTGCTGCTGGGTTAGCGTTGCCGGTCCCTGTTTATGGAACCTCTTATCTTTATTACATTTATGACTACATGGCGGTACAAAGCATGCTATCCGCACGCTTTTTGTCCTCATGCAAGGCCTGGGTTGTTGTGTCTCACAAAGCGTGGCCTTCTCCTCCTGCGCCTCCTCCTGTTCCATCACGTGTGCTGCTGCTGCTGCTGCTGCTGGGTTAGCGTTGCCGCGTGGTCCCTGTTTATTGAACCTCTTATCTTTATTACATTTATGACTACATGGCGGTACAAAGCATGCTCTCCGCACGCTTTTTGTCCTCATGCAAGGCCTGGGTTGTTGTGTCTCACAAAGCGTGGCCTTCTCCTCCTGCGCCTCCTCCTGTTCCATCACGTGTGCTGCTGCTGGGTTAGCGTTGCCGCGTGGTCCCTGTTTATTGAACCACTTATCTTTATTACATTTATGACTGCATGGTGGTACAAAGCATGCTATCCGCACGCTTCTTGTCCTCATGCAAGGCCTGGGTTGTTGTGTCTCAAAGCGTGGCCTTCTCCTCCTGCGCCACCCTCCTCCTGTTCCATCACGTGTGCTGCTGCTGGGTTAGCATTACCGGTCCCTTTTCCTGGAACCTCTTATATGTATTACATTTATGACTGCATGCCGACAAAAAGCATGTTACCTGTGCAAAGAAAACAGACATTTCCCGCATTTAAAAGACAGTTTTCCCTTTGAAACTTTAAAATCGATTTTCTCAAAAACTATAAGCTCTTTTTGCTAAATTTTTTTTTCCTCTTGTACCCACTCCCAAGGTGCACATACCCTGTAAATTTGGGGTATGTAGCATGTAAGGAGGCTTTACAAAGCACAAAAGTTCGGGTCCCCATTGACTTCCATTATGTTCGGAGTTCGGGTCGAACACCCGAACATCGCGGACATGTTCGGCCTGTTCGGCCCGAACCCGAACATCTAGATGTTCGCCCAACACTAGTCTATACTATGTAATAAAACCCTAATGTCGCTGTGTCTAACTGTCCCTGTGTCCGTGTTTCTTGCTACTGCGCATGTGATCAGCACGGACAGCCGTTAGGACAGGAGGACGAAGCCAGGGAGCCAGGAGGACGGGTGCACGCGTGGTGGACTATTGCGCTCATGCGTGTCGGAGGGGTGCGCGCGCATGCACACTGAATGGCGGTGGTGGCAGCGGTGGGAGTTAGACCTAGAGGCTAAACAAGCTAAGGTCCAGGGGCGGAGCTTGGGGGGGTGGGGTAGGACATGTGCCCCCTAAGGGCGCCCAGCCGTGCAGTGTGCTTTTTTTTTTTTTTTATTCTCCCAGACCAGTACCTCGCTTAGCTGGGCTGGCCGGGATCTCCCTGTCAGTGACATCACGGGGGGCCGGGCCGCCAGCCGGGGCATGATTGCCACACAGCTTACAAAGCCGACAGACTCCAGAGTCCAGTTCTGCCCCTTGTCTCAGCCAGCCAATTGTCGCCCAGCCTCTTTCCTTCCCAGCCTCCCCTACTGTCCCCCCCAGGTCAGGCTCCACCCCCTCTGTTTACCTCAACAGGCATGGACGTGCATCGAGCTGCCAGCAAAGTTACAGAGAGAATTAGAGAGCAGCTAATTAGTGGAGCCCAGCAGTGCAGCGTTCCAGCATAGGAAGGTTTGATCTCTGCACTCATCTCTCTTCTCTTGCCTGTAGTTGCTGGCTGCGTTGTTGTAACCCATCCCCCCCAGCCCTCTGCCTGTCATTCAGTGTTCCTGTCAGCCTTCTTGTCTGCTGGGACATGCTGCTGAGTGAGCTCACAGTGCATCATCATGGAAGATGAGGAATTTATTGCAGACCCCACTCATAGTCCTTGTGTAGCAGAAGTAATGTCTGGTCACTACTGCTGATCTGCATACATGCTCCCTCTGAGCAGCTGTGACATGTTCGTTTTTAGTGTTAGTTTAATCTTTCCTCCTGACACCATTTCCTCTTCTTTATTTCTCTCTTAACACTAATGGTGGCCATACATCTGTAGATTTGGTGGCTGATCTACCATCTGATTTGATAATTATCGAATTGGATGAAAATCTGTGCCGGGAAAAGCATGCTCGCTCGACGATGAGACCGTATCGTTCGGACATGCTGGAAAATCTCAGGCTGATCGGGTGCGTGTCGGTAATGGCTTGTGATGATCGCAAGCAATAAATGCGATGGAAACCCCGAACCACTGTCCTCCCCTAATGTACATGTACCCCCCCCCCCCCTTGATGCCCCGTGCATTTATGCTTTTCCTGTCTTGTGTCCGATACTAAGTCTGCACTCCTCTTCCGGATTTGCGCCCCACGTGGTTGCCAGCATATTGTATGCAGGGCGCGTGTGTGATGTCATGTTATAACACTGGCAGCCGAGTCCGGAAGAGGAGTACAGACTTAGCAGTGGACACAAGACAGGTAAAGTATAACTCTACGGGACATGGGGGGGGGGGGGGGGACATGTACATCAGAGGAAGACAGCGGCCAAGGTGGCGACACAAGGCTGGTTGCCAAAAGATTTAAAGCTCAAACTGATCGGGAATTAGTCTGTGGTTTATGGCGGCCAACAGATCTCTCTCCGATCCGGCCAACAGATCTCTCTGCGATCAGAGAGAGATCTGTCTGTTGATCGACTGGCCACCAAAATCTGGCTAGATGTATGGGTACCTTTAGGGCTGGTTTCCATTATGCTGGCATGCGTCTGGCGAGACACACACCGGAGCTTGCACTGATGTGAGTACACACCAGAATCCCTGCAGCCCGGCCATGCATGGCTATAGAGATTCAGATGCATGCAACAGAAAACTGCAGCATGCCTACCAGAATCGCACCAGCAAGCAGTTCGGACAGCATGCAGGTGTCTGAATAGGCAGCGTTTCCCAGTCCAGCTCGCATGTGGGCAAACGCTGAGTATTTCGCTGTGGAAATGGGCCCTTAGCAGGCACTAGTTCAAAGAAGCCTGAGATGAGACACGCGTGTGCTCATTTATACTTACCTGGGGCTTCCTCCAGCTTAGTCCATTGGCTCCCTCACTGTCACTATGATCTTCCGCTGCTGGTAATCAGACTACTGCCCATATCTGGCCCTGGCTGCTCGCCTCCTTGATCGTGCTCCTGTGGCGATGAGTGTTTTGCCCCTGCATAGTTAGTTAAGGCTTATGACAGGGCTTCTGGCCACGTGAACGCAACCAAGGAGGCATGCGACCAGGTCCATACATGTGCAGTAGTTCTCTAGTTCCTGGCTGGCTCAGTCAGTGTAATATTACCTGGTCCATGCGCCCGCGGCACTTCCGGGTCTCAGGCGGCTCACGCCCCCACGTGGTGATGCATGTGCGAGCACAGACTGGGGGTCGCAGAAGTAGGGCAGCTGTGTGCCCCCACTATGCTATGAGACGCCGCGCTAGTAGGAAGTGCTCAGGAGCTGATTGGCCAGTCGCAGCTAGGCTGCTGATTGGTGCAGGGAAGGTATTTAGGGTTGCTCCTTTGCCATTTCAAACTGCCCGTGAAAGCATTAGCTTCTGCTAAGTGGGTGTGATTACTCCTATTGGATTATCTGGTTACCGACCTTGCCTGTTATTTGACTTCTCTTTTTTTTTTCCAATTAAGTTTTTATTGATAATATCAATCATGAATTAAAACAAACATTCAGTACAATACTGTTAGTGAACTGGTAACAACTTGCATTTTTATCCTAAATAGCTCACAGACACATAGCATACATAGTATTCTAGATACTTTGGTTTACATTCTCCGAAACTGGGTTGGAGTATGAAGTTGGTGCAAGATGATGCGTTTGTTGTGCACTCTTAAGCGTACCTCTTGTTTGCTACGTGAAAGCTTAGTTTCTGGTAGATTAGGAGGCCCGGAAAAAGATGACCTCCTGTGTTCTTGTAGTTCTAAGGGCCTTGGGGTAGGGGTTGACGTTGGTCTGGGGGTAGGGTTAGGTGGGAGGGGTGGTGAGTAGATTTGATGCTAGTTTAGTTTCAGGTTCGAATTATACTCTGTTCACTTTTCATGACCACTCTGGGTGGAGCAGAGTATACTAAATTAGTTTATGGGACTAAGTTCCCTGGTCTGTGGGGGGAGGGGGGAAGATAGGGGGAAGGATGGGGTTTGTTAGCTATTTTTGTATCTGCTTTTGGGCAGGTTACATGGGGATCTTGTCCTGGATGTTTGTTCGTGTTGACTTTCACGATTTCTATTAATAATTAAAAGTTGAGTTCTGAGGTCATCTTTGCACCAAGTTCTACTGAGGAGAGTCTTATATTTCATTTATTAAGGCTAATTTGGCAAGTAAATACTACATAACAGTGTAGAGATTGCCTTACTACGTATAACATATAACATCATAAGTTTTAACAGTCAGATTCAAACTCAAGTACCACCTGTAGGGGTAAGGGATGTGGAGGAGGGGTCAAAGGGTAATAACATTTACTCAGTGCTGGTTAATTGAGTGCTACTCTTATGGGATCAATATTGGATTCACTTTTTATTGGTAGCTCCAATGGGAAGGAAGCTCAAAGCTAAATTTATGGTGTGAGGCTCCTACTCGAAGGCTTTGTTCCAACCTCAAGTTGTTTTGTACTAGGTTCTTAATGTGTTCCATCTGAATTTCCTCTGGAGATTTCCATGCGGCTAGGATTAAGTGTCTCGCAGCTAGAAGGATATGACAGATCACTGGCTGTGTAGCTTCTTCTAACTCATTTAGGCCGATGTTTAGAAGGGCTAGTTGTGGAGTTAGTGTGAAGGGATTGGGTAATATTGAGCTGATTAGTTGTTCAATCTTAGACCAAAGAGTTTTAGCCCTATTACAGTCCCAGACCATATGTTTTAGCGAGCCCACCTCAAGTTGGCAGTTCCAGCATAGGGGTGAGAGTTGCTTGGAAAATAGAGCTAGTTTCCTAGGGGTTAGATACCACTTGGATAATAGTTTTTGGGATTGCTCCCAGTGGGAGTTGCATTTTGAAAATTTCCTTATGAGCCTATTGGCTATTAGTATGTCGGTTATAGTAATGTTTGTGTTCAGGTCCTGGGCCCAGCTGTTTGCGTATTTTATAAGAGGGTTGTTTCTATGGGATATAAGATTTTCATACCAGATAGATATGTTGCCGGTTGTAGGCATTCTTGTCGCTAGTCTGGTTGCTAGCAGCGTGTTGATTTGAGGGATTCGTAAGGACGTGGAGTTAATTAGGTGAAAGATTCTGTGGTAGGTGAATCTCTGGGACTCAGGGAGATTAAATGTTGTCCTTAAGTCGGAGAATTTCAGGAGCTGGTTATCTATATATAGGTCATTAATATGGGTTATTCCCTGTTGCTTCCATATGTTTAGTGATAGGTGTGGGCTTAGTAGGGAGAGAGTGTCTAGGGGTACTCTCATGGAAGTTGAGTTGCGTGGGTTGTCTGGGGGATGTTTGGTAAAGTACTCCCATGCTGTTAGGGTTGCTTGAATTGTTGGGAAAGTGGATTTGGGGGGTTTTCTTCCTAGTGATAGGGAGGCTAATAATGCTTGAAGGTCACATTTTAGTATATCCTGTTCTACTTTGGCCCAGGGTTTGTTAGCATAGTTGTTCCACCAATGTTTTGCCATCTCTAGGTTGGCTGCATGATAGTACAGTTCTAAGTTCGGAAAACCCATCCCCCCTAGTTGACGTGGGAGGTTCATAAATTGGCCTGCTAATCTAGGTTCCCCCCCCCCCCCCCCCCATACGAACTTGGTGATTATTCTGTTGATTTCTGTGAAGTATGATTTTTTGATGGGAATTTGGATAGTGCGGAATAGGTAGAGAATCTTGGGGAGAATAAACATCTTTACTGCTGCTATTTTCCCTGACCATGATAGAGTAAATTTTTCTAATGACTGACATTCGTTCTTGACTAATGCTATAAGAGGAATATAATTGTGTTTGAACAGGTTATTAAGGTTTTGTGACAGACTGATGCCCAGATATGGAATAGAAGACTTTGACCAGGTGAATGGGAAATGCTCTTGGATTTCTTTCTCCATCTCTGGGTTCGTGTTTATACCAATAATTAAGGATTTGTGTGTGTTGATTTTGTAATAGGAGGCATCCGAAAATTGCTGTAGTTCCTGTAGTACTTGAGGGATTGACTGTAGCGGTTTTGTTAGTGACAGTATTACATCGTCCGCGAACAGTCCTATTTTGTGTGTGGTACTTTTTATAGTGATTCCGGTGATCAAGCTATTGCACCTAATTTTTTCTGCTAGAGTCTCCATTAGGAGTGCAAATATGATGGGTGATAGGGGGCACCCCTGACGGGTGCCGTTTGTGATACTGAATTTTTGTGATTTAAATCCTCCAGCATTGACTAGTGCTGAGGGTGAGGTGTAAAGGGCCATAATAGCCGTGAGGATTGGGCCTGTAAAACCAAATTTAGATAGAGTGGCTTTTAGGAATCCCCAGTGTACCCTATCGAAAGCCTTCTCTGCATCTAGGGCTAGATACAGAGAAGGCTCTCCTGATAATTCCGAGTGTCTTAGTAGGTTGAGCATACGCCTGGTTCCGTCACTTGCCTGGCGTCCTTGGGTAAAACCCACCTGGTCATGGGATAGAAGTGAGGGTGTTATGGGCATCAATCTGCTAGCAATTATCTTGGCAAATAGTTTTGTGTCAGCATTTAAAGGGACTCCGAGCAGTGCAGAAACTATGGAAAGATGCACATCATTTTAAAGCTCTCTTTCTCCTCTTTCCAATGATATATAAACCACCACCCTACGTCTTTTAGTTTTCGCTATTTTCGCGATTGAAATTGCCGCGGCCGCGATTTCGATCACGAAAATAGAGAAAACTAAAAGGCATAGGGCAACGATTTAGGTGTCGTCAGAAAGAGGAGAAAGAGAGCTTTAAAATGATATCCATCAAGCCATAGTTATATTGTATTACACAGGGCGACTTTTTGTCAAAGTCAGCAGCTGCATTCAGCAGAATGGAGCTGCTGACACTGGGGAAAGTGTCGTCCTGTGTAATACAATATAACTATGGCTTGATGGATATCATTTTAAAGCTCTCTTTCTCCTCTTTCTGACGACACCTAAATCGTTGCCCTATGCCTTTTAGTTTTCTCTATTTTCGCGATCGAAATCGCGGCCGTGGCAATTTCAATCGCGAAAATAGCGAAAACTAACAGACGTAGGGTGGTGGTTTATATATCATTGGAAAGAGGAGAAAGAGAGCTTTAAAATGATGTGCATCTTTCCATAGTTTCTGCACTGCTCGGAGTCCCTTTAATAAGGAGATAGGCCTGTAGTTGGCTGGGCTTCCACCATCTTTTCCTGGTTTCGGTATAACTATTATAGAGGCTTCCAGATATTCTTTAGGAATAGGAGTACCTGAGGCGAATTTATTAAACAGTTGGGCTAAGTGGGGGGCTAGTTCTTTAGCATAAGTTTTGTAATATTCATTATTAAAGCCGTCAGGGCCTGGGGCTTTGTTAGGTTTTAGTTCTTTAATTACTTTGATAATTTCTTCTGTAGAGATAGGGTTATTTAGAGAGTTTAGTTGCTGCTTTGATAGGGTGGGGAGTTGGATGGAATCTAGGAATGTTTTGATTGTGGCCTGACTGGGCTGGGTAGTGGATTGGTCGCTTTGAATATTGTATAGTTGCTCATAAAATTCTTTAAATAGGTTTGCTATATCTTTAGGATTAGTGATTTTGAGCTTTGATACAGGGTGAGATAGGTGATCGATTCTTGATTTGGCCTGTTTATGCTTGATCATTCGGGCTAGTAGCTTACCTGCTCTGTTACTTTGCGAGTAATTGGATAGTTTAGTTTTTTTTATCATGTTCTCATACTGAAACAGCAGTACAGATCTTAGTTGCTGTCTAGTATTGAACAGTTCTTTTCTGATTTCCTCATTATTGTTTTTCCTAAGATTGATTTCTAAATTCTTAATTTGGGAGGTGAGGGACTCGTACTTTGCTTTGTTATCTCTTTTTTGTTTGGCCCCTATGCTTATGAGAATGCCTCTTAGAACTGCCTTATGGGCAGACCAGGTAGTCGCCAAGCCAACTTCAGGGTCTATATTGGTTTGGAAGTATTCGTTAATGGCTGTTCGTATGCGATTCTTTGTTGCTTCTTTAGCTATAAGGGTGGAGTTCATTCTCCATTGTGGAGGTTCACTGGAGGTGGTCGATTGTTTAAAGGCAATGGAGATCGGGGCATGGTCAGACCATGATATTGCATGTATTTCCGCTGAGATTACTTGTTGCAGGAGATATTTGTCAGTAAGGAAGAAGTCAATTCGGGAGTGAGAATGATGAACCTGGGATAAAAATGTGTAGTCTCTTTCATTTCCATGTAGTATCCTCCATGGATCAAAGAGATTATTCCAATTGAGGGTACTTTGGAGGAAGGGATCTTTCCGATGGTTGGTGGAGTGGTAGTCCAGATTGGATATGCAAGCATTAAAGTCTCCCCCGATGAGTAATAGGCCTTGTTTTATAGCTGTGGCTTTATTCAGTACTCTTTGAAGAAACCTCTTAGAGTGGGCGTTGGGAGCATATATGTTGATAAGTGTGTACCATTGGGAGTTGATTTGGCCAACAAATATTATATATCTTCCGTTCGTATCTGATTCTATATGGGCTGTAGAGATGTGGAGATTTTTGTTAAACGCTATGAGAACCCCTCTTTTTTTCTTTGAAAATGTGCTGTGAAGGATTGTTGGAAACAATGCATTCTTGCAGAGATGAGAGTCTCTGAGCAGTAAGTGTGTCTCTTGTGCGAAGAGAATATCACAAGCTTGAGCTTGAGCTTCCTTCCATAGTGAGAATCTTTTAAAGGGGGAGTTAAGCCCTTTTGTGTTTAGGGAAGTTATTTTAAGTGCCATACTTTACCATTAGAAGCTTGAGAGGTCGTGATTTACCGAGTAAATGGTTATGGGTGGGAGTCTTGAATAAGTGGGTTGGAAGGGTAAGGTCATGCTGATTAGGTCTAGTCGACATTGTGCCAGGGAGATTGCAGCAGGTGTGGTACTTGGTATATGAGGAGCATATAACTATGAGAAATGAGTCCATATTCTCATACAGACCGAAAGGGGGATCGCAGAGATGCATCTCTGGAGTTCCCGGTTGTGGAGGAGTATCACAAGGAACAAGAGAAACTGGGAACTGGGAACTTTGGTCCTGGAGGTAATTTATGAGGCTTCCGATGTGTAGCTGGCCTCCGGTGGTTTAGGTTTTGGATTGCCAGCCGCTTGTGAGTTTGGCGGGTGTAGGCTGTTTGGCTGTTCTGTGTACATCTGGTGAGATTTGGATTTTTAGTTGGCGAAACAGCTTAACGCCCTCATCATAGGAGGAGATGGCAAAGTGTTTACCTTGGATGGAGAAGAGGATCTTTGTAGGGAACCCCCATTTGTATAGAATTTGTAGTGCTCTAAGGGATCTTGTTAGAGGCTGTAATGATTTTCTCAGTTGCAGCGTGCTTTGGGATAAGTCGGCGTAAAGCTGTATGTTGTTGTTAGGTTCAGGGAGGGAACCCTTTTGTCTGATCGCTTGAAGTAGGCCCTCTTTAGTATGGAAGAAGGTGAAGCGTGCAATCACATCGCGTGCAATGGAGTCAGGCAAGTGGCTGGGTTTGGGTAGGCGGTGAGCCCTATCTATCGTTAATTCTATGTCAGATAGATCGGGTATAGTGGCTTTAGTGAGCTTCATGAGGAAGGGTTTTAGCTCGCTGGTAGTTATTTGCTCGGGAACACCTCGGAATTTGAGGTTGTTCCTCCTGTTGCGATCTTCCATATAAGCGGATTTGGCCTTAAGCCAGGCGATGTCTGTGTTGTTGGATTCTGTGATATCAATCATGGCGTTGTAAGCCTGCGTGATTTCAACTAGCTTGTTTTCAGTGGCATCCACTCTGACCCCCAGTGATGATATTTCCCTTTGAAAGTGGTGGTTTTGAGCTGATATGTCAGCAAGGAGAGAGGATTTGAAAGTTAGTAAAATGTCTTTAATGTAAGTCTGCGTGGCTGCTTGGTCTGATGCAGGAAAGAGTTCTATGGTGGTGTCTAGCGCTGCTTGTGTGGGAGCAGCTTGTGCCTCAGATGCAGTCACAAGGCCTACCTGATTTCTGGTCTCTCCTGGTTCTGTGAGCCGTGGCCGGGATTTCACAGGGCTGCGGCTAGTTGGTGTACCCTCCGGAGATTCGTAGGAGTCGGGTGAGTGGGTGCCTGTGTCTCCATTAGATGCGGCTTTCCGCGCCGCTGCGGCCTGTGTGTGAGCGGGCAGGTAGCTGTCGGCGCCATCTTGCCTTAGGCCTGATCTGGCTGCGGCTTTGCCCAGAAAGAAGTCCGTCAGCCTGGTAAGCTTCGGCTGGGTCTTTTTGCGCTTTTTCGCGCTGTCGGTGTCCACCATCATCTCCTCCGTGTCTCTGGGTGGCAATGGGCTCTGTTCAGCCATGCTTCGGGTTGCTTTGTGGAGGCCGCTGTCGGAGCTCACTTAGTACGCGTCCGTCCTGTCTCGCTGGCGGACACGCCCCCTATTTGACTTCTCTTTGATCGCTGCCTGGACTGAATTTCTGCTTGGAACTGACCTGTCTGTGCAGGGGCGTAACTAGAAATCACTGGGCCCCCCTGCGAATATTTGGATGCCCCCCCCCATAGGTGCCAAATAATCGTAATGGGGCAGCGTTTCACTGTAAATTAATTGTAAAGTGGGCAGCATTTTACCAGACAATCGTAATGTGGGCCACAAAATCGTAATGTGGGCAGAGTTCACCAGAAAATCGTAATGTGGGCCTTTAGAAAATCATAATGTGGGCAGAGTTCACCAGAAAATCGTAATGTGGGCAGAGTTCACCAGAAAATCGTAATGTGGGCACCAGTCACCAGAAAATCGTAACGTGAGCAGCAGTCACCAGAAGATTGTAACGTGGACAGCATTCACCAGACAATCGTAATGTGGGCAGTGTTCACCAGAAAATCGTAATGTGGGCCAGAAAATCGTAATGTGGGCTCGTTCACCAGAAAATCGTAACGTGGACAGCATTCACTAGACAATCCTTAACGTGGGCAGTGTTCACCAGAAAATCGTAATGTGGGCCAGAAAATCGTAATGTGGGCAGAGTTCACCAGAAAATCGCAATGTGGGCAGCAGTCACCAGAAAATCGCCATGTGGGCAGCAGTCACCAGAAAATCGCAATGTGGGCATCAGTCACCAGAAAATCCTAATGTGGGCAGCAGTCACCAGAATATCGTAATGTGGGCAGCAGTCACCAGAAAATCCTAATGTGGGCAGCAGTCAGTCACCAGAATATGATAATGTGGGCAGCACACACCAGAAAATCCTAATGTGGGCAGCAGTCACCAGAAAATCCTTATGTGGGCAGCAGACACCAGAAAATCGCAATGTGGGCAGCAGACACCTGAAAATCGCAATGTCGGCAGCAGACACCCGAAAATCGTAATGTGGGCAGCAGACACCTAAAAATCGTAATGTGGGCAGCAGACACCTGAAAATCGCAATGTGGGCAGCAGTGACCAGAAAATCGCAATGTGGGCAGCAGTGACCAGAAAATCGTAATGTGGGCAGCAGACACCTGAAAACCGCAATGTGGGCAGCAGACACCAGAAAATCGTAATGTGGGCAGCAGACACCTGAAAATCGTAATGTGGGCAGCAGGCACCTGAAAATCGTAATGTGGGCAGCAGACACCAGAAAATCATAATATGGGCAGCAGACACCTGAAAATCGTAATGTAGGCAGCAGACACCAGAAAATCGTAATGTGGGCAGCAGTCACCAGAAAATCGCAATGTGGGCAGCAGACACCTGAAAATCGCAATGTCGGCAGCAGACACCCGAAAATCGTAATGTGGGCAGCAGACACCTAAAAATCGTAATGTGGGCAGCAGACACCTGAAAATCGCAATGTGGGCAGCAGTGACCAGAAAATCGCAATGTGGGCAGCAGTGACCAGAAAATCGTAATGTGGGCAGCAGACACCTGAAAACCGCAATGTGGGCAGCAGACACCAGAAAATCGTAATGTGGGCAGCAGACACCTGAAAATCGTAATGTGGGCAGCAGGCACCTGAAAATCATAATGTGGGCAGCAGACACCAGAAAATCATAATATGGGCAGCAAACACCTGAAAATCGTAATGTGGGCAGCAGACACCTGAAAATCGTAATGTGGGCAGCAGACACCTGAAAATCACAATGTGGGCAGCAGACACCTGAAAATCACAATGTAGGCAGCAGACACTAGAAAAAAATTGCACCTGTGAAAAAAAAAACAATTCACTTACCTGACAGAAGTCTTCTCCTCTCCCGGCATCTGGCTCGCAGCTCCCTGAGTCCTCCTGCAGCACATCTCCCGCGCTGACAGGCAGAGTGCAGGGCTACGGCAAGATGGCTGCCGAAGCCCTGTACTAGAGACACAAATAGTCTCCAGTGTAGGGCTTCTTCGGCGGCCATCTTGCCGTAGCCCTGCTCTGCCTGCCGTAGACTATGCAGGCTGCTGGAGCGGGGTTGCAGGGAATGAACTGGCGCAGAGTCTATTAGACGCTGCGGCCAGTTGAGCACCTTGCTGGGGGGTCCAGAGCAGCGCTCCCCCCACGCACAGTGAGCGGGTCCCAGAGCAGCCCCGGGCCCCCCTGCGGCTGAGGGGGTCGCATCCCCGGTAGGTACGCCGGTGCGTCTGTGATTGCTGCCTGGTTTGACCCCTTTGTGTTTTTTATTATTCTTGGATTGCCGCTTAGACTAACCTCTGCTAGTACTTAAGCACTTTTTCATCTGCTTTCATCTTGTGTCCTACGTGTATGACCCTTGGCTGGCCTGACCTCACTATGACTATGGTAGGGGTTAGATTGTGAGCTCCTCTAAGGTCACAGTCCTACATAATGTCCTACCATATTATTATTATAGTACTGACATCTGCAGCACATTACAAAGTACATAGTCATGTCACTGACTGTGCTCAGAGGAGCTCACAATCTAATCCTACCATAGTCATAGTGTAATGTTCTACCATATTATTAGTATGTATTTATATAGCATTGACATCTTCTGCAGCACCTTACAGAGTACATAGTCATGTCACTGACTGTCCTCAGAGGAGCTCACAATCTAATCCTACCATAGTCCTAGTCTAATGTCCTACCATATTATTACTATGTATTTATATAGCACTGACGTCTTCTGCAGCACCTTACAGAGTACATAGTCATGTCACTGTGTGCCCTCAGAGGAGCTCACAATCTAATCCTACTGTAGTCATAGTCTAATGTCCTACCATATTATTATTATGTATTTATATAGCACTAACATCTTCTGCAGCACATTGCAGCGTACATAGTTTTGTTACTCTAGCTACCTAAAAGAGAAGGGGGGGGGGGCTCTCTTGCTACCTAAAGGTGGCCTCTCTGGTTACCTACGGGGTGGGCTCCCTGTCTGCACACATAGTGGCCTCCATGACCATGGCCACATTCTAGTATATTACCACACCCATTTTCTCCGGGGCGTGGGGGGGGGCGCAAAAACTGTCTTTGTCCCCGGGCGTTCAAAATCCTAGCTACGCCTCTGCCAGGGGCGGAGCTTGGGGGGGCGGGGTAGGACATGTGCCCCCGGGCGATGGGTCCCTAAGGGCGCCCAGCCGTGCAGTGTGCTTTTTTTTTTTTTAATTCTCCCAGACCAGTACCTCGCTTAGCTGGGCTGGCCGGGATCTCCCTGTCAGTGACATCACGGGGGGCCGGGCCGCCAGCCGGGGCATGATTGCCACACAGCTTACAAAGCCGACAGACTCCAGAGTCCAGTTCTGCCCCTTGTCTCAGGCAGCCAATTGTCGCCCAGCCTCTTTCCTTCCCAGCCTCCCCTACTGTCCCCGCTGGTCAGGCTCCACCCCCTCTGTTTACCTCAACAGGCATGGACGTGCATCGAGCTGCCAGCAAAGTTACAGAGAGAATTAGAGAGCAGCTAATTAGTGGAGCCCAGCAGTGCAGCGTTCCAGCATAGGAAGGTTTGATCTCTGCACTCATCTCTCTTCTCTTGCCTGTAGTTGCTGGCTGCGTTGTTGTAACCCATCCCCCCAGCCCTCTGCCTGTCATTCAGTGTTCCTGTCAGCCTTCTTGTCTGCTGGGACATGCTGCTGAGTGAGCTCACAGTGCATCATCATGGAAGATGAGGAATTTATTGCAGACCCTACTCATAGTCCTTGTGTAGCAGAAGTAATGTCTGGTCACTACTGCTGATCTGCATACATGTTCCCTCTGAGCAGCTGTGACATGTTCGTTTTTAGTGTTAGTTTAATCTTTAATCAGCTTTCCTCCTGACACCATTTCCTCTTTTTTATTTCTCTCTTAACACTAATGGTGGCCATACATCTGTAGATTTGGTGGCTGATCTACCATCTGATTTGATAATTATCGAATTGGATGAAAATCTGTGCCGGCAAAAGCATGCTCGCTCGACGATGAGACCGTATCGTTCGGACATGCTGGAAAATCTCAGGCTGATCGGGTGCGTGTCGGTAATGGCTTGTGATGATCGCAAGCAATAAATGCGATGGAAACCCCGAACCACTGTCCTCCCCTAATGTACATGTACCCCCCCCCCCCCCTGATGCCCCGTGCATTTATGCTTTTCCTGTCTTGTGTCCGATACTAAGTCTGTACTCCTCTTCCGGATTTGCGCCCCACGTGGTTGCCAGCATATTGTATGCAGGGCGCGTGTGTGATGTCATGCTATAACACTGGCAGCCGAGTCCGGAAGAGGAGTACAGACTTAGCAGTGGACACAAGACAGGTAAAGTATAACTCTACGGGACATGGGGGGGGGGGGGGGGACATGTACATCAGAGGAAGACAGCGGCCAAGGTGGCGACACAAGGCTGGTTGCCAAAAGATTTAAAGCTCAAACTGATCGGGAATTAGTCTGTGGTTTATGGCGGCCAACAGATCTCTCTCCGATCCGGCCAACAGATCTCTCTTTGATCAGAGAGAGATCTGTCTGTTGATCGACTGGCCACCAAAATCTGGCTAGATGTATGGGTACCTTTAGGGCTGGTTTCCATTATGCTGGCATGCGTCTGGCGAGACACACACCGGAGCTTGCACTGATGTGAGTACACACCAGAATCCCTGCAGCCCGGCCATGCATGGCTATAGAGATTCAGATGCATGCAACAGAAAACTGCAGCATGCCTACCAGAATCGCACCAGCAAGCAGTTCGGACAGCATGCAGGTGTCTGAATAGGCAGCGTTTCCCAGTCCAGCTCGCATGTGGGCAAACGCTGAGTATTTCGCTGTGGAAATGGGCCCTTAGCAGGCACTAGTTCAAAGAAGCCTGAGATGAGACACGCGTGTGCTCATTTATACTTACCTGGGGCTTCCTCCAGCTTAGTCCATTGGCTCCCTCACTGTCACTATGATCTTCCGCTGCCGGTAATCAGACTACTGCCCATATCTGGCCCTGGCTGCTCGCCTCCTTGATCGTGCTCCTGTGGCGATGAGTGTTTTGCCCCTGCATAGTTAGTTAAGGCTTATGACAGGGCTTCTGGCCACGTGAACGCAACCAAGGAGGCATGCGACCAGGTCCATACATGTGCAGTAGTTCTCTAGTTCCTGGCTGGCTCAGTCAGTGTAATATTACCTGGTCCGTGCGCCCGCGGCACTTCCGGGTCTCAGGCGGCTCACGCCCCCACGTGGTGATGCATGTGCGAGCACAGACTGGGGGTCGCAGAAGTAGGGCAGCCGTGTGCCCCCACTATGCTATGAGACGCCGCGCTAGTAGGAAGTGCTCAGGAGCTGATTGGCCAGTCGCAGCTAGGCTGCTGATTGGTGCAGGGAAGGTATTTAGGGTTGCTCCTTTGCCATTTCAAACTGCCCGTGAAAGCATTAGCTTCTGCTAGGTGGGTGTGATTACTCTTATTGGATTATCTGGTTACCGACCTTGCCTGTTATTTGACTTCTCTTTGATCGCTGCCTGGACTGAATTTCTGCTTGGAACTGACCCGTCTGTGATTGCTGCCTGGTTTGACCCCTTTGTGTTTTTTATTATTCTTGGATTGCCGCTTAGACTAACCTCTGCTAGTACTTAAGCACTTTTTCATCTGCTTTCATCTTGTGTCCTACGTGTATGACCCTTGGCTGGCCTGACCTCACTATGACTATGGTAGGGGTTAGTTTGTGAGCTCCTCTGAGGTCACAGTCCTACATAATGTCCTACCATATTATTATTATAGTACTGACATCTGCAGCACATTACAAAGTACATAGTCATGTCACTGACTGTCCTCAGAGGAGCTCACAATCTAATCCTACCATAGTCATAGTGTAATGTTCTACTATATTATTAGTATGTATTTATATAGCACTGACATCTTCTGCAGCACCTTACAGAGTACATAGTCATGTCACTGACTGTCCTCAGAGGAGCTCACAATCTAATCCTACCATAGTCCTAGTCTAATGTCCTACCATATTATTACTATGTATTTATATAGCACTGACGTCTTCTGCAGCACCTTACAGAGTACATAGTCATGTCACTGTGTGCCCTCAGAGGAGCTCACAATCTAATCCTACTGTAGTCATAGTCTAATGTCCTACCATATTATAATTATGTATTTATATAGCACTAACATCTTCTGCAGCACATTGCAGCGTACATAGTTTTGTTACTCTAGCTACCTAAAAGGGAAGGGGGGGGCTCTCTCGCTACCTAAAGGTGGCCTCTCTGGTTACCTACGGGGTGGGCTCCCTGTCTGCACACATAGTGGCCTCCATGACCATGGCCACATTCTAGTATATTACCACACCCATTTTCTCCGGGGCGTGGGGGGGCGCAAAAACTGTCTTTGTCCCCGGGCGTTCAAAATCCTAGCTACGCCTCTGCTAAGGTCTACTAGTGATAATAATAATTTGCTTCATCTGAGTGTGTTGGAATTGCCACACTGTAATTGTCATAATGTCCTTCTGTGTCACAAAACCAGTAAATATAGTTTATATGCCCAGATGTTTTAATTATTATTGTGTCTATTTGTCCCCTAGTCTTTGCTGGGGCCCATTGCAGCATAGAATATGACTGCTAGAGCACTGAACTTCTCTTTTGATTCATTAATGACTGCCATGAATGGAAGATACTGAGTCTAAATGTAAGTGTTCTGTCTTGAACTGTAGAAAACACGCTAGCATAGGAACATTGCATACAGTTTGATGGGGCCACATAACATAAAACATTTCTGCATCTGAGGTTTGTTAAACATTGCACCATTGCACCATTGCACTAGTAATATTCTACTGTTTAATTCCTGTGGTTTTTAATAGCTTTGATGACCTTGGTAGTTTTTAAGACCTCACACATTCTGTTTTTAAATTAAAATGTTAAATCACACATGGAATGAAAAAAAAATCTGCAATGCAGAAAATGCTTCTTTATACATATATAAAGGAGTGCTATGAAAATGAATGATAATTATAATTGTTATAAGATTAATATATAAATAATATTATATATTTAAAGACAGTAGGGAACACGTGCATTCAAAATGTATTTATTGAGACCATGCCTCTCCCAAAAATAAAATACAAGTATTGCAGGGGCACATGGCCAGAGGAGCAGACAAACATGAATGTCATATTTGGCAGTGATTTTATAAGCTTATGCTTTTAAAACTTGTAGCTACTTACTGATATAAAGAGAACCTGAGGCGTTATCTCGGAGGTAAACATGAGGTAGAGGGATTCCCTGCTCAAAACGCCCACTAAGGGCATTCCTTCAGGCTTTCCAGAGCTACCATTGGGCAGCTCTCTCTCTCCCTGGCCGCACCTTCGGTCGCTCCCCCGCCTCCCTGCATGCTGTGAATGAGAGACACAATCTCTCCTTCCAGCGTCGTGACCCAGAGGTCACGAAAGTGAAAGTGGGCCAGTGCGGCCCACAGGAATAGTGGAGAGGGGCTGTTTTGGTGGTTATTTGATCCGCGCAGCCCTCTGTATCAGGTAGCCTAGATTTTTTATTTTTTTGTTTTATGAGTCCACCCCTTGGCTCTCTTTAAGTAAAAGGAGGAAGAATCATGTTGAAACTGTATGTGTTTTATAGGTAAAATGTAATGCTGGGGGTCATACTTTCTGACCACCCAGCACAACAAGGCTAAGAGCTGGATAATGGAAGAGGTTACACAGGCTGCCCAGAGCAACTGCAGCTCTGGGCTTCTGATATCGCTACAAATAAAACGCAATGGCAACGCAGTGTGATGTTGCACTTCCTTAGCTCGCACTGTGCTGCCTTAGCGATATCAAGCATTTAGACAGGTACAAGACAGAACTATAGATTGGAGCGTAACTAGTAGCAACCGCAGCTCACAGTCACACCCACAGAAGCAGAGCAAGCTGGCTAACAACAGGCCCCAGCAAGCATCCACCCAGGCAAAACTACAGGATAGAACGTAACTAATAGCAACTGCAGCCTATAGTTACGTTCCCAGAAACCAATGTGGTGATGGCAGAATCCAAGCTATCTGGATAATGGACTTCACTGATCCACCGCGGATGCAGCGAACGTCCATCAAGCATGGAACTAGGCAATATACAATGATAAGAAAAATAACAAACGCCTCAACTAACGGATAAATTTATATTAGCAGGTTTGCATATATATTTATCAAGAACTAGCTAAAGCACAAGTAATGAGGTCGCATAGAACTACAATAACAGAACTATACAGAGTAACAAGGTGCCCAGTAGATCAGCGTACTGACCACTATGACGGGCGGGGTATAAAATGGGAGGAAGACTTTTATGCTGGCATCAGCCAGTGGATGCAGGTATGCAAATCTTCACACAGCTGAATCATAATCACTCAATCCTGAGCTGGCTTGATTACCATTTGCTAGCTGGCTGTGAATGCAAAGGACCCCCATAAGAAATACATGCAGAATTATGTAACAACATGCATGCAGGAAATCCAAGGCTATCTGGCCGCAGCTCAGCTGCAACAAGCAATTGGTGGAATGATGACAGTATCCTGACCTGCCCAGAATTGCAGAGCGATTGCAAATGACAATGAGACCCATTGCAAATGCACAACCGAATGCAAGCAGATAAGCCAAAACTGTCCGTTTGCAGCTCCACTGCAACGGACAGAATACGCTACAGGAGGGATTCGTACATAAAAGAACTTTATTAATTTTCAAATTACTTTGGACTACACTGCAGTAGGAATGGTAGGAAATGCCCATTTCCGATTCTGCCAATTCTGATTTCCGCCAATGCCAATTTCTGGATTTCCAATTTTTGGAATTTTCTGGATTTCCAATTTTACAATTTTCCATTTTTCCAATTTCCAATTTTCCGCTCTCCATGGAGCAATTTGTAAATGTGTTGCATCATAGAATGCAAATAAAGGACAGAAAATAAAATTGGAAATTAGAAAAACTAAAACATTTTGTGATTGCTCTAAAATTACCACGGTAATCGGATTGGTCCAGTGCTTTCCGGGTTCTGTGATTGGGCTAAATTGTATTTTTGCTAAATTCCGATTTCCGATCACAAATATAGATTTCCGATTGAAAATGCAGAAATTTCAATTGTGCAGAATCCGAATGAGCATCCTTACACTACAGGATATTTATGTCATCTGAGAGCGTACCTATGAATATGCAGCCAGGAGATTTGGGAGCAGGATAAAGCCGATATACAGTTTACCCTGCTCAAGTCCTGGCGGTGCTAATTACTATTCCCCCTCCAGGTCGCCATGGATAGTGGTGAATGATGTAGTTCGGCTTCCAGCTCTTGTTAATGGCCGATTGACAGTGTTTTAAAAGTAATTTGATTTCCGGCTTGTGGCGGCGCCCAAGTTACTCACTGACGCCAGTGTAGCTGTATTTCTTATTACAGCCTATGGTGGCACCAGCTGGCACCAGCTGTGCCCAAATTTCCTGTACTGTTTTAATAGCGCTCAATCTGAGACACTTAAAGCTCAATGCTGTAAAGTCTACAGATCTCTTCTGCAAGCAAGTGCTTGTGCTAATTTCTTTCAGGGATGTAAAGGGGGACTAACCAGTAATACACTCCCTGACGCCTAATCCCCCCCAGAGGATGGCTAGCAGAAACATAATTATTAAGTTTTTATATTGACCTCTCCCTATTTCCAGTGGCGTAGCTAAGGAGCTGTGGGCCCCGATGCAAGTTTTACAATGGGGCCCCCCATGCACTCTATACATAGCAATTGAAACGGCGCACTAAAAGCTGCCAATGGCAACTACAATGTCAGAGGTGCAAGAAGGGGATGGGGAATAGTTTGTTAATGATTACCACTATTCAAAGTATCTATATATAAATGATTATTATGAGCACAGGACCAATATAGAGCTAATACTGTAGTTGAGGGAGGGCCATTCGGGGCCCCTCTGGCCCAAGGGCCCCGATGCGGTCGCTACCGCTGCACCCCCTATTGCTACGCCCCTGCCTATTTCTGTGTTTTTTGTCGCAGTGGTATTCCTGATCCTCTCTTCCCACCTACATACTACCAGCATAAGCCTTCTTAGCCACGTCCACTAATTCCAGGCCTGATGATGTTTTTAGGTTGCGATTTGGTAAGGGGGAGGCGTAGAGAAAGTACACAACAGAAGTAGGAAAAAGTAAGCAAAATATTTGGTTTTACACAATCTAGGTTAATCTAGGCAAAAATCACTAAAATCAGTAGTTGCAGCACATGGCAATTTTACCATTTCTTACACTGAAAACGTATTGCCTGTTGTGCAATTAATGCAATCCACTTTACCTAGTCAATGCTTGTGTTGCTAGGTTAATAAACACTACACTATGCTATGGTAGAGGGAGCAAAGCCAACAATGTGGCACATGACAGAGCAGCACAAAGCGGGTGGCATGAGTAGGAGGACAATAGGGTCGGTTAGTGATTGGCTAAACCGATCTGCCAGTCTAGATCTCTCAGAGACGCATCAAAGAAGATTCTTATCTTTAAAACAAATGGAACACCAGTTTATATGTGGAATTTAGACCCACTATTGGAGTATTTTTATTTTTTTACTTTTTAGCTTTCTGGCTTATTTGTAACTCTGGGCAATTCAAGTACTATACAATAGAGCCACATTCATCCATGCCATGCACTGGTAAGGACCAACTAGCCCAAAACAGTCTGTATGCATGTTGGATTATTGTGGCTCCGTACAATTAATACGCTGACACATCATTGCATTCCAGCGGTTCTGGAGGTGTGTTTAGCCTACAGGGACAACAAGGGATGATTTGCATATTTAGCAGTGATGCATCTTGGGAAACATCATATGCTCACTACAACCTGAATAATCACAAATGCCTTCTGTTTTTAGCGGGGAAACTTTTATTTTGCATAGTATTAGTAGGAGGGCTTTTTGGTCCTTTGTAGCGGCTTACACACTCCTAGGAGTTCTGGTTCACCATGAGCTTGCTGGGTAATCTGTAATCTCTAAAATCTCCTAGCAAACTTTAAGGCCTAGTTTACATTATAAATCACCAGCGCTATCCCAAGCGCTGAGCAATTTATTGAGCTTTTTTTCAAAGCACTTTTCCCTGCGCATTGAGCTTAGAAAAGCGCTTTTGTAAGCACTTTTCTAAGCCCTTTTGCTGAACGATTGAGAACTCTTTGACCCGGAATAGAATAAATACAATGTATTTCTTCCTAAAACCACTCGGGAAATCGCTATGCAAAGCACTTTTTCAGGCATTTTGCGCTTTTCCTATACCTTCCATTATAGTGAAAGCGCTCAGAAAATGGGACATGTAGCGCGTTTGCAATTTTACTGAAAATCGAAACGCTCATATGTGAACACTCTCTTAGGAAATGATTGCACAAGTGATTTTAGGGCGATTTATAAAATCGCCAGCACTTACAAAAATCAGCGAAATCTCATAGTGTGAACAAGCCCTTAAAGGGAACCTGTACTGAGTAAAATTATTTAAAATAAACACATGAGGTAACTTCAAATGAACATTACATAGTTACCTTACCATCAGTTCCTCTCAGAAGCTCACCATTTTCTTCTGACCATGATCCCTTCCAGTTCTGACAACATTTTGTCAGAACTGAAATATATCAGTTGCTGTCAGTTATAGCTGAGAGGACAACTGATCTGCCAAGTAATGTCTGTTTCCCTATGGCTCAAGTGGGCGATGGTACAGTTTAACAGTGTGCTGACCAGAAAGCTGTTATGGGGTAATGGCCATTTTCAAAATGGAAGACAGAAAATTCCCTTATGTAAGTATGACTTGTGTATGGTTATTTTGACTTTTTATTTTCAGTTCAGGTTTTCTTTAAAGTCATCAACACAAAATATGCCAAAATTGTTTTCCTATATTTATTTTATTTATTTATTTGAAATAAAATATTTATCTTCCTTTCTTAATAAAAAGCTATAGTATGTGCTAAATAGAGGAAAAATAATATTTTTTTTAATTAATTTAGTAAATACTATGAGAACATTTAAAAGGGATTTATAATTTTAGAACTGCTCATCGCCTCCAAATATGTCACTCTTAATTTACTAGAACAAGCATAGTATGGTATTTTTAAATTTTTGTAGTAAAGTCATTTTCATGAACCTCTCATATCAATTATTGGTGTTTTCAGGAATGTTTTGTGTATATAAAATGTACTGTATATGTTGTGTTTCTGTCGGCACTGAGCATTTTTACACAAACGGATGTCAGTTGAGGCCTGGGGATATTAGAAAGGAAGAATGAGATTCTGTGCATTCTTTATACAAAAACGGAACAAAGGGAAATATACAGTAATTCCTGCACAGAGCATCCAATTATGCTTCAGATTTTATAGGAACCCGAGGTGAGAGACATGTGGATCCTGCCATATTTATTTCCTTTTAAACAATACCAGTTACTTGGCAGTCCTGCTGATCTTTCTGGTCAGTAGTGTCTTAATCACATACCTGAAACAAGCATGCAGCTAATCTTGTCAAATTCTTGTCAGAAACACCTGATCTGTATGCTTGTTCAGGGTCTATGGCTAAAAGGATTAGAATGAGCAGGACAGCCAGTGTGCAAAGAAATACATATATCAGCCCTCATATGTCTCTCTCTTCCTTTTAACCAGTTCCTGAAATTACTACAGTATATCTATGTCCCTTGAGACTTCATCTTAGCTCTAGAGGCGTAGATATACATACTCCACCGCAATTGCCCACCATGTGCTATAGGCAGCACTGAAGGCACACTGGCTCACCCACTAATCCTTGTGTTTCCTTCCCTTTTGTTTCCTCCCCACTACCCTCTAGATTGTAAGCTTTCAAGGGCAGGGACCTCCTCCTAGTGTTTCTCATACTGCTGTTATTTTAACATATGTACATGTACCAACTACATATCAACTATGTATGTATCTATATTTATTCTATTCAATGTCATGACTGTACAGTGTCTTGTATTTCTTATGTATATTTGTTCCCCATTATTTGTTTGTATTATGTACAGCACTACGGAAGATGCTGGCGCTATATAAATAAAAAAAAAAAAAATAATAATAATAATAATGTGCGCGTTTCCATCACCACCTATTAGAACACTGATCAATGAATGGGAACATGTAGTATGTAGGAGAAGGCAGACTGGCACTAGATACCGTCCAAAACAGTTGCTGGGTCACCCGATTAAGTATTTCATACCCAATTGTGCACTCAGAGGTAATCAAAGCATGTACTTGAAGAAAACACAGGTGAGGCACTAATCGTTGCAATAGAAAATACCTTTTATTCCACGATGGAATGGCACATCAGGGTACACAGTGGGGGTGAGGGAGGCCTGACAGCTGTTTCGCTTTACACCAAAGCTTCCTCAGAGGCCAATAGAAAGAACAACATGACCCAAGTAGTGGTCGGTATTAAATGGTTTCACTTACCACCTTGTACGCAGTCCGCAGTGCCCACACAACGTAGCCGTGGCATTTGGCGCATAGGCTCTGCCCACCAGAAGTGACGTCCGCGCTGCTCCAACCAATCGGTGAGCAGCAAGTCTTCCCGCATCTAGTCACTTCCTAGATCCCGCGTCACTGCCTGCCTGTCCGCAGGCTGTAATTGGTGGCTGGTTGCTATGGTGATCATAAACCAAGCACCGTAACATTACAAGGGGACACAACTGTCTACAAAGATAGACATTAATTAAGTGCATCAAACTTGCTGAATAAGAAAAAGGAGAATACATATATATAACAAAGGGAAAGCGAGATTAAGAGGCATAGTGAACTAATCAAATCAGTACTTTGTAAGAAATCAATGGAGATCATTCCTTTCATTTAGACCAAGAGGGCCACATGCTCCTGTCTCGGAGATGAATCTTGCTTCATGTTGAAGCAGTATTTGTTCATGATTACCCCCTCTATGAGGGGTAGGAAAGAATCTGTTTTAAGCCCATGAATCGCAAAGAATCTGCACTTCCATTGTGACAGTCACGCATATGCATGATAAATCTGCCTGCGCCCACCCCTGTCACAATGGAGTTCACATGCTCTTGGAAACAAGTGCAGATCATGCGAGTTGTTTGCCCTATGTAAAAACGATTACACAAGCAGAATATCACATATACAGTATTTTTAGATCGGCAATGCAAGGACTGTTTCACTAGTTTGCGACCGCCTCACGCCAATGGGCGTGGCCACGGCGGCAGCCCCAGGACCGCCTAACGCCAATTGGCGTCAAGTCCTGGGGCTGCAGTTTCCCAGGGAACGGCCGCACATGCGCGATCGTTCCCTGCCACTTCACAGAACGGAGTTCTGACATTAGCCTGCTAGCCGCCGATCGCGGCTAGCAGGCTGCTTGTAAACATAAGGGGAAAGAAATCCCCTTTGTTTACATGCGTACAGCACTGCAGTCTCCAGCAGCGCTGTACAAGATCGGCGATCCCTGGCCTCTGATTGGCCGGGGATCGCCGTCCTCTCATAGGCTGATGCCTATGAGAGGCGGAGAGCAGGACGGATCGCTGTCCTGCTCAAATCTTTAGGCAGCGGGGAGGAGGGAAGGAGAGGGACAGCGGCAGCGGCAATGAAAGCCTCTAAGAGGCTGAAGAAAAAAAAAATAAAAGTGATCGGACCCCTCCGGCAGCATGTCCCCTTAGGGACAAAAATAGGAGGTGAGTCCGATCGCCATATTCCTTAGCTGGGCTGTGCAGGAGGCTGAAAAGCCTGCACAGCCCAGTAGTGAAAAAAAAGTGCCTGGTCTTTAGGGGGGTTTAACACTACAGTCATCAGGTGGTTAAAATGAATGATTTTTGCGCCAAATTTTGCGCTTTTTCCAGTCCTAAATTGACCACAGTGGTTGCAATTTCTGCATCTAAAATTCCCAATCAGGATATGTCTCTGCAACCAACTCTGCTCGTGTACCGCCCCGAATTCACGGTTGGTGATAGTATCCCCAATGGTTTGAGCTCTTCTAAAGGAAATGAGTGGTTTGCTGCTAGGAAAACCAGATAAGCTCATGCTGGCCTGAAATTCACACCAATGTTTCTGAACTATGGTCTTGATTCTCTCCGTCATTGGAGGATAATCAAAAATGCAGGTGAAGGGTTGTCCCCTTGGTTGCTGACTTTGTTTGGTCCTATTTCTGTTGGTCATAAGTTCTTTTCATTTTAAAGCATCGGCCCTGCAAAATGCCCGGTTGAGATCGGCCATTTTGTATCCCCTTGTGAACAATCTAATTGCCAGTTCTTTGCTCCGGACCACAAAGTCCTCCCTTTTAAAATTGTTTCGCTTGAGCCTGACAAATTGTCCATACGGGATTGCTTGAATCATGTGTGTGGAGGATGGAAACTAGACTGGAGGAGCACGGAGTTGGTGGCAGTGTATTTCCTGTGTCCTTTACTGAGTACACGGTTGTTCTCAACATACAGTTCAAGGTCAAGAAAATGCAAATAGGGGCTAGCCAATGTGCCTGTGAACTGCATGTTGAAATTGTTACAATTGACATATGCGAGGAATTTTTCAAATTCACTCACCGTGCCCCTCCATGTCAGAATCACATCTTCCACATAACCAATGGCCGATTTTTTTTTTCTTCTTTGAAAAGATTTCCTGCCCCAAAGATGTATCTTTTCTCCCATCCCCACAGGAATAGGTTAGAAAATGTGGGAGCTACAGGCGTTCCAATGGCCACTCCAGATCGTTGGTGGTACCACCTGTCATTAAACAAGAAGACATTGTGTGAAAGTACAAAATCTAGACAACGCATAAAAAATTAAACCCAAAGTTCATCTTCTCAACATTCCAATAACAGTTCTCCAATCACTTGGACCCCTTGGATTGGGGAATTTGGGTGTATAGATTGACAACATCAAGTTGATGCCAGGGTTTCATTCTCCCTAAGTTCCACACCCCCAATCCTCCCCAGGGCGTCCAAGGTGTCAGCCAGGTGAGTGCAAACAACCCTAAGAAATGGTCTCAATTGGTGGTCCAAAAACTTTGACAAAGGTTCAGTAAGTGAACCCCTAGCTGCCACAATTTGATGTCCCGGAGGACAGACCGGGTCCTTGTGGACCTTGGGGAGAAAGTACCAAACAGGTGTCCTAGGGAATTCCAGTAGTCCCTACCCCATATGCTTGGTTAAGAACCCTTTCTCCACCCCCTGTCTTAATAAGGTCTGCAGCAGGGATTTATGTTGTGATAGTGGATTGGACCTTAATTTTTCATAAAATAGTTCTTCCAATTGTCTGAGGACCTCTTTAACATAGAATTCTCTAGACATGACAAGGTTCCCCCCTTTGTCCGCTTTCTTTCCCAATTGCTTTCAGACCATAATTGTTCTAGATTAAAGAGAGCTTCTTGATCACTACTGCTGTCTAAAGTTTGGACAAAAAAGCCTAGTTTGCTTATTGTGGTATGACTGTTAAGGTGAATTTCATCAACCAAGGTTTCCTCCTTCTTTTCCTGCCATAGAGCAATGTTCAATCTACGTATAGTTTTGAACCAGTCCACTTTAAAGTTAAACTTATTGAAGCTGCAGGTAAGAGAATAATTAAGACCTTTTTTAAGAAGTGACTTACTGCCCTTGGGCAACTGAATCCCAGAGATGTTAACTATTTGGAGATTTTTATCAATCACCAATTTCTGGAGAATCTCTATCTCCTCTTGCGTTTGCCCCTCCCATAGGCCCCCTCCACCAAGTAACCCTTTTGGTTGGGGTTTTGGCGGAACCTTGTCCTTCTTCCTCATCCTCATCTGATAGCTCTTCTAAAGGGACTCTGACACATCTTTTCTTTGGAGGAGTTTTCAAAGCGTGTTTTGTTTTAGCCTTTGGTTGGGGTTTAGGTCTGGGTTTGCCCTCAGATTCTTCTGGGCTTGATTCACTCCCAGAGTCAGTGGTCCAGTAACCATTGCTTTCAGATATTTGTATCCTTTTTTTATGCCTGGAACATCTGATTGGTTGTCCCCAAACATGTGTTCCCAAAGCCGATCAAAGTGATTGTAATGGATGATCACCAGCTGGCCTGTATAGTAATGAACTTACCAGGGTTGAAGTGAATGGATAGGCAGATAAAGGATAGAGATGGCCCGAACCTCTGATTTTAGGTTCGCGAACCTCCCGCGAAAGTTCGGTTCGCTCGAACTTTCACGAACCGCAATAGACTTCAATGGGGAGGTGAACTTTGAAAACTGGAAAAATTTATGCTGGCCACAAAAGTGATGGAAAAGATGTTACAAGGGGCCTAACACCTGGAGTGGGGCATGGCGGAGTGGGATAGACGCCAAAAGTCCCGGGGAAAATCCTGGATTGGACGCAATGCAGCGTTTTAAGGGCAGAAATCACATTGAATGCTAAATTGCAGGCCTAAAGTGCTTTAAAACATCTTGCATGTGTATACATCAATCAGGGAGTGTAATTAGAGTACTGCTTAACACTGACACACCAAACTCTCTGTGTAACGCACCGCAAACAGCTGTTTGCGTTGTGACGGCCGTGCTGGACTGGTGCGCACCATGGCGAGATTGCTCTTCCTCACTCAGGTAATGTCTGACTGCCTTATCAGCTTTCAATGGTTCTTTCTCTACCATTGTTAAAGCTTACATATATTTTTTAAAATACTTGTTCTGCTTGCTGTTCAGTACCTGCATCGAGAATCTTTTATGGAGGGCAAGTCTGCCATTGCGAGTGAGCACATTTAATGGCCGGTTCGATTCCGGTCCAGAGTGGGAGCCTAAGAAACGGCTACCACACATCCAAGGAAAGCAGCAGGCACACTGTGGGAAAAGGAGCAGGAATGGCTACCACACATCCAAGGAAGGCAGCAGGCATGGCATGCACGTCCTGAGGTAGTGACCAAAAATAACAATACAGGAGGACTTTCGAGGCCCTGCTGTATATGACACTGATAGACTGTACTACCTTTAACTAGAATCTGTTGTGGAGGGCAAGTCTGCCATTGCGAGTGACCACGGGTAATGGCCGGGGAATCCTGGTTCGATTCCAGTCCGGAGTGGGAGCCTAAGAAATGGCTACCACCACCACACATCCAAGGAAGGCAGCAGGCACGCTGTGGGCAAAGTAGCAGGAACGGCTACCACACACATCCAAGGTAGGCAGCAGGCATGGCATGCACTTCCCGAGGTAGTGACCAAAAATAACAATACTGGAGGACTTTCGAGGCCCTGCTGTATATGTGAGATGAATCAACTTTAAATCCTATAACGAGAATCTGTTATGGATGGCAAGTCTGCAAAGTATGCAGTGACTGCAAACAGCTGTTTGTGTAGTGACGGCCATGCTGGACTGGTGCGCACCATGACGAGAGTGCACGTGATGGCGGAAAAGTGACTGTCCAGCTGATCAAATTTGGTCTGTCTACAATGAAGCAACGACCTTATTATCTTTGGTGTGCCACCCCCCTCCCGAGACACTCATATAGCCGGCGGTCATTGCTTCATTGTGATATGCAAGCCCCTTCACCGCAGCAAGGTAATGATCACGAAGGAGAATGGGCACATGTACATGCCTTCTGTTTTGTTGTTGCAGTCACAGTGCAGCCAGAAAAATTAGGCAGGCATGTAGACGCACCAGAAAAAATATTATAGCAAATTCAGGAATTCGCCTGGAGTCCTGGACCCTGTTGGTCGCAGAGAAGGCAGTTAAGCGGGCAGAGGTGCTGTGTGGGGAGCGACTTATAGTGGTGCTCAGCAGAGCTCGAATATTCGAGTAGCTCGAATATTCGAGCTCTTTTTCAGCTATTCGAGCTCGGTATTCGAGCTCCGAATAGCTGTAGCTATTCGAATGGGCTATCCGAGTACACTCGAATAGCCCATTCACTATTCGAGCTATTCGAGCAACCCGGCGCTATTCGAGCTCGGTACCGAGCTCGAATAGCGTCATAGCCCAGATTGATGTCCTTAGAGCCAATCAGAGGGCTCCCAGGCCCTCTGACGGCAGCCAATCACAGAGGGGGACCCTGGCCAGCCCCTACCCTATAAATAGCGGCCGCCATGTTCTGTTTCTCCATGCTTGCCTGAGACTTGTACAGAGAGAGAGTTGCTCCTTTGTGCTTTGGCTTAGCAAGTGCTCTATTGTGATCATTTACCTAGCGTTTTTGCTCACCTACACCTGCCATATACACCTATATTGTTGTTAGTTAGATAGACATTGTATTTTAGTTAGTAGCTTGTGTGTTACATTAGAGACAGGCAGCTGCTGCAAGCTTACAGGTTTAGGCCTCAGGGGGGCCTTGCCTCTGTGGGCAGCTGTCCTCTGTTTATTTCTCTCATCTATACCAGTATTTCTGCTGTCCTTTACTAATAGTATTGTAGTTATACTGTACTAGGAGTAGGACACTCACTGACTGTCACTGTTTATAGGCTACTAGCTAGCTCCTGCGTGTGTGCACTCACTCACTGTCTGTGTGTGTACACACACTCTATTTCCTTCTGATTACTGATAGATTATTGTTAGTTATTTGTACTTACTTACTACTTACTCTTACTGTACCCGTAGGGACACTCAGTGTCACTGTTCATATAGGCTACTAGCTCCTGCGTGCGGTCACTCACTGTCTGAGTGTACACACACCACCCACACTCCATTTCCTTCTGATCGCTGATTGATTATTGTAATTAGTTAGTTCTACTTACTGTTACTACTTACTCTTACTGTACTAGGAGTCTAGGACACTCAGTCACTGTGTTCATAGGCTACTAGCTCCTGCGTGCGGTCACTCACTGTCTGAGTGTACACACACCACCCACACTCTATTTCCTTCTGATCGCTGATTGATTATTGTAATTAGTTAGTTGTACTTACTGTTACTACTTACTCTTACTGTACTAGGAGTCTAGGACACTCAGTCACTGTGTTCATAGGCTACTAGCTCCTGCGTGCGTGCACTCACTGTCTGAGTGTACACACACCCACACTCCATTTCCTTCTGATCGCTGATTGATTATTGTAATTAGTTAGTTCTACTTACTGTTACTACTTACTCTTACTGTACTAGGAGTCTAGGACACTCAGTCACTGTGTTCATAGGCTACTAGCTCCTGCGTGCGGTCACTCACTGTCTGAGTGTACACACACCACCCACACTCCATTTCCTTCTGATCGCTGATTGATTATTGTAATTAGTTAGTTCTACTTACTGTTACTACTTACTCTTACTGTACTAGGAGTCTAGGACACTCAGTCACTGTGTTCATAGGCTACTAGCTCCTGCGTGCGGTCACTCACTGTCTGAGTGTACACACACCACCCACACTCCATTTCCTTCTGATCGCTGATTGATTATTGTAATTAGTTAGTTCTACTTACTGTTACTACTTACTCTTACTGTACTAGGAGTCTAGGACACTCAGTCACTGTCCATAGGCTACTAGCTCCTGCGTGCGGTCACTCACTGTCTGAGTGTACACACACCACCCACACTCTATTTCCTTCTGATCGCTGATTGATTATTGTAATTAGTTAGTTGTACTTACTGTTACTACTTACTCTTACTGTACTAGGAGTCTAGGACACTCAGTCACTGTGTTCATAGGCTACTAGCTCCTGCGTGCGTGCACTCACTGTCTGAGTGTACACACACCCACACTCCATTTCCTTCTGATCGCTGATTGATTATTGTAATTAGTTAGTTCTACTTACTGTTACTACTTACTCTTACTGTACTAGGAGTCTAGGACACTCAGTCACTGTGTTCATAGGCTACTAGCTCCTGCGTGCGGTCACTCACTGTCTGAGTGTACACACACCACCCACACTCCATTTCCTTCTGATCGCTGATTGATTATTGTAATTAGTTAGTTCTACTTACTGTTACTACTTACTCTTACTGTACTAGGAGTCTAGGACACTCAGTCACTGTCCATAGGCTACTAGCTCCTGCGTGCGGTCACTCACTGTCTGAGTGTACACACACCACCCACACTCTATTTCCTTCTGATCGCTGATTGATTATTGTAATTAGTTAGTTCTACTTACTGTTACTACTTACTCTTACTGTACTAGGAGTCTAGGACACTCAGTCACTGTGTTCATAGGCTACTAGCTCCTGCGTGCGTGCACTCACTGTCTGAGTGTACACACACTAAATTTACTTGTGATTACTACTGATTATTGTAACTGCTAGTTGTACTTCCTGACTGTTACTACTTACTTACTGTACTAGGGGACACTCACTCAGTCACCTCACCAACCAACCCACTCCATTAAAGTACCCCACTTTTCACCCGCCCTTTTAAAAAACTTTTGTCTATACGCCCAAAACATTGAAGATGTCTGGAAGTGGCAGCCAGCGCGGTTTGGGCAAGGGGAAGGGCAGCAAGGGAATCAGGAGGAGAGGGAGCAGCATTGTGGCAAGCCGCAGCCGCGGCCGCGGGCGCGCCACCATGCACAGTTCCGCAGCAGCAGCAGCAGCGTCAGTGGCTAACATTCCTCCCATAGCCACTGGCCATGGACGCCTTGGGCGCCGCCCAGCAGGAGCATCTGCAACTCACGCTGCAGAGACGCAGCAGCAGCGTGTAGCACCTGCTCCCATTTTCCTCCAGCCGGGTCGGAAACGTCCCATTGAGGAAAAGGATGCAGACACTGTGGTGCAACTCATGACGGAGGATGAGCAGCCCGCCATCAGCTCTGCATCCGAGGCCTCCACCCTCACCACCACCACCACCACCACCACCACCCCTGTTCGCAGCAGCCGCCCAGCAGGGTCTGGGGAGGAGGCCAGTTCACCGTCACTCGCCGACCTGTCATTCAGCAGTCTTTTGACCCCAGGCATCATGAGTAAATTGTCTGCTGTTGTTGGCGATCTTGAGGAGGAGATGCTGATGGGCACTTTGGGGGATGAGGGATTGGACAGCAAGACTGTGGCGACAGTCAAGCAGCCCATCCATGCATCAGGAGAGGAGTTTGGGGGGTCCTCATCCCAGCAGGACATGTTTCAGGAGGGGGAGGATGATGATGACCCGGTGACAGACAGAGACTGGGTGCCACCACCTCCAGGGGATGTCGTCCTCAGCAGCTCTGAGGAGGAGGAGGAGGATGCGCTTGTGGGCCTTGCAAGGAGGCGCATCATTGCAAGCATTGGCAGCGTCCCACACCCTGCTGGTGTCTCAGGCTCAGCAGCAGCAGCAGCAGCATCAGCCAGTACCACCACCAGCCGCACCCAAGCCCCCCAAGCCCCCCCCCCCAACCACCACAGGGAGACAGGCAGCAGCGCTTCCATGCCGTAGGGGGATGTTTAAGTCACCAATCTGGCGATATTTCACCATGCCCACTGTGTACAGCAAGTACGCCACTTGCAACCACTGTCAGCGGAAGTTGAGCAGAGGTGCAGACCCCTTAAAGTTCTGCACCAGCTCGCTCATCAACCACCTTGCGGCTAAACATTTCCACCAGCATGAGGAGTTCCAGAGGCTGAAGGCATCTGGTGCTGGCAGTGGCACCACACCCATCACTGCACAGCCTTCAGCAGCAGCAGCAGCAACAGCAGCCACCCGCCCTCCTGCTCCTCCAGCAGCACCAGCAGGAGTGCGGAAACGCACTGCTCCTCCCCCCTCTGCAACTCCTGCCGCCGACACTGAGGCCTGTTCTGGCAGCCAGTCCTCAGTGGCCTCCTCTGCTGTGTCTGCTGATTCCCGTGTCAGCAAAAGGCCACGCCAGAGCCTTTTGAGCGAGTCCTTCCAGGGGGTGGTTAGGGCTCTGCCTCCCAGCAGCCGTCGCGTGCGGCAGCTGAACGGCTTGCTGGCACGGGCCATGTGCTCCCAACTCCTGCCGTACACGCTCGTGCAGGAGGGGAGCGACATTCGTGCGCTGCTTGCTTGCGCAGCCCCAGACTGGCAGCTCCCCAGCAGACACTTTTTCTCCCGCAAGGCCATTCCTGCACTGCACCGCTTTGTGATGGCCAATGTGGAGCGAGGGCTGGAGCACGCGGTTGGTGAAAGGGTCCACGTCACCATGGACTCCTGGAGCAGCCGCTTCGGGACAGGCCGCTACCTGTCCTTCACTGTCCACTGGGTCAGCTTGGTGGAAGGGGGTGAGGATGGGAGAGCAGCAGCGGGCACAGCAGCAGCAGCAACACAGTGGGTGGTGCCACCCCGCAGGCTCAGGGGAACTGCAGCAGGTTCCTCCGATCCTCTGCCATCCTCCGGCACACCTGGCCAAACCCCCCGCCTCAGCAGCAGCGTGAAGGCCCGCCACTGCCAAGCGCTGCTGCACTTGGTCAGCCTTGGGAAGACCAAGCTGACGGCAACCCATGTGTTGGCCAAACTCCAGGAGCAGGAGAGGATTTGGCTGACCCCCAGAGGCCTCAGAGTCGGAGAGGTGGTGGCCGACAATGGGGCCAATCTGGTTGCCGCAATAGACAGGGGAAACCTGACCCACATCCCCTGTCTTGCCCACGTGCTGAACCTGGTGGTGCAGAAGTTCCTGCGCACCTACCAGGGGATGGGCGAACTGCTGGAAACGGCAAGGAATGTTGTGCGTCACTTCCGGCGCTCGGCTGCAGCCTGTGCGAGCCTGGAAGACGTGCAAAAGGAGCTGGATCTGCCACGCCATCGGCTGATCCTTGACGTTCCGACTCGCTGGAACTCCACCCTGGCGATGTTGGAGCGTCTGGTTGAACAGAGGCGCGCTGTCAAAGAGTACCTTGCCCTGGCCACTATTTCCGCAGCTCTGAGAAGGGACAAGACCAGCAACTTACCGTCCATCGTCCCCGATGATGACTGGAGGCACATGCAGCAGGTGTGCTTAGTGCTGGCTCCCTTCCTGCAGGCCACAAACATGGTGAGCAGGGACCATGCTATGGTCTGCGAGTGGGTGCCCCTGGTTTCTCTGCTGAACAGGGCCCTCGATGCTTTGCTGGAACAGGGAGCGGCAGCCTTGGACCAGCAGGAGCGGCAACCAGCTGCGCAGTCCACCTCTGAGGGGGAGGAGGAGGAGGACTTGGTGGAGGTCCCTGACCTGGCTGCTGATGAGGGGGATCAGCACAGCGCAGCTGAGTTGGTGCGGGGGTGGAGAGAGGATGAGGCGGCAGAGGAGGAGGATGAGGACAGCACTGACGTCGATGTGCCAGCAGACGTGGCCCGCCTCTTCCCAATGGCAGCGCACATGCTGACGTGCCTGCGCAGGGATCCCAGGGTGATCCAGATGAAGCAGAGGGAGGACATCTGGATCAGCATGATGTTGGACCCACGCCTCAAGGGGAAGTTGAGCCAGTTCCTGCCGCCTGCAGGAGGAGACCCAGCGCAACAAATAAGGAGCTTGCAGCAGGCCCTTGTTGAGCGCTTGGAGGAAGCCTTCCCCCAGCCTTCCACCCCCACTGTCCAGCAGCCAGCACAGAGGCAGCAGCAGGTGCCTGCATCCAGCAGCAGCAAGCGCCCCACAGACCTGCTGTCTCTCAGCCACGAGCTCTACAGGACTGTAGAGGCTCCGGCAGCAGTGACTAGAGAGGAGATGCATGCAGCAGCATCCTCCTCCGGTCACAGCCAACGCCTGACCAGCATGGTGGCTGACTACATGGGGTCGTACAGCGGGCTTGACAGCGATGCCCCTGTTGATCCCATGGAGTATTGGGTCAAGCGCATGGAGATCTGGAGCGAGCTGGCGCAGTACACCCTGGAAGTGCTGTCCTGCCCCCCTTCCAGCGTGCTGTCCGAGCGCTGCTTCAGTGCAGCTGGTGGCGTGGTCACCGAGAAACGCTCACGTCTGTCTCACAAGTCTGTGGACAGACTGACGTTTCTCAAGATGAACCAGGCGTGGGTGGAAGGCGAGTTCCTGGCCCCTGTTGTCGGCGAGAGGGGGACATGAACTGGCTGCCGGAACCATCGTTAATGTGCCTTACCACCCTTTACCACCTCCTGGCTCCTGCTCGCTAAGCCAGCCTGGTTCACTTTGACTATTACGTCGCCTGCAGCCACACATTTTACACCTACAGTGGGCTGCTGTGTACTGCCCTTCTGCTGTCTGTCTGTGTTTCCCACTGCCAGGGTACACAGATGATTTACCTTCTGCTGCCACTCTGCCACCAGCTATTACGTCAAACAATAGCTATATTGGTTGCAAAACCAAAAACCAAACAAACCATTAAAAAAAAAAAAAAGGTTTAATTTTTCTGAGGTGCCCGGGTTGAAAACTGTGTTGTCCCAGTTGTGTATTGGACACAATGTGGGCTGCACGACCGCTGTCTGGGACCTCCTGTTGTGTTTATTTACAGCCCTGGTATCACCGCTAGGTACCAGGGCTATTATGTCACGCTGCCTACCTGCTGCCACACTCACACTGCTCCTCCATACCTCCTCCTGCTGCTGCTGCTGCTGCTGTCTGTCTGTGTTTCCCACTGCCAGGGTACACAGATGATTTACCTTCTGCTGCCACTCTGCCACCAGCTATTACGTCAAACAATAGCTATATTGGTTGCAAAACCAAAAACCAAACAAACCATTAAAAAAAAAAAAAAGGTTTAATTTTTCTGAGGTGCCCGGGTTGAAAACTGTGTTGTCCCAGTTGTGTATTGGACACAATGTGGGCTGCACGACCGCTGTCTGGGACCTCCTGTTGTGTTTATTTACAGCCCTGGTATCACCGCTAGGTACCAGGGCTATTATGTCACGGCGAGCTGCCTGCCTCATTGACTGCCTGCTGCCACACACTCATCCTCCTCCTCCTGCTGCTGAATTTACCTCCTGCTGTCTTTGTGTTTCCACTGCCAGGGAGCACATACAATGGCGCTTCCAACATGCGTGCGCCCACCAGCTATTTGTTACGCTCAAAAATAGCTGCATTTCTTTAAAAAAAAAATTGAAAAGAGAAATACGTGAAGAAGAAGAAGACGATATTGAAAAGGAAGGAGAAGATGAAGATGAAGAAGAAGATGAAGATGAAGATGAAGAAGAAGAAGAAGATGAAGAAGAAGAAGAAGAAGAAGAAGAAGAAGAAGAAGAAGAAGAAGAAGAAGAAGAAGAAGAAGAAGAAGAAGAAGAAGAAGAAGAAGAAGAAGAAGAAGAAGAAGAAGAAGAAGAAGAAGAAGAAGAAGAAGAAGAAGAAGAAGAAGAAGAAGAAGAATATACAGTAACACTACTGAACAAAATTAAGGACACAACTTCTCTTTCCACATTTTTTTTTTAAAGGAACATCCCCACATAATCACTTGCTGTTGTTACTTGGAAAAAAAGAGGTTTCTTGCATCATTCACCCTCAAAACAAGTGTTGGAAGCTATTTAAGGCCAATTCGAATAGTCAGCTCGAATAGTTAGCTCGAATACCGACTCGAATAGTGAGCTCGAAGTCCGAGGTCGAATCGAATAGTAAAAATTATTCGACTCGAATATTCGACTGACCTCGAATAATTTACTATTCGAATTCGACCAAACTCGAATTTTAAAAAGGGGTATTTGAGCAACACTAGCGACTTAGTCTTAGGGCAGGCAGCCAGTCACATGGCGTGCAGGCAGAGATGCTGTGTGTGGGGACTGACTTAGTCTTCAGGCGGGCAGTAGCCCTCCGGGATCCATGCCTCATTCATTTTGATAAAGGTGAGGTACTGAACACTTTTGTGATTTAGGCGACTTCTCTTCTCAGTGACAATGCCTCCAGCTGCGCTGAAGATCCTTTCTGACAGGATGCTTGAGGCAGGGCAAGACAGAAGTTGGATGGCAAATTGTGACAGCTCTGGCCACAGGTCAAGCCTGCGCAACCAGTAGTCCAAGGGTTCATCGCTGCTCACAGTGTCTACATCCACACTTAAACCTCCTCAAACGGTCGCATGAGCCTGCATGCATTTCGCATCAGTGTCCACCAGTTGTTGGGCCACAACATCCCCATCTCCCCAGATTGTGTCCTTTTACTGTAATTGTACAGGTACTGGGTGACGGCTTTCTCCTGTTCTAGCAGGCGAGAGAACATTACCAAGGTCGAATTCCAACGAGTCGGGCTATCACATATCAAGCGTCTCACCGGCAAGTTGTTTCTCCGCTGAATGTCCGCAAAGCGTGCCATCGCCATGTAAGACCGCCTGAAATGCCCACACAACTTCCTGGCCTGCTTCAGGACGTCCTCTAAACCTTGGTACTTTGACACAAATCTTTGGACGACTAAATTCAGCACATGTGCCATGCAGGGTACATGTGTCAGCTTTCCCAAATTCAAAGCGGAAAGGAGATTGCTGCCGCTGTTACACACCATGTTGCCGATTTCCAGTTGGTGCCGGGTCAGCCACTGATGCACCTGTTTGTTCAGAGCAGCCAGGAGAGCTGCTCCAGTGTGACTCTCCGCTTTGAGGCAAGACATGTCTAACACTGCGTGACACCATCGCACCTGGCATGCAGCATAGGCCCTGGGGAGATGGGGCTGCGTAGTTGGAGCGGAGATCGCAGCACCAGTAGAGTTGAACTGCCACTCAGCCAAGGAGGAGGAGGATGACGACAGTGAAGAAGATGTAGCAGGAGGAGAGGAGGTGGCAGGAGGACTGCCTGGAAGCCGTGGAGGTGTCACAAGTTGCTCCACTGCACAGCCACGTACTCCCTGCTTGCCATTGGTCACCAGGTTGACCCAATGGGCTGTGTAAGTAATGTACCTGCCCTGACCGTGCTTGGCAGACCAGGCATCCGTGGTAAGGTGGACCCTTGACTCAATGCTGTGTGCCAGAGGTGACACCACTTGCCTCTCAACTTCACGCTACAGTTTGGGTATCGCCTTTTTAGAGAAATAATTGTGGCCTGGTATCTTCCACTGCGGTGTCCAATGGCCACAAATTTACGGGAGGCCTGAGAGTCCACCAGCTTGTATGATAACAGCTGGCGAGCTAACAGTTCTGCCACGCCAGCTGTCAGACGTCGGGCAAGGGGATGACTGGCAGAAATTGGCTTCTTCCACTCAAAGATTTCCTTCATGGACCCCTGGCTGCTGTGGACAGAGGAGCAGGAACCGCTCAAGGGCAGAGGCGGAGTGGAGGAGGGTGGCTGTGAAGGTGCAAGGGAGAAAGCGGCTGAAGATGCTGCACCTGAAGGAGGAAGAGGAGAAGGAGGGTGGCTTTTCTTTTGTGTGCTGCTTTTGTTCAGGTGCTCAACCCATTGCAGTTTGTGCCTTTTCTCCAAGTGCCTTCATAAGGCACTTGCCCCTACGTGAGTGTTGGCCTTTCCTCGGCTCAATTTTTTTACATGGCGCCGGACACTGCCACCAGCTGTTTCTGATGACGAGCTCCCCCTGCTTCTTTCAGGAACTCGTCTCCTCCTACTCCTCTCTAATTCCCCCTCTGAACTGTCCCCATGTTCATCTCCTCTATTGGGAATATAAGTGGGATCCGTATCATCGTCATCATCATAATCATCCTGCCCAGCTTCGCTTGCCTCAGACACCTCATAAACTGCACCAACAGCAGGTACTTCATCATCTTCACACGTTACGTCCATAGTGTCGCCGCCTAACTCAGAAATATGAGGCGGTGTAACTTGCTTAGCGCCTTCATCTGGTTGTAACAATTAACTCCTGTGAAGTGTCAAATGCAACGGATGTGGTGCTTGTAGTAGCGCTGGTGGCTGCAGAAGATGAGGTGTTCTGTGTTAAATAGTCAACCACTCCAGAGAGGAGCGTAATGACGTAATTATGATTTCGCAAAATTTCGCGTAATTAGTGTAATTACGATTATAGCCGTAAGTACATAATCGTAATGAAGAAGGATTTAGCGAAATTTCGCGTATGCGTAATTTTCACGTAATTTTCGCATTACAGTTGGTATTACGAAATTAATGCGTATGGTCATGCTCCCAAGCGGAAAAGTTGACGCATGGATCAATGTTAGGTAGCCGCCGACTTTAAGGGTTAATAGCAAAGCCTCCTTAAATGCTAAGAGCCTGAAATTTGGAGAATATATTAAGGAGATCAGAAGGAATAAGAGGAAAAATTTTTTTTTAAAAAAGACCTTATAGTTTTTCAGAAAATCGATGTTAAAGTTTCAAAGGAAAAATGTATACATTTAAAAACCCGCCGACTTTAACGGTTAATAGCAAAGCCTGCTTAAAGTTTAGGAACACCAAATTCCCAGGGTATATTAAGGGGATCAGTGGGAATAAGAGGAAAAAAATTTTTTTTCAAAAAGACCTTACAGTTTTTGAGAAAATCGATTTTTAAGTTTCAAGGGGAAAAATGTCTTTCAAATGCGGAAAATGTCAGTTTTTCTTGCACAGGTAACAATAGTGTATTATTTTCATAGATTCCCCCAAGTGGGAAGAGTTTTACTTACTTCATTCTGAGTGTGGGAAATATAAAAAAAAAACGACGTGGGGTCCCCCCTCCCAGACCTCTTTAACCCCTTGTCCCCCATGCAGGCTGGGATAGCCAGAATGCGGAGCACCGGCCGCGTGGGGCTCTGCACCCTGACTATACCAGCCCGCATGGTCCATGGATTGGGGGGTCTCAGAAGGGGAGGGGCAGCCAAGCTTTCCCCTCCCCCTCCGAGCCCTTGTCCAATCCAAGGACAAGGGGCTCTTCTCCACCTCTGATGGGCGGTGGAGGTGGAGGCCGCGATTTCCTGGGGGGGGGGGGAGTCATGGTGGCATCTGGGGGTCCCCTTTAAAAAGGGGTCCCCCAGATGCCCACCCCCCCCCCCCAGGAGAAATGAGTATAGAGGTAATTGTACCCCTTACCCATTTCCTTTAAGAGTTAAAAGTAAATAAACACACAAACACTTAGAAAAAGTATTTTAATTGAACAAAAAACATAACCACGAAAAAAGTCCTTTAATATTCTTAATTAACCATTAATACTTACCTGCCCCTTTAAATAAATGATCCCTCGCAATAGCCTCGGAAATGTTCTATCAGTTACAATGTAACAAAGTTAATACAATGTAACAACTCTGTTACATTGTAACTACGCCCGCACCCGACGTCACTCGCCGCTCAGCCGCCGCATACACTTACGCGTCCGTGCGGGACGCTAAGTCCCCGCTGGCTCCCGCTGTCCACCCCGCCCACATCTGTCACCCACATGTGGGTGACATGTGGGTGACATGTGGGAGAGGCGGGGAGGGCAGCGAGAGCCAGCGGGACTTAGCGTCCTGCACGGACCCGACAGAGCTCTGAGCTATATAGCTCAGAGCTCTCTAAGCATCTTTGAATTTGGGCTCCAAGGAGCCCCATTGGTCCTTAGCAGACCAATGGGGTTCCTTCAAATCAGAAGGAACCCCATTGGTCTGCTAAGGACCAATGGGGCTTCTTGCAGCCCAAATTCAAAGATGCTTGGAGAGCTCTGAGCTATATAGCTCAGAGCTCTGTCGGGTCCGTGCAGGACGCTAAGTCCCCGCCGGCTCCCGCTGCCCTCCCCGCCTCTCCCACATGTCACCCACATGTCACCCACATGTGGGTGACAGATGTGGGCGGGGTGGACAGCGGGAGCCGGCGGGGACTTAGCGTCCTGCACAGAGCCGGGACAAGGTCCTCCAGCACCCAAGGCTGAGACAGCAAAGTGCGCCCCTCCATCCCTCCCACCCCAGCCGTCACACACTGATTGCTATTAGATTAAGAGGCACCACAGGGCCCACAACCTCCCCAACACCTTAATATCTAGTTATCTGGCTTGCAGTCACTGCCATGTATCCCCTTTTCTTATTTATTTCTGCTTCAAATACAATTAGGAATGACAGCTGAATGAATTCTGCACCCCCTCCTACACTGCGCCCTGAGGCTGGAGCCTCTCCAGCCTATGCCTCGGCCCGGCCCTGGTCCTGCACGGACGCGTAAGTGTATGCGGCAGCTGAGCGGCGAGTGACGTCGGGTGCGACATAGTTACAATGTAACAAAGTTGTTACATTGTAACTGATAGAACATTTCCGAGGCTATTGCGAGGGATCATTTATTTAAAGGGACAGGTAAGTATTAATGGTTAATTAAGAATATTAAAGGACTTTTTCGTGGTTATGTTTTTTGTTCAATTAAAATACTTTTTCTAAGTGTTTGTGTGTTTATTTACTTTTAACTCTTAAAGGAAATGGGTAAGGGGTACAAGTACCTCTATACTCATTTCTCCTGGGAGGGGGGGTGGGCATCTGGGGGACCCCTTTTTAAAGGGGACTCCCAGATGCCACCATGAACCCCCCCCCAGGAAATTGCGGCCTCCACCTCCACCACCCATCGGAGGTGGAGAAGAGCCCCTTGTCCTTGGATTGGACAAGGGCTCGGAGGGGGAGGGGAAAGCTTGGCTGCCCCTCCCCTTCCGAGACCCCCCAATCCATGGACCATGCGGGCTGGTATAGTCAGGGTGCGGAGCCCCACGCGGCCGGTGCTCCGCATTCTGGCTATCCCAGCCTGCATGGGGGACAAGGGGTTAAAGAGGTCTGGGAGGGGGAACCCCACGTCATTTTATTTTAAAATTTCCCACACTCAGAACGAAGTAAGTAAAACTCTTCCCACTTGGGGGAATCTATGAAAATAATACACTATTGTTACCTGTGCAAAAAAACCTGACATTTTCCGCATTTGAAAGACATTTTTCTCCTTGAAACTTAAAAATCGATTTTCTCAAAAACTGTAAGGTCTTTTTGAAAAAAATGTTTTTCCTCTTATTCCCACTGATCCCCTTAATATACCCTGGGAATTTGGTGTTCCTAAACTTTAAGCAGGCTTTGCTATTAATCGTTAAAGTCGGCGGGTTTTTAAATGTATACATTTTTCCTTTGAAACTTTAACATCGATTTTCTGAAAAACTATAAGGTCTTTTTGAAAAAAAAAAAATCCTCTTATTCCTTCTGATCTCCTTAATATATTCTCCAAATTTCAGGCTCTTAGCATTTAATGGGGCTTTGCTATTAACCCTTAAAGTCGGCGGCTTTTTTATATTATACGGGAGCGTTACGGTTTAATGCGAAATTACGGTATGAACAAAACGCGAAATTACGCGTTGAAAATTACGCTTACGGTATTTTCAATTACGATTTTAATGGCAATTACGCTACCATAATTTCGCATCGTAGTCGCAAATTTCGCATGCGTAATTATAGTAACGCGAAATTACGAAAATTTCGGCTCAACTCTAACCACGTCCTGACAATCTTGGGAGTTGATGGGACATGCCTTCTTCTGAGCTTTGTACTTTGGGCCAGGGCTGCACGAAGTCACATCAACACGACCATGCACAGACCTGCCAGGTGACCTTCCTCTGGGTCTGCCTCTACCTCTGCCTATTTTGTCCGTTGTGTCCATATCGAGGGGATTAAGTGAAAGGTACGCACTGACTTGACTAATACAATGTGCAGTCACACAGGTGCAGTTAACAGGTATGCATGGAGTGGTATATCACACTGTGTGCACTCACGTAGATAGGTGGGTGCACTGAACACAACAGGTAGGTATATGCAGTGATGAGGTGGGTGCACTGAACACAACAGGTAGGTATATGCAGTGATGGGTATTACAATGTGCACCTGTCACACACAGACAGGTAGCGGACAGGCACAGTGACTCTGCGTGCGTCACTTAGGTAGGTGGGTGCACTGTAAACAACAGGTAGGTAGGTATATGCAGTAATGGGTACTACAATCTGCACCTGTCACACACAGACAGGTAGCGGACAGGCACAGTGACACTGCGTGCGCTCAACTCATGTAGGTAGGTGGGTGTACTGTGAACAAAAGGTAGGTAGGTATATGCAGTACTGGGTATTACAATGAGCACCTGTCACACACAGACAGGTAGCGGACAGGGACAGTGCGTGCGCTCAACTCACGTAGGTAGGTGGGTGTACTGTGAACAAAAGGTAGGTAGGTATATGCAGTACTGGGTATTACAATGTGCACCTGTCACACACAGACAGGTAGCGGACAGGCACAGTGACACTGCGTGTGCTCAGCTCTCGTAGGTAGGTGGGTGCACTGTGAACAGGTAGGTATATGCAGTGCACCTGGCACAGACACAGGTATTCACTGAATGTGCTGGGACTGGCAGTGGCACACACACAGTATAAATTATCAAGGCTGTCTATGCAGCACAAGTGTCAGTGGGGCACACAAAAAAATTTTTATCACAAGAACAAGATTAGCTCTCAAAAGAGCTGTTGTGGGGTGCTTTTTTAGCAATAGGAATCAGCAAGGAGCAAGCTAACAAGCCTACAAGAGCCTAACTAATCTTTCCCTATGAGAGTCTGCAGCAACAGCAGCAGCTGTCCCTTCTCTATTTACTGCAGGCACACGAGTGAGTGAAAAGCCTGACGCTGACTGCCTTTTATAAGGGGGAGAGTGGCTCCAGGAGAGAGTGTAGCCTGATTGGCTACAATGTGCCTGCTGCGGACTGTGATGTAGAGGGTCAAAGTTGACCCTAATGGTGCACTATGAGGGCAAACCGAACTTCTGGAAAAGTTTGCGGTTCTCCGCGATCGTGAACCCCGGAAGTTCGGCAGCAGCCGTTCGCCGTCAAACCGTTCAGGCCATCTCTAATAAAGGAGTCCTCTAGTCAGTGGGTAGGACCTGATAGTTGTTAGCTATAGCATTTTTATGTTAATATAGGTGCTGATGTTGGCACATATTCACTAAATGACAGTGACGTTACAGTGTGCACACAGCATATGGCAATTTTACCAAAATCTACATTACTAACATAGTGCACAGTTACCTAGGTAACGTTGCCTTGCAAGTATAAATCATGTTACACTACTATGTGTAATGAGTGTTAATTGTGCTATTTCAGCAATGTGATAATCAAACAAATGGACCAGCACCATACAATTGAATAATATAATAATGCAGTGTGTGCTAAGGGCTGAACATGATTAGACAATTTAAGAAAAGAAAAGATGCCCCCTGAAAAGGACCACACTGACCAGAGTAATATAATGTATCTAATGTACAATAACCTTTATTAAACTCCAACCACAAAATCAATAAAAACTAATAAAAATCATTAAAAGTGATAAGTCTGGTGTCCATAATATATTTCTGCAATGTGACAGATATATACCATACCAGAAAAATCTCCATAGGCTGTAAAGTAGGAAGATGTAAACTCTATTGTTCTCGAAGCAGTCAGTTCAACTACAAACATGTCTGGCTTTACTAAAAACCTGCTTCACATATTCGAGTGGTTTTGGCTTAAAGGACAACTAAAGCAGGAAGAAAGATGGAGGCTGCCATGTTTATTTCATTTTTAGCAATACCAGTTGCCTGGCTATCCTGTTGATCCTCTGCCTCTAAAACTTTTAGCCATAGACCCTGAACAAGCATAAGCAGATTAAGTGTTTTTGACATTACTGTAAGATCTGACAAAATTAGCTGCATGCTTGTTTTTGGTGTGATTCAGGCACTACTGTAGCCAAATAGATCAGCAGGGCTGCCAGGCAACTGGTTTTGTTTAAAAGGAAATAAATATGGCGGCCTCTATATTCTTCTCACTTCAGTCGCGATTTAAGATTAAAAATGCTTTCCAGTGCCAAGCATCTGCTGCTGAAGTGCCAGTCAAGGCTAGCATTTCTTAGTGCTTCAGCATAAATGTTCCCTTAACCCTTCAAAAGCTTCAATAGAGTTCTTGCATTTGAGATAAGTGCACTGCTTTTGACCTCAGCCGGCTGAACTCATTGTGCTGTAAATTCTTGGAATGCTTTAATCTCTCTCTACTAGCAGAAAATATAGAACCTGAAAGCAGAAGTCTATTATTGTCTCACACTGCCCCCTAGCGACAAGTGGCCATAAATACACATTACATCAGTACTAATTAGACGCAGGGAAATGTAAGAAATAAAGAATGTGCTAAAATAGATTGGCCTGGAGCACTTGCAAATACATTTGCTGGTAAAGTGTTAAAATACCTGGTAAAGAGTCCCCACCCCATCAACCTTTTCTTCTAGCACAGACTTTCATAGTTGCAGGCTGCAGGTTTCTCTATCTATGCTCCTCAGTCTGAACAGCATGATGTTGCGGAGTCAAAATAATCAATGAGATTCAGATTTTTATTTGATGAAAATGTGTTGCATAGAGCATGCAAACTGATCCAATTCAATTGGCAGCCACTGATTTAGATTTTTGCACCTTGCCCCCTGCAGTAATCTCAGGACTCATTAATCATCTATGGTTCTGGGCCAATTGACAGTGCTCCACCCACACATCCAGTCTATGACATCTTCAGCTAAGCTTCAGGTTCAGGACACATGGGCAGATTTTTATAACACGATGTTGAGCTGCACAGAAAAGGTAACATTTGAACACTCTGCTAAGCTATCCGATGGTATATTTAGATCTAACCCCGGAGTTTGGCTTTATGCAATGCCTTGGGAAGATTTTCATATGCTGAATGTATGAACTTTCCTAAAGATCAGAATTGTGGACGCTGTGTTCTCTACGGTATCAAATACTTGCCACATGAATAATCAGTCCTCTGTAGGAATGTTCCCATGAGCACACTTTCACATGGAATGGTTAGGAAAATTAAAGTACATCACTACACCCAGAATACCCTCAGCAAGTCTTGTGTGGGTGGGAATCTTCACACACAGCTAAAGAGTTTATCTAGACAAGTACAGCACAGTCCACCCTATCGCTCACTGAGAAAAACACTCTAGGCTTTGTTTTTATGAACTGAATAACACTGCAGAATAGCCACTCATAATGATTTTATTTGTTTCTTGTTTGTATGTTGAGTCTTATTCCGAAAGTTCCATCTAGATTCCAAAATGTTGTCATAGATTCCAAAAATGTTGTAAAAGCATTCTAAATTCTCATTTTCTTCCAGCAGTTACTGCTCTTCCTTATTCTTACCCTGTGACTGCTGAAGGAAAGGGAGAATACTATACTCTGCTGTTATTTATAAGCATAGAGTGGTGTAAGCGCCCATCTCCTTCCAAGTGTAAATCCAGGACTTGTATAGCATGAGGGATCACATGACCATGCTCTACTCGAGTTGCATAATCCAGAGAGGGATATCTGCCTGATTCACCTTTTGTTATCTGCTGTTGTCTGTAATAATCAGCAACTAATGTCCACAGGGCCCAAATTTCTTTTGGAATCTAATGTGTCTATTACATTATCAAAGATTGTAAATCCTAAGTGAATATTTCACTGCTTCACACATAATGAAGTAAACTTAGATTTGTCAAACAAAAGGATTTTCCTTTTTACACGTCTGCTGTAAAATACTCAGTGGTGGTCACAGAGACCAGCTCTTTCGTCATGTACAACTTAAAGTGGTCAGCATTTCTTCTTTGTAAGATTCCTTACAGCTTTAACGTACTATCACAAACAAATCACAAAAAAATCTGTAGCAGAACAGCATTCAGGCCCCCTGCACACTGCAAATCCGATTTGAGATTCCGATGTTCCCTGAATGCTATCAAAACAAGAAGAAAAACGCAGAAAAAATGCAGCACGCAGTATCGATTAAATATCACAAATGGGAATCACATGTAGTGTGCAAGAGCCCTTAAACAGTTAAACACACAACTTTGCTGTGCACTGGAAAGCCCCTTCAGCTTAAAGAGAATCTGTATTGTTAAAATCGCACAAAAGTAAACATACCAGTGCGTTAGGGGACATCTCCTATTACCCTCTGTCACAATTTCGCCGCTCCTCGCCACATTAAAAGTGGTTAAAAACAGTTTTAAAAAGTTTGTTTATAAACAAACAAAATGGCCACCAAAACAGGAAGTAGGTTGATGTACAGTATGTCCACACATAGAAAATCCATCCATACACAAGCAGGCTGTATACAGCCTTCCTTTTTAATCTCAAGAGATCATTTGTGTGCTTCTTTCCCCCTGCAGCTATCTTCCACTGAAGTGTCAGGCTGTTTCTTCCTGCAGAGTGCAGACAGCTCTGCCTGTATGTATTTCCTCAGTATGTGAAAGCCCAGCCAGCTCAGAGGAGGATTTATCCAGCTTGTAAAAGATAAGAGAGAAGCTGCTCTAATCTAAATAATACACAGGCAGTGTGCAGAGAGGGGCCTGGAGGGGGGAGATGCATCACAGAACCACAACACTGAAGAACTTGGCAGCCTTCCAGACACAGGCTGACAAGTCTGACAAGAGAGAGATAAGTTGATTTATTGCAGAGATGGTGATAGTAGAACGTGCTGCAGTAAGCCAGAACACATTAGAATAGCTTTTGGAACTTGTAGGATGATAAAAAACAGGATGCAATTTTTGTTACGGAGTCTCTTTAATATCCGTATCCAGAGAGGAGGTTATCTTTTGTTTACATTCTGATATTGATATATTGTGTGTAACAACTAAAAATGAACTCTCTCTGCTTCAAGCATGCACACAGTTCAGAAGAGCTCACTAGACGATTTTAATATGTAATAAAAAGCAGCTTGAATAACATGCAATGGCAGCTTTTAGAGCAGATAAACTGTACTTTGGGAACTTGTAATTTGTAAATGGACAAAACCTACTTGTTCACAAAAGCAAATATAGTAACTGAATGGGTAATACAAAGTAGGAAAACACATTTTTATTGAATGTTATGTCAGGGTTTCAGACCACTTTAACTTTTCTACAAGAACTCTGCAAACCATTGTGTACCAAGCATTTGCATATTTGCTTCCCATGTACAAACAGCGTTTCAATGGCTAGAAAACAATAATACATTTCAGTTAAGACCTTGAATCTGGTCGCATTGCATAAGCTTTGTCAATTTCTCTTCAGTGTACCTTCCCATTCTTATGGATGATGTAAAGTAGTATTGCTCTCTGTGTAGAGCCTATGTTGGTGGTCTCTGAAAGCTTTGGATTATACCAACCTTCATGGGGGGGGTGGGGGGGGGGGCAAGGCGGTAAAGGTAGTAGGCTTAGAGGTAGGGGATTTCGTTATTTTTAAAAAAAAAAAACGTTCTATTCAAATTATTTTTGCATATTTTTTTGTATTTTAATTATGCCTCTTTCAGCTGTGTAACCAACGACGACCAAATTATCTTACTCAGAACTCATATTAAATTGTATTTAGAGCTTTTTAATAATGTCTCTGGAACTGTCAATTATATTTTTGAATCCTTAAAGAGAACCTGTACTGAGTAAAAATATTTAAAATAAACACATGAGGTAACTTCAAATGAACATTACATAGCTACCTTGCCATCAGTTCCTCTCAGAAGCTCACCATTTTCTTCTGACAATAATCCCTTCCAGTTCTGACAATATTTTGTCAGATCTGAAATATATCAGTTGCTGTCAGTAAAATATCAGTTGCTGTCAGTTATAGCTGAGAGGAAAACTGATGTACCCGGTAATGTCCATGTTTCCCTATAGCTCAAGTGGGCGATGTTACAGTTTAACTGTGTGCTGACCAGAAAGCTGTTATGGGGTAATGGCTATTTTCAAAATGGAGGACGGAAAATTCCCTTGATCACAGTGAACAAACAGGATTCGGGACAGGAGAAAGACACTGAGGAGTAGACTACATGGAAGGTAAGTATGACTTGTGTATGCTTATTTTGACTTTTATTTTCAGTACAGGTTTTCTTTAAAGAAAATCTGTAACGAAAAAACCTCCCCTAGGGGGCACTCACCTCGGGTGGGGGAGGCCTCCGGATCCTATTGAGGCTTCCCCCGTCCTCCTCGGTCCCACGGTGGCGGTGAAAATCCTCCCGGAGCTGCGGCGATGTAAATATTTACCTTTTGGCTCGAGCGCAGGTGCAGTATCCGCTCCTTCCCACGGAGATAGGCGGAAATAGCCGATCTCCATCGGGCCACTCTACTGCGCAGGCGTAAGTCTCCTGCGCCTGCGGAGTAGAGCGGACCAGATGGAGATCGGCTATTTCCGCCCATCTCCGTCAGAAGAGCCGCAACAGTGCCCCTGCTGGAGCCCGGAAAGGTAAATATTGAACAGGCTGTCGGATCTGTCGGGCCGCTGTTCGGAGGGCTGCAGCGAGACCCCCGTGGGACAGAGGAGGATGGGGAAGCCTCATTAGGATCCGGAGGCTTCCTCCTCCCGAGGTGAGTACACCCCAGGGGAAGTTTTTCTTGTTACAGTGTCTCTTTAACCAGCTGAGCGGTCTGGACGAGCTCAGCTCGTCCAACACCGCCAGAGGCTGCCGCTTAGGCCCTGCTGGACCGATTTTCACCAAATAAAAAGCAGCACACGCAGCCGGCACTTTGCCAGCCGCGTGTGCTGCCTGATCGCCGCTGCAGCGCGGCGATCCGCCGCGTGCAGCGGCGAAAGAGGGTCCCCCCAGCCGCCCGAGCCCAGCGTAGCCGGAACAAACAGTTCCGGCCAGCGCTAAGGGCTGGATCGGAGGCGGCCGACGTCAGGACGTCGGCTGACGTCCATGACGTCACTCCGCTTGTCGCCATGGCGACGAGGTAAGCGAAACACGGAAGGCCGCTTATTGCGGCCTTCCGTGTTACTTCTGGCCGCCGGAGGCGATCGGAAGAACGCCTCCGGAGCGCCCTCTAGTGGGCTTTCATGCAGCCAACTTTCAGTTGGCTGCATGAAATAGTTTTTTTTTTATTTAAAAAAAACCCTCCCGCAGCCACCCTGGCGATTTAATCAGAACGCCAGGGTGGTTAAAGAAAACCCGAGGTGGGGTTCTAAGAATGATATCTGCACACAGAGGCTGGGTCTGCTTATACTGCCCAGCCTCTGTTGCTATCTCAATCCCCCCTAAGTTCCCCCTGCACTCTGCTATGCCCTCATAAATCAGCCGCACTGTTGACATGCAGCAGGATGTGTTTACCTCTGTACTATCACTCTCGGCACTCCCCCGCCTCCTGCATAGCTCCGGTCCCCGCCCACGTCCCTTCCCTCCAATCAACAGGGAGAGAAGGGACGCGGTCGGGGACCGAAGCTATGCAGGAGGCAGGGGAAGCGCCGAGAGTGACAGTACAGAGGTAAACACAGCCCGCTGCGACACGCTGTGATTTATGGGGGACAGCAGAGCGCAGGGGGAACTTAGAGAGGAACTTAGAGAGGATTGAGAAAGCAACAGAGGCTGGGCAGTATAAGCAGACCCAGCCTCTGTGTGCAGATATCATTCTTAGAACCCCACCTCGGGTTCTCTTTTAGTTTTAAAATCAACCTAATCCCCACGCAGTTAGAGAGCTGACTAGAAAGACTTGCAGAATATCCAAAATCTCATACCTTGTATTCATGCAAGGTATAGATACGAAAAGTATACATTATAGATGTTATTTGTATGCAGTGCCCAGTCCAACTGAAAGTCATGGATTTCTTTCTACACATGTACATTCCATTCCTTTTTCAGTTTGTTTTTTTAAATAGCTGAACTGTCATGGGCTCCTTCCAAATACTGCATTATTAAACTCGCATGCACAGTGCAGTGTGAATGGCCAGGAAGATGGAACCTGCTAGTGTGGGCCCCACCCACTAACTACCCATGTGGTTTTTAACCATATAAGGACAATGCTAATTGAAATCTATGCCCTGTTTTGATGCTGATGTGGCTGCCAGGGAGAAGATTTCTTCTCACCAACGCCATGTGTCTTCTTGCCGCTCTCGACACTCCCGCCGATCCTGTCGCTATCTCCCGCCGCAGCTCACTCACTCTGCCGTCTCTATAACAGCAGTGCCCTGTGAGCCAGTCAGAAACCGATTTCATTGGCTCCTGAATCCATCTATTAATTAAGCAAATCCCATTGGCTTACATTAATAGACACAGTCAGGAGTCTATGAAAGCGGCTCCTGACTGGCTCTCAGAGCTCTGCCGTCATAGCGACGGCAGAGCGGGCGGCTTGAGGTTCCCGGTGTGCTATGTGGACAGCGGTTGAGGCGGGTATGTGTGGCGATTCGTCGGTATCCGGCGGTTTCTGTTACCAGCGGTCTCTGCTCCTTAAGGGGGCAGAGACCGCTGGTACTTAAGTAGTTAATAGTGGGGGTGTCTTGCAAGGGGAGGTATGGAAAGTATCATCCACCTTGCAATATTATAGTTGTATATTATTGTTAAGGACAAGCAGAATAAATGTTAATTTGAAAATCTAAATGGATTAGAATGCTAGATTTTAATAAAGGATTTTAAAAAAAACTGTGTGTATTTGATGTTTTTAATGCATTTAACCCTTTATGGTAAAATAATATACAACCTGGCATACCTCACATAAATTCATACCATGCTACATACAACTTCTGCCTTGTTAACAATATTTTACTCTCAACTTATTAGCCACCTCTTCTTTTTTTCCTCTACAGAATTTTTACAATAAAAACTTGCACTTTTTAATGCTTGTACTTATTTTGGCTTGTATGGATGTTTTATAAATGTTTTCCTTAACAATGGCAAGTAGCAACTGCTGGTTTTTCCCACACCAGCATCCAGTCAGCAGTGAGTTTGGCACCAAAGTTTTTCAAGATATTGAAAGACCCCTTTGTTACTCTGGCCTGTTAGGGACACTGCGTGGCAACAACAGCTCTAATTTTTAGTAGTAAATATCAATCACTGTGACTATGTAGGTTTCCTTTGGGCACTACAATTTCCCTCCACATCCCAAAAACATGCTGATAAGCTAATTGGGTTCCCCCTATATGACTATGGTAAGGATTCCATTGTGAGCCCCTCTGAGGGACAGTAAAGTTACAAAATGATATACTCTGTACAGCACTGTGGAAGATGTCAGCACTATATAAATACTAAGTAATAATAATAAAAAAAACTCTTCTGGAAAAATATCTCACTTTATAAATTTAGTTTTCTGTTATAAATGCAACCTTTTCTTTTCATTCCTGTATAATTCCTAACAGTGATATTCTTACTGCTCCTCATAGATGCTTGCAAACTAATATCTCTATCATATGTACCTTCTATAGTCTAAAGCCAGATAATAATGAATCCAATAAACCTATCAGTAGAGATGGCCCGAACGGTTCGCCTGCGAATGGTTCCCGGCGAACTTCTGGGGTTCGCGATCACGGGGGAACCGCAAACTTTTCCAGAAGTTCGGTTCACCACCATAGTGCATCATGAGGGTGAACTTTGACCCTCTACATCACAGTCAGCAGGCACATTGTAGCCAATTAAGCTACACTCCCTCCTGGAGCCCCCCCTTATAAAAGGCAGGCAGTGTCAGGCTTTTCACTTGTGTGCCTGCAGTAATTAGTGAAGGGATAGCTGCTGCAGACTCTCATAGGGAAAGCTTAGTTAGGCTCTTGTAGGCTTCTTAGCTTGCTCCTTGCTGATTAATGCTAAAAAAAGCACCACACAACAGCTCTTTTGAGAGCTAATCTTGTTCTTGTGATCTATTTTTTGTGTGTGTGTGTGTGTCCCATTGACACTTGTGTTGCATAGACAGCCTTGGTAATTCCTACTGTGTGTGCCACTGCCAGGCACAGCACATTCAATGACTACTACCTATGTGTGTGACAGGTGCACATTGTAATACCCACTACATATACCTACCTGTTGTTCACTGTGCACCCACCCACCTACATAAGCACACACAGTGTCACTGTGCCTGTCCGGTACCTGTGTGTGTGTGACAGGTGCACATTGTAATATCCACTGCATATACCTACCTGTTGTTCACTGTGCACCAACCCACCTACCTGAGTGCACGCAGTGTCACTGTGCCTGTCCGGTACCTGTCTATGTGTGACAGGAGCACATTGTAATACCCATCATGCATATACCTACCTGTTGTTTAGTGCACCCACCTACCTACAAGAGCGCATGCAGTGTGATATACCACTCCGTGCATACCTGTTAACTGCACCTGTGTGACTGCACATTGTATTACTCAAGTCAGTGCATACCTTTCACTTCATCCCCCCCGATAAGGACAAAATGAACAAAACAGGTAGAGGCAGAGGTAGAGGCAGACCCAGAGGAAGGCCACCCAGCAGGTCTGTGCGAGGTTGGTAGTGATGTGATTTTGTGTGGCCCTGGACCAAAGTACAGTGCTCAGAAGAAGGCATGTCCCATAAACACCCAAGATTGTCAGGACGTGGTTGACTATTTAACACAGAACACCTAATCTTCCGCAGCCACCAACGCTACTCCAAGCACCACATCTGCTACATTTGACAGTTCGCAGGAGTTATTTGGTGGGGGAAATCACTGATGCACAGCCATTATTGGTACAACCAAATGAAGGCGCTAAGCAAGTTACACCACCTCATATGTCTGAGTTAGGCGACACTATGGACGTAACGTGTGCGCAGGGGGATGATGAAGTACCTGTTGTTGGTGCAGTTTTGGAGGTGTCTGAGGCAAGCGAAGCTGGGCAGGATGATGATGATGACGATGATATGGATTCCACGTATGTTCCCAATAGAGATGAACAGGGGGACAGTTCAGAGGGGGAGTCAGAGAAGAGTAGGAGGAGACAAGTTCCTGAAAGAAGCAGGGGGAGCTTGTCGTCAGCTGGTGGCAGTGTCCGGCGCCATGTATCGCCACCTATGTACAGCCAGCCAACATGCCCTTCAACGTCAGCTGCTGGTGCCTCCATAGTGCCATCACCCCAGGGGGGCTCAGCGGTTTAGCTATTTTTTAATGTGTCTGCCTCAGATCGGAGCAATGCCATCTCTCTGCCTCCAAAAATTGAACCGTGGAAAGGCCAACATATACGTAGGGACAAGTGCCTTACGAAGGCACATGGAGAAAAGGCACAAACTGCAATGGGAAGAGCACCTGAGCAAAAGCAGCACACAAGAAAAGGCACCCTGCTTCTACTCTTTCTCCTTCAGGTGCATCATATTCAGCCGCTTTCTCCTTTGCACCTTTACAGCCACCCTCCTCCACTCCGCCTCTGACCTTGAGCTGTTCCTGCTCCTCTGCCCACAGCAGCCAGGTGTCCACAAAGGAAATCTTTGAGCGAAAGAAGCCAATTTCTACCAGTCACCCCCTTGCCCGGCGTCTGGCTTGGCAGAACTGTTAGCTCGCCAGCTGTTACCATACAAACTGGTGGACTCTGAGGCTTTCCGTAAATTTGTGGCCATTGGGACACCGTTGGGCAATATGGCCATTGGGATACCAGGCCGCAATTATTTCTCTAAAAAGGCGATACCCAAACTGTACAGTGAAGTAGAGAGGCAAGTGGTGTCATCTCTGGCACACAGCGTGGGGTCAAGGGTCCACCTGACCACGGATGCCTGGTCGGCCAAGCACAGTCAGGGCCACTACATTACTTACACAGCCCATTGGGTCAACCTGGTGAACGATGGCAAGCAGGGAGTATATGGCTGTGCAGCGGACCAACTTGTTGTGACACCTCCACGGCTTGCAGGCAGGCCTCCTGCTACCTCCTCTCCTCCTGATAAATCCTCTTCGCTGTCATCATCCTCCTCCTCCTTGGCTCAGTGACAGTTCAACTCTATTGGTGCTGTGATATCCTCTCCAGCTACACAGTCCCAGCTCCCCAGGGCCTATGCTGAATGCCAGGTACAATGGTGTCATGCCATCTAAGACATGTCTTGCCTCAAAGCGGAAAGTCACACTGGAGCAGCTCTCCTGGCTGCTCTTAACAAACAAGTGGATCAGTGGCTGACCCCGTACCAGCTGGAGATCGGCAACGTGGTGTGTGACAAAGGCAGCCATCTCATTTCCGCATTGCATTTGGGAAAGCTGACACGTACCCTGCATGGCACATGTGCTGAATCTAGTCATTCAAAGATTTGTGTCAAAGTATCCTGGCTTAGAGGACGTTCTGAAGCAGGCCAGGAAGTTGTGTGGGCATTTCAGGCGGTCTTACACGGCATTTCAGGCGGTCTTACATGGCTTACACGGCCATGGCACACTTTGCCGAGGTTCAGTGGAGAAACAAGTTGCCAACCCTCCTTATGATCTCTCGCCTGCTAGAACAGGAGAAAGCCATCACCCAGTACCTCTACAATTTCAGTAGAAGGACACAATCTGGGGAGATGGGGATTTTCTGGCCCAACAACTGGACACTGATGCGAAATGCATGCAGGCTCATGCGGCCGTTTGAGGAGATGACCAACCTGGTGAGTCGCAGTGAAGGCACAATCAGCGACTTGATCCCGTACGCGTATTTCCTGGAGCGTGCCGTGCGTAGAGTGGTGGATCAAGCTGTGTAGGAGCGTGAAGAGGAACAGTTACGGGAGGAAGCGTTGTGGGATAAATTGTCATCAGAACCAGATGTTTCCTCAACACCTACGGCAGCACAGAGGGGGGAGGAGGAGGAAGAGTCATGTGGGGAAGAGGAGTCAGACTCGGATGATGAGGAAGGTGTTTCTTTGGAGGAGGAGGAGGCGGCGGCAGAAGAACAATCGCAGCAGGCGTCGCAGGGGGCTTGTGCTGCTCAACGTTTCCGTGGTATTGTTCGTGGCTGGGGGGAGGAGGAGGACTTACCTGACATCATTGAGGAAGAGCAAGAGGAGTTGGATAGTCTGTCTGGATCCAACTTTGTGCAGATGGCGTCTTTCATGCTGTCCAGCCTGTTGAGGGACCCCCGTATAAAAAAACCCTCGGTATAAGCACAAAGTGGCGGACATGTTTACCCACTCACCAGAAGGCAGAAAGGATGCAGCACATGCAGAACAAGCTGTCAACTATGCTTTACAATGCGTTTAAGGGTGATGTCACAGCACAACGCAATAAAGGTACCATTGCCAGTAATCCTTCTCCCATGTCCACGCAGGCAAGGACAGGATGCTCCAGCGATCTCATGGTGATATCGGACATGCGGACATTCATTTAGTCCACTCGCCTTAGCGCTTCCGGATCCACCCTCCACCAACGCCTGGATCGGCAGGTAGCCAACTACCTGGCTTTAAGTGTGGATGTAGAGATAAAGTTGAGTCCGGCACCATCCACTTGTATGCTCTTTCACTTTATTGTTAAATCACTGACATCACAACGTTTCGGAGGACTAACCTCCTTTATCAAATTAGGTCAGCATCTAAACAACTTCACAAGTATGTCTCCTTTTATATTAAATTCATACAAGAATAGACCAATCAGCTGTGCCTGTCGCATTATAGCGACCAATCCCCTGTTGTCCGTCAATCGGACCTGATGGGGACTCCTCATTACCATGCAACATGCTGTGCCTCCAATGAGAGCACCGTAGGAGTGGCTATGCGCGTATGTGGAGAGTCATCCCCCCTGTGTTGCCTCCGTGTGCGCCGACCAATAGGGACACGGTCACCTGATGACCTGGTGTCAGGCCACACCCCCCATAGGAGCAGACCTGCCGGGAGACCTATGTCCCAGGGAGGGGAGCATTACTCCTCCTCCCGGCAGCGCGAACCGCGCCGCCCAATAGGGATACAGTCACCTGTTGTCATGGCGTCAGGCCACGCCCCCTCCAGGAGCGGACCTGACGGGAGACTTGTGTCCCTGGGAGGGAAGAACAACTCCACCTCCCGGCAGCGCAACACGTCAGCCAGACGGGCGGACCTTGTAGTTGTCCGCCCGCCTGCTGTATCTAGGCAACCAGTGGGACGCCTCTCCACCCGCCCATAGCATCCATACAAACATTGCAACATTTAGCTATACGAAACTAGATTCTCACTAAAGTGCTCATAGATAAATATATCTAACATGGGGCATCATACGCAACAACTCAGAAAAATACATATAAAAATTATTAAAATATAAAAATTACAAAAAAATGTACAAAATAAAAAGAAAAATATTAGGATAACTGGAATTTACTATATGAATGGAAGCATGTCATATTCCCAGGGCCGGCGCTACCATTAAGGCAAAGTAGGCAGCTGCCCCAGGGCCCCAGAGCTTGTAGGGGCCCCCAGGGGCTACAAGAGGAAAACAAATTTTCAAATCGGCCTTATAGTTTTTGAGAAAATCGATTTTAAAGTTTCAAAGGAAAAAAAATACACATTTAAAAACCTGCCGACTTTAATGGTTAATAGCAAATCCACCTTAAATGCTAGAAACTCTAAATTTGCAGGATATGTTAAGGAGATCATAAGAAATAAGAGGAAAAAACAATTTTTCAAAAAGACCTTATAGTTTTTGAGAAAATCGATTTTAAAGTTTCGAAGGAAAAAAGTATACTTTTAAATGCGGTAAATGTCACTTTTAGTAGTAAACCTAACGGTAGTGTAATTTTACATGCATCAAACGAAAGCGCAATAAATTTCCTGACGGAGCTTCCAGGGGGTCTATACGCAGCCGCAGCGCTTTGGACAGGGATCGCTATACAGCCGCAATATGGCTGTATGAAGATCCCTGGCATTTTTTCCTATTTTCCCAATTTTTTTTTTTATGTTTAGAGTGTGGGAATTTTTTTTAAAAAAAATGATGTGGGGTCCCCCCTCCTGAAACTTTTTAACCCCTTGTCCCCCATGCAGGCTGGGATAGCCAGAATGTGGAGCTCCGACCGATTGGGACTTCACACCCTGTTATACCAGCTGCAAAAAAGGTCCCCTAATGCCGATTTTTGTTCCGGGGTATATGTTGGGGGGGCCCCCCTGGTTTATTTTGCCCTGGGGCCCCATTTTTGCATAAACCGGCCCTGCATATTCCCTATTCATCCCTCTGGGTTCTAAAGTATCCAATCTACGAATCCATACTGCCTCACGGTATAGAAGTTTTTTAAGCCTATCTCCTCCACGTCTCAATGGAGGAACCTGCTCCAATATCTGAAACCGAAGCTGACTCACTGAGTGATTGGCTTGTATAAAATGACTAGGGACTGACAATTCTTTGACATTATTTCTAATGGTACTTTTATGGGCTGACAAACGTACTTTCATAGGTTGTGTGGTTTGTCCTATATATAACAAACCACAAGGACATTTTAATGCATATACTATGTAACATGAATTGCAGTCATATTGGCCTTTAATATAAAACGTGGTTCCTAAATGAGGGTGGCATATATAGCTACCCTTAGTGACACTATGACAGTGTACACAAGACACGGGAAAGTACCGTTAGGGCAGGATGTTCTATGGACCCTGCCACTCGCTGGACCCATATCTGCCTTCACCAACTTGTCCCTTAGTGTGGGGGCCCGTTTATATGACAAAAGGGGGTAATTTTGAAATTCTTCAACATGAGGAAATGGTACTCTAAGTAAATTCCAGTTGTTGCGTATGATGCCCGCTATTCTTTCACTATAAACACTATATTGACTAACGAAAGCAATTCTACCCTGACAGCCAGATCTACGATGGGTCTGTCCCTGGACTGATGTCCCGACTTTCTGCCTCGCCCTATTAAGAAGTCTCAATGGATATTGTCTCTTAATAAACTTCTCCTGCATTTCATCCAATCTGGTCTCTCTAGTTGCTGCATCATCAACTATCCTAGTAACTCTCTGGAACTGACTCACAGGACTGGAGTTTCTAGTGGCCATAGGGTGGAAGCTTCCATAACACAATGTCGAATTGGTGTCCGTAGGCTTAATATAAAGGTCTGTACCCAGCCTACCTCCAGAGACACTCACCATTGTGTCAAGGAAGCTCACACTCCGGTCATCACTATGAATGGTTAAACGTATAGCAGGGCATTGTTCATGCAACTTATCGACAAATTGTACAAGGCTCGAATGTGACCCCCTCCACACGCAAAAGTCATCGTCAATAAAACGTAGCCAACATATGGCATTGCTAGTAAACATCTTACTAGGATACACAAACGTCTCCTCATAGGAGTTCATGAAGATATTTGCATAGGAGGGGGCCACATTCGAGCCCATCGCTGTGCCTCTCAGCTGTAGATAATATTGGTCCTCAACCAAAAAGTAATTGTATTTCAACACTATTTGTAACAAGTTACACAAAAACTTAATCTGTGCACGATTAAAGTCTGAAGCACATGCTAACATGGATTCTACCGCCTCTACACCCCCATCGTGTGGGATGGAAGTGTAGAGGCTCTCAACGTCCAACGTGACCAATAGTGCACCTTCTGGAATCAATGGTAGTTTCTTAATAGTATCGATAAACATGGATGTATCTCTTAGGTAAGACTTGCCCGCAACAACATATGGTCTAAGGACCACATCAAGGTATCTAGCCAAAGGAAAAAAATGGAGTCTATCCCGGCCACTATGAGCCGACCCGGTGGCCGGGATAGACTCTTGTGAATCTTGGGACATATGTAAAACACTGGTATAGTTGGATCTTGTTGGATAAGGAACTGCATTAATTTTTCATCAATAATCCCTTCATCTACCGCTTGTTTCAATAGAGTAACTATTCTTCCTTGAAATTCTCTAGTTGGATCACCATCTAATTTAACATAAGTTGCTGTATCAGATAATAAGCGGTATATCTCTTTTTTATAATCTATGGAGTCCATCACTACCACCGCTCCACCCTTATCGGCCTGCTTTATGGTGATATTGGAATTATTCCCAAGTTCCTGTATGGCTTTTCTCTCATCAACAGTGAGGTTATGTTTGATATGAATGTTCTTGTCCATAGATGCGGTTCTCAATAAGACATCAATCTCATCATTGGTCTTTTTCATAAATTGAACTATTGCCTGGCAAGAAGAAGGGTTAAATTTGCTTTTAATCCTCAGTGGGGTATCACGTAACATCAACAGTTCCTCATCTGGAGTGTGCACTTGACTAAACATCTGTGCTTGTGGTGAACTAAAGAAATATTTCAGACGTATTGATCTATAAAACCTCTGAAGGTCAATATCCAAATCTACTTGTTGAGGCCATGCTGTCGGGGCAAAAGAGAGACCTCTTTCCAACAGGGACTGCTGTGCTGCTGTAAGGTCAATAGATGAAATGTTCACAACAATAGTTTCGGCTACTTGTTCCTCTGTTTGTTGCCTTGCGGCCGTGGCCGTTGTCTGAGCCGGTCCTTTATATTTATGTTGTCGGCCCCTTCTGCGTGATCGTCTGCGCTTAATGGGGGGTCTGATGATGATTGGGAGTTGGATGCCAAAAAATCTGAGGATTCCCCTGATGGTACTCCACCACGTCCCTCAGATGGTTTGGGTCGTGATGGTCTCCTCCGTTTTAACATAGGTTTTTGCCATGGATATACATATCCTGATGAATAGTCTGCAGCATCTCGTTGGAACTTGTCTCTTTTGATTATTTGTAATTGCTTCTTATGAGTTTCAATTTTTTTATCAAGTTCTACTGTAAATTTACCGCATTCCTCAGTATTCATACTGTCCATAAGTTTTCGTTTTAATACAACAATCTGTGCCTCCACTTTCAGTGTTTCCTCCATTATACGGTCAATTGTAAGGGTCATTGAATCAAAAGAGGCTTTGTTCCAAATTTTAGTCCATGTTAAACAAAAATTTGTATCATTGGGGAACATCAACAGACTTACATTGGATCGCATCCCACGTGGTATCCTGCCGACTTTTAAATATTCCGCTAATGTAATGGCATGAAGCTCCAGTGAGATTAGTGTCTTTGACAATTTCTCTAGCTGTTTAGCTATAGCTTTCTCGTCAACTGTGCTCAGAAAGGCCACCTCTGCCGTTACTTTGGCCACGATCCTGGCGGTATCCTCCGGTGTATAGGAGAAGATGTGCTCATCAATTGAAGACGTGGTCATAATTGCTGGGTGCAGCTGGATAGCTGTATCAGTTTAAAAGTGGAAGACAGCCGCTCACCAGTAGATGATATGGGATGTGCCCGGAGATAGAACTGACAGCCACCAGTTCCAAATGGTCAAAGATAAAGTTGAGTCCGGCACCATCCACTTGTATGCTCTTTCACTTTATTGTTAAATCACTGACATCACAACGTTTCGGAGGACTAACCTCCTTTATCAAGTTAGGTCAGCATCTAAACAACTTCACAATTATGTCTCCTTTTATATTAAATTCATACAAGGATAGACCAATCAGCTGTGCCTGTCACATTATAGCGACCAATCCCCTGTTGTCCGTCAATTGGACCTGATAGGGGACTCCTCATTACCATGCAACACGCTGTGCCTCCAATGAGAGCACCGTAGGAGTGGCTATGCGCGTATGTGGAGAGCCATCCCCCCTGTGTTGCCTCCGTGTGCGCCGACCAATAGGGACACGGTCACCTGATGACCTGGCGTCAGGCCACGCCCCCCCATAGGAGCGGACCTGACGGGAGACTTATGTCCCAGGGAGGGGAGCATTACTCCTCCTCCCGGCAGCGCGAACCGCGCCGCCCAATAGGGATACAGTCACCTGTTGTCATGGCGTCAGGCCACGCCCCCTCCAGGAGCGGACCTGACAGGAGACTTGTGTCCCTGGGAGGGAAGAACAACTCCACCTCCCGGCAGCGCAACATGTCAGCCAGACGGGCGGACCTTGTAGTTGTCCGCCCGCCTGCTGTATCTAGGCAACCAGTGGGACGCCTCTCCACCCGCCCATAGCATCCATACAAACATTGCAACATTAAGCTATACAAAACTAGATTCTCACTAAAGTGCTCATAGATAAATATTTGTATGGATGTTTGTTTGTATGGATGCTATGGGCGGGTGGAGAGGCGTCCCACTGGTTGCCTAAATACAGCAGGCGGGCGGACAACTACGTCTGGCTGACGTGTTGCGCTGCCGGGAGGTGGAGTTGTTCTTCCCTCCCAGGGACACAAGTCTCCCATCAGGTCCGCTCCTGGAGGCATGGAGACATAATTGTGAAGTTGTTTAGATGCTGACCTAACTTGATAAAGGAGGTTAGTCCTCCGAAACGTTGTGATGTCAGTGATTGTGGATGGTGCCGGACTCAACTTTATCTTTGACCATTTGGAACTGGTGGCTGTCAGTTCTATCTCCGGGCACATCCCATATCATCTACTGGTGAGCGGCTGTCTTCTACTTTTAAGTGTGGATGTAGACACTGTGAGCAGTGATGAACCCTTGGTTTACTGGGTGCGCAGGCTTGACCTGTGGCCAGAGCTGTCCCAATTTGCCATCCGACTTCTGCCTTGCCCTGCCTCAAGCGTCCGATCAGAAAGGACCTTCAGCGCAGCTGGAGGCATTGTCACTGAGAAGAGAAGTCGCCTAAGTCACAAAAATGTTCAGTACCTCACCTTTATCAAAATGAATGAGGCATGGATCCCGGAGGCCTACTGCCCGCCCCAAGACTAAGTCCATCCCCACACACAGCATCTCTGCTTTGCTCCCTTTTTGTAGGAACACAATACCCTAATGGGATAATTAAATCTAACAGTAGTGAAGTAATCCCTGATGAGTATGATATCTGGTACCCATACAGGGGAATATATGTGTCTTAGTGTGGGTTTAGGGTGCATCAGTCAACCATGTCCTAAACTATAGGATGGATAGGATGATGTGAGGTGAATGTGCAAATGTTACAAACAGCTGAGTGATTATGGTGACCAGACATCAATGGATGCAAATATGGGTGGCTATGAATCAATGGTAAATATGGAGCGATTGCACACACCTGGGGTTTGTGTGCTAAGTAGATCAATACCTGTCCAAACCTTAATGATGATAACATAGCCAAGGACAGGAAGTATAAGAATAACATATCCCCCACCCCTTGGAACCCAGTGTGATCGTAACCGCTTCTACTACCTATAACAGAAAATAGACCTTGGGACTGAACTGTTGTCGCTTGGATGGATATATACAAACATATGAGAAAATCAAGCTAAGATGGCGAGGTCTGTAAGCGCCCCTTTTGGCCGTACTGATGCGCATATATGATGATAAATAAACGTACTGCATTGAGGAAAATAAGGACACAATGCAGTTAGAGAATTATCCACAAGATGGCGATGATACGAGGCGACCTAATGGCCGCTTTCATGCGAATGGAGAAATCACAATACATGGCCTGCATTAAAGAAAACAACCACATGATGGCAGCAAAGAGAGGTGATGACATTATTTAAGTAGCAGCTCTGAACCACTGCCTCCAGATCACATGATTAAGGCCGGACGCGGCCGATACGCGTGGTGAAGGCGTTCTTCACTGACTACCAAGCGCTGCCCGACCACACACCCTGCATGAAGCCTACCACGGAGCCTGGCGCCGGCTGACCGTGTGGGAGGACATACAAGAGAAGGTCTGTGTGGCTTGAGAGATCACTGGCTGGCAAAACACGTGTGCACACGCTTTCCATCAGCTGCATGAGACACCCAGGACCCTGCCTGCTCTGCTGAGCATGTGGACTGCCCAGGGGAGTGAAAGCTGCCTGCTAAGAGACTGCCATGTTTCTGATACAGTAGATGGGAGATGACCAGAAATTGTTCCTGAGTGGTGAGAGCCTCAGTGAGGCAGATTCAAGCTGGTTTATTGCAATTCCATGCTTCAGGCTTTATGAATCCATGCTTTACCCTCGCCCTCTGTGACCTGCATGTGCTTCTACTGGCTTTGCTAAGCCCTGTGCGGGGTTTTTACATCTCCTTGCTTGGAATCTTGCTGAACTCTGGCTTGCTGCACTTATAGATAGTCCCCTGCTATACAGTGGATGAGTGAAGGGATCCCGGGTGTGACTGATGTGATACAAGTGGAAGGTGCATGTGTGAGCCCAGCCGGCTGCGCTTGTTTACATCAGCAGTGAAGTATGATTTTAAAGTAACACTATGGTGCTTATGCAGTGATGTTTTTCATGCTTTAATAAACTTTTTCTACTGAATGTGAAGCAGGGTCTGTCCTTTTGATTGTTGTGCCTGCACGCCGTGTGACTGCCTGCCCTAAGACTAAGTCGCTCCCCACTCAGCACCTCTGCCCGCAGGCCACTTGACTGCCTTCTCCGCTACCACCAACAGGGTCAAGGACTCCAGGTGGATTCCTGAATTTTTAGGGCTGCCAGGTGGCTTCCAGAGGCCGCTATACTACTTTTTCTGGTGCGTGTACATGCCTGCCTAATTTTTCTGGCTGCACTGCAACTGCAACAACAAAACTAAAGGCGCGGTGAAGTGGCTTGCGTATCACAATGAAGCAATGACTGCCGGCTATATGAGTGTCTCGGGGGGGTTGGGGTTGCTTGCTTCATTGTGGACAGACCAAATTTGATCAGCTGGACAGTCACTGTTCTGTCATTCAGCTACCTCAGCCCGGCGACCATATGGGATGGAAAGCCGCCATCACCTGCACTCCATCTGTGACTGCACATTGTATTATACCTGGCAGTCAGTGCATACCTTTCACTTGAATGGATGGCAGACTTGCCCTCCATAACAGATTCTCATTACAGGTAGTAAAGTCGATCAGTGTCATATACAGCAGGGCCTCGAAAGTCCTCCTGTATTGTTATTTTTTGTCACTACCTCGGGACGTGCATGCCATGCCTGCTGCCTTCCTTGGATGTGTGGTAGCTGTTCCTGCTCCTTTGCCCACAGCGTGCCTGCTGCCTTCCTTTGATGTGTGGTGGTGGTAGCTGTTTCTTAGGCTCCCACTCTGGACCAGAATCGAACCCTGATTCCTCGGCCATCACCTGTGGTCTCTCACAATGGCAGACTTGCCCTCCATAACAGATTCTCGTTGCAGGTACTGAACAGCAAGCAGAACAAGTATTTAAAAAAATAGATGTAAGCTTTAACAATGGTAGAGAAAGAACCATTGAAAGTTGATAAGGCAGTCAGACATTACCTGATATTACTGAGGAAGAGCAATCTCGCCATGGTGCGCACTTGTCCAGCACGGCCGTCACAACACAAACAGCTGTTTGCGGTGCGTTACACAGTGAGTTTGGTGTGTCCGTGTGAAGCAGTACTCTAATTACACTCCCTGATTGATGTATATGTTACGGCCAAAACCAGAAATCAGCCAATTCTAGAATTGGCCGGCCGTTTCTAGAACTGGCCGATTTGACGTCGGCCAAAGTCCAAAATGTAGGGAATTTCTGACATTGGCCGGCCAGTTCTAGAAATGGCCAAAGTCAGTCGGCCAAACTGCAAAACGCACAAATCCCAGAACATCCCGGGTCCTGTCCAGCACCATGACTGGCACTCGGAACTTCCTCTCTGCTCTGAAAGATACAGCATAATAATCTTTTTAAAGAAAAGCATTTCTTAGTTACAGCTGATAAAAATCCTGCAATAAATCTGCAGTGTGTCTACATCCTGCTTTCATGAAGCAGACATATTGTTAACATCCTGTGCTTTCAAATTAGCTGCTCTGCTGTGGCAGTCAGGTGACACAGGAGAGATCAAATTACAATGGTGATTAGTCACAGATGAGGGAGATCAGGCAGGCTAAACTCTAGATACATAAGGGTGCATTTTGCCATGGTTTCCTTCTGTCCAGTGCAAGAGTTTAAATCCACTTTAATGAAGCAGACATATTTAACATCCTGTGCTTTTAAATTAGCTGCTCTGCCGCAGTAGTCACATGACACAGCAGAGATCAAATTACAATGGTTAATAGTCACATATGAGGGAGAGCAGGCAGGCTAAACTCTCTAGATACATACAGGGTGCATTTTGTAAACGTTTCCTTCAGTCCTGTGCAAGAGTGTCCACTTTAAATTAGGTGGCTGGGAGCAGTGCACTGCTCGGGATTTGGGAAGAGGAGAAGTGCAGAAGGCTGAGAAGGAAGGTGGCTGGGAGAAGATGCAGAGAAAGAAGGCTGCGGGGAGAAGATGGAGAGAAGACGGAAGGCGGCGGGGGAATCGGCTGCAGCCGGCAGCATACAAGCCAGCCCCCGGGTCCATACAGGAAAGCCCCGGGTCCAATCCATACAGCTGCAGCCGGCAGCATGAAAGGAAGCCCCGGGTCCTTGTTTGCAGGAGAGGGAAGCAGAAAAAATAAGCGGCAGCAGAAGGAGGGACAAATAAGAGGCAGCAGCAGGAGCGACAATGAAGAGGAGGTAATGGTAATTTGCAGCGGGGAACGGCACTTCGGGACTTGGCCGGCCACATCTAGCCAGAATGCGTTCTGGCCGGCCAAAGTCCGCAAAAACTCGCCGTTTTGCACACTGGCCGGATCAGCCAGCCACTTCGCATTCTGACCGGCCAGAACCCGAAGTGGCCAGACTTCGGGTTCTGGCCGTAACATATACACATGCAAGATGTTTTAAAGCACTTTAGGCCTGCACTTTAGCATTCAATGTGATGTCTGCCCTTAAACCGCTGCTTTGCGTCAAATCCAGATTTTTCCCCGGGACGTTTGGCGTCTATCCCACTCATCCATGCAAAAACTCAGATGTTAGACCCCTTGAAACATCTTTTCCATCACTTTTGTGGCCAGCATAAGTGTTTTTAGTTTTCAAAGTTCGCTTCCCCATTGATGTCCATTGCGGTTCACGAAAGTTCGCGCGAACCAAACTTTTGCGGAAGTTCGCGAACCCGGTTCGTGAACCGAAAATCGGAGGTTCGGGCCATCTCTACCTATCAGTATGTTTTTGGTATATTATGGAAGGTAAACAGATTGACCAAAGGAAACCCCCACAAACACTGTTGACAGTGCTTTGGTCCAAAATCAATCCGTTGCAGTTAAAAAAAAGGGTGCGGTATAGTTCTGTTTTTGAGTAGGCCTCAGAGCGTTATGTGTGCGTTATGGTGTCTTGTGAGTTACAGCGCTGATTGCTAATATGTCCTGGGGACTTGGTTTACATTTTACATTGTAGAATTTATCTGTGTTTGAAGTACCATGAACTGAACACAGGAGCTTCTTCACTTGACCTCTGCAACTGGCTGCTCTTACACAGTGAATAGCTAGTTGTAGTTAATTTAAATCAGAAGATACCCTAGTGGGCCGTAAATAAATCTGATATGTGAGCCTGGAGAGGATCACACTTAATTTGCATTCTGCATATCCATAACACGGAACAAAATTAGCTTTCACTGGCAGAAGTCCAGAATCTGGGAGAAAAATACCTCATGTCAGATGTTCCTAGTTCCCACCACCAGGCACAAACAAACCAAAGAGAAAGAAGCAGCTCAGATCTGACCCATAACTTCCTGTGAAATCCTATCCCTATTGATCTGTGCTAAGATAATATCTGGCTGCTTCTTTTAACTGTAAATCCTGCCACATTGACTGCTATTCATTCTGCAACATCCATAAGGTTATCTGGAATGGCCAAAAGATCAAGTTTCTCTGTCTTGCAACATAGCGACAATTTTAGTCAGTAATCTGACTTTTCCAAATCTTGGAGATAGTTCATTGCATCTCCCGTACATACCGATTTTGAATTTGAAAGTGTACCCAAGGCGACATGTGACATGATGAGATAAACATGTGTATGTACAGAATACAAAACATAGTAATACCACATGCTGTTTGTTTCATTTTGCTGCCTGAAAGAGTTCATTTTTTAGGTATGGAAGTAATTGCTTCTGTCTTGTCGGTACCTTGTGGATAATATAGTGAACATCACTTATAAGCATATTACAGCCATAAACATTTTTCTGGCAGAATACAACTTCTGAGAGCAGGAGGAGAAAGGAATAGGTCAATGGTTCATGTATTTTCATTTAGAGGCACTTAAAGTGGTCTGAAAGCCAGCATTTGTACTTTGGTCTAAAAGATTCCTCACAGCTTGAAAGCTACTATTCCAGAAAATAATTTTAGCAGAACATCACTGAAATGGTCAAACAAAGCACTTTCTCCTGCTATTCAGCTTCAAATCCGCATCCACACTGGAGATAACAGTATCTTTGTTTCAGACACACACGGTGTTGAGAATATTTTAATATATAATATAAGCAGTTATAATAGAAAAAGAATAAAATGCAATGCCAGCTTTCAGGGTAAGAAAACTACACTTTGGAAACGTGTAAAACAGGCAATATTACGTGTGCACAAAAGCAAATATGATTAATGTATGAGTAATAGAAAGTAGGAAAACACATTTTATTGAATGTTATGTCAGAGTTTCAGACCACTTTGAAAGGCTGCCACTGAGCAGAGACAACAAAACATTCAATCTTTGTAAATGTTTAAATATAAAATAGGGCCATGGGGTATCTTAAAAAAAAAGTCATTTTCAGGAGTAGGAGGATAAATACAATTGTTTATCTCATCAGTTTATTTTCACCTCGGGTTCACTTGAACTATAGACAGACTGATGTATGGTATATGGCATTTTTTCAATTGCACAGAATAATGCTCATTTAAAGAAATGACGTGGAATGCAGTGTCTCCCATTATATACCTTCGACTGACTATGTCATGGTGATTCTGCTACAATACTACAGCAAAACAACTAATTGTACACTTTGTCAGTGATTCCCATGTGTATTTTTATTAATGTGGTGTTTATTAGGATTCCTTTTTTTCATAAATGTATCACAATATATCTTTAAATATTGGATAATCCAATATCCAATATTTAATGCTTTATATTGGTATATAATCCTGGCCTCCCAGTAATGCTGAGCCTAGGCTATGATGTCACACTTCTGTCCTAGAGCATTCTGGGAGACCAAGGCCCATATGCAATTACCTTTTTCTCCTGAGTTTTCTCTTAGGTGATATTCTCAAAAAATGCCTTTTTAGCCACCAAAAAGCAAGAAAATATTCAAAATAATTTTGATAGTACTTTTCACCAATGTTTTGGGTACTTTTTCAGCAGGATGGCCCAGGGCCCATATGCAATTAATGTTTTTCTCCTAGGTGATATTTTCAAACTTGGCTATAAAATGCCTTTTAAACCACCAGCATAAATGCTCAAAATAAAATTGATAGTACTTTTTCACAATTTGTTTTAGTACTTTTTTGATTGCAAAGTGCTAATACATAGAAGATTAAAAATAGTCTCCTTGGAGAAAACTCATGAGAAAAAGTTAATTGCATATTGGTCCAGGGGCCATATGCAATTAAAGAGACTCTAACAAAGTGTTCAGCCTTATTTCTTCTATCCTATAAGTTACTATACCTGTTCTAATGTGGTCTGTCTTGCTGCAGCCTTTCCTAGTTGCACAGTGGCTGTAATATCTCTGTTATATACAGTAATCTAATCTTCTTTCCTTTGACAGCTTTGTCAGGCTCAGGCACTCAGGCAGGAATCTGCTGCTCTGCTTGTAATAGGATAGAAGCTATACACACCCTCTCCACACCCCTGCAGGCTCTGTATGAGTCACAGATTGAGCTCCTCTCAGCCTATCACATGCCATGTCTTTTGTTTGTAAACACTGCCTAAAACTGACAAACCAGGATTGCAGCAGGGGGTGGCAGAAACAGCACAGAGGGGGCCAGGAGAACATAATGAATAGAATGGTATGCTTTTTATTGTAAGAATTTTAGAATACAGATTCTCTTTGAGTTTTTCTCCTGAGTTTTCTTGATATTTTTAAACGTTGTAATAAAATACCTTTTAAGCCACCAGCAAGCAAGAAAATACCCAAAATAATATTGATAGCACTTTTTACTACTCTTTGGTACTTTTTCAGTTAAAGAGGAGAAAACTCAGGAAATAAAGTTAATTGAATATGGGCCCAGGTGTTGTTTCTACTCACTTCAACACACACCATGAACAAACATTGCACAGTGATGCAGCTTGCCAGCAGTAAAGATGTCACCACCTGTAAAAAAATTTAAGAATGTAAATCAGGATAAGGAAAGATTTAACAGATGGGAAAACACTGTCTAAATAATTTATAAATGGGAAATGTAAAACATGACCATTGCTATTCCTTAAGTTAAATTCAGGAAACTTTCTTTATAATTTTTATTTGAGCATGATAATCTTCTGAAACCTTCACATATTGATCTGTATTGAGGGAGTGTAGTGTATTAATTATAAATTAAAGAGTATTTTATGTTTCACGTCCTTCTAATGGCTACTGTACCATCACTCACTTATTTTTGGAGAAATTGTCATGTCTTAATCTGAGCTCTGAACCAAGGCGGAAGATAGTTTGTAACTCTATATTACTGGATTTCTTGCAAATGCATTCCTTTGGCAAGTGCAGAGCAACAGCTACTATTACCGTATAAACCTCTATACATCATTTATATCCTATGGATATGTGAGAACATCATTTTCAAATTTCCAGAGTGTCTTCTGATACATTAAAATGCAGTAAATGTTTTCCACACAGCAGGTACTTTGATATGCTTGAGCATCTAAGATAAAAAAAGACTTTCCTCACATAAAAGGGTTAAATTCTCGTTATTGTATATGTAGCATTGGCTCCCACGGAGCTTTGGCTTCAAGCCGTTTCTTCTAATAGCTGTGGCCAAAAGGCTGCTGTCCCTTTTTATATTTTGTCTATGACATACCATACATCACTTTGTTACTGTCAAAGAATATATCTCACACTTCATTGACAAAAAGCTTGACCTTGGCCCTCCTTCCTGGATTCTGAATACGGCATTGTTTATGGTGGTTTGTACAGAGGAGATGCTGCCCCTGATGTTCCAGAAATCCTGTCATCCCATAATGGGATCATTCAGTTAAAATAGGCAAATATTTGGGCTCATTAAGAAATTAATTATCTGGAATGCCTGGCAAATACCTGCCTATCTAAAAACAATCTTTGGTTGTAGATAACATAGAAAATGAGGAACATAAACAGGTTTAAAAACAGATATGGATAATCCATATTTTTTAATATTTTTTAAAATAAAATGTAAATCAAATGGTACCATAAATGATAATAACACAATAAAACAATAAGGATGATTGTGGAATTGAGTGTCAAGCAGCGATTGGTGCTGGCTAACTATTATTATATATTATAAATATATATATATATATATATATATATATATATATATATATATATATATATATATATATATATATATATATATATATACTGTATATACATATTTATATGGTTATCTGCATAGTACTAGCTGAAGACCCGGCGTTGCTTGGTTATGTATTCGGTTGTTGTTGGGTCCAGCTACTTCTTCTAACCATGACACACAGTCAGCCAATTATCAAGTTTGTGAGCTTTGGGGACATTGGCATCAATCGTATGAGAATGTAATGGAAGAAGTTAAGATTTTACCTTGAAAATCAATAGGTATATTTTGATTGGCTTTTGTAGGCCCCACCCACTTTCCTGAATATTAATCCCAGTGACCAACTGTGCCAAGTAGGAGAACCCTGCCAATTAACAATACAGCCAGGAGCTGGCACATCCAAAGTAATACTTTATTGGGTCCATATGGTGCCATTTGCTTTTTTTATGAAACCAATAAAGTATTACTTCGGATGTGCCAGCTCCTAATTGTATTGCATAGTACATAGAGGGCGTCATCCCTCTCACCCTGCTGATGCACTCCCTCTCAGACATACTGGGTTGGATCCATTAGTGAGTGTGAGACATTACCTCTATCCCCTGCCATTAACAGTCTAAAAATGGCTGCTGTGTAAATTTTGCCATTTGAAATGAATGGCTAAAATTTGATTTGCTCTTTTATGCTCCGCCCACTTTAACTTGGGTCACTAAATGACAACTGTGGCAAGTTTTGGGACACTGGCTTTAGTAATGAGAACAGTAGTGAGAATGGCAGTCTGCTAAATTCTCCCATTGATATGAATGGGTGAAACCTGATTGGCTGTTACGGCTGTGGTTACGCCCAGGTGTGAGGTGGGTGGGGAAGCGTGAGACCCCCATAAAAATATCTGTTCCCAGGTAGTAATGTATCTGTATACTAAGTTTTGTTGAAATTGATCAAATCATTTTCGAGTGATGGTGGTACATACATACACACATAGATTATATATATTGCACTCACTAAAGTGACAGGGGAAACACTCCCTGTTTTATAGCAGCATTTGCATTTACACATACAGGGTACTGATGTTGTCCTGTGACAGTATCCTGTCAGCTTCTCATGTTCTACCTGCAACTTTAAATTACTCCAGTGTCCATCCACCCACTTCCAACCACATACTTACATAGTTACATAGTTACATAGTTATTTTGGTTGAAAAAAGACATACGTCCATCGAGTTCAACCAGTACAAAGTACAACTCCAGCCCGTCCCCCACATACCCCTGTTGATCCAGAGGAAGGCGAAAAAAACCCCACAAGGCATGGTCCAATTAGCCCCAAAAGGGAAAAATTCCTTCCTGACTCCAGATGGCAATCAGATAATGTCATTTAACTAATTAATGTCATTTAACTAATTAATAAAGAGTTGCTCTTCCCCTCAGATCTGATCAATAGTCATGTGATCCTTTGGCCAATCAGTGTCCTCCAGTGATCATTGATAAAAAAAAAAAGTGTAAAATAAAAAAAATATATACAGGATCTTCTCAAAAAAATTAGCATATTGTGATAAAGTTCATTATTTTCTGTAATGTACTGATAAACTTTAGACTTTCATATATTTTAGATTCATTACACACAACTGAAGTAGTTCAAGCATTTTATTGTTTTAATATTGATGATTTTGGCATACAGCTCATAAAAACCCAAAATTCCTATCTCAAAAAATTAGCATATCATGAAAAGGTTCTCTAAACGAGCTATTAACCTAATCATCTGAATCAACTAATTAACTCTAAACACCTGCAAAAGATTCCTGAGGCTTTTAAAAACTCCCAGCCTGGTTCATTACTCAAAACCGCAATCATGGGTAAGACTGCTGACCTGACTGCTGTCCAGAAGGCCATCATTGACACCCTCAAGCAAGAGGGTAAAACACAGAAAGAAATTTCTGAACAAATAGGCTGTTCCCAGAGTGCAGTATCAAGGCACCTCAGTGGGAAGTCTGTGGGAAGGAAAAAGTGGGGCAGAAAACACTGCACAACGAGAAGAGGTGACCAGATCCTGAGGAAGATTGTAGAGATGGACCGATTCCAGCCCTTGGGGGCCCTGTGGAAGCAGTGGACTGAGTCTGGAGTAGAAACATCCAGAGCCACCGTGTACAGACATGTACAGGAAATGGGCTACAGGTGCCGCATTCCCCAGGTAAAGCCACTTTTGAACCAGAAACAGCGACAGAAGCGCCACCTGTACTTGACACTGGACTTCAGGCATTTTGGCATTTCCCTCTCCCCAGTCTTCCTCCAGACTCTGGCACCTTGATTTCCGAATGACGTGCAAATGTTGCTTTCATCCGAAAAAAGTACTTTGGACCACTGAGCAACAGTCCAGTGCTGCTTCTCTGTAGCCCAGGTCAGGCGCTTCTGCCGCTGTTTCTGGTTCAAAAGTGGCTTGACCTGGGGAATGTGGCACCTGTATCCCATTTCCTGCACACACCTGTACACGGTGGCTCAAGATGTTTCTACTCCAGACTCAGTCCACTGCTTCCACAGGTCCCCCAAGGGCTGGAATCGGTCTTTCTCCACAATCTTCCTCAGGGTCCGGTCACCTCTTCTCGTTGTGTAGCATTTTCTGCCACACTTTTTCCTTCATACAGACTTCCCACTGAGGTGCCTTGATACAGCACTCAGGGAACAGGCTATTCGTTCAGAAATTTCTTTCTGTGTCTTACCCTCTTGCTTAAGGGTGTCAATGATGGCCTTCTGGACAGCAGTCAGGTCGGCAGTCTTACCCATTATTGCCGTTTTGAGTAATGAACCAGGCTGGGAGTTTTTAAAAGCCTCAGGAATCTTTTGCAGGTGTTTAGAGTTAATTAGTTGATTCAGATGATTAGGTTAATAGCTCGTTTAGAGAACCTTTTCATGATATGCTAATTTTTTGAGATAGGAATTTTGGGTTTTTATGAGCTGTCCAGACTGCTGTCCAGAAGGCCATCATTGACACCCTTAAGCAAGAGGGTAAGACACAGAAAGAAATTTCTGAACGAATAGCCTGTTCCCTGAGTGCTGTATCAAGGCACCTCAGTGGGAAGTCTGTATGAAGGAAAAAGTGTGGCAGAAAATGCTACACAACGAGAAGAGGTGACCGGACCCTGAGGAAGATTGTGGAGAAAGACCGATTCCAGCCCTTGGGGGACCTGTGGAAGCAGTGGACTGAGTCTGGAGTAGAAACATCTTGAGCCACCGTGTACAGGTGTGTGCAGGAAATGGGATACAGGTGCCACATTCCCCAGGTCAAGCCACTTTTGAACCAGAAACAGCGGCAGAAGCGCCTGACCTGGGCTACAGAGAAGCAGCACTGGACTGTTGCTCAGTGGTCCAAAGTACTTTTTTCGGATGAAAGCAACATTTGCACGTCATTCGGAAATCAAGGTGCCAGAGTCTGGAGGAAGACTGGGGAGAGGGAAATGCCAAAATGCCTGAAGTCCAGTGTCAAGTACAGGTGGCGCTTCTGTCGCTGTTTCTGGTTCAAAAGTGGCTTTACCTGGGGAATGCGGCACCTGTAGCCCATTTCCTGTACATGTCTGTACACGGTGGCTCTGGATGTTTCTACTCCAGACTCAGTCCACTGCTTCCACAGGGCCCCCAAGGGCTGGAATCGGTCCATCTCTACAATCTTCCTCAGGATCTGGTCACCTCTTCTCGTTGTGCAGTGTTTTCTGCCCCACTTTTTCCTTCCCACAGACTTCCCACTGAGGTGCCTTGATACTGCACTCTGGGAACAGCCTATTTGTTCAGAAATTTCTTTCTGTGTTTTACCCTCTTGCTTGAGGGTGTCAATGATGGCCTTCTGGACAGCAGTCAGGTCAGCAGTCTTACCCATGATTGCGGTTTTGAGCAATGAACCAGGCTGGGAGTTTTTAAAAGCCTCAGGAATCTTTTGCAGGTGTTTAGAGTTAATTAGTTGATTCAGATGATTAGGTTAATAGCTCGTTTAGGCCCGGTTCACACTTGCGGTTTTGCAAAAACCGCACCGGATGTCCGGACCGCACCGGAGCCGGATCGGACCTGAACCGTACGGTTCCTGTCCGGATCCGGTCCGGTTGCATACGGTTTCCGTGCGGTATGAACACGGTTGCGGTCCGGATCCGGATTCTTAAAGAGATAACAACCTGTATAAAAACAAAAAAAAATGTTGGGGTCTGGGAGGTCAGCAGAAGGGGGACCTGTGGAATCAGGCCCTCCGCTGTTTAGCACTCACCTCCACCTCCAACATGCTGCCAACATCTCCAGCTCGTGCTGCTCCACTCCAAAATGGTTGCCCATGTGTCCCCGATACAATATCGCCGCAACAATCCTCATAGGAAGTGGGGTAGAACATCCGGATTTTTTGCCAGTGTGTTGTGCGCTCTCCGGTTCTCATTGGTTTCCATTGGCCGGATGGTGCAGTCCGGCTCCGCCCCGGATACGGCTGCCGGAGGAGCCGGACCAAAAAATAGCGCATGTTGGAACGGACACCGGAGTCCGGATCCGGTCCGGCTCCGGTCCGGACGAAACGGACACATGTGAACCCTGGCATAGACTTACATTGCTATGCCGTGCGTCCGTTTCGTCCGGCCAGCATGCGGTGCGGCTCCGGCACGGCTATTCCGGATAGCCACCGCTAATGTGAACCGGGCCTAAGAGAACCTTTTCATGATATGCTAATTTTTTGAGATAGGAATTTGGGTTTTTATGAGCTGTATACCAAAATCATCAATATTAAAACAATAAAAGGCTTTGAACTTCTTCAGTTGTGTGTAATGAATCTAAAATATATGAAAGTCTAAAGTTTATCAGTACATTACAGAAAATAATGAACTTTATCACAATATGCTAATTTTTTGAGAAGATCCTGTATGTTTTTAAAAAGTGCTCATGAATGCTCCTCCCCCCCCCCCCCTCACCCGGAATGCAGCAATGATTAGTGCAAGAGATCATGGGGTCCCTGAACCAATCAGTGTACCTTAAAGGGGTTCTGTGGGGGTTGTGGAAGAGAAAAACTGACACTTACCTTGGGCTTCTATCAGCCCCGTGCAGCGGTAATGTCCCACGCCGTCCTCCTCCCATCTGCCGTTCTCCGCCGCCGGCACCGGTCTAAGCGGCATGGGATCCAACTGCGGCTGCGCTAGAGTGGCCGCGCACCCGCTTGCTTCCGCCTGCGTCATCGGAAGCTTACTGCGCAAGCGCAGTACAAGGCTCCAATGTACTGCGCCTGCGCAGTAAGCCTCAGATGACGCGAATGGAGGCACGGCAACGCGCATTTATTCGTCTGTATGTCAGACGAATAATAGCCCGGTGCCGGCTGCGGGGAACGGCGGATGGGAGCAGGACATCGTGGGACATTACCGCTGCACGGGGCTGATAGAAGCCCAAGGTAAGTGTCAGTTTTTCTCTTCCACAACCCCCACAGAACCCCTTTAAGGTCCATTCCTGCAAAACGTTTTTTGCTGCAACTTTTTTTGCGATGTGTGTCTTTTTGCGATGAATAATTGTTTTCACAATATTGTGTAACACTGTTTAACGAAATCAGTTAACCACTTGAGGACTGCAGTGCTAAACCCCCCTAAAGACCAGGCCATGTTTTCCCTAATTGACCACGGCAGCTGTAAAGAGAAACTCCGACCAAGAATTGAACTCTATCCCAATCAGTAGCTGATACCCCCTTTTACATGAGAAATGTATTCCTTTTCACAAACAGACCATCAGGGGGCTCTGTATGGCTCATTTTGTGGTGAAACCCCTTCCACAAGAAACAAGAAAAGTACGTACTCTTGGCAGTTTCCTGTCTGTGAACCTTGCAGCATTGTGGGAAGTAGCTGTTTACAACTGTTTCCAACTGCTAAAAAAGCATGCAGCAGCTACATCACCTGCCAACAGTAAAAATGTCACCATGTAATAAATGTCAGAATGTAAATCAGGGTTTTAAAAGATTTTGCAATGGGCAAACACTGACTAAATAATTTTAGTTTTTTTTATTACAGTATTTTTGCCTCTTTAAGGCATAGCTGCAGGTTCACACAACTCAGCACACAAGTGATCCCCCCCCCCCTCTTCTCACCACCAACAGAGCTTCCTGTTGGTGGGGTCTGATCCCACCGCAGTGTTTATTTTTTTTTTAAATAAATATTTACATTTCTATTTTATTAATAAATGTAGCTTGCTTAGTTTTTTGCTTCTGCCTATGAGAGCCGATCGCTCTCAAGTGCCCCAGGGGGACAGCTGTGACACGTGATCACAGTGCTGTACAATTAAATAGACATCGGTTACGCCGTCTAACAGTCTCCTGAGCGGCGATCGCCGCTAGGAGACTGAAGGCGGGGCGGGGCAGAGCTCCGCCCCGGAGCAGGACATGCGCGTGCAGCCTGCGCACGATCTCCTGCAATCTGCAGCCCCAGGACTTGACATCAATTGGTGTTAGGCGATCCAGGGGCTGCCGCCATGACCATTGGCATGAGGCAGTCTTGTAGTAGTTAAATGATGTTTAGTGACGTGTGGCGATCGCAACCATCATGATGGATCACTCAGTGACCAATCGCTCAGATCCCCGTTACCCTCTGTAATATTTTTACCTTGAACATTTAAATAATAATTTAAACAATTCTTACTCCGTCGTTACCACGGTAGTGAAGATGGATCAGGACACGAACGCTGGTTGCCACTGAATTAATCTTATACTTACATCCAGTAAAAGTATGCATTCATAAGAACAAGTAACAATGAGGCTGATTAAAGAAAGTCTGAAGCCATAAAAATTATCTCTTTTTTTGGCCAGTTGTATTAGGCATTAAGATCATAGATGTTACGCTGATCCCCACGACCAAATGAGGTATTTATACCCTAAAATCCCGGGCAAAATTCCACGACTTTCCAGGTCATGAATTTTGCTGCCCGGGTGAAGATCTGAGCTGTCCGGGGAGGCTGGGCCAATTGCTGGAGCCAGGCTGGGTAATGTATGAAGGATCGGGGGATCGGGGGTGCCGGACACTTGTACTAGCTAGCCTAGTGCTAGCTAAAGGTTTTGCAGCCATTACAGCAAATGAATTAATCTTAGGGCACAAAGTTACAAAACCTCCTGTGCGTCGTAACGCTCAGGAGGTTAAGGTACAGACAGTTAGTAGAATATCTGTATAATTTCAGATATTTACCATTGGGAATATTAGATTATCAGTAAAATTTACTGATATTCTACTAACGGTATTCTGGCCATAATTTTTCCTTTTGTGTGTTTTTTTTTCATACATGCCCAGTGTTCTCCCCAGAATTTTTTTCCAGCTCAGTGGCATGAAAAAGTAGCCGTGTTGGGGACAATGAGGGAATGCAGGGGAAGTGGTTCTCTGTCCAATTCTGCTTACAACATAGGAAGAGGAGGAGGAGGCGAGCCGATGACAGCCGGGAGCTCACCAAAATTAGCCGGGTGGAGCACCTGGCTAAAAGAGCCTGGGGAGAACACTGTTATGCCTCTAACTCTTTAAATTAAGCAGTTGCCTGGCTACCTCGCTGATCCTCTGCCTCTAATACTTTTAGCTATAGACCCTGAAAAAGCATGTGCAGATCAGGTGTTTTGGACACCAGATCTGACAAGATTAGGTGCAAGCTTATTTCAGGTGAGTGAATCAGACACTACTACAGCCAAATAGATCAGCAGGGCTGTCAGGTAACTGGCATTGTTCAAAAGGAATTAAATATGGCAGCCTCCCTATCCCTCTTGTTTTAGTTCCTTTAAATGTGTAGCACCCTTTGTTTTCATGCCAAGGCTGCAAGCTGAAATTGAGATTTTGGCTTGGTGTTCTTGAATGTGGCAGCAGTAGGAGACACCTTACTAAGGCATCAATCAGATCCCTACTGTGGGGACAAATTGTCTGTTCACAAGAACTTTAAAGGGTACTTTTTTTGCAGAAAAAAATAGCAAAAACAACAAAAAGCCACAAATCAAAGCTTATCCATCAATTTAAGTGAGAACAAGTGATATTGTGAGTCAGTGGGATCTAGATAGGTAAGGAGGATGGGAAACTTTCCGCTTGAATCCCAATGCTTTGTACACTTAAATGGTCATCATACGTTGATTTGCTCACTCTTGAAAAATTTACAGTTTATTCATGATTAATTTTTTATGAATTTTTCCATTCTCCATGTGAATCTTCACATGAATTCTTGGGAGAATTGAAGAATGACAACTCACCTGGAAAGTGTCAGAATCATCCAGTCTGCTCAATTTGCAGCATAATATGAACCAGTTTGTTGTGTATGATGTTATGCTTTTTATGCATATCCAAATTAACTAATGCGAGAAACAGGTTTATATTTGAACAGTGTTTTATAGGCAATTACAAAAGACTCTGGAACATGTTCCTGCTGTGAAGGAAGGCATTTTCGGTAAGATGGAGTACAGCATGCACAGCAGTTAACCTAACCCTCTCTGCTGTGACCCCCACCTTGCACACATGCAGGTACAGTTTTGTTTCTCCGTAAACTTACTCATCCCTGGTATGGAACTCTAATGAGGGTTAGTCTAAGGGTGCATTTACCTCCCTTGTGTATTATGAGAGTTCACCCACACAATTTGTACATAGTATTTAAAGCCCATCAGTGGGCAATAAACTAAACTTAGGCTAATATTTGTATGTTTGGTTTAAGGACTTCATTTTAAGACTTCATTCTGAACCTCAGGCATGACAAATCTGCCTTGCTCAATGGAAAAACAAATAGAAGTAATGACACAATGAACTTTCCAACACTAGAAATGTATCCTTCTCTCACTCAGATAAAACTTTTTTGGCTCATATTTACTGTTCAAGACAGGAGACTGAATTAGACAAGCTAATTTACATAGATAAAGCCTCACACTTGCAGTACCCAAAAACAGAACGGGACTTAAAGAGGAACTCCAGTGAAAATAATGTAATAAAAAAAGTGCTTCCTTTTTAACAATAATTATGTATAAATGATTTAGTCAATGTTTGGCCATTGTAAAAGCTTTCCTCTCCCTGATTTACATTCTGACATTTATTATATGGTGACAGCTAATTCCCACAATGCAACAAGGTTCACAGACAGGAAATTGCCAGGACCATGGTCCTCACAGTTTCTAGTGGGAGGGGTTTCATTACAATATCAGTCAACCAGATCCCCCTGATGACACGTTTGTGAAAAGGAATAGATTTCTCATGTAAAAAGGGGTATCAGCTACTGATTGGGATGAAGTTCAATTCTTGGTCACAATTTCTCTTTAAGACAATTTCTTAGTAGGGCTATTACTATGTGTACCTATGTTTATCTCATCATGCCACATGTGACTTCAGGTACACGTTCAGATTTATTTAAACAAACTAATCCTCTTGCTGTAGCTGCTGTATTCAACTGCAATCTTGCTACAACCACTAATTCTCACTCCTCTCAACAACCTTGACTAACAAAGTAAGGATGGCAAATTCTATCCATGTAATAGCAAATCATTCATGAACTGATATCAGTTGGCTGAATTACTTAACATTCCCATTGAAGATGTTTGGGGATCTCCAATGTTTTAGTAAATCAGGCCCTGTATGTACCACAGTTTACTTTGCCTTGCTCCATTGCAGGAACAAAACACTCATACAAGTTATTCATTTTTGTTTATGGATAATTCACCGTACACTGCACTCCATGGACAATTTTACCCTAGGTGATTGTGCTGGCAGAAAAGATGTTAAGTGCAATGTTTTTGTACAGGCAGAAAATGGTAAAGTTCAGCAAGACAGGTAATTTGGGCACTGGCACCGATTGGGAAATTAATGCCCAAATTACCTGTCTTGCTGAACTTTGCCAAGTGTCATAGCGAGTAACAGTAGGCAGTTACACATATAGCCGACACCGTTACCCAGCTATATGTGTCTTGCAGTGGATGCTAAGTTTAGCTACATAATAGCCAAACTCCAGCGCCCAGTGTCAACTCCCCACATGGTAGCTGTAGTTCCAGCTCAGGCAGCGATAGACAACCCCATCACATGATAGCCAAACTCCTTGGCCCTATTTAAGCATTTGGCATGCTATGGCCACAAATGTACATTGTGGTCTACTGGTCTAGGGTGATGCCTAATTTCCCAATTGGCCTGTTATTAAATGGACAGGCTTTATATACTACTTTTAATAATATCAACTTTCTTGAAGTAGAGGAAATGAGGAGAAATATCCTTTAAAAAGGAACTTTTGTTCAGGTAGAAGTGAGATAAAGATTATTAGCTGTGAACAAAAGACAAAAGGTGAACAAATTCTGAAATATTTCAAGAGCAAATGACAAGCATGAATGGTTTATTTTGGCTGCTGAAACCAGATTCAGTACGTGAAATCGTCCTGACAGGGACACTTCAAAAAGGCCTAGCTTCTATACATGGTTGGATAAGAACATGAATGAAAGTTACTTGGTTTTGCTTTATGTTTAAAACCCCTTTCAAACATCTAATAAAAAAAACTGCACGAGAAATCATTTGCAAGAATTACATTATGCATTAACCCCCCTGGCGGTTTGCAAAAAATCCGCCAGGGGGCAGCAAATCTTTTTTTTTAATTTTTTTTTTTTTTTTCATGTAGCGAGACAAAGTCTCGCTACATGATAGCCGCTGCTCAGCGGCATCCCCCCAGCCCCTCCGATCGCCTCCGGCGATCGGAGATCAGGAGATCCCGTTCAAAGAACGGGATCTCCTGGAGGGCTTCCCCCGTCGCCATGGCGACGGGCGGGATGACATCACCGACGTCATCGACGTCGTGACGTCAGAGGGGACTCCGATCTGCCCCATAGCGCTGCCTGGCACTGATTGGCCAGGCAGCGCACGGGGTCTGGGGGGGGGGGCGGCCGCGGCGAGAGGAATTGCGGCGGATCGGCGGGTAGCGGCGGCGATCAGATGCTACACGCAGCTAGCAAAGTGCTAGCTGCGTGTAGCAAAAAAAAAATTATGCAAATCGGCCCAGCGGGGCCTGAGCGGTGCCTCCCGGCGGCATAGCCCGTGCTCAGCACGGGCTTACCGCCAGGGAGGTTAATATACAGACGGTGCCTATCTGTGTAAATGAATTTATTCTGTAGTAGGCTGGCTTTGCATCTAAAACAATGTAAATCAGTGTGAACAACTACCTTTTGCTTTGCTTCACCTGACTATCTGTCTGCATATTTTATGTGGGCATTTTTTCTGATGTATTATGTATGTAAATATTTATGCATGTATTGTGCAAATTATCATGTGCTTCAGACATTTATAAGTCTGGAATGTTAACAGCGTTTAACTCACATATCCGTTCTGACTATAACTGCTGTGTGCTGAAGAGCTCAAGTCCCCATTCAAACTCTACGTTTTTTTTTTCATTGTTTTTCCCTACAATTTGGAACTCGATTGCCAGTGAAGGCCCATGTTATTCCATGGGATTGTTATCATCTAACATATTTCCCTATTTGTGTGAAAAAAAAAAAAAAATGGCAGCATGCATTTTTCTTGCAGCCAGGACCATTCTCTGTATTACAATGTACTGTAATGTGATCTGAGACGTGCATGTTTTTCAGGCTACAAAGGTAGCAGGAAAAAAGGGTGCCAGCTGAGGGTGGACGAAAAGGGCGCCACCATAGACTCTAATGCAATTATCGTTAATACAGTGAAAAAAGCAGAAAAAAGGGGGCGTAAATATCATTATAACAACATAAGAACATTAGAGGTTTTTGAAGTATGTTAACATTTTAGAAGCTTGCAACGTTATCGTTTTTGTCATATTATTGTGTTTGTATTTACAGATTTTACGTTATCAGAGATATTATCATTTCTTTAGGGTTAGGCAGTTAACATGCATATGCAAAGTGTTTTTGCAACTGATGTTGCTGACACCTCCGTCTTCTGTGTGCTGTATGTGTGCTTCACTAAACCAAGCATCACATGATTAGCATGTGACACTTGGTTTAGTGGAGTGCACTGAGCGCGCCCAGACTGGTGCTGCTGCTCTCTAAGGCTGCTCCAGACATTACATCTCATTTCTGCTACTTTAAACCTCTTAATGGAAAGACTGGACCGAAATTTCAGTGGATTCTAATGTATCACTTCTCCAGCAACACCTATAACCTTTCAGAACACCTGGATTACTTGGGATGGCAAAGATTTAAACTGGATTGGATTTTCCTTGGAATTACCCACTGCTGTACAGTGCACACCTTCCTTGAAATTGACCTGAGACCTTAAAGACTTTCAGCCTCTTTGTGCCCGCCCTCTCCCCATCCTGTGAGTAACTTTCATCGATTATCTATGTATATGTGACTCATCCAACACCGGACCACCTTTTTCTACATATATATATAATCGATACATATAGATATGACTCAGAGTGACTGGGTTAAGAAAAGTAGAAAAAAGAGAGCAGAACCCATCTGCACCCAAGTCTCACTTCAATGAGTCATAGACACCAGGGGTATATATAAATAAAAAATATCATTTATTAGTACACTTAAAAAAGTTAATATTGAACATACAATTTTAGGTGATCTAAATGTCTGGGCAACTGAGGGAGAGAGATGTCATTATACAGCAGCAGATATACAGCAATAGGCCATAATTCAAACCAAGGGGTAGTAGCAGTGCACCCCAAATATTGGAGAATAACCCATATGGCTAAAAAGTCCTTGATGTAAGGATGCTAGGATGCAAAGAAATACAGTAGCAGTGATAAGTTGACGCAAAGTTCCTGACCACAAGCAGGCAACTAGTTGTGCATAAAAACTCCTGTCCACAAGCAGGCAGTTAATGGTTTTGGAGGATCAAGGATTGCCTATAAGCCATGATGCGTACACTGCGCCGTTCCGGCCGGTAGCCTGGCAACAAAATGGACTGGGCCAGGGACCGGACAGTACTCGCTGATCCCGCCCTTCCCTCTGCCAGGCTAAGTGCTGAATGTGAGGGCGAAGGATGGAGCAGACCCCAAGGGGAGGGGAGGGGAGGAAAACACACGTACATTTAAAGGGAAAGGAAGGGGAAGAGAAAGGAGTATGCTCCAAAAAACATCGCCACCACACAACACAACAGACTTTTAAGGGAACCGAGCCTGAAACAAGAAATACTATATTAAGTCAGAATATCATATTACTCATACATGAATAACACAAAAAGGCATGAAAATACATTATTATTGAAGACATCTCATGTCAATAAAGAAAAAATTAACACTGTAATGATACTATAAAGAAAAATGTGTGTATATTATGAAGAGAAAAAAAAAGCAAAAAAGGCTCTCCTCTCAAAGGTGGATGTATCCTATCCACAGCACTAAAAGAAATTTTATTGAATGGATTCAGTTCACATGCTATGACATGTCTTGCGACCGGCGAGCCAAAATTATGGCTTACCACGTCGTTGACATGTTCGTAGATTCGGCGACGTAAGTTCCTAGTCGTTTTGCCTATATAGAAGGCGCCACACACGCACCAAAGTACATATATGACACCCTCTGTGGCACAGTTAATAAAGTGTCTAATTTTTACAGTCCGATTCACATGTGGAAAGACATTGAGTCAACCCACCTTAATGTAAGGGCACTGATTGCAGGAGCCACATCTGTATATCCCCCAATCAGTGCATGAATCTCCTCGTTGGTTCCCTTGGTAGTGGCTTCTAACGAGTTTATTAGAAATAGTAGGGGCTTTCCTAAATGTCAATTTAGGTTTGTCTGAAACACATTGGCGTATCCTCACATCGTCAGTGAGGACATGCCAGTGTCTCTTTAGAATTTTGTAGAATTGGTCCTGTTGTTTGTTATACTTGGTGATGAGGGGAACAGTATCAAGAAAGCTGTTCCCTCTCTTGGGCTTTCTCTGGACAATCAGAGTATCTCGATCTGAGTCCACTGCTCTTTTATAGGCCTTTTTGATACATGACCCCGAGTATCCTCTAGCCTTGAATCTAGAATTTAGTTCTGTTGCTTCCAGCTTGAAATCCTCCAAGCTGGAGCAGTTTCTTCTGGCCCTTAAATATTGACCCACCGGTATGCTGTTAATTAGATGTGCAGGATGAAAACTTCCTGCATGTAATATAGCATTAGAGGCAGTTGGTTTCCGATACAACTTTGTAGTAATAGTCCCATCTTCCTTTACCCCCACTTGGAGGTCGAGGAAGGGCAACGATAATTTGTCATAAGTACATGTCAATTTTAAATTCAAGGTGTTAGTATTTAGCATGTCCACAAATTCCAGGAGGAGTTCTTCCCCTCCTGTCCACAACATAAAAATGTAGTCGATGTACCTGTGCCACACATCAATGTGACACAGGTACTCGACAATGTCATCATTGGAAAATATATCCGCCTCCCACCCCCCCAGGTACAGGTTGGCGTACGACGGGGCACACGTGGTCCCCATTGCCGTCCCCTGCACCTGGAGGTAGTGGGAGGTACCAAACACAAAATGATTGTGTGTAAGTAAAAATTCCAATAGTTGGAGAAGAAAGAAGGAATGATCCTTCTCTGTGCAAGGTAAAGTATCTAAATATCTGGCCACAGTGCGGAGCCCCCCACCGTGGGGTATACTCGAGTATAGGGCCTCAACATCCAATGCGACTAAGAGGGCACCAGGCGGCGCGCACACCCCATCAAGAACCCGGAGCATGTGAGAAGTATCTTGTACATATGAAGGCAATGTTTGTAAATGTTTCTGCAAATGGAAATCCAAGTATTTGCTTATATTTTCCATCAAGGAGCCACAGGCCGATATAATCGGTCTTCCCGGGGGGTGCACCAAAGATTTGTGCACTTTGGGCAACGCATAAAATGTTGGTATTGTAGGATGTTGAATTTTAAGGAACGCAGCCGTTTGTGAAGAAATAATATTCTGACTAGCTGCGTGATCAATGATGGAAAAGAGCGCCACCTGGTCCCTCAGCACATTGGACGCGGAGGCCCTTGAATACCATTCACGATTCCTCAAGATGCGCAAGCACATCTCTTCATATTGTTCGTTGTCCATAATCACGACGTTGCCCCCCTTGTCGGAGGGCTTAATCGTGATTTGTGACATCTGGGACAATTCCAGGAGCAACTTGATCCTATGCAAACTGATCCTGACAAAAACAAATTTAAAAACAAATCACGTTACTTTCCCTCTCTGTCAGCAAGTCCCAGGGTTAGTGTGTTTGTTGAGATGGTATTAAAAGATCTGGACTCCATATACATTCAGACAGGTAGTGACAACCTCATGACTACTCAATTTGAGGCTTTACAGGAATTGTCCCAGATGTCACAAATCACGATCAAGCCCTCCGACAAGGGGGGCAACATCGTGATTATGGACAACGAACAATATGAAGAGATGTGCTTGCGCATCTTGAGGAATCGTGAATGGTATTCAAGGGCCTCCGCGTCCAATGTGCTGAGGGACCAGGTGGCGCTCTTTTCCATCATTGATCACGCAGCTAGTCAGAATATTATTTCTTCACAAACGGCTGCGTTCCTTAAAATTCAACATCCTACAATACCAACATGCGTTGCCCAAAGTGCACAAATCTTTGGTGCACCCCCCGGGAAGACCGATTGTATCGGCCTGTGGCTCCTTGACGGAAAATATAAGCAAATACTTGGATTTCCATTTGCAGAAACATTTACAAACATTGCCTTCATATGTACAAGATACTTCTCACATGCTCCAGGTTCTTGATGGGGTGTGCGCGCCGCCTGGTGCCCTCTTAGTCGCATTGGATGTTGAGGCCCTATACTCGAGTATACCCCACGGTGGGTGGCTCCGCACTGTGGCCAGATATTTAGATACTTTACCTTGCACAGAGAAGGATCATTCCTTCTTTCTTCTCCAACTATTGGAATTTTTACTTACACACAATCATTTTGTGTTTGGTACCTCCCACTACCTCCAGGTGCAGGGGACAACGTGTGCCCCGTCATACGCCAACCTGTACCTGGGGGGGGTGGGAGGCGGATATATTTTCCAATGATGACATTGTCGAGTACCTGTGTCACATTGATGTGTGGCACAGGTACATCGACGACATTTTTATGTTGTGGACAGGAGGGGAAGAACTCCTCCTGGAATTTGTGGACATGCTAAATACTAACACCTTGAATTTAAAATTGACATGTACTTATGACAAATTATCGTTGCCCTTCCTCGACCTCCAAGTGGGGGTAAAGGAAGATGGGACTATTACTACAAAGTTGTATCGGAAACCAACTGCCTCTAATGCTATATTACATGCAGGAAGTTTTCATCCTGCACATCTAATTAACAGCATACCGGTGGGTCAATATTTAAGGGCCAGAAGAAACTGCTCCAGCTTGGAGGATTTCAAGCTGGAAGCAACAGAACTAAATTCTAGATTCAAGGCTAGAGGATACTCGGGGTCATGTATCAAAAAGGCCTATAAAAGAGCAGTGGACTCAGATCGAGATACTCTGATTGTCCAGAGAAAGCCCAAGAGAGGGAACAGCTTTCTTGATACTGTTCCCCTCATCACCAAGTATAACAAACAACAGGACCAATTCTACAAAATTCTAAAGAGACACTAGCATGTCCTCACTGACGATGTGAGGATACGCCAATGTGTTTCAGACAAACCTAAACTGACATTTAGGAAAGCCCCTACTATTTCTAATAAACTCGTTAGAAGCCACTACCAAGGGAACCAATGAGGAGATTCATGCACTGATTGGGGGATATACAGATGTGGCACCTGCAATCAGTGCCCTTACATTAAGGTGGGTCGACTCAATGTCTTTCCACATGTGAATCGGACTGTAAAAATTAGACACTTTATTAACTGTGCCACAGAGGGTGTCATATATGTACTTTGGTGTGTGTGTGGCGCCTTCTATATAGGCAAAACGACTATGAACTTACGTCGCCGAATCTACGAACATGTCAACGACGTGGTAAGCCATAATTTTGGCTCGCCGGTCGCAAGACATGTCATAGCATGTGAACTGAATCCATTCAATAAAATGTATTTTAGTGCTGTGGATAGGATACATCCACCTTTGAGAGGAGGTGATTTTGATAAGATCCTGACACAACGTGAGTGTCGTTGGATCTATAACCTTAAGGCAACTAAATGCCCAGGACTTAATGATAGTTTAAAATATGCCCCTTTCCTGTGAGTTATATAATACTTTTAAGAGGGTGGTATGCACATCTGGGGGCTGGGGCGGGTGGGGGTGTGGCAGGGGGGCGGGGATGGATGGGGTGGGTTTGGCGCACCTTCGCCTCTGTTTGGGACTCTTTGGGCTGGGCGGGGGGGGGGGGCAGCCTGCAGCACCCCAAATTTAGGGCTGCATTCTTTATAATTTTGCAGCCTTTTTTCTTTTTTTTTTTTTTTCTCTTCATAATATACACAAATTTTTCTTTATAGTATCATTACAGTGTTATTTTTTTCTTTATTGACATAAGATGTCTTCAATAATAATGTATTTTCATGCCTTTTTGTGTTATTCATGTATGAGTAATATGATATTCTGACTTAATATAGTATTTCTTGTTTCAGGCTCGGTTCCCTTAAGAGTCCGTTGTGCTGTGTGGTGGCGATGTTTTTTGGAGCATACTCCTTTCTCTTCCCCTTCCTTTCCCTTTAAATGTACGTGTGTTTTCCTCCCCTCCCCTCCCCTTGGGGTCTGCTCCATCCTTCGCCCTCACATTCAGCACTTAGCCTGGCAGAGGGAAGGGCGGGATCGGCGAGTACTGTCCGGCCCCTGGCCCAGCCCATTTTGTTGCCAGGCTACCGGCCGGAACGGCGCAGTGTACGCATCGGGCGTGCGTGCGTGCGTCAGTTCCGGCCGGACTACGCTGGAGCGCAGAAGCCGCGCCCACGGAAGTCACGCGGCTTGGGCCTCCTCGACGTAAACGCCATTTAAGGCGTATGGAGACCGTTCCTGACATACACACCTGGCGGTCTGTGTCCTGATGAGCCGAATTTTTCGGCGAAACCGGTAGACAAGGTCTGGGCGGCCTGAGGATACCTTTACAGCAGCACCACTCACGATTCCTTATGGAGGTTGGCACCTGGCATCGATACAAGGACATGTAAGCCTGCAACAGCACCATAAACTTTTCTCATCATATATGTTGAGGCCCATTCTATTGCCTCACATTGGGACTTTTATATACCACTCATATTGAGCTATCATCTGATCCTATGGATGCTATACTTTGTCTGTATGATGCAATGAACATGCGATGTGCTATTACATGTTAATGGTGGATACTACTGAATTATCCAAACCAACCATACTATCCACATCAGTTGCCTGCTTCTGGACAGGAACTCTGGACTGCTTCTTTTGGCTATAATATTGCATTTCCAGGATACAGTGGTTCTTTATTACATCTCGAGATCCTCTTGATATACAGTTGCCTGCTTCTGGACGGGAACTTAGAGCTGGATCTCTGCTGTCATAATACTTGCTTACCTGAAAGTTTAGGCTCCATCATGACTTATAGGCAATCCTTGATCCTCCAAAACCATTAACTGCCTGCTTGTGGACAGGAGTTTTTATGCACAACTAGTTGCCTGCTTGTGGACAGGAACTTTACAGTACCATCAGTTGCCTGCTTATGGTCAGGAACTTTGCGTCAACTTATCACTGCTACTGTATTTCTTTGCATCCTAGCATCCTTACATCAAGGACTTTTTAGCCATATGGGTTATTCTCCAATATTTGGGGTGCACTGCTACTACCCCTTGGTTTGAATTATGGCCTATTGCTGTATATCTGCTGCTGTATAATGACATCTCTCTCCCTCAGCTGCCCAGACACTCAGATCACCTAAAATTGTATGTCTAATATTAACTTTTTTAAGTGTACTAATAAATGATATTTTTTATTTATATATACCCCTGGTGTCTATGACTCATTGAAGTGAGACTTGGGTGCAGATGGGTTCTGCTCTCTTTTTTCTACCTTTCATCAATTATCTACAGCATCTATGCTCAATAGACTATGTTTTTCTACATATGTTATATATAATAATATCTTCAAACTCCTAAACAAAGGACTGTGTTTTCAAATCCATGCTGTCCATCCATTCATCTCTGTGTAAGGACAATTCAGTCTATGCAGGCCCTTTGATCTCTGCAGGATACCAGCTGGAGCTGAGAAAGTTCACACCTTGACTCTAAATAGGGCCTTTCTCTGCAGGAGCCCTGAGCTGTCTCTTGTCCATTCTAACGTGTAAACATCAATATTCAGCAGAGACACTTCTTGCTGTATACCAACCAAGAAATATTTATCCAATTGACAAATCAACAATAATTCTACTTAAGTCTGTTGGAATCTTCAGAAAGTCAAAAAGAGGATCCAGAGGACGTGGGAAAAGATGTTCTTCACTGCAGAACCAAAATAACTCTGTGACAAAATCTACAGAGTACACCCAGGCAGCAACCCTAATGGCTCCAGCACAATCCAGCAGAGATGACAGCCACACATCTGGAGACTGTTCTGTCCTGGAGTCCTCAATCTCAGACCCTAGCTCCCAGGGTAGCCCCATCAAGGCTGTGCTCTGTAACGTCAGATCGATAAACAACAAAACAGCAATCATGATACATGATCTAATAGAGTCTTCAGATCTGGCCTGCCTGACTGAAACCTGGCTTTCTGAACCAGTTGGCCCCACCCTGGAGGCCGCCGTGCCAACAAACTATTCTGCAACAGGAAAGAACGCAGGGGTGGAGGGGTTGCACTTTGCTTTAGATCAGCTTTGAAAATCAGACCACTTACTGTAGGACCTACTAACTTGTTTGAATGCTTGGGGTGCAACTTTCAGCTGAGAAAAACATTAACATATTGCTGATCTACCGCCCACCAGAAGAGGACTCGGACTTCCTTAAGGAACTTGTAGATCTCCTATGCAACCTAACACTGGAACACCCCAGATGGATTGTTCTTGGAGATTACAATACATGGGTGGATGACACCTCTTCACAATTTGGAATAGAGCTACCTCGTGCCTTATATGAAATGGGCTTCTTCCAATCAATCAGCTCTGCTACTCACAGGAAAAGTCACACTCTGGACCTTATATTCCATACTGGGCTGTCAATAGCCAATGTGGAAATTAATCCTGTTGCCTGGTCAGACCATCACACTATCCACTTCTCCCTCTCAATACCAGCTGTCAAACACCAGTTCAAGAATCAAATAAAATATCGCCGCTTAAAAGGGCTAACACCTCAACATATCCGAGATAACCTTAGCTTTGATGAATTGACTGACTCCAGCTTTGACCCTGATACTCTGATGTTTAAATACAACAAATGTGTGTCCTCCACCTTTGAGACCATTGTTCCTCTGTGCACCAAATATCTTACTCCACACCATCATGCACAGTGGTTTGATAACTCTATAAAAGAGCTGAAAAGACAAGGCCGAAAACTTGAGAGACTGTGGCGCAAATCTCAGTCCCCGGAAGACAAACATGCCTTAATCCTCCACTTGAAGAACTACCAAAAGGTAATCATGGGGAAAAATCATCCTTTCTATCACAAGAGATTGCAAATGCAGTTAACAAACCAACCCAAGTTTTCCACACAGTGGAAAAACTCTGCAACCTGGCATGTCAAAAACTTAATATCGAGTCTTCAAAGGACCTCTGTGACCAATTTGCCCATTTCTTCACAGACAAAGTCTCCGCTATAAGGTCCGCTATCCAACTTACAGCATCTGAGCCTAATATAGCGTCGAAGACCATAAGCAGAGACAATGTAACACCTTGGTCAAACTTCAAAGAAATTGATGAAGAAGTCACATCAAGCATCCTCCTTCACCTCTGCCTAACTACCTGTGACCTGGATCCTGGCCCAACACAGTTCATGATGAATGGCCCCGACCTGTTTGTACCGGTATTCCTCAAAAGTGTTAACTTCCTTACAATCAGGGATATTTCCTGCTTTACTGAAGGAAGCAATCATCAGGCCTCTCCTCAAAAAACCCTCCCTGGACCCAGATGCAATGACCGGCTACAGACCTGTCTCTAACCTTCCCTTTCTGGGTAAGCTAATTGAAAAAACTGTATACCTCCAGCTAGAAGCCAGAATCCTACAAAACCACAGTTATGACCCATTCCAGTCTGGCTTTAGAAAACACCACAGCACTGAAACTGCCCTCATCCAAATATGCAACCACCTGCTCATGGCAAGAGACAGAGGAGAGTGCTCGATCCTCATACTGCTAGACCTTTCTGCAGTCTTTGATACAGTTGACCATGACATCTTGATAAACAGGCTACAGGAATACTGCGGCATTGATGGCATAGTTCTTCAGTGGTTCCAATCCTTCTTGAGTGGCAGAACCCAAAAAGTGTCCATGGGGCCCTTCCTGTCCACCCCTGTACCACTTAAGTATGGGGTGCCCCAGGGCTCAATCCTCTCTCCCCTGCTTTTCACGATTTACATGTTACCGCTTGGAAAACTAATCCAAAAACATGGCCTGACATACCACTGCTATGCGGACGACACCCAACTATATCTTTCCTTCAAGCCTGGTGTGTCAGACCCAACTCTAACTATAAACGCCTGCTTACGTGAACTACAGCAATGGATGAATGACAACTGGCTGAAACTAAATGCAGACAAAACTGAAGTCCTTCTGATCGGAGGGCAGCGCATGACAACGAAACAACTTAACTTGCAGTCTTCACCACTGGGAATAGGAGGCACAGATCAACGCAGCTCTGATCATGTGCGTAGCCTGAGAGTTCTAATTGATGGGGATTTAGACTTCAGAACTCAAATCTCTGCTGTGGTGAAATCATCCTATTTTCACCTGAAGAACATTGCAAAAATCAAGCACCTCATCCCCCCAGAGGATCTGCCAACCTTAGTCCATGCCTTCATTACATCCCCACTGGCTTACTGTAATGTTCTCTACACTGGCCTTCCAAAAAAGGTCTTGTCCCGCCTACAGCTGATACAGAATACTGCTGCCAGACTCCTAACCAACCAACCCCGTCACTGCCACATAACGCCAATCTTGCACTCCCACAGCTTAAATCCCTGAATAATCTGGGCCCTGGATACATGAAAGATATGTTGCAGCTGCGTAGCAATTCCCGCATTCTCAGATCCACAGGTTCTAATAATTTAGTCATACCCAGAGTCATCTTGGAAACTTTTGGTCCCAGAGCCTTCTGTCATGCTGCCCCTACATTTTGGAACTCCTTACCTCAACAGATCAGGACAGCTCCATCGCTGGACGTGTTTAAATCCAGACTGAAAACCCACCTGTTCAGTTTGGCATTTGCAGAAATAAAATTTAGATGATGATTAGATGGACAGTGTTTATGAACAGCAGTTCAGATCTTGCCACAGATTCTCGATTGGATTTAGATCTGGACTTTGACTGGGCCATTCTAACACATCGATATGTTTTGTTTTAAACCATTCCATTGTTTCCCTGGCTTTATGTTTAGGGTCGCTGTCCTGCTGGAAGGTGAACCTCCACCCCAGTCTCAAGTCTTTACTGACACAAACATTAATCAATTTTATTGGAATTCCACGTGTATTATACATTTACACGAGACATTTTTAAAAATGTATTTCACATGGAATTCCAATAAAATTGATTCATCTTGTGGCAGTAATGTGACAAAATGTGGAAAACTTTAAGGGGGCTGAATACTTTTGCAAGCCACTGTATGTAGGTCAGGGGTCATTGAGCTTACCAAGCCAATTTGAGTTCCAAAAATTAGTTCTAAAGGTTTTGGAATCAGTCAAATGACAACAGTGCCCACATTTATGCACCTGACTAATTTTATTTAAACAAGTATTGCACACTTTCTGTAAATCTAATAAACTTAATTTCAAATATAACTGTGTGTGTCTCCTATATGATATATTTAACTGACATTTTTTTATCATAACAGCCAATGATTTATACAGGAAGATCATGTCGTTCAATAAGGTTGCCCAAACTTTCGCACCCCACTTTAATCATCTGTAATGACAGACGATCAGTTCAGGGCCATAGTGTAGCCCTTCCTTATTGTGAAATACAGTGTATACCAATCTCATACAACACTGCTCATATACAGTGGGTTGCAAAAGTATTCGGCCCCCTTGAAGTTTTCCACATTTTGTCATATTACTGCCACAAACATGAATCACATTTTATTGAAATTTCACATGAAAGACCAACACAAAGTGATGTACACATGAGAAGTGGAAAGAAAATCATGCATGATTCCAAACATTTTTTACAAATAAATAACTGCAAAGTGGTGTGTGCATAATTATTCGGCCCCCTTTGATCTGAGTGCAGTCAGTTGTCTATAGACATTGCTTGATGAGTGCTAATGACTAAATAGAGTGCACCTGTGTGTAATCTAATGTCAGTACAAATACAGCTGCTCTGTGAGGGCCTCAGAGGTTGTCTAAGAGAATATTGGGGGCAACAACACCGTGAAGTCCAAAGAACACCTAAGACAGGTCAGGGATCAAGTTATTGAGAAATTTAAAACACTCTTAGGCTACAAAAAGATTTCCAAAGCCTTGAACATCCCACGGAGCACTGTTCAAGCGATCATTTAGAAATGGAAGGAGTATGGCACAACTGTACACCTACCAAGACAAGGCCATCCACCTAAACTCACAGGCCGAACAATGAGAGCGCTGATCAGAAATGCAGTCAAGAGGCCCATGGTGACTCTGGACGAGCTGCAGAGATCTACAGCTCAGGTGGGAGACTCTGTCCATAGGACAACTATTAGTCATGCACTGTACAAAGTTGGCCTTTATGGAAGAGTGGCAAGAAGAAAGCCATTGTTAACAGAAAGCATAAGAAGTCCCATTTGCAGTTTGCCACAAGCCATGTGGGGGACACAGCAACCATGTGGAAGGAGATGCTCTAGTCAGATGAGACCAAAATGAAACTTTTTGGCCAAAATGCAAAACGCTATGTGTGGCAGAAAACTAACACTGCACATCACACTTAACACACCATCCCCACTGTCAAATATGGTGGTGGCAGCATCATGCTCTGGGGGTGCTTCTCTTCAGCAGGGACAGGGAAGCTGGTCAGAGTTGATGGGAAGATGGATGGAGCCAAATACAGGGCAAACTTGGAAGAAAACCTCTTGGAGACTGCAAATGACTTCAGACTGGGGCGGAGGTTCACCTTCCAGCAGGACAATGCCCCTAAACATAAAGCCAGGGCAACAATGGAATGGTTTAAAACAAAACATATCTATGTGTTAGAATGGCCCAGTCAAAGTCCAATCGAGAATCTGTGGCAAGATCTGAAAACTGCTGTTCACAAACGCTGTCCATCTAATCTGACTGAGCTGGAGCTGTTTTGCAAAGAAGAATGGGAAAGGATTTCAGTCTCTAGATGTACATGTGATAATTAGCGGAAAACCCGCCGCATGTTCTGACAGTAAGGCGGCTGATTCCGCGTCTGATGCGGCGGTGGTTTGTCCGAGTCAGCATGCGTCTGGGTTGTCTGGAACTGGTGGTGCACATGGGAGGAATGGCGTGGGGGCCGCCGCGTCGTGTTCTGATGGTAAGGTGGCGGATTCCGCGTCCAGTGCGGCGGTTTCCCCGCAGCAACATGTGTCTGGGCTGGCTGGACCTAGTAGTGCACACAGATGGAGAGCTACACACACGCGCGCTGCAAGACAAGCTCTTTATACCAATAGGAGGAAGATCAGCTGATCAGGGCGGTCAGCTGATTCCTGCTCAGTCAGTGATTGGTTGATGGGAGCTGGGCGGCGCTGTGGGGCGCTTTACTATATATATCTCCTGCTGTTCAGTTGCTGGTTGTCTGGCATTGCGAATGATTATGTGTTAGCACTCAGACCTTAGTCAGATCCTTCAGTGTGGTGGAACCAGGAGGACCTGGGAATCCACACTTAGCCAGTTACTATAGATCATCTGTGTTATTCTCTAGCATAGTTCCAGGGTGTTGAGATCACGGCCCTCACACCCCAGTTTAGGAATACTGTATATCATCTGTGTTATTCTCTAGCATAGTTCCAGGGTGTTGAGATCACGGCCCTCACACCCCAGACTAGGAATATTGTATATCATCTGTGTTGTTCCCTAGCATAGTTCCAGGGTGTTGAAATCATGGACCTCACACCTCAGACTAGGCCTTGTTCTGATATCTGTTATGACCTGTAGCTTTCCTGACTATTCTTCTGATCTCTGATTTGGTACCTTGCATATCTGATACTCTGTTGCCGACCCGGCCTGTCTTACCTTCTGGCTGTCACCCCCCTCAGGGTGTCCAGCCTTCCCACAGGGGTCCCCTGCTCTACAGAGGGGATACTGCTCCTTATCAGTCAGGGACTCCCTCTCCAGGTGTCCTTGACTGCAGTAGAGTCTTCTCTACTTATTGGACCACCTGCTACCCCGGTGGTCCAAAGGTTACTGTTGCACCAAAACACTTACACACTCAGGTGTCTAGAGGTTAGACGTATTTGATTCTTGGCGATTCTGCAGATCCTCAATAATCAGGTACAGTATATCTGTATTCTTGGGGATACTGCAGATCGCCAAGAATCAGATTCTTTCTCTGGTTGCTGACACCTATCGTTACAGTACAAAGCTGGTAGAAACATACCCTAAAAGACTGGCAGCTGTAATTGCAGCAAAAGGTGGTTCTACAAAGTATTGACTCAGGGGGCTGAATAATTACGCACACCCCACTTTGCAGTTATTTATTTGTAAAAAATGTTTGGAATGATGTATGATTTTCGATCCACTTCTCACATGTACACCACTTTGTATTGGTCTTTCACGTGGAATTCCAATAATGAATGTACTGCATGTTTGTAGCAGTAATGTGACAAAATGTGGAAAACGTCAAGGGGGCCGAATACTTTTGACACCCACTGTATATAAGTCAACCAGCCCTCTGACATCACACATTCCCTCCATGATTCAAACTCTAACTAGCATAAATATCTAATCAGCAGCATATGGTAAATAGCAAGTTCATGCAAACATCAATAAATATGATCAGTGATGCAAACATAGATCAGTAGAAAATTAAACATCAATCCTATGAGACTATTATCAGCAAGAAATTCCACCCAGCTTTGATTAAACAAAAGTAAAGGGGAAAACAAAACTTCACAGGCCGATGTGCAGTGTCTCCGTGTCATGTAGGTAATTGGAGAAGCAGGGAGCATGTGCCGCAGCATGTGTGTCAGGCTTGCTGGTCTGTATGACCATTAGCAGTTAAGGGAAAGAACATTGCTGTGCTAGGTGTGGGGGATGGAAGCTCATCCTCAAGCCACTCTTTGACTTAGTGCTGGTCCAATGGGTCAGCAGTGGATGGCCAGTATAGATCTGTCCAATGAGTCAGCAGTGGATGGCCAGTATAGATCTGTCCAATGGGTCAGCAGTGGATGGCCAGTATCGATCTGTCCAGTGGGTCAGCAGTGGATGGCCAGTATCGATCTGTCCAGTGGGTCAGCAGTGGATGGCCAGTATCGATCTGTCCAGTGGGTCAGCAGTGGATGGCCAGTATCGATCTGTCCAATGGGTCAGCAGTGGATGGCCAGTATAGATCTTAAACTGGGAGGTGGGGATATCCAACGATGATGATTCCAATGCCGTGACCAATTACTGTGGGAGGTAAGAGACAAAGTTGAAATGTTTCTACAACTACTGGGGATGCTCTGGTAAGTCTCTAATATCCTGTCCCTTCATGCAAAGTTAATGGGACTGTGATGTGCTAACAGTTATGTCTATCATAAAAAATTTATGGGAAGGCCCATGAAAAATCCGAAAATAAACGCAAAATGATCTGAAGATCCTGCACAGACTGGCCCGGTCAAGCTCTACCAAAAGCTAGAAAATGGACTCTCGTACCATTACGAATATAATTAAATGGGGAGTTTACCCAGACATCCACAGATTTGGGATCCAAAAATATCCATTCCCTTTGATTACTTTTCTAATGTCTATTTGTTTTTGAAATCAGGAGAAGTGCAAATATGCAAGTGATTTAACCTCTTCAACCAAAAAACCTATAGCATTTGATGGCAGTGCCTTACCTCTTTATAACAGAGCTATGAGTGAAACTAAAACTAGCCAGTGGAAAAAAATTATTCATACTTGGACTAGTTCCGTAACATAGATATTACGGTAGCTAAGACTACTCCTGGTAAAAAAAACAGGAAACAGCAAACAGAGAATCTTCCCATATTGGAGCATTGGATTTGGTAAAGTCTTAAAGGGACTCCGAGCAGTGCAGAAACTATGGAAAGATGCATATCATTTTAAAGCTCTCTTTCTACTCTTTCGAATGATATACAGGATCTTCTCAAAAAATTAGCATATTGTGATAAAGTTCATTATTTTCTGTAATGTACTGATAAACATTAGACTTTCGTATATTTTAGATTCAAATACACACAACTGAAGTAGTTCAAGCCTTTTATTGTTTTAATATTGATGATTTTGGCATACAGCTCATGAAAACCCAAATTTCTTATCTCAAAAAATTAGCATATTTCATCCGACCAATAAAAGAAAAATGTTTTTAAAACAAAAAAGTCAACCTTCAAATAATTATGTTCAGTTATGCACTCCATTCTTGGTCGGGAATCCTTTTGCAGAAATGACTGCTTCAATGCGGTGTGGCATGGAGGCAATCAGCCTGTGGCACTGCTCAGGTGTTATGGAGGCCCAGGATGCTTCGATAGCGGCCTTAAGCTCATCCAGAGTGGTGGGTCTTGCGTCTCTCAACTTTATCTTCACAATATCCCACAGATTCTCTATGGGGTTCAGGTCAGGAGAGTTGTCAGGCCAATTGAGCACAGTAATACCATGGTCAGTAAACCATTTACCAGTGATTTTGGCACTGTGAGCAGGTGCCAGGTCGTGCTGAAAAATGAAATCTTCATCTCCATAAAGCTTTTCAGCAGATGGAAGCATGAACACACTTTTGAACCAGAAACAGCGGCAGAAGTGCCTGACCTGGGCTACAGAGAAGCAGCACTAGACTGTTGCTCAGTGGTCCAAAGTACTTTTTCGGATGAAAGCAACTTTTACATGTCATTCGGAAATCAAGGTGCCAGAGTCTGGAGGAAGACTGGGGAGAGGGAAATGCCAAAATGCCTGAAGTCCAGTGTCAAGTACCCACAGTCAGTGATGGTCTGGGGTGCCATGTCAGCTGCTGGTGTTGGTCCACTGTGTTTTATCAAGGGCAGGGTCAATGCAGCTAGCTATCAGGAGATTTTGGAGCACTTCATGCCTCCATCTGCTGAAAAGCTTTATGGAGATGAAGATTTCATTTTTCAGCACGACCTGGCACCTGCTCACAGTGCCAAAACCACTGGTAAATGGTTTACTGACCATGGTATTACTGTGCTCAATTGGCCTGCCAACTCTCCTGACCTGAACCCCATAGAGAATCTGTGGGATATTGTGAAGAGAAAGTTGAGAGACGCAAGACCCAACACTCTGGATGAGCTTAAGGCTGCTATCGAAGCATCCTGGGCCTCCATAACACCTGAGCAGTGCCACAGGCTGGTTGCCTCCATGCCACGCCGCATTGAAGCAGTCATTTCTGCAAAAGGATTCCCGACCAAGTATTGAGTGCATAACTGAACATAATTATTTGAAGGTTGACTTTTTTTGTTTTAAAAACATTTTTCTTTTATTGGTCGGATGAAATATGCTAATTTTTTGAGATAGGAATTTTGGGTTTTCATGAGCTGTATGCCAAAATCATCAATATTAAAACAATAAAAGGCTTGAACTACTTCAGTTGCGTGTATTTGAATCTAAAATATATGAAAGTCTAATGTTTATCAGTACATTACAGAAAATAATGAACTTTATCACAATATGCTAATTTTTTGAGAAGATCCTGTATAAACCACCGCCCTACGCCTTTTAGTTTTCGCTATTTTCGCGAAAGGCTTAGGGCAACGATTTAGGTGTCGCCTGAAAGAGGAGAAAGAGAGCTTCAACACAGGACGACACTTTCCCCAGTGTCAGCAGCAGCATTCAGCAGAATGGATCTGCTGACTTTAGGAAAAAGTCGTCCTGTGTAATACAATGTAACTATGGAAAGATGGATATCATTTTAAAGTTCTCTTTCTCCTCTTTCTGGCGACACCTAAATCATCGCCCTACGCCTTTTAGTTTTCTCTATTTTCGTGATTGAAATTGCGGCCGTGGCAATTTCAATCGCGAAAATAGCGAAAACTAAAAGGGGTAGGGAGGCGGTTTATATATCATTGGAAAGAGGAGAAAGAGAGCTTTAAAATTATATGCATATTTTCATAGTTTCTGCACTGCTCGGAGTCCCTTTAAGCCAATGTGTTGACTCACCACACAGCCCTGCACCCGGCATGTGTTTCGTATGACTGTCTATAGGATCCCTCACCACACAGCCCTGCACCCGGCATGTGTCTCATATGACTGTCTGTAAGTAAGCTTTAGGTTAGCAGGAATGGTTGTATGGCCACCTAGTTTTTTATCCTTCCCACCCTTGCCCTGGAATCTTCCAGACTTCAAAGTGTTGTCCTTTGCTGTGTGCGTGGTTGGTGGGATAGTGGTGAGCATAGCTGCCCTACAAGCAGTTGACCTGGGTTCAATTCCTGGCCAATGTATGTGAGCTTGCTTTTGACATACTACAAATCCCAGAGAGAGAGAGATGTGGTGGTGTCGTGCTTTGTGCCACTGAACTTGTAATCCAGATTCGGATATCTGGGAGAAATCCACGGATATCCGGGTCGGCCGTCAAACTATCCGCAGATAGCTATCCAGATTTCTGCCAAACTATCTCGATCCAGCAGGATAGTGTAAAAATGGTCGGATATCCGGGTTACCCGGATATCCGAAATCCGAATGAGCATCCCTGGCGGGGGGTGAATTAGGGTTCGTTTTTTGGACTGTGTAGAGCTTGTACATCCTCCAAATACATTTAAGACATGTCAAGACTCCCAAAGCTCTGATCAATACTGTAAAAACCAAGAAAACAAAGATGGGACTTTGTAATGCAGCTGATGATATAATTTGATGGGGCGGTTAGGGGAACATGAGAGGCAGAGGGCCCTGAGGGGGGATCCACTGGTCAAAAAATTAGTCAGGTTCACAATTCCACTACAAATGACACAGGCCTCATAGTAGATAATAAGCCTGATTTCATAGCTCTATTAATAGTGATATTATACCGGCCTAAGGCCCCTAGAGTTGCCCTTTGGACAAAAAAATAGCCTGGTTTCACAGCTCCATTCCAAGTAAATTAAAAGCATCAGAGGTCTACGAGGAGGTTCATCCAGTGAAGAAATTAGCCCACCCTGTTACAAGTGATATATAGGCCTCAGAGTAGACAATGGGCCCCACGTGGGTCCTCCAGTCAAAAATTACCCTGGTTTCACAACTCTGTTACAAGCGATATAGGCCCCTTGACCAAGGTTCCTGTGACTCATAAAGACGAGAGAGAGAGAAAGAGAGAGAGGGTGGTGGCGGTATGTTTTTAGCTTCTAAAACGGTTAAGAAGCCTTTAAAAGACCATTTCCGGTTTTCAATACGGATATCGGAATCCGGCCGGATACTGGGGTCGGAAATCCGAATTCAATTCGGATTTCAAAATTTCAAACTCAGATATCCGACCCGGATCGGATATCTGGGTATCCGGATCCAAATTAGTTCCAGATAGTGAAAAGTGGTATCCGAGCACCCCTGCCCCCGGCCCCCCATTGAAGATGTTCAAATTGTCGTTCAATCGACCAAAACAATTTGTGCCTGTTTGTTCAAATGGCCAGCAAATCAAACAGAGTGATATTCAACCAACATTACTAAACAGTGGAAAAATGGTTTGTAGAGGACTCCATCAGTGAAAGTGTCCTATGCCAAAAAATTGGGGTGGTCTCTAATAGCATGGAATCTTTTTTGCACAATGATGTTTGCAGAATGGAATACAGCAGCCAAAAGATGTGAGGTTTGGAATGCAGCCAAAAACAAAGGAAAGAATCCCTGAATAAAATGTTCCACCGCCATAAATACACGTAATAGCTGTGCAATGCACAAGTTTGTGGTTAAGAGAGGATGTTAGATGAAAAGCATTCTAAATCACAACAATGTTGCCACCCGGTGTTTTGCTTTTAACTATTATTTATGTGTCAAAACTCCTTTGCCTGGATTTATTACAAGTTAAAAACATACTGCCTGGAATCCTTGTGAATATACTTGAGAAGAAAGCTATGGATCTTAACTATTGTATTCTTACATCATTTTCTTGAAACCATATAGGCCTCGATTCATAAAAAGCAGTGCGATAAAAAAAGATCTTGTCGGGAAAATACTGCACTCGGTATTTTCCCGGTCTGTGTGCTAATTCATAAAGATTTCCTCAGCTGTCGTTGAAGGTCGGTAAATTACTGCAGCCCATTGAGCAGTGTAGAGTAGAGTAGAGCAGTGTGCCGATATCGCTCTTTTGCCCTGCACAGAGGACTCATACAGACTAGACAATGGGCCCCACGTGGGTCCCTGCACAGATGACTCACACAGAGAACTCACACAGACGGCTCTCTGAACAAATGACTCACACAGACTTTGGCTCCCTGCACTTTGCATTGTAACACCTCACCAGACATGTCGTAACTTGTTAACGCCTCACCAGAGGTGTCGGTAACTATCGTCAGGCTTACCGCTTATTGAAGGCTTTATGAATTGACATTTGCTGACAATTTACTGACATGTGTTGGAGGTAACTACAGCCAAGTCGGTAATTTATCTCCCTGGTCGGTAATGTCAGCTTTTCATGCCGGGGCAAACCCAGGATTTTCAAGGGGGGGATTCCTGAAAGGTCTACCTCAGCCACACACAATACTGTATAATATTATAGCAGGACATCATGCTGGGTTCACATAATGCAATCTCCCGTCCGACTGACCGACAACGGGATCGATCAGGAGTAGTTTGGATACAGATAATAATGAGGACAGCCGACACTGGTAATGAAAAAGAAAGTGAAGCCTTTACACAGCAGGGGCACAGGGCTGTGCTCATACCTGACTCTGTTAAGTTCCCCAGAGCTGCTCCGTGCTCTGTACACATGCTGCTGCTCCATGCTCTGTACACACGCTGCTGCTCCATGCTCTGTACACACGCTGCTGCTCCATGCTCTGTACACATACTGCTGCTCCATTTTCTGTACACACGCTGCTGCTCCATGCTCTGTACACACACTGCTGCTCTATGCTCTGTACACACACTGCTGCTCCATGCTCTGTACACACACTGCTGCTCTATGCTCTGTACACACACTGCTGCTCCATGCTCTGTACACACGCTGAGGCTCCATGCTCTGCACACACGCTGCTGCTCCATGCTCTGCACACACGCTGCTGCTCCATGCTCTGTACACACGCTGCTGCTCCATGCTCTGTACACACGCTGCTGCTCCATGCTCTGTACACACGCTGCTGCTACATCCAAACTCAACTGTAGCAGGGAAAGAAAGGGGCAGTTCTGTGAGCTACAGGATACCTGCAGATATTCTGGTGTCTCAACTTGTGTCTGTCCCTAGACACTGCACCGGCTCTGGTCTGAGGGGAATTCTGGGCAGCTATAATTCCCCCCAACCCCCTGCATTTGCCTATGCATGCGGTAACAGTCTTTATGAATTGACACTTTGCTAAGTGCTTGGGAAAGTCTGCTGTTTTCAGCATTACTGCATGAGGTAATGCTTTATGAATCAAGGCCAATGTGTTTTGTAGCCTCCATGTTCTGTACACCTCAGTCCAGCAAATGCAAGGTTATCATACAAGGTTTAAGATTTCTTCACACATCAGATGATGACTGTCATCTAAACCAGTTGTTGGTGGTCAGAACAGGAAATCATTCTATAGATTGTAAGCTCACAAGGGCAGGGCTCTCACCCTTTTGTGTCATGGAATGTTATTAATTTAATTGCTTGCACTCTGTTAGACATTTATACATTTTAGTCATCATGTTAAATCAAATTGTAATCAGCAGTGCTGTATCTTGGATCAGTGTTCATATTTGATGTATATCATTGTCTGTATCATTATGTATCCCTTGTTTGTTTTCTTACATTGTACAGCGCCACGGAATATGTTGTCGCTTTATAAATAAATAATAATAATAATTCTATAGCTGTATACTCAACCCTTCCTGTCCTGAATCTGTATACATCCACAAAATTATATTCTAAGTTTACAATTATATATTATGCGTTTATATCTTATAATAATTATAATGTTAGTGGGCCATTGAACTGCAACTTCTTATATGCAGGAAAAAAGCTAAGAAGAAAATGGAAGAACACAATGAGATTGCCATTCAATAAGAGAATGTCCTGATCCTAGCTTTAATTTCTTAAAAAAAAATAAAAATACATAAATAAATAAAAAAAAATATTAATATAGATATGAAATAAATTGTTGGTACTTTTTCACAAAGAGTCATTCACAACAGTTTCCAAAGCATATGGAAGCCCCTTTTACAGGTGTGGTGGTCCGTCACATTGCTGAAAACTGATGAACCTCATCACAGAAGTAGGGGCTATCACATTGAATGCGGTGCATTGAGTTTCATGGTGCAGCGCATTACCGGCCAACTTGTGTGGTAACACCAGAAGTGAGGCATACTTTCAATAGAAAGTATGCCTCACTAATTTGGTTGCACATCGGTTTTTAACTTAATTTTATACATCCTTGAGGGCCTCTTTCCCACTTTGTGCTTTACACCCCCATTGAAGATGTGCGCTTGCTCCCACATACAATCGCCACAACTAGTACTAGTTTGTTTTCGCAAGAGAGCGACCACATCCAGTACCTTTCTGGACATCCGAGGGGAGTTGGGGTTGTGAATCTCCACTTGCCTTATGTGGTTGGTTGCCCTCATTGCAACCCGCCTATGTGAGTATGAATCTTCCTTTCCTTGATAATTTGGTTTTGGTGACATACTGTGCTATTTGAGCACCTGTTATGTATGCCGGTGTCTGTTTATAATGTACCCTTGTTTGTTTCTTCCTTTGTACAGCACCACAGAAAATGATGGCGCTATACAAATCATAAATAATAATTATAACATGCACATAAAAAAGAGCTACCAGTAAAGCATCTTGTATAAAACATTACGGCATCATGTCTGTTAGTTAATTTTCATTAATGTAAAAGTGCATATTCATCTGTATAAGAAGGCAATGCACGCATGAATATGAAGAGAACATCTTGTTGTCGCGGTGATGCATCTTCCCATTGCTAAGAGCATTAATGGATCATAAACTGCTGAATGATCAGGTGGAGCAAGATAATTAAACTAATATATCTTACTTGTGTAAAATGCCTATTTTGACAGTAATTACAAATTATTCAAAACGAGCTGTTTGTACAGTAAAAAACATATAATAATGCATAAATACTAAAACCAAATATGTTTTTTTTCAAGCCTAATGGTTCATTACAAGTGCTCTTTCCTACTAACAGTATAATATTATGATCTATTCCTAACACAGTCTGTTGTGACACACTGAATAGTTAGAGTGCAAAGTAATTAAAATGAATAGAAAATAGATTTAAGCGAGTGATTAAAAAAGCTAAATAAAATGTAATTCACCTAATAAAACAAAGAGAAGACCGTTATATTTGTTTTACTTTCTGATTCATTATAATTATGGTATATTTCATTAATTAAAAATAAATAAAAGGAAATTATATAGCTTCTGCTCAGTTTATTTAAACATATTTTGATGGAACTTACCTTCTTTCCGAGCCCACGGCGAGTCCAAATCTCCCGGGAGCCGGCACAAGCAGCCAGTTTCTGGGTCGGGCAGGTGCGATGTTTCCAGGAGCCACGCACGGACGGCTCAGAGTGGCTATAAACTCGGGCACACAGCTCTCCCTTCTCCTTATGGTCTCAGACAGTGCCATTAGTGGCTGAAAATTGATACTGCAGGCATATTGATTGCATTCATATTTAGTAACCAATTAGATGTTGGGGTTTGTGGTTCCATGATGCTCTCTGCTATTTAAGGCTGCTGTGTTCATTGTATAATTGCCTGTGATAGCAATCACTACTATGTGCTACTCTGCTGGTGTGATATTCATGGATCATTTGTGTTCGACCTTGCTTTGCCTCTTGATCCTGTTATTAGGATTGTTGCCTGAACTGACCTTTGGAAGGGAACTTGACCTGATATTGCCTTATCCTTTGGTGCCGTATTATTCTGATGAACCCTGTATGGCCCCTGGATTGTGATTGGATTAGCTAAGAATTTGTGATTCTGTATCATGCTATTCTGATCACCTGTTGCTGACCTGGACCGTCTGATATTCCTGCCCATATCTGTCTAGTGTGGTTCTGGTGATACTTTTACCTTCCCAGCCTCAGTTCTGATACCCTGTGCACGTAAAGGCCTGGCTGTAACCAAGTGCTAGGATGACGTAGTTGTCCTCCTTGGGCTGAGCAGAGATGTGCTACATAGGGTGAAGACTGCTGAGGAGATTGGGGTATCTGGACTGGAGGAAGGCGAGAGATCCACTAGGCCCCACATTCACAGATGCTTTGGGTAATACATACAAAGTCTATCATTTGTTTTTTATTTATTTAAAACATTACTTTTTAGGCAGGCATTTAATTACGTGAATTCAAAATACAATGTAAAACTTTCTTATAACAATGCCCAGTACCACCTTTATGTCTTGAAACATCCTATGTATAGCTCAGCAAGCATGACTAATCCATCTCGTTTCTTTGCTAAGACTGGAAGCATTTGTCCCTCTTGTGTTAGTCTATAGTGTGCATAATCTGATCACAGAGCAACAGCAGTTATAAGAACTAAGCTCTTGTTTGGAGCTTGGCAAGTTGAAAATATAAAATCTGTATATACAGTGGGATGCGAAAGTTTGGGCAACGTTGTTAATTGTCATGATTTTCCTGTATAAATCTTTGGTTGTTACGATAACAAATGTCAGTTAAATATATCATATAGGAGACACACACACAGTGATATTTGAGAAGTGAAATGAAGTTTATTGGATTTACAGAAAGTGTGCAATAATTGTTTAAACAAAATTAGGCAATTGCATAAATTACAGCCTCTAAACATTTCCTGTAGGTTCTAATGAGAGTCTGGATTCTGGTTGAAGGTATTTTGAACCATTTCTCTTTACAAAACATCTCTAGTACATTCAGGTTTGATGGCTTCCGAGCATAGACAGCTCTCTTTAACTCCCACCACAGATTTACAATCATATTCAGGTCTGGGGACTGAGATGACCATTCCAAAACATTGTACTTGTTCCTCTGCATTAATGACTTAGTGGATTTTGTACAGTTTTTAGGGTCATTGTCTTGTTGAAAGATCCAGCCCGGGCGCAGCTTCAGCTTTGTCCGATTCCTGGACATTGGTCTCCAGAATCTGGTGATACTGAGTGGAATCCATGCGTCCCTCAACTTTGACAAGATTCCCAGTCCCTGCACTGGCCACACAGCCCCACAGCATGATGGAACCACCACCATATTTTACTGTAGGTAGCAGGTGTTTTTCTTGAAATGCTGTGTTGTTTTTTCTCCATGCATAATGCCCCTTGTTATGCCCAAATAATTCAATTTTAGTTTCATCAGTCCACAGCATCTTATTCCAAAATGAAGCTGGCTTGTCCAATTGTGCTTTAGCATACCTCAAGCGGCTCTGTTTGTTCTGTGGGTGGAGAAAAGGCTTCCTCTGCATACAGCATCTCTGTGTGTAAAGTGCGCAGAATGGTTGAATGATGCACAGTGACTCCATCTGCAGCAAGATGATTTTGTAGGTCTTTGGTGCTGGTCTGTGATTGTTCTCACCATTCGTTCCTTCTGTTTATCCAAGATTTTTCTTGGTCTGCCACTTCGAGCCTTAACTTGAACGGAGCCTTTAGTCATCCATTTCCTCAATATGTTCCTAACTGTGGAAACAGACAGCTGAAATCTCTGAGACAACTTTCTGTATCCTTCCCCTAAACCATGATGGTGAACAATATTTGTCTTCAGGTCATTTGAGATATGTTTTGAGACCCCCATGTTGCTACATTTTAGAGAAACTTAACAGAGTAGGAAAACATACAATTGACCACCTTAAATACCCTTTCTTATAATTGGATTTACCTGTGGATGTAGGTCAGGGGTCACTGAGCTTACCAAGCCAATTTGAGTTCCAATAGTTAGTTCTAAAGGTTTTGCAATCAATAAAATGAACAGTGCCCAAATGTATGCACCTGCCTAATTTTATTTAAACAATTATTGCACACTTTCTGTAAATCCAATAAACTTCATTTCACTTCTCAAATATCACTGTGTTTCTTTCCTATATGATATATTTAACTGACATTTTTTATCGTAACAACCAGCGATGTATACAGGAAAATCATGACGATTAACAATGATGCCCAAACTTTCGCATCCCACTGTAGAATATTACATCTACTATACCATTATGAAATTAGAAAGGTAAAGAATGAAGCATGAAAATGCCCTTTGCCAAGCTGCCCTTAGTTTTCAGTGTTTGATTCAAACTTCATTGAAGCTAAAATGTTCAGCAGCAGAGCCAAGCAATATGTATATGTGTGTGTGTGTGTGTGTATGTATATATATATATATATATATATATATATATATATATATATATATATATATATATATATATATATATATATATTATATTTTAGAATACAAAAATAAGGGAATTATATATATATACTAAATCTGGTGTGCCCATGGTGCAGAGGTGTCTTATAGACCATTCCCCCCAATCTATGTCTCTGTAGGCCACGTTGCTCTGTATAAATGGTAAAATCAAAAGCTGGTGGAGGAAGTTAGTGCAAAAAACCAGAAAAACAAGTTTGGCATAGGGTGCAATTATATAATCAATTAGCCTAGAGAAGGTAAATATAATAAAGGATATAGTCACCAGGTAATCATAAATGGGTTGCTATGGTAACAGAGAAAATGGGCATCCAATAATAATGATGCAGGTAACAAAAATAAAATGAGCCCCAATTTTCACAAAATATTATTAAAATTAATATCATTCAAGTCTGTCATCTCTGGAGTTCATGTTTAAATGCAGCTACATCGACTTGTGTCCCAGAGGCTGAACTATTTAAGGCAAAACAAATATATACATTTTATTCCGGTGAATACCCCAGTCAGAATAAAATGCAAATAAAACAATAAACAAGCAAATAACTATTCTTCAGGAACATTCATTTCTGAAGTGTGTGTTCTGCTGTGAAAAAAATAAAATAAAATAAACTTAGTCTTAACAGGCCATGAGAACCGCAACAGAAAACATTACTCAATATATATCCTTTTCCTATTACTTTTAGGTATTTATACTTGGGAGTTCCTTCTTTAAGGGTTGAACTGATGTTTTTCAAATCAGCATGTAGCTTCACTATTACCCACAGATTTCATTCCCACAGGCAGCTGGATGTGAGAGAATGCAGCGTGCAAGCTGCAAGGGTGTAGATAAAATAGGAAAAAATAAAATCATACTGTGACCTCTCTGAAAATTTATTGCACTGGCTTACAAGCACTACACGGTTTTATTTCATAATGTACTGCTTAGATCAGGACAGAAAAGAGCCAAAACAAATACTACCATGGAGCAGATCTCCAATGCGCATTTTTCCATATTATTCATATTTGACAAGTGATGATGCATCAGAAAAGAATTGGGAGCCCGGAGCTATCAATGTTTGGGCGAGACACAGTCATTTCATTATAAAATATATATAGAAATAACAACACACTTTCCTAACCTGTGAATTTCCATTGACCCATGGAACACATTAAATATAAATAAAGGCTTCTAGCTGCTGGTTAATTCACCAGCTATTAGCTAATTGATCGGAACCTGCTGGCTTTATTACGCTCCATCTGTTTTGTTTCCTGGGGTCTCAGTGATCACTAATCCTTTCTTAAGCATGGTGTGGGTGAGGGTGCTACTAAACACTCAAAAGTTGCACATTTTGGCATTGAAGGGAGAAGGTCAATATTGTTATGCACTGGCACTTTTTCAAGACTAGCTTAAAGTGGACCCAAATTAAAAATACAAGTTTTCAGAAATAAAATCTATTTTCTAAATTATAATAATAAATAGCAGCCTTTTTTCAGCTGCTTGATGACAAATATAAAATATTTTACATTTGTTGGAGGAACTCCTCCCTTCCTTTCATATTGCCAGGACAGAATCCGGCAAACTGGTGGAGTAGGTGGTGTCCAGCAAAGGAGGAATTGCTAATGGCTGCCACCTGTATAACCCTAGTTATGAAAAGAGAAGGGTGAAAAGCATGCACTGAAATGCTCATAGGCTTGAGGGAGTGTTTATTTATCTGTGTATGCATCAGAGTGGTGCAACTAAATATTTTGAATTAAAAAAAATGTTTGGTTTGGGTCCATTTTAACGCTACAGGCTCAAAGGAGGTCATAAGCAGAAGATCCTAACTGTGCCAGACATTAGAGAGACTAAAGTGCCCACATGCAATCACTGTCACCCAATGGGGAGCAGGAGTTGATCACTTGGGCAACAGTTCAGGTTTCCAATGCTGTACCGAAGTATTGATAGAATATCCTTGTCACAAGAGCCCTCGTGGCTGACCGCAATTGGCCTTCTAAACGGATGCCAGTGCACAGATCGTGCGAACTCTGGTCGCAGTCAATGCGCAGGAACCGTTAAGAATTAGCCGCAGACAAACCAGAAGGGAGCCTGTGAGATACGGGTAATTACAACTTCACACACTGGTTCAGGGTAAACTGCCACCACCGCGGTTACCATGGGACCGAGGAGCCCACTGACTGACTAGTCCTGCGAATAAAATGGTTAAACACACGATATTCTGTCTAGCCAACAACAAACAAACAGTAGCGTATCTTCAGAGACCCGGGATCAGTTCTGTGTGTGCTGATAAGCAGGGTAGCGGACAGTGAATGACTTGGATAAAGTCATTTATTCACAGCAATATAAATAATTAATATATACAGACAATTATTAAAATCAACAATTATTAAAACAGTAATAGCCAGTATAAAAAATAAAAGAAGGGAGAAAAATACTTAGGGTTTGTGGAAATAGGTCCTTTCGTGGGAAAATCATCAAGTCCAAGCAAAACGGTTTCAGGTTCTTAAAGCTCTTGGTTTCAATCAAAGTTCAGCAGAATTCTTTGTTCCAGGTTACAGAAGATGGCCAATCAAGATGGCCGCTAGCCCATGTGTCCTTTGTTTCAGAGCTTGATTCAACGTTCAGCAAAATGGCCACCAGCCATGTGTCCTCTGGCTGGCAGCAGCATGTTCAAGATGTTTCAGGGTGGAGGACACTGAGTTTGGGTCCTCTGCCATTCTTATGCCCCTGATTCAGTAGGAGGGAGTGAGGGCGGGGAGCCACACACCCCCTTAGAAGATAAGATCAGCCCTCCCCTTGTCCTGGGGACCAGAAATCATATCTACCCATATATGGGCTCTATCTCACAGAACCGTACAGGTCAGGGCAGATTTATTAACATTTTCAGGTCTGTCTCGATTTACCCAGCGCCCTGATACCAGACATGAGGGGTGGGACCCCTGTGGTATCATCAGGGCACTTTCAAACTGCCTAACTGGCAGTCTTTACCTCAGAATGTTCTGAAACTTCCTCAGAACCAGCACCGGGACTCATGCTACACTTCCCCCACGTTTGGCGAAGCTGCCATCTCAGGAACCCCAGAAATATGACAGATCTGGGAAGTTATGGATTATGCTATGAGACTCAGGTTATTCAGGATGTGTGCTAGCTGCTAACAGCTGACTTCCCTTTGATCTTTACCAGGGAGCAAGGTGTCAAGACCTCCCGGGGATTCGTAGCCTGCCTGGCTGCACCTAGGCATCCTTATCACCCTTTGGTCAATTAACATCTACATGAGATCAGCAAGGTGTCACCTGGTTCCCAGAACAGAAAGGGGAATTGTGCCTTCCACAGGGAATATGTCCAAGCTAATTAACACCTCCCCCCAGGTTTTTACTCAGCTAAGACAGATCCCCCAGCTGTTCCTGGGTAGAGGGATACTACACATCAAATCTTGGTTCTATTGATCTGAAGCGCAATCGATGCAGAGAATCGAGTGCAATCGCTTTTTCTTCACGGGCGGTTCCAGGACGCGTCTGCGGCCCCGCAACCGTCCGTGACAGCCCCCCCTCTTGTCTGCGGCTTAGACACATATCCGCAAGATGTGTGGCGGCGCCGCTAACCTGGCTGATGGGTCTCGAGCTGCCGGCAAGGCGGGAAAACCCATTGGCGCCTGCGGCTTGGTTCCACTGGACAGGTCGCGGTCTGCTACCTTCAGGTTTGACCCAACATGGATCGTTCTGGACAGGGCGTTGGCGCCACTGCGGTCGATTGTGGTGTCTGCCGGGACTGCTGACAACGGGCAGTGGTTTGGGTAGGTCAACAGCCAGCCCACGCAGGGGTTCCCTGCGAAGTGGCTGTGGACCTAAGGGAACCCCGCGGGAATCCCTGGACCTTCCCGGCTCCTGACAGACGGCACATGCTTTGCAGTGGTTTGCTACATCCCTGTTCATCCTGGGCCAATAAAACTGCCTCCGAATACATGCAAGTGTCTTGCGGACACCAGAGTGTCCTGTCAGGGAATTATCATGTGCGGATTTCAGCACATGTCCCGTGAACGCACTCGGGACCACAAGCCATTCGGTATTCGCATGTGATCTACCGGTAGGGGGCTGTACAGACTCACTGTACAGTCTTCCACCTTCCCAGTGCACCTTGAAAGCGGCCCCGTCTGCGAGGGGCTCAGAGGCTTGCTGCCTAAGCATCTCAAGGCTTGGGTCACTTTGTAGTGCTGCTGTGAGTACAGCGCTGTCAGTTTCAGCCAACTGGCTCATGTCACACGAGGTCAGCGGCTGAAAGGTCTCATCCCTGCGGTCAGAGGAGGGGGAGGAGGCCGGAACCCCCTCCACCTGTTCTGAGCTCGGGTTCTGAGCAGTGCAGCTGCGCAGTATGGCTAGCACAGGTACACTGTCAGAATGGCACAGACGGGCATTACTCAAATCATCGTTGCATGCAGTAATGACATTGACAGGTATAGACATTTTTTCATTACAGACAGGTTGTACAGTAAACTCAGGTACAGTTACAGCACCATCACAACAGACAGTCTGTACATCAAACTCCGGTGCCTTTGAAGCAGGCACTATTGAACCGGGTACCCTTGAACTGGGCACATTCAACCCACCTCCCCCTGGTGCTCCCCCAAGTGTATAAAGTACCTGGTGGTGGGTGGAGAGTCCGTCTCCTTCCGTGAGCGACAAGGCGGTCGTGGCAGGTTCATAGTAGGACACAAGCTTGCCCAAATCAGTCCCCAGCAACACAGGGACTGGGAGATCCTTCATAACCCCAACAACCCTTTCTTGGATTCCAACCCCCCAATCCATCTTCACTCTCGCGTGGGCTATGTGAAAAAGGGTGCCCTTTACTCCAGTAAGGGCAAGGGATCGGCTGGAGCTGATGCTCTCCTTTGGCACAAGGTATGAGTGAACTAACGTGATGCCAGCGCCGGTGTCTCGGAATCCGGTGACAACTTTACCGTTCACTCTAACAAGTTGCTGCTGGTCGGTTCGGTCGCGGATTTCCTTTCCGCGGGCAAACAGGACAAAATCTGATGATCCAGGCTGTGGTTCGCTGGCGGGTTGCCTCTGCTGTGGGTGAGGTACAGATGATGCAGATGATCCAGGTGTTGGTGGTGTCTGTCTCCGCTCCGGACAGTCGAATTTCATGTGTCCGGGCTGGCGGCAGTAGTGACAGGTGACCTCTCCAGGCGCTGCAGGCCTGGGTGCAGCAGCTGCGCTGGGTGGCCTCTGTGGCTGACGGCTCACAGGGGCAGGAGAGTCTGCCAGAGTATTGGGCTGACCTCCTCTCCAGCTGGATGGGACAGTTCTGCGGGCATCAGACACCCGGGTAGCTGCAAAGGTCTCAGCGAGGTCTGCAGCGACAGTTGCGGACGCCGGCTTGCGCTCCAACACAAACTGTCGTACCTCAGCAGGGCAAATGTTCAGAAATTGTTCCAGGACTATCAAGTCCTCCAGGACATCATAAGACCCTTTGGTGAGGCCTCGAGTCCACTGGCGGAGTGTGGTGAGCAAGCTGCTTTTTCTGCCAGGCCCTGAACTTTTTCCGATAGGCTTCTGGCGTCAGCTGGTACTTAGTAATGATAGCGTCTTTTATAGCAGCATAATCATTATCCTTCTCCGCAGGCAATTCTGCGAAGGCATCAAGCGCTTTGTAGCGCAGCAAAGGTGTCAGATGTCTGGCCCACTGGTCTTGGGACAGACGATACTGACGGCATGCTTTTTCAAAAGACCGCAAAAACAAGTCAATGTCTGTGTCTTTCTCAATATTAGCAAATTTAAATTTTGCACTTACGGGTGCTGCAGCTCCTTCAGCAGGGAGGCTGGGCGGTGAACTCCAGCTGGCCTGTTGAACCTTTGCCATGTTGAGCTCATGCTGTCGTCTCTCCCGCGCCTCTGCGGCATCCCTCTCCGCGTGGCGTTCAGCAGCAGCAGCTGTGCGTTCTGCAGATTGGCGTTCCTCACGCATGTACTGCAGATACTTGTCCAGGTCAGTCTCCATCAGCTTTCGTAATGCCTGCTGCACTACCGGGTCAGCACCCATGGACAGTCCGGTACTGGCCAGTTCCGGGCGAGTACTGTCAGAAACTCTGGGATTGGGGTCCAGTCTCTGGCGTATCTGTTGGTGCAGGGCCCTCAGGATTCACAACCTCTGTAGGGTCAGGATTCTCAGTCTCTGGTTCCCCTCGATTTGAGTCAAATGGGCTGGTATCCACTTCAGCGGACACTCCCGGCTCCCGCAGTTGCTGGGTATCCCATTGAAACAATTCCGCTACCAGGTCCTGTTTCTTGCGGCCGACATCAATGCCTCTCTCTTGGCAAAGATTTTGCAGGTCCGCCAGGCACATTTTCTTGTAGTTCCCGGACATTTCCACGCCAAATAAAATAAAACTTTTGGGGAGGGGTACTGGCTACACAGTCTCTCTGTATATATAAAAAATATATTGCCTTCCAGCTACACCAACGAATTAGTTCGTTTCTGGATAGCGCTAGCGCTATCTTAGATACTTTTCAGCACAACACAGGTCCCAACCGCTGCCTAACACTGTCACAAGAGCCCTGGTGGCTGACCGCAATTGGCCTTCTAAACGGTGCCAGCGCACAGATCGTGCGAACTCTGGTCGCAGTCAATGCGCAGGAACCGTTAAGAATTAGCCGCAGACAAATCAGAAGGGAGCCTGTGAGATACGGGTAATTACAACTTCACACACTGGTTCAGGGTAAAATGCCACCACCGCGGTTACCATGGGACCGAGGAGCCCACTGACTGACTAGTCCTGCGAATAAAACGGTTAAACACACGATATTCTGTCTAGCCAACAACAAACAAACAGTAGCGTATCTTCAGAGACCCGGGATCAGTTCTGTGTGTGCTGATAAGCAGGGTAGCGGACAGTGAATGACTTGGATAAAGTCGTTTATTCACAGCAATATAAATAATTAATATATACAGACAATTATTAAAATCAACAATTATTAAAACAGTAATAGCCAGTATAAAAAATAAAAGAAGGGAGAAAAATACTTAGGGTTTGTGGAAATATGTCCTTTCGTGGGAAAATCATCAAGTCCAAGCAAAACGGTTTCAGGTTCTTAAAGCTCTTGGTTTCAATCAAAGTTCAGCAGAATTCTTTGTTCCAGGTTACAGAAGATGGCCAATCAAGATGGCCGCTAGCCCATGTGTCCTTTGTTTCAGAGCTTGATTCAAAGTTCAGCAAAATGGCCACCAGCCATGTGTCCTCCACCCTGAAACATCTTGAACATTCTGCTGCCAGCCAGAGGACACATGGCTGGTGGCCATTTTGCTGAACTTTGAATCAAGCTCTGAAACAAAGGACACATGGGCTAGCGGCCATCTTGATTGGCCATCTTCTGTAACCTGGAACAAAGAATTCTGCTGAACTTTGATTGAAACCAAGAGCTTTAAGAACCTGAAACCGTTTTGCTTGGACTTGATGATTTTCCCACGAAAGGACATATTTCCACAAACCCTAAGTATTTTTCTCCGTTCTTTTATTTTTTATACTGGCTATTACTGTTTTAATAATTGTTGATTTTAATAATTGTCTGTATATATTAATTATTTATATTGCTGTGAATAAACGACTTTATCCAAGTCATTCACTGTCCGCTACCCTGCTTATCAGCACACACAGAACTGATCCTGGGTCTCTGAAGATACGCTACTGTTTGTTTGTTGTTGGCTAGACAGAATATCGTGTGTTTAACCGTTTTATTCGCAGGACTAGTCAGTCAGTGGGCTCCTCGATCCCATGGTAACCGCGGTGGTGGCAGTTTACCCTGAACCAGTGTGTGAAGTTGTAATTACCCGTATCTCACAGGCTCCCTTCTGGTTTGTCTGCGGCTAATTCTTAACGGTTCCTGCGCATTGACTGCGACCAGAGTTCGCACGATCTGTGCGCTGGCACCGTTTAGAAGGCCAATTGCGGTCAGCCACCAGGGCTCTTGTGACAATCCTGTTTTATGGAGAGGGGCAAAGGGGCATTGAAGGTTGTGTTCTGCTCAGATGGCTCTCATGCTGATGCATTGGAGAGGGCCAGGGGCTGCTGCACACACACAAGAATCTCTGCAAATGCGGGTTTTAGTAGCTGCCTCAGCCATCTTCAATCTAGTGCGTGTACAAACCTTAATATGTGACCACCTGTGACAGATAGCCCCTTTTCACCGCAAAGAATGAGTGGCATGGAGAGTTGCTTTCCCTTTGCCATGCTGCCCTGCTCCACCAATCAAGGTCAGCAAAGAGCAGGAACATCTCTTACATTCTTTACCTGCCATAACTGTATAAACATGAGCTCTGGGCGGGGTAACCACATCCATGTATTTAATGCACTGGGAAATTTAGGCGCAGAGTAAAGCCAAAAAAGGCTCTCCCTACTCCTTCAAAAGTCTTGGTGGCATTAATTACTATTCCCTCTCCAGGTTGCCATTAACACTGGAGTAAGACCTAATTCAGCTTTCAGCTATTTCTGATGGCTGAATTAGGCTGTTTTTATTGTAATTTTTTTTTTATTTGGGTTCCGTCTTTTGAAGGTGCCTAAATTACTGAAGGTGCCTAAATTCACATTACGGCCTATGGCGGTGCCCACTGCACCCAAATCTCCTGCCCCGTTTTTGCCTGACTAGGGGTTAACATCCATGTTAGAGTATGCAAGGGCGTAACAATAGACCCTGCAAGGGATGCAGCTGCAGGGGGGCCCAGAAGCCACAGGGGGCCCCATCCTGATAAACAGAAAACCATGGGCAAGGAGAGAAGAAGCTTTCTGCTCTCTGCACAATTGTTCTAATGACTGCATCTGCTCAGCCACTGATAAAGAATCATAAAAAGTTTGCAGACAAAGATTTGTAGACAGTCCCTATTCACTGTGCATCAGGCTCTTGTGTACAGCACCTAGCTACCTTGGTGGGAGGGGGCCCCATGCAGAGATTTGCAGGGGGGCCCAGTGATTTCTAGTTACACCCCTGAGAGTATGACATTAGATATTACAGTTAGGCATAATGTTGCAGGCTGCTGTGCATTACTGATTCACATTAGATAAGTCAGTGCTATGGATTGAATATTTTGACCCGGTTCACACTGGCACAGATTGAAAACGGATCCATGGCACGGATACGTTTTTAAAAAGCGTGCGGTCAATACGATGCATCCATTGGTCCGGGAAAACTTGCAGCTGACCCAAAATTGAGGTCCCTTAGGTTGAACGCGCCGAATGGATCAGTTTGAATGGATCAATGTGAACAATGGATTTGTTTGCATCCATTCTCTTTGGTTCCATAATGGTCCACTAAACCTTTTGTTTTTTAGGCCAATGTGAACTAGGCTTAACACTATCACTGCTGCTGCGTTTATTTGGCAAAAATTCTTCAAAAATATTCTTAAAAAAAGAGCACAGGCTTTAAATTACCTACTGTACAATAGTGCTGGATTTTATTTTTTCACTGGAGGTCTGCTTTAGCAGTGGCAGCAGGATTTTGGTGTCCCACTGAGCTTTAAAATGAAATATTGGTGCCTTTTCCAGGTTGGCCTTGAAGCTGCATAACCTGTCCTTCATGATGAATATAAAGATAATTCCATTGTGTTCTGAAAACATGTGGAGATCTCCCTATGCCTTTTTTCTGCATTTGGTCACCATGCATTTTCTCCATCAATCAGAAATCCGAATCTCTCCCCCATTTACTGCAATGGGATTCAGATTCTTTTGAATAAAACGAATATTTAACCCATTTAGGCAATCTACTGTCAAACCCATTTAAGAAAAATTTGGCTAAAACTAATTAAGTATGCTTCCAAAGTAAGGATGCTTCCAAAAATAATACTATGAATAGTTTTAGTTTATTAATTTACAATCAAGAATGGTTATAAACAAAAAACTCTACATCAAATCCGTTTTTGTTGTTACCAACCTTTGCCTTTAAATCAGCATCAGTTATTTTAGGCACTTACACATCGTTTGTTTTGATTGTTTTTTAAGTAAATTCATCAGGAAGGATATTCCAAACATCTAGGAGAATTAATCACATTTCATTTTTTTTTGTTTTAAGCTAAATCAGTTGCTTCTGCCTCTTTCAAGAGAACTGGAGCTAAAACTTGGGTTAAAAAACACATACCTTAGGAGTGTGAAGCCTCTGGATCCTAATGTGGCTTCCATTGCTGTTCTCTGGTCCCCTGCTGCTTGCTGACCCTTCAGCTGATTGGGGCCATGCTCTTCTTGTAGCACAAACACGTCCGTGCTGCAGCCTCAGGAGCACAGCCACACCTGAACAGTAGCACAGAGCAGCTTGTGCCTGAGCGTCTTGAGGCTTACTGCGCAGGTGCGGCTGTACTCACATACAGCCATGCTAGTGCTTGAAGTGGAGCACAGTCCCGATCCGATTACCCACAATGCCTTAACGGTAATTGTTTAAAGGTTCGCGAGTGGCAACAGGGGACTAAAGGACAGCGAGGGAGGCCTCGCTAGGATCCAGAGCTTTCCTCTTTTTAGGTAAGTATGTGATTTTGTACACACTTTAAGTAATCATTGTCCTCTAGACAGACTAGCAATGTTGGGTTCAAGGTCCTAAAATAGATAGCTTTTCATTTTTCCGTGTACTTCTCTTACTCTTTTACATCATTACTTCTTCTCTATAAAATGTTTTATTTATTGAGGAATAGTAAATCTTTTTTAAAGTCATATGAAACTCAGCATTCCTTCTTTGCTCTAAAAGATTATTTAAAGCCTTAGACCTACTACCACAAATAAAATGTAGCAGAACAGCATTCAAACAGTTAAACACAGTACTTTGTTCTTCAGTGGAAAGCTCCTTGCTTTAGTGGGCCACTTCTGGCCTCACCAGAAGAGGTGATAACATCTTCTATTTGCTTTTCTTTGTCAGATACATTTAGTAAACATTAGCAAAGTTCTGAAACTGAGCTCTCTCTCTCTTCTAGTATGTGTACAGTTGAGAAGTGATTACTAGATACATTTTGGTATATAAATCCACAGCTATGCAATAAAATGCAATGACAGCTTTCAGAACAGATAAACTGTACTTGTACCTTGTAAACCTTGGACCTTGTAATTGGTAAACAGACAATATTGCTTGTGCACAAATGCAAATATGGTAACTGTATGGGTAATAAAAAGTAGATAAACACATTTTTAATGAATGTTATGTCAGAGTTTTATCCCACTTTAGGGAACATACTGTGGATTGTCAAATACCACCCTGCATTTTATGTTTTTTTTGTTTCTGTATGTGTACCCCCACAGTTCCATCTGCAACACTACACACATTTCCATCTGCATGTTGAGAGAATAAAGATCAGTATCAGAGGTAGGGTTTAGAAGGATATGGAAAGGCTACATAGAGCGCTGCCTTTGGAGCAAAATACGATATTACATTGCCTTCTGGAAATTCCGAGCCTTATAGTTCAACACTCACTGAGTAATTCAGTTTCTTACCCTGTGCAAACAGGTCCATCTCAAATCGTTTCTGCATTAGGAAGTGTCTGACTTGGAAAAATCCAAAGCATTTAGATGGAAGAGATTTAAATTGCCCATCCCTTCAGAGGAAAATCCGTTCTCATACAATGAAAGCAATCTACAAGCCGATCTCTTCGAATCACTAAAACGCTATGAGTTTATACATGTGGTATTTACATTAATTTACCTCTAAGCCTTTTCAGTCGTGTACTGTGTTTACATCTTTTTAACATCCAATAAATTTCCCGACTCAGAATATGTAAGGTTGAACCCTTCTCCTAGGTAATATCCATTATGTTTAATGTCTTTTGTCAAGCCCATGAGTGCAGATGTTATTCGTTCAGCAGCAATTCAAACAATCCAATCACCAGCTATTATTAAAGATGACTTATAGACCTGATGTCTGCTGAATATTGGAGCACAACTCACTCACTTATTCCCGATACCTTCGAGCAGCTGCCAGCCAGGGTGACTGCACAGGAAAGGAGAACAGTGCCAGGGTTTGATATGACATGTGTAAACATTTTTAAAAGCTACCCGAAAAAGCACAAGGAAAGGGAGCTGGCAGAAGCCCAAGATGCAGGATGATGAAGTGGGCCAAGAATTCAGTGTTGGATTGGTTCCATGTGCGGTTTTGAGAGTAATTTGTATGATTTGGAAAGGCAGTAATATAGCACTGTGTGGAGAGTGGGGTTATCTGAGGTAAAGTCAGCAAGATGAGTAGTATTTTCTTCTCGATTTTTAATAGCTTCAATACAGAAACAGCCCCATAAAAGGAAACTGCTGATGGGTAGTGAATTATATTACCTTTTTCTCTTTTATGCTTTTAGACTATATTTTATTGTACGAAATACCCCCTTTTTTCTTGTACATTAGTAAATCGTGGTGTATTTATGTGTGGCTGGTGAATAATTTCACTGAAATGTTTTTCTGTATCGCAGTTCTGAGAAAGACAGTTGTGAGATGCAAGTCAGGCTGAGGGGAGAATAAACATATTACTTATACTGCTTACATGTAGCAATATTTGGTATTATCATTCAGGAGGACTTCAAAGGAAAAATCAAGTGCTCAAAAATACTCAAAAGTAGCTATTGCTGTGATAATGCACAGAAATAAACATTTGGGTTTTTGGGGGTTTTGTCATGCCTACTGTGCTGGCAGTGTGTGTGTGTGTGTGTGTGTGTGTGTGTGTGTGTGTGTGTGTGGGGGGGGGGGGGGGGGGGGTGGTGTGGGGGGGGGGGGGGGTGTGTTTGTGTGTGTGTGTGGGTGTGTGGGTGGGTGTGTGTGTGTGGGGGTGGGGGTGTGTGTGTGTGTGTGTGTGTGTGTGGGGTGTGTGTGTGTGTGTGTGTGTGTGTGTGTGTGTGTGTGTGTGTGTGTGTGTGTGTGTGTGTGTGTGTGTGTGTGTGTGTGTGTGTGTGTGTGTGTGTGTGTGTGTGTGTGTGTGAGTGCGTGCGTGCGTGCGTGCGTGCGTGTGTGTACAAACACACTTTAAAGCTTTTGTGACCATTTTTGGTGGAAAACTAAAGTGTACATCCCAATATTGGTGGCCTCTCCTTCAGTGATCACCAGGGTAGAAAACCTTTGGGCGATACTATCATAGTTCCTGTAGCAGGGTGCCATTCGATGAACCCCTCCCTCTGTATAGAACAGCTTGATTGAGAGGTGAACATCATATCTGTACAAAGATCAAACATTAACTATCACCTGTTATGATCAGGAATAATTATTTCTGGCTACAAAATTGTGCCACTCAAAATTACCATTAATGATCATTTCTGGGGAAAGACCTACATTTTCTGGTTAATGCTTTAGATGCCAGACTATACTACATGGAGTGCAGAAATAGTTTGCCTCACAGCAGTGATAAAGATAAAGAACTCCAGTATCAGGAGTAGGGATGCTCATTTGATTCCGCAGAATTTAAAGTTTTTAATTTCCAATCGTAAATCAGCATTTATGATTGGAATTCGGCAAACGGAAATCGGAATTCAGTGGAAATCCAATTTAAAAGCTCTGCATTTCCAATCAGAATTCGGCATTTACAATCGGAATTTGGAAAACGGAATTCAACAGAAATCCGATTTTCCGGAACTCGGTAATTTTAGCCCCATCACAGAACTCACAAACATTGGACCAATCAGAGAAAGCAGAATTTTTCTGCAAAAATCAGATTACCGCAGTCATTTTAGACCAATCACAAGATTACATTTTTCCGATGTTCTGATTTCTGGGGGGGGGGGGGGTTGTCTTTTTTTTTTTTGCATTCTCTGACATATACAGTACTCCTCGGAAATCAGAAAAACTGAAAAATGTAAATCAGAAAATGGAGAATCGTAAAATGGGAAATCTGAAAATAAGAAATCGGAAATTGGCATTCCTCGAAATTGGAATTTCTGCGGAATCAGCAATGGGCATATCCAACCATCCCTAATCAGGAGATACTCCATGCCACGTATCACACCTCCTGCTGCTCAGGGATGAGCAGAAACTACACCAGTGCAAATTTACTCATCGTAGTTCGCATCTACGCATCGTAGTTTGTAGGTGAATTTTCAAAACTATGCTTACGAATTTACGCGTAGCGAAGTACTGTTACACGTAGCTTAAGCACACTATGAATAGTGAAGCACTTTGCCTATAGAGGCCTAACCACATATGTACATAATGTATACACGGAGATATATGTCGGTCTCCTTGTTCCCCTTTATGATTAAAAACATTGTATATATTCACAATTCATAAGAGGGTTTACTTTAAAGTAAAGTGTGTCAAATGCAACAATCATGGGTTTGTTAAAGTTAACAGCAAAATGTATCATCAGTTGACTGCAAAACTTTAGCAAGGGTCTTTGCTGACCACCCCCCCCCCCCCCCCCCCCCCCCCAATTAATTTCCATGGGGTGTAGCTATCTTGCAAGCGTTTGCGTCAAAACAGACCAGATGAACTATTGCTTAACCCAAATTGATTGGTAGCTGTTGAATGTAGGGGACACACCTGCCTATTGGAAGGGCTTAAACCATGAAAAAACCCTGCCCCTGATATTGGTAGATCAGAACAAACAAGACCCCATAGGGGTCACAGCTCTGACTTGGGCTGTATGCTGGGGGAATCTATGTGTGTTGGTGGGGGGATGATTATTGTATATTCATTGTAAATACTTTGTGAACTACACATACTCCTGACGACGCTCCGCTTAAGGAGTGAAACGATCGTAGAGTTGACATTTTATCTGTTCACCACTTTTGTCTCACTGTACACAATGCAGATATGGTATACCACCCAGCTACCTTCTATGAAGAGTTATTGTTGACCCCTATGGGGTCTTGTTTGTTCTGATCTACCAATATCAGAGGCAGGGTTTTTTCATGGTTTAAGCCTTTCCAATAGGCAGGTGTGTCCCCTACATTTAACAGTTACCAATCAATTTGGGTTAAGCAATAGTTCATCTGGTCTGTTTTGACACAAACGCTTGCATGATAGCTACGCCCCATGGAAATTAATGGGGGGGGGGGAGATCAGCAAAGACCCTTGATAAAGTTTTGCAGTCAACTGATGATACACTTAGAGGTGAGCGTAATGACTTAATTACGATTTCGCGAAATTTTGCGTTATTAGTGTAAGTACGATTATGGCCGTAAGTACATAATCGTAATGAAGAAGGATTTCGCAAAATTCCGCGTAAGCGTAATTTTCGCGTAGCTTTCGCATTACAGTGAGTATCGCGAAATTACGTTTGCCTTGCATGCAACCGTTTGTAAGCGTAGTTACATAACATAATTTCGCGATAGTTCATATTACTGTAAGCGTTCATTTTCGCGTAGTTTTCGCGTTACGGTGGGTATCGCGAAATTACGTTTGCCTTGCATGCAAACTTTTGTAAGCGTAGTCTATAGCAATGACTGAAATAAAGCAAAATGCTAGAAAAGGCAAAGAAATGGTGTATATGAGTTCTGCAATGTGCTCTGTCTCACTCCTTCTCCTACAGAAACAACAACCCACAAAGTGAAACTAACATGGCTGCCAGATTATATACTAGGAGGGTGGGTCAAACTACAATTGGTTGTTTAGGATGTATCTCAAAAGAAGCCTGTAATATGATTGGACAATCTCCAATATCCAGACACTTTCTTGTGTCTAGTAATTACTATTATAAACGAATTTACTTTCATTTTCAAAATTAAAATGTATTTCTTTTTATAGCTAACAAGTAATTACGAAATTCACGAAATTACGAAGAAATGCGAAATTATGTTATGGTTTAACGCGAAATTACGGTATAGTTGTACGTGAAATTACGTTATGAACGAAACGCGAAATTACGCGTTGAAAATTACGCATACGGTATTATCAATTACGATTTTAATGGCAATTACGCTACCATAATTTCGCGCCGTAATAGCAAATTTCGCATGCATAATTATAGTAACGCGAAATTTCGAAAATTCCGGCTCAACCCTAGATACACTTTGCTGTTAACTTTAACAAACCCATGACTGTTGCATTTGACACACTTTATTTTAAAGTAAACCCTCTTATGAATTGTGAATATATACAGTGTTTTTAATCATAAAGGGGAACAAGGACCGACATATATCTCCGTGTATACATGATGTACATATGTGGTTAGGTCTCTATAGGCAAAGTGCTTCAGTGTCTGTTTACCTAGTACAATTTATTCGGTAGTGCAATAGCACACTATGCGTAGTTGTGTGTATTGCGTAGTGAACTACGAATGCGTTACCGGCGTCTAATTTTCCGCGTGCAATTGTATTCTTACAAATTTACGCATTGGAAAGGGGAATGTACGCATAGAAGAGTTCCCGGTTTAAGCATTTACAAAGGAATTAATGCGTAAAATTTTCTGCATACGGGCATAAGCATCCGCATACACTACGCTTCACACTACGCGTAATTGCGTATTTTAACGCGAAGTCTACGAAATGCATACAAAGCGAATATTTGATTTCGAAGCCGTAGTTTGGCGAAGAGTAATTGCGTAAGACTACGCGTAGTTCCAGCGTAGTGAAGTTGGCTGACTACGACCATCCCTGTGCTGCTAGTAACATTGCCTTTGAGTGCAGTGTTTTCTGAATAAAAGAAATGTTTGTGGAGGTTTACATGAAGGCAGGCAAAAACAAACAAGTATTTTGTAATTGCCACTTTTTTCTGTTTATGGATTATCAGCTTCTGTAATGTTGTAGCATTGCTGGGTATGATATTTCAAGTTATGTAAGGTAAAGTCTGCTTAGGACTGCATGGCCTGGGTTTGCAGTCTGAGGATGCAGTCGTGATCCTGAACACTCAGCTATTGTCACACACACTAGAAGTGCATGTTCTTTCACAGGATCATTGTAAATTCCCTGTCAGTCCTGTCTTCTGTCAGTTCCAACACCTCCCATCTGTGTCTGATCTCCCACCAGTTCCTGGAACTTTTATATCTGGGTTTTCCTGTAGGACATTGCTAGAGCATTAGTCACCCATGTGGTTTACTGATCTCTGGCCCTTGTTCCTGCTACCTTGTCGGTGTAAGATGAACTTGTCTTTCATCTTTTATTAACTGTCGTTTTGTATTCCGTCTTCAACCTTTACCTGTCCTTTGTTATCCCGTGTCTGGTTTACTTAACTTGTTTTACCATGTACCTTTACAGAATGATCTTGTCTAGTCTATTACATCCTGAGCTTAACCCATCTGTGACTCTGTACCATTGTAGATGTCAATCATAACTGTAGCACTGTCTGAATCTTTGTTTACACTTAGCCACTGTGTCTGGTAAAAGCCTTGATTCCATCCAGTTTTGTGTCTGGTCGGTCCCTAGTTATTTTTCCTGTTATTATTGTTTGCCCTAATCGGGACCCTTGCAACTACAACTGCTCTATTGGTCCTGTGCTCACAATAATCACTTTTATAGATACTTTGAATAGTGGTAATCATTAACAAACTGCTCCCCATTCCCTTTCTTGCACCACTGACACTGTAGTTGCCATTGGCAGGTATTGGTGCACCGTATCAATTGTTATGTATATAGTGCTTGGAGGGGCCCAATGTAAAACTTGCATTGGGGCCCACAGCTCCTTAGCTACGCCACTGATGTTATGTATATTGCTCTGTCTTTCCCACATGCTGTCTACTTCTGTTGCAGAGGTGTAATTACAATGCAGATGGAGGAGTGGGAATGTGTCATGCAAAGCTTTCTTCTGCATGGCACAGCACTGGAGGATCAACCAGGTAATTATTGGTTTATATGTGTAAAAAACGCGGGGAGCAATCTATGTTAAACTAACACTCTTGTACCTAGCAATAGATACAAGTGCTTAATATCACTCATATTTACTAATATTTTACTATAACTCCATCCGGATGGGCAACTAACCTTAACGCTCTGACGTCTAACATTAACCCCCAGCATCCTGTCTGAAAGAGTGCCCGCTTTAATGACAGGTATCAGAACAGTGCCCTTTTTTAACTTTTTCTATTGGCAGGTGGTAGTAATAGCCAATTGCTACTACGATTGGGAATATTAGTGGAGCTGATCATCTGTTGTGTAGCGATCAGCTACAAATAGCGGTAGTTTGGGTACTGGGGTTAGCGTTTGGCGCTTGGAGGGTAGGTTTATGTTAGGCAATGGGGGTAAGGATGTTTAGTGTTAGGCACTAGGAGGACAGGGTTTGTGTGAGACTAGTTGCCAAGTAAATGTATAGTAAAATCACAGTAATTTAAATTACCAATATTTTTACTAGCAGCACCACCTGATGCCCAAATCATGCGGTGGCACAGCAACATTTAGCCTTGTGACATGACTGTGTACTCTGAAAAGTGCTTGGGAAGGTACCAGTGCTGTACAAATACTGTTCATACTGATAACTGTATACAAAAAAATAAATACCTCGGAGCTACTCACAACTTCAAAAGATGTTCCCGTCTGGATTAAACGGGATGAAGCTGCTACTGGACTAAGAAGAAGACCAATGCTGTGTACTCGAGAGATATCCAGATGCATCACCTCCTAAATTGATAAAACTTGACTTTATTCCATAGATTTTAAAATCCATACATAATAGTTCTAGATCCAAAGGACAGCACAATGCCCTACAGGCTGCAAGAATATGCCAAAGGTATTCATCAAGAGTTGCAGAGGAGGTTGACATTTCACCCCACTATTAGGACTTTCTTAAGATTATAGCATATACCCATGCCAATATCTCTTACTATGGGATTGACTTACCTCCACATTTCATGCAATCACAAATTCCCAAGGTAATGGAGGCTGAATGCCACTCCGACCAAGCCTCTCTAGTCCCTTACTGCTTGTTTCCAGTTTCATGGAACAGACATGCACTTCCTCTGCCGAAACACCAACGTGGTGCATTGTAAGGCAGGAAATCCAAATATTAACATTAAATGAAAAATAGCTAAACATGTTTGTACATTAAAAACAAGTATTTTGCAAAATTAGCTCTAAAGCTCCCTTTGAATCAAAGGATCTTATACATTAGTCTCAATATTCACCTCCATATATTGAGAAACTAAGTCCAATATTTTCTGCCTCCACGGCAGTATATCCGCCCCCTAAAAACTTCACCTAAGCCTCAGGGGCGTAGATATATGCCCCTCTACTGCGATCGCTGCTCTGCAGGCTCCCCGTTGCTCATGCATGAGCACCCGAGCTCATTTTCACTGCCGCCCATTAGCCCGGAGATCAATGAATGGGAACACAGTTTCCCATTCACTCTTCACTGTCTGTATGCGTTCATTGTACGCCTACAGGACGCAAATAAAAAAAATTACTGAGGACATAATGTGGCCAAATAGTAAAATTACATCTATAAACATTTTTTTTTCATTAAAGACTTTTTTACACATTTAAAATTAACTCATACCCTCCCACACTCTCCCCAAGGTACAAAAATGTTTTGTATAATTAAAAAAAAAAATACAATTAAAAAAATACATAAATAGTTACCTTAGGGACTGAACTTTTTTTTAATATGAAAGTCAAGAGGGTATATTACTGTTATTTTTTTAATTGTGGGCTTGTAAATAGTGATGGACGCAAAACTGAAAAAATGCACCTTTATTTTCAAATCAAATATTAACGCCATATATTGTGATATGGACACAATTTAAATGGTCTAATAAACAGGTCAAATGAGCAAATAAAATAAGTTGGTTTTATTTACCTTAGCATGTATTATTTTAAAACTATAGAGGCCAAAAACTGAGAAATAATGATTTTTTTTTCCATTCTTTTCGTATTATTCCTGTTAAAATGCATTTAGAATAAAATAATTCTTAGTATAATGTACAGTACTACCTAAAGAAGGCCTAAATGGCGACGGAAAAAACAAGATATAGATCATTTTGTTGTGATTAAAGGGACCCTGAGCAGTAATTAAAATCAAAACTTTCACTTTCCTGGGGCTTTCTCCAGCCCACCGAAGGCCGCAAGGTCCCCCCCCCCCATCCACCTGGCTCTTCTGTGGGTCCCGTTGGCAGCTCCATTGCCGACGATGGCCGGGTGTCGGGCCGGCACTTCCTGATTTTGAATCCTTGGCGCCCGCTTTGTGTCATCACACCGGCTTCTCAGCGTCATCATGGCGGCCGGCGTGACAGTACTGAGCATGCGCTTTTCAGAGGTAGAAAAATGCGCATGCGTGGTATTGTCATGCCAGCCGCCGTGTTGAGTAAGTGAAAGTTTTGATTTTAATTACTGCTCGGGGACCCTTTAACCACTTCAGCCTTCAGTGTTTTTTCGCCTTATGCATCCGGGCAATTTCCACCTCTCATTCATTCACCAGTAACTTTATCACTACTTATCACAACTAAATGATCTATATCTTGTTTTTTCCACTACCAATTAGGCTTTCTTAGGGTGGTACATTTTACTAAGAATTATTTTTTTTCTAAATGCATTTTAATGGGAATATTAAGAAAAACAATTAATTTCTCAGCTTTTAGCCATTATATCTTTAAAATAATACATGCTACCATTATTAAAACCCACATATTTTATTTGCCCATTTTTCCCAGTTATTACACCATTTAAATGATGTCCCTGTGACAATGTATGGCTCCAATATTTAATTTGGAAATAAAGGTGCATTTTTTCAGTTTTGCGTCCACCACTTATAAGCTTATAATTTAAAAAATAATAGTAATATACCCTCTTGACATGCATATTAAAAAAAAAGTTCAGACTCTTAGTTAACTATGTTGTTGTTTTTTTATTGTAATTTTTTTAATTACACATTTTATTTGGGTATTTTTGGGTGTGTGGTAGGTAAATAGTTAATTTTAAATTTAAGTGTGTGTGTAGTCATTAAAAAAGTATGTACATGTAGTTTTACTATTTGGCCACAAGATGGCCATTTTTTGTTTTGGCTTCCTGTAAGCGTACAATGTATGCTTACAGGAAGTGAAGAGGGGGTGTGTAACAGAACGATCGGGGCTTCTACATAGGAGCCAGTGATCATTCCAATGGGGGCTTAGATCAATAAATGGGAGCTGTGCTCCCATTCATTGATCTCTGGGGTAAGGGGCATCCCTGCGCACCTTGGCGGTTGTGGCCCTGTGAGCCCCCGCAGCTCCGTTTTTTTCATGGACGTAGCTCCTACGTCCAGCATGCATTTTTGGACGTAGCAGCTATGTCGTTATTGTTATGTCCAGAAAAGCTTGTTAGAAAGTAGGCTATCAAAAGTTTTGTATTACTTCTGGATGTTCTATGTGAGCACATAGATGGGGGCAGGAATGTAACGAGGAAGAGGAACATAAGGGCGTGGAGGGAAAGGGAAAGGGAAAAAAGAGGGGGGTGAAGGTTAAAAAAGTGGTAGACAATACTCATCCCACTTTCTGTTAGAGATATCTATGAATAGAATCCCACCTCACGGAATGGTCACTCAAGGTTGTGAATCACAGCCCATACCATTACAGGAGCCTTGGTAGATTCTATCATGCAGCATTTGCTAAAAGGCCACCATGTCTGTTCTGTCATTAAAATCAAGTGGGCCCTTAAAATGTAATGTAATTATCCACTTATTTTCCATTTGCCAATGAAGGGTGCAATCATACCCCATCTTGAGAGGGATGAAGTCTTTCCAGGTCAAAAATTGTAAACATGATGCCCTCACTCCATGTTGTGACCTCCAATAAGTCATTTGGCTCCACTCTCCATTTTTTTTGTACATGCTCCCAAATCTTTCTCTCATGGGTCTAGTTGTCAATCCCGCATAGATAAACCTGCAGGGGCATCGCATGGCATAGACCACCATACTGGAGCTGCAATTGATGAATTTGTGAAATGCATCAATTCTACCCTATCCCTAAAACTGTTTAACAGGGTTCAAATATCTACATGGATTGCATGATCCACTGATAATAACCCGTTTTGTGCATTTCTTTCTAAAACATTTCTTTTTAAGCTATCATTTAGGATGTGTGATGTGATTTTGAATTTAACTTTAGTATTAGATTAGACCAGTTTTTGCTATGTACATGCAATTTAAGTACATGCTGAAAACAATGAAACGTATCTTACAGGAAGGCAATAAAACAGCCCCAACGGAAGGTGTGTCATGTATGAAGCACACACATACAGTGCAGTAGAACGAGAAATAAATAATACAAGTTTATTACACATCCAAAATTCTTGGAATCCCTCCAGCTCTAAAGGAACAGCCACAAGGAAGCTTTGTGTTACTGGCTCTTGTAACTGCTACCTTGTAAAAAAAAAAAAAAAGAGAGAGAGAGAGAGAAAGAAAAAACAGTGTTCATATCCTCTATTTAAAGTAAGCGTATTGATATCTAAGAGGTGGTGATAGGTGTCAACTTTCACCAAGCAAAAAGCACATTTTTCATAGTACTTTGTGGTAAAGTTTACCCTGTCTTATGTAGCCTCTGGATGACTATTTATTATTTACTCCAACTCGGTTTTCGTAAGAACACTGTTTCCTTCATCTTACAAGTTTGAAAGTTGACTTGAGGTTAATTTGTGGCTGGCAACAAAAAACAAGGTTGGCTGCTTATGTGAGGCTACTGTCTCTTCTGCGTGGAAATGATTTAATGTTGCTGTTGTTCTACAATACCAGAAAGTGAAAGAGGAAAAACAAAAAAGAAATGTCCCACACAGTTCCCAATATAGGATATAATCCTAGGATTCTTGGTGTTCTCTCTATCCTCTCATGAGTCTCAGGTTGGTTTCTTAAATAATGTCTGTGAATAATGTGGTAGCTTTGGCTTCCACGGGATGTTTATATAGTGGATTAGAGAAAGAATGAATTATGATGTATAGCAGGATGCGTATATGGATAAAAATTGGGGAAAGACCTATGTGGACATATATATACATATATATTTTGTTGCATGTATTAGTCTCCACTACGGTGATCAATAGTTCATGTGTCCTTAAAAAAAATACTTGCCTACCGTTCCGCGCAAATTGGCATGAACATGGCAGCTCCGCCAGGAATGCTCAACGCCAATCGTTGTGAAGTCCTGGGTGCAGGAATTGAAGGGGATCGCAAGCACCGATGCACGCGCATCCCCGCTTGAATGACAGAGCTCCTCTCCGTCATCACTCTCCCAGCGGCAATTGCCGCTAGAAGACTATTAGACGACGAAACTCCGCCATCTATTTACATTGTACAGCACTGCGATCTACAGCAGTACTATACTGTGGACAACTGTGGAGCTCGGCTGTCCCCTTGGGAGTCACAAGAACGATCGGCTCTCATAGGCTGATGTCTGTGAGAGCCGATCGCTGGGATTGCCTGCTGGGGGGAAGGAGGGAGGGGAGATACATAATACATAAAAAAAAATGTATTTGTATTAAAAAAATAATAACAAATAAAAGCAAACATAACAACAGTGATCAGAGCCCACCAACAGAAAGCTCTATCGGTGGGAAGAAAAGGGAAGGGGGTGTTCATATGTGTGCTAATACGTACAGCCCTGCAGCAAGCTCTTAAAGCTGCAGTGGCCTAAATTTTAATAAAAAAAAGCCTGGTCACTAGTGGGGTGTAAGCCTATGATCCTCAAGTGTTTAAGGGAAGTTTATCAGCACATTAAGACATGTATTGCCTGTTGATGCCTGTACTATGGATGATATAAGATGGACCAAAAACGCATAGAAATAAGTGAATAGGGGTAGCATTATTATTATTATTTGTAATATTATTTATATCTCTCCCGCCTGCAACCCTGTATGAGGAATTTTTAATTGCTGTTGTGGCTTTTATATTAGAAGCCTATCATGTAGTAACATTTTATGCTTCAATGGTGCCTCTGTAATTTCTTAAGTATCTAATAGATTTTAGTTTGATTCAATACTTTTTTTTGCAAATTGAGCATCTTATTAATTAAAAACTATTGAAAATCTCATTGCATTGTGGTACTTTGAGGCATATCTACACACAAACACACACACACATGCAAACACACACACACATGCACAAAAACACCAACACAACACACACACACACACACACACACACACACACACACACACACACACACACACACACACGTGAAGCTATCCAGTGAATAAAATAGAATGGAGAAATATACATTCCCTTTAAGTGCTGATGAACTTGAGTTTCTTATTAGATCAATGCATTTTTATTATGCCCAGATCTGGAAACATGCTACGTCAACATGATGGAAATGCTGACCACATTAATCTTACAGCACTTAATGTACTCTTTTCTGCTTGACTGAATGCTACGCTTGATGAAATGATTCGACTGTATGGGATTTATTCTCTGGTGTTAAAGCTCCATCATGTAAGGATCTTACAATAATATAGGAAACCTAGGAGGAGATTCATGATCAAATGAAGTATTGGAAAATAGAATTTCAGTCTCGTTAGATTTACATTGTATCATTAGTTGCGTCCAAATAGATGGTAATGCACTGCTACTTCTTACAAACAGGAATATAGAGGTGAGACCAGGACACAGAAAAGCCCCTAACTCTTAATTAATGTAGATTCCAGCGTTCCCTGAAGGCCTATGCCTGCTTTGTCACACCTTTTAATATCCCAATAGTGCTCTTATGTATGCTTAATTACCAGGTGAAATGAACTCCCTCCTAGACACTCTGGTAAAATTGTGCCTCTGGTTCTCTACTGTACAGTGATGTTTTTTTCTTTTACCTTTGAGTTACTAATTTATTGTTGCCACTTTGATTTAAAGCGTACCTGAGACAAGAAAAATAAAAAAAAATTGTACATACCTGATGCTTCCTCCATCCCTCTTCCGGCTGATTGGTCCTTCACCGTCTTCCCAGGCCTCCTGGATCCTCCGCTAGTTGGGCAGATAATCTCACCAGTTGGGTCCATTCAGCACAGGGGCCATTCGGAGGCGGCCTGGTGATGCGCTGATCCACCTTTTGCGCAATTTTCAATTTTCAAATTTACTTGATTAGCCGCACCCAGGCTATGCATATACATAGGTTAGGATTTAGTTAGTGTTAGGTCCCCTCCCATGGAGGATTGACTTCTTCGCAGTGGGAGGGACGAGTACTTAATAGGTTGCATGCAAGCTGTTATGGAAACCAACATCCTCCAGTGGTAGACATGTCATGTGTATGCTCGGTGCGTATTTTATCCCACAAGTTGGGCTTGCACTCTTTTGCAGGTAGGCACTTGTCTGTTTTTAAGTAGCGCTGTTCATTTCCTTGCCAGTCCCTATTAAGTGTTCAGCAGAGTCTTAAGTACAATGCTGCTCTACACTAAGTCTTTCTACCCCTCCACACACAGATGTTGTGTCCTGTAGTGATGCTTGAGGAATCTGGGCACACAGAATATGCCTGATGCTGCATTCTAATCTTATCGTGCAAGGTAACAGCAGATCTCTGACAGAGGATAACTGCACATAGACACCATGCTTTGGTTTCTCTCAGGAACACACACTGTTTTCTTTTTTTTCTTTTTTCTGCTCTCTGAGTAAACTTTATTGAACACTTCCTGGTTAACACACAACATTGTCACATGACTCTAGATCAGTGAATAAGCTGTATAAGGGCATATGAATCAGTGGCAGACAAAGCCAATAATGGGCCCCTGTGCAAAAATAAATGAAGTGGGCCCAATGTGAGTGGGTGTGGTCATAACAGATCATGGTTGGATCCAAACAATGCCGATAAGCAGTGGCATAGCTAAGGAGCTCTGGGCCCTGATGCAAGTTTTATATGCCCTCCCCCCCCAAGCACTCTATACATTACAATTGATACGGTGCACCAAAACCCGCCAATGGCAACTACAGTGTCAGAGGTGCAAGAAGGGGATGGGGAACAACTTGTTAATAGTTACTACTATTTAAAGCATCTATAGAAGTGATTATTATGAGCACAGGACCAATAGAGAGCTAATACTGTAGTTGAAGGAGGGCCCCTTGGGGCCCCTCTGGCCCAAGGGCCCCGATGCGATCACTACCTCCGCACCCCCTATTCTACGTCCCTGCCGATAAGATAAAAGTACATGAACCTAGGTCACATTCTTTAGGCACTGTATAAATGTAGCACACATTTTAAACTTGTATATGACTGGGGTATATGACTGGGGTACAAGTTATCATCATGGTTTCTCTTGAGTTTCAGAGATAAATACAAGGAGAAAGGCTTAGAGGATAATCAGGCACTAACTGGTCCAAATGTATGGGCCCTAGAGGACATGGGGTCCCTGTGCGGCTGCATGTCCGCCTCTGATATGAATCATGTCTTAACATTTATTCTTTTGACTGGACTGTGTTCTTTTTTTTCTTTAATTCTGCAACAAGAGAGTGATATTCATGACTTCTAGTAAGTGAAACAGCAACTTCACCATGTAATGTCAACAGATAATGTTATACACCTCATTGAGCAGATTGTGATCTTGCAAAGTAGCAGAAATAAAACAGCCAATTACCCAAACCTTGTTGCTAAGGATTTATTAGTTGTGCACACACTAAATGTTTTACTTAATCCCTATTGACTTTTTCTTCCTAAGAAATGATTAGAGCTTTTCAATAAAAAGTAAACAGCGCAGTGTAGAAAGATTACATATTGGCAGAAACTCAGATGAATGCAGACGGAACCGTTCATGCCTGTTATTCTGTTCTACTGTACAATAATATCATATCTATTTACCATGTTTCCCCTAAAAAAAAACCTCCCCCGAAAATAATCCTTAGCTTATATTTCAAGCATGCTTGAAATACAAGCTCTCCACGAAAATAAGCCCTAGCTTAAATGGGATGCTTTTAGTGTATGGGGAGGTATGTGTGGTTTCTTACCACACCTCACTTGTGGCTGTGTCCCCCTCAGTTCTTGGTAACTGCTCCGGTGACCGGCATAGTTTTGAAGCAGTTCGGGCCGCCCTTTCACCCTCACACTGATGCTGTACCCAAGGTCGGCTCTATGCCCGCGCTCCCCTCTCGTCATTATCCATGTGCACCTGGGACGCATCAGCCGGGCGCTAAAAAATATGCCCCAACCTGTAAGGTAAATCCTTAACATAGACCCCTTCCTGACTCCCCCCCCCCCCCCCCACACACACACACTCCAAGTTAACCCCCAACAATAAACCTTGTAACCCTATCCAATAAAACTAGCACCTCATCCATCCCTACTTCCTAATACTAAAGCACCTTCAACAATTCTTAACCCTAAACAACACTCACCTTATGCTACCTGCCACAAAATCCAAGCCCCAGGGTCTAATGCTCATGCTTTGGTTATGCTAAAGTCAATTGCTAGCATCCAAGTAAAGCACTCCTGGCCAGAAATGTAATAACTGTCAGTGTGGATATTACATAGCTGAACACGCATTGGCTATATATAAGTCTAGCACTGCCATAGAAATGAATGGCATATAAACACCTTCAGAACCATCTTTTGAAACACTTCTCTCATGATAAGTGTTAAGATTTTTAGCAATTTGTCCCACAGAAGCTTTTCTGTGCAATCAGACCACACAGGCTAACCTTGTCTCCCCATGAACATCAATCTGCCCTGGATGCCATTGACCCTGTTTTCAGTTCACCGGTTGTCTTTTCTTTATCCATGTTTCTGGATACATATCAGGAACATCTCACAAGACCTGTCATTTTGGATATTTGCTTACCTATCTAGTCCAAGCATCACTATTTGGACCGTCTTAAAGTCGCTCTAATTGTTACACTTGCCAATTTCTAGTGTAACAAGATGATCAATGTAGATAATCAGCCAAGCATCAGACTGACAATGACTGGATTCTGAGCTGGATTAAGGCCAAATGGAGCCTTAACCATTTAAGCTTCCTGGACATAGAGGCTATGTCCAGAAGGCCATGTGCGCTCCCGCGTGCTCCCGGCCTGTGGTTCGTTAGCCGAGGGATCAATGAATCGGGCCATGGTGCCCAATCAGTGATCCCTTTCCCCAGCAGAAAAACCGACAGCTTCTCTCGGAAGCCTCGCTTTTTCTGCCTCTTATGTCCCCCTACATCCCTCTAAGTGTACATGTTACGCTTAGAGTGACGTAATGTAAACAAACTCATGGCTGCCATCTTGTGGCCAAATAGTAAAACTACACCTACATGTAAAAAAAAAATAAAAAAATAAACACATATTTACGTTAAAACATTACAATTTACATCCCACCCTCCCAAAAATACCCAAATAAAATGTTTAATAAAAAAAAAAAAAACATTACAATAAAAAAATGTAAACTTTTTAAATATGCATGTAAAGATAAAATATTTCTATTTTTTTTTAAAAAATATTATAAGCTTGTAAACAGTGATGGATGCAAAACAGAAAAAATGCACTTTTATTTCCAAATAAAATATTGTCGCCATACATTGTGATAGGGACATAATTTAAACGGTGTAATACCCGGGACTATTAGGCAAATACAATACGGGGGTTTTAATTATGGAGGTATCACGCTGGTGCGTGATGAGATAGCGTTTAAATACGTGAGATAGCGTACAGGTAAATACAACAATAGTACAAAGCGTAGTCAAAATCTGGCTGAGGTCAAGTACAGGTCAGAGATATCTAGGTACAAAGTAGTTAAGCTAAATCGTAGTCAAATATTCGAGCAGGGTCATACACATGAATCAGATGTCAGTCGTATTGCAAGGATCAGGCAGTAATAGAGTCAGGGACACGCCGAGTCGGTAACGTAAATCAGATGGCAGTGGAACAGAGGGACTAGACAAGAGCGAGGTCAGGAGGCAAGTGAGAAGAGTCGGTACACAGAAATATACAATATGATGTTACAATAATATTACAAGAAAATATACGAAAATAACAAAGACTGACTAACTGGAGTACACAATATATTAATGTAGCTCAAATTAGCTAGCTAGACCTAGAACCAGCGAACTGATTAGTATCAAGGTCAGCGAGAACTGAATGTTCTGGCCTTAAATACTAAAAGCACTCAACCAGTAGCCACTCCCATCTGGTGATGTCATCTAGTGACATCACCTGCTGTCATCCTAAATCATTCTCCTGAGCCTATAAGGCTCACTCGAACTCGCGCGCGACCCAAAGGTCGCATCACGCACGCGCAAGTCAGAAGACACCACCGGAGGGACGCCGGGGATGCCTTCAGAAGACTCCAGCGCAGAAGCCCCGCCGCTCGCCTGGACCACGCCAGAGATGCCGCGGGACCTACCGCTGGAAGGTAAGCACATTACAGGAGGTATGTATTATTTTAAAACTATAATGGCCATAAACTGAGAAATAATTACTTTTTTCCATTTTTTTCTTATTCTTCCTGTTAAAATGCATTTACAGTAAAGTAGCTCTTAGCAAAATGTACCACTCAAAGAAAGCCTAATTGGTGGTGGAAAAAACAAGATATAGATCAGTTCATTATGATAAGTAGTGATAAAGTTATAGGCTAAAGAATGGGAGGTGAACATTGCTCGGATGCATAAAGTGAAAACGACTGAAAGCTGAAGTGGTTAAGCAAAGTAACAGATCTGGGCCCCCTCCCTCAACCCCAATTCCTCCCCATCGTTCACAATAAATGATATACTATAATTATTTATATGCCCACAGGCATGCCAGCAAACCACCTGCCAGCCCAGTACCACCACTGCTTACTCACTCTTTTAAACTGTATGGCCACTGGCCAGCCACATCCTGACGCTGAGAGGAACATCAGTGAGCCAGGAAAAAGGGGCGGGACTCACACAGGCAGAGTCTGACGTCAACTCAGCAGTGTTAACCACAGTAAGCATTGGCTGATGCTGACGTGACACAGGCTGACTCAGGCCAAGCTGGAGAGTGAGTGGCGCTGCCTGCTGGCACACAGTGACACTGGTGTCTCATCCCCATGGCAACTTGCACTGGCGTATCCTGCCTAGGACAACTAGCAGCCAGCTGGTGAAGTATAAGATACCAAGGCTGGATTACATGCTTAAGGGTGCCCTTTAGACTTACAGAGGCCCCAATCAGCTGCTTGGTATGCTTAGTGGGATATTCCAGCCTGGAGCTTTCAGCTGGCACCACTGCCATATGTATGTGAGCAGGGGTATGGCTAATCATTCCATGCCAGTGTTTCTATAGCAACCACTGCTAGGTAGAAATATAACCAGCTACAGGTTTGCTTTAAGTTAACCATGTGTGTGCTTGTCTTTTCAGTGAAGTGGACCTAAGGAATGCTAAAAAATGTACTAAATATGCTATCACAGATAATTTAATTAAGCACTAAAGGAACAAATATTAAGAAGCTATTCTCAAAATGATCTAAAATACATCAGACATTCATTTCTTCATAATCACACTTCAGGTACAGTGCTATATAAATCATTTCCCAGAAATGAGATAATTAGCTACAAATGTTTAATTTAATGTTTCATTAACTCTGTCATATTTTGTGCTAAATTAGCATGTTAAATGTAGTTCTATAAAGTCTGTTTGCCAACATTTTAATCTAGTTCCTTTACACCTTCATAGTCTATAAATCAGAGGCGACTTTTTACATTTACTTTCATTCTTGTTTTCCTATATTTCTGACACCGTTTTGTGGAATGCATCAATAATTACCCAGTGATGGCATTTTCCATTAAAAAGAAACTTGATTCTTGCATAAAATTGTATTTTTGCACATTATACTTTAACTATGAAGGTTAAGTGTACATATTAATTTTTAGAGTGGGAGGGGGAGGCACTCCAAAATTATGAAATAACTAAAACAGTGTACAATGTCAATGGCTTACTCAAATAAGCACTACTGGCAAAGACAATAGAGTTTATTGGATACTAAAAGATGACACATTTCACAGGCATTACCTGCTTCCTTGGGTCAAAAGTAAACAGTGTCTGGAGGTAGAGCACAACATTTTGGAGTGTCTTCCAAGGAGATTCCCCTGAGATATCCTCTCTATATCCAGAGATATCTGTTTGTTTTGTTTTTGGAGAGTGTCCTATTTCTACCTTAGGAATAGCAAGAAGTTTTAAATCAGGATGTTACCATTTATTGGCTAACTTAAAAATATATGAGTAAGCTTTCGGCTTTTGAGCCTTCGTCAGACCTTAGGAATATACAACATATCTGCAGAGGGACAGATTTCTCCACTTGCCTTACACTGTGGTGGCATGTTAAGAACCCAGTTTTGTGAGTACATTTCCTTATGTATATACCTCCCATTGCTTTAACTATTAATTAACCACTTGAGGACCTAGGGCTTTCTACCCCTTAAGGACCGGCCACTTTTTTTCCATTCAGACCACTGCAGCTTTCACGGTTTATTGCTCGCTCATACAACCTACCACCTAAATGAATTTTGGCTCCTTTTCTTGTCACTAATAAAGCTTTCTTTTGGTGCTATTTGATTGCTCCTGCGATTTTTACTTTTTATTATATTCAGCAAAAAAGACATGAATTTTGGCAAAAAAATGATTTTTTTAACTTTCTGTGCTGACAGTTTTCAAATAAAGTAAAATTTCTGTATACATGCAGCGCGAAAAATGTGGACAAACATGTTTTTGATTAAAAAAAACCCATTCAGTGTATATTTATTGGTTTGGGTAAAAGTTATAGCGTTTACAAACTATGGTGCAAAAAGTGAATTTTCCCATTTTCAAGCATCTCTGACTTTTCTGACCCCCTGTCATGTTTCATGAGGGGCTAGAATTCCAGGATAGTATAAATACCCCCCAAATGACCCCATTTTGGAAAGAAGACATCCCAAAGTATTCACTGAGAGGCATAGTGAGTTCATAGAAGATATTATTTTTTGTCACAAGTAAGCGGAAAATGACACTTTGTGAGAAAAAAAAAAAAAAAAGTTTCCATTTCTTCTAACTTGCGACAAAAAAAAATGAAATCTGCCACGGACTCACCATGCCCCTCTCTGAATACCTTGAAGGGTCTACTTTCCAAAATGGGATCATTTGTGGGGTGTGTTTACTGTCCTGACATTTTGGGGGGTGCTAAATTGTAAGCACCCCTGTAAAGCCTAAAGGTGCTCATTGGACTTTGGACCCCTTAGCGCAGTTAGGCTGCAAAAAAGTGCCACACATGTGGTATTGCCGTACTCAGGAGAAGTAGTATAATGTGTTTTGGGGTGTATTTTTACACATACCCATGCTGGGTGGGAGAAATATCTCTGTAAATGACAATTTGTTAATTTTTTTTACACACAATTGTCTATTTACAGAGATATTTCTCCCACTCAGCATGGGTATGTGTAAAAATACACCACAAAACACATTATACTACTTCTCCTGAGTACGGCGATACCACATGTGTGGCACTTTTTTGCACCCTAACTGCGCTAAAGGGCCCAAAGTCCAATGAGTACCTTTAGGATTTCACAGGTCATTTTGAGAAATTTCGTTTCAAGACTACTCCTCACGGTTTAGGGCCCCTAAAATGCCAGGGCAGTATAGGAACCCCACAAATGACCCCATTCTAGAAAGAAGACACCCCAAGGTATTCCGTTAGTAGTATGGCGAGTTCATAGAAGATTTTATTTTTTGTCACAAGTTAGCGGAAAATGACACTTTGTGAAAAAACACAATTAAAATCAATTTCCGCTAACTTTTGACAAAAAATAAAATCTTCTATGAACTCACCATACTCCTAACGGAATACCTTGGAGTGTCTTCTTTCTAAAATGGGGTCATTTGTGGGGTTCCTATACTGCCCTGGCATTTTAGGGGCCCTAAACCGTGAGGAGTAGTCTTGAAACGAAATTTCTCAAAATGACCTGTGAAATCCTAAAGGTACTCATTGGACTTTGGGCCCTTTAGCGCAGTTAGGGTGCAAAAAAGTGCCACACATGTGGTATCGCCATACTCGGGAGAAGTAGTACAATGTGTTTTGGGGTGTATTTTTACACATACCCATGCTGGGTGGGAGAAATACCTCTGTAAATGGACAATTGTGTGTAAAAAAATCAAAAGATTGTCATTTACAGAGGTATTTCTCCCACCCAGCATGGGTATGTGTAAAAATACACCCCAAAACACATTGTACTACTTCTCCCGAGTACGGCGATACCACATGTGTGGCACTTTTTTGCACCCTAACTGCACTAAGGGGCCCAAAGTCCAATGAGTACCTTTAGGATTTCACAGGTCATTTTTGTTTCAAGACTACTCCTCACGGTTTAGGGCCCCTAAAATGCCAGGGCAGTATAGGAACCCCACTAATGACCCCATTTTAGAAAGAAGACACCCCAAGGTATTCCGTTAGGAGTATGGTGAGTTCATAGAAGTTTTTATTTTTTTGTCACAAGTTAGCGGAAATTGATTTTAATAGTTTTTTTTCACAAAGTGTCATTTTCCGCTAACTTGTGACAAAAAATAAAATCTTCTATGAACTCACCATACTCCGTACGGAATACCTTTGGGTGTCTTCTTTCTAGAATGGGGTCATTTGTGGGGTTCCTATACTGCCCTGGCATTTTAGGGGCCCTAAACCGTGAGGAGTAGTCTTGAAACCAAATGTCGCAAAATGACCTGTGAAATCCTAAAGGTACTCATTGGACTTTGGGCCCCTTAGCGTACTTAGGGTGTAAAAAAGTGCCACACATGTGGTACCGCTGTACTCAGGAGAAGTAGTATAATGCGTTTTGGGGTGTATTTTTACACATACCCATGCTAAGTGGGAGAAATATCTCTGTAAATGACAATTTTTTGATTTTTTTTACACACAATTGTCCATTTACATAGAAATTTCTCCCACCCAGCATGGGTATGTGTAAAAATACACCCCAAAACACATTATACTACTTTTCCTGAGTACGGCGGTACCACATGTGTGACACTTTTTTGCAGCCTAGGTGCGCTAAGGGGCCCAACGTCCTATTCACAGGTCATTTTGAAGCATTTGTTTTCTAGACTACTCCTCGCGGTTTAGGGCCCCTAAAATGCCAGGGCAGTATAGGAACCCCACAAGTGACCCCATTTTAGAAAGAAGACACCCCAAGGTATTCCGTTAGGTGTATGGCGAGTTCATAGAAGATTTTATTTTTTGTCACAAGTTAGTGAAAAATGACACTTTGTGAAAAAAAAACAATAAAAATTAATTTCCGCTAACTTTTGACAAAAAATAAAATCTTCTATGAACTCGTCATACACCTAACATAATACCTTGGGGTGTCTTTTTTTTCTAAAATGGGGTCAATTGTGGGGTTCCTATACCGCCCTGGCATTTTACAGGCCCAAAACCGTGAGTAGTCTGGAAACCAAATGTCTCAAAATGACTGTTCAGGGGTATTAGCATCTGCAAATTTTGATGACAGGTGGTCTATGAGGGGGCGAATTTTGTGGAACCGGTCATAAGCAGGGTGGCCTTTTAGATGACAGGTTGTATTGGGCCTGATCTGATGGATAGGAGTGCTAGGGGGGTGACAGGAGGTGATTGATGGGTGTCTCAGGGGGTGGTTAGAGGGGAGAATAGATGCAATCCATGCACTGGGGAGGTGATCGGAAGGGGGTCTGAGGGTTTGGCCGAGTGATCAGGAGCCCACACGGGGGAAATTGGGGCCTGATCTGATGGGTAGGTGTGCTAGGGGGTGACAGGAGGTGATTGATGGGTGTCTCAAGGTGTGATTAGAGGGGGGAATAGATGCAAGCAATGCACTGGCGAGGTGATCAGGGCTGGGGTCTGAGGGCATTCTGAGGGTGTGGGCGGGTGATTGAGTGCCCTAGGGGCAGATAGGGGTCTAATCTGATAGGTAGCAGTGACAGGGGGTGATTGATGGGTAATTAGTGGGTGTTTAGGGTAGAGAATAGATGGAAACACTGCGCTTGGGTGGTGATCTGATGTCGGATCTGCGGGCGATCTATTGGTGTGGGTGGGTGATCAGTTTGCCCGCAAGGGGCAGGTTAGGGGCTGATTGATGGGTGGCAGTGACAGCGGGTGATTGATGGGTGGCAGTGACAGGGGGTGATTGATGGGTGGCAGTGACAGGGGGTGATTGATAGGTGATTGACAGGTAATCAGTGGGTTATTACAGGGGAGAACAGATGTAAATATTGCACTGGTGAATTGATAAGGGGGGTCTGAGGGCAATCTGAGCGTGTAGGCGGGCGATTGGGTGCCCGCAAGGGGCAGATAGGGGTCTAATCTGATAGGTAGCAGTGACAGGGGGTGATTGATGGGTAATTAGTGGGTGTTTAGGGTAGAGAATAGATGGAAACACTGCGCTTGGGTGGTGATCTGATGTCGGATCTGCGGGCGATCTATTGGTGTGGGTGGGTGATCAGTTTGCCCGCAAGGGGCAGGTTAGGGGCTGATTGATGGGTGGCAGTGACAGCGGGTGATTGATGGGTGGCAGTGACAGGGGGTGATTGATGGGTGGCAGTGACAGGGGGTGATTGATGGGTGATTGATAGGTGATTGACAGGTAATCAGTGGGTTATTACAGGGGAGAACAGATGTAAATATTGCACTGGCGAATTGATAAGGGGGGTCTGAGGGCAATCTGAGCGTGTAGGCGGGCGATTGGGTGCCCGCAAGGGGCAGATTAGGGTCTGATCTGATAGGTAACAGTGACAGGTGGTGATAGGGAGTGATTGATGGGTGATTGATGGGTAATTAGTGGGTGTTTAGAGGAGAGAATAAATGGAAACACTGCGCTTGGGTGGTGATCTGATGTCGGATCTGCGGGCGATCTATTGGTGTGGGTGGGTGATCAGATTGCCCGCAAGGGGCAGGTTAGGGGCTGATTGATGGGTGGCAGTGACAGGGGGTGACAGGGGGTGATTGATGGGTGATAGGTGATTGGCAGGTGATTGACAGGTGATCAGTGGGTTATTACAGGGAAGGACAGATGTAATTAATGCACTGGCGAATTGATAAGGGGGGGGGGGTCTGAGGGCAATCTGAGCGTGTGGGCGGGTGATTGGGTGCCCGCAAGGGGCAGATTAGGGTCTGATCTGATAGGTAACAGTGACAGGTGGTGATAGGGGGTGATTGATGGGTGATTGATGGGTAATTAGTGGGTGTTTAGAGAAGATAACAGATGTAAACGATACATTTGGGAGGTAATCTGACGGCGGGTTTGCGGGCGATCTAATGGTGTGGGTGGGTGATCAGATTGCCCGCAAGGGGCAGGTTAGGGGCTGATTGATGGGTGGCAGTGACAGGGGGTGACAGGGGGTGATTGATGGGTGATAGGTGATTGGCAGGTGATTGACAGGTGATCAGTGGGTTATTACAGGGAAGAACAGATGTAATTAATGCACTGGTGAATTGATAAGGGGGGGTCAGAGGGCAATCTGAGCGTGTGGGCGGGTGATTGGGTGCCCGCAAGGGGCAGATTAGGGTCTGATCTGATAGGTAAAAGTGACAGGTGGTGATAGGGGGTGATTGATGGGTGATTGATGGGTAATTAGTGGGTGTTTAGAGGAGAGAATAGATGTAAACAATGGATTTGGGAGGTGATCTGATGTCGGATCTGTGGGCGATCTATTGGTGTGGGGGGGTGATCAGATTGCCCGCAAGGGGCAGGTTAGGGGCTGATTGATGGGTGGCAGTGACAGGGGGTGATTGACGGGTGATTGATGGGTGATTGACGGGTGATTGACAGGTGATTGACAGGTGATTGACAGGTGATCAGGGGGATAGATGCATACAGTAAACAGGGGGAGGTGGTCTGGGGGGGGGGGGGGGGTCTGGGGAGAATCTGAGGGGTGGGGGGTGATCAGGAGGGGGCACGGAGCAGGGGGGGGGATAAAAAAAAATAGCATTGACAGATAGTGACAGGGAGTGATTGATGGGTGATTAGGGGGGTGATTGGGTGCAAACAGGGGTCTGGGGGTGGGCAGGGGGGGGGTCTGATGGGTGCTATGGGCGATCTGGGGCAGGGGGGGGAGAAATCAGTGTGCTTGGGTGCAGACTAGGGTGGCTGCAGCCTGCCCTGGTGGTCCCTCGGACACTGGGACCACCAGGGCAGGAGGCAGCCTGTATAATACACTTTGTAAACATTACAAAGTGTATTATACACTTTGTATGCGGCGATCGCGGGGTTAACATCCCGCCGGCGCTTCCGTATAGCCGGCGGGATGTTGCGGCGAGCGAGCGGTGACAGGCGCCGGCGGAGGATCGCGTCACGGATGACGCGATCGCTCCGCCCATGCCCTTAAATGGACCGCCGCCTCTGTGGGTGAGGCCGTCCTGAAGGGCTCCACTTCCCCGCCGCCCCTGTGTAGTGGGCGGTCGGGAAGTGGTTAAGTGCCAACATTTTTCTTTTTCTTTCATTGGACGGCAATCCAATGTAATACAGATGCTGCTCTGAGGTTTCTCGAATTATAGCCAACTTGTACTCAGCAGCAGAGGTTATGTGAGATTGCACTCTTACCACTCCCGATTACGAGGCATCCCTTATTCATTCCATTTATTGAGCATGCATAGTTCATGAACTTGTGCATGCTCAGTAAAAGTATTCATGGCCTCATCTGTGCTGCGGGAGAGAAACAGAAGACTTCTAGAAGAATGGATGAGAACAATCATGAAGAACGGAGAACCAAACCAGAGTGATGCTGGATCAAGCTGGAAGTATAGGAAGGTAACCTAATCTAAAGGGGACACCACCATAAGTTTGTAACCTGAATTGTCAGTTGAGGTTTGCTTTAAATCTACATTTTTTTCTGATATTTGAGTGGTAGCTCATCTTACACCACACATTGGACTTGGACCTTTCTTCAAGCTGAAAGTAAATCTTAACATATGTTAGATAGCTTTGCTTCCTAACTGGTAAAGCTGCATGTTCTGTTGGGAATGCTCCTACATTATTTCTAATTCCTTCCACCACCATTGTTGCTGCAAGGGAATCCCTCACTCAAAACTCTAATTAATCTTTTCAGCTAAATTTTGCATATTTACATAGCATGTTTTTGAAAGACCTCAAAAAATCGGGTTATTTTGTTTCCTGGTTAGAGCTGCAGAGCAAGGTTATCTAGGCAAATAGACAGGGTTATAATATTAGATGAAGTCATTAGTCATTAAGTTGTTATTTTTTCATTTCTATTGGCAATGAAAACCGCCCCAGCTGCCTCAATAAATGTTTTCATTGATCTAATTGAAAGAAAATATTTGGCCTCTATGTAATTTGGGCTCTGCTGAGTATGTTCCCAGGAACTTCGAGAGCAGCCAGCAGTCTTAGATGCTAAATTATGTTAGGAGAGCTAGAGAACACCTGTCATCTAGTCCCCAGAGACCTCTAATACAGATTCTGTATGTTCTGATCACCACTTCATGTTAGACACACAGCATTCCAAGGAGTCTTTCTTCACTTATAATGTTTTTGGTTAACTGAAACCAACATACTTATTGATGATCTTGTACAAACATGTGCCTATGAGTGCTATGTTGGGCAAAGCCTGAATAATGTTACTAGAAGAAGCTTTTCAGTGCCACTTGTAGATGTGTCCTCCTGGTGGTGGTGTCAATGCTTCTGCCTGTGGAGCAGAGCTGTGAGACATAGCAAAGCCAATTATGCCACCATCAAGAAATCTCTTTTGCACAAGGATCTGTGAGTCACCTCCTTGTAGTGATGAATTTTGTCTTTCCTCTTTATGTTTTGGACGCACCTGGCTATTTTTGCTGTTATAGTATAAGATTGAGAAGGTTACATGAAGTCCATGTTGGAGTTTTTCCAAAAGTGAGACAGGCCTCAAATCAGAGACAGAAGAGCCTTGCAGTAGTCTAAAATAAATTACGGTAAGAGAAAAAGGGGGTCCGCACGTTGTCCTAAAGAAGTCCTTTATTATGGACGTATCCGAAAAATCAGCAAACACAGTAACACATCTCCAGCTGACATGTTTCAGACATGTTTTTGAACAATACAGACCATGATGATGTTAAGTCCCCCAGACCTACCTTTGTGACAACCTACAGTGTGGAGTATAACAAGATCGTCTCAACTATTAAAAAATACCTCCCGATTCTGGAGGGGGATGAAGATTTACGTAATGTTATACAGCAGGGGGTACGTTTTGCGAGCAGGCGTGCTCCCACTCTGGCCCAATCCTTATCCCCAAGTTTATTCAACCCTGGGTCCGTAAATCGTACCTGGCTTAGCTCGACGGGCTCATATAGGTGTGGAGTGAGGACATGCCGCTATTGTAATGTTCATACCCGAACTCAGGAAGCTATTTCCACTGTGAACGGCCATAGGTTCCCTATTAAACAGTTTATCAATTGTGGCACTCGATATGTTATATATCTGGTTAATTGTGGGGAGTGTGCCATCCAATATGTTGGGTGCACCACCAGACCTTTGCGTGCCAGAATAGGTGAACATTACTGTGGTCCGGGGTGGCTGAGTACCAATGTTTCGAAAGTGGCGAAACATTTTCGCCAAGTTCATCATGGCGACATGTCCTCTTTTTCTTACCATGGCCTAGAAAGGATATCTCAAAATGTTAGGGGTGGAGATATAACTAAACAACTAAAAAGCCGTGAGGCTTTATGGATCTATAGGTTGGGTACGAGACTCCCCAATGGTCTAAATTCCCGTTGGGATTTGGCCCTAATTACTTAATCTTGCAGCTGAGCCCGTTTCTTTCTTTCTCCCTCATTTTATTAATTGCACTATTACCATACATGGGTTGCTTTTATCATTTTTTAATATGTTTATTACTGTTAATATCCCCTCTTTATGTGGATTAGAAGGCTACCCCTGGTTTCAGGGCCGCCTCCCCCACAGGAGGAGGGTATATAAGTTCTTTCTGTGTCATTCTTACTTCAGCTATGATTAAGGACCATCTGGTCTGAAACATGTCAGCTGGAGATGTGTGACTGTGTTTGCTGATTTTTCGGATACGTCCATAATAAAGGACTTCTTTAGGACAACGTGCGGACCCCCTTTTTCTCTTACCACAGTTTCAAGGATTTGGCCATCCCGGCTCCAGCACTGTCCGGTCTGAGCGAGCGGTGTTTTCCGAGTGTTCTTCTAAAATAAATTACAGTTTAAAGCATTTAATATTTTTTTTTTAAATTGATCACTTCTGTGTTGTTGTCTTTTTCAGGGTTCGTCTATTCATTATTTCAATGAACGGGGGTCCAGTTAGTTTACAAAGCAGTGAGTGTTCCTGGAAAAGGTTTTGAAATGGGGGAACAGAATAAGAAGGTATTGGTGAGTGAGCCATGAGCTCACCTCACTGTCACAGTTTTGTAATTATAATGTTGATTAATTCTTTATTTTATAGTATTTTTATTTAAACTGATTTTTTTTTTGTTTCAGAAGAAGAGGGATAGAAAAAAAACAGTGTGATATTACTGCGTAAGTAAAGGAGAAAAATGTTTATGTCTTGTCAAAAAGTAGTAGTATTAATAATAGTTTTAACTGTTGGGTAGATCTTGGTACATTTACCGTTTAACCCCTTTAAAGTCTTGTAAAACAAAGGGTTAATGTATACAGTTTTAATTGGTGTTTTTTAAATGTTTTTGTAACACCATGGGCTTGTTGGTTTTCAAATAGATGTGAATAAAATTGGGTAATGATTTACCTTATTACCAGCCTGACATTTATTCTCAACAAATGTTTCACCCTACTAAGGTTTCATCAACATCTAGCTTATACTGTATAAGCTTTTGATTTGTGTTTGATCACTATTATTATTAGGGTTTATTTTGAGAGATATCATTTGCGTCACTAAGATTACTACTTATGCAACAATGGCCTACTTTTAATTTGATGTATCTAGACGACAGAATGAAAATTAAGAAGCAAAAAAATATATAACGTGTTTCAGACTTTCCACATAGATTTGTAAAAATTAGCCATGCAGGCATCAAACCAACAAATGTTGATTCCGGTGATACCTTTAACCATCAAATTCATGGTTTATTGCCAGCTTTCAAAATGTTAAAGGGAAGGTCCAAGCAAAATAAAAAAATGAGTTTCACTTACCTGGGGCTTCTACCAGCCCCATGCAGCCATCCTGTGCCCTCGTAGTCACTCACTGCTGCTCCAGTCCCCCGCTGGCAGCATGCCGACCTCGGAGGTCGGCGGGTCGCATTGGGTACATTTTTATGCATTCCCGCTAGTGCACGAACATTAACACATACATTTTTACGTGTTAGTGGTTCAATGCGTATAAATGTACGCATTGAACCACTAATGCGTAAAAATGTATGTGTTAATGTTCCTGCACTAGCGGGCATGCGTAAAAATGTACCCAATGCGACCCGCCGACCTCCGAGGTCGGCATGCTGCCAGCGGGGGACTGGAGCAGCAGTGAGTGACTACGAGGGCACAGGATGGCTGCATGGGGCTGGTAGAAGCCCCAGGTAAGTGAAACTCATTTTTTTATTTTGATTGGACCTTCCCTTTAACCTGCCTGGCGTTCTATTAAGATCGCCAGGCAGGCTGCGGGAGGGTTTTTTTTTAATAAAAAAAAAACTATTTCATGCAGCCAACTGAAAGTTGGCTGCATGAAAGCCCACTAGAGGGCGCTCCGGAGGCGTTCTTCCGATCGCCTCCGGCGCCCAGAATAAACAAGGAAGGCCGCAATGAGCGGCCTTCCTTGTTTTGCTTACATCGTCGCCATAGCGACGAGCGGAGTGACGTCATCGACGTCAGCCGACGTCCTGACGTCAGCCGCCTCCGATCCAGCCCTTAGCGCTGGCCGGAACTTTTTGTTCCGGCTACGCTGGGCTCAGGCGGCTGGGGGGACCCTCTTTCGCCGCTGCTCGCGGCGGATCGCCGCAGAGCGGCGGCGATCAGGCAGCACACGCGGCTGGCAAAGTGCCGGCTGCGTGTGCTGCTTTTTATTTGAGCCAAATCGGCCCAGCAGGGCCTGAGCGGCAGGCTCCGGCGGTACTGGACGAGCTGAGCTCGTCCAGACCGCCCAGCAGGTTAAGTTTCTTCTTCAGGCATTATACAGAACTGGATCAGAACCGTATAATAAGAAGTTTTGAATCACATACAGACTTATATATGATTATATAGCCACCAATTTAATGTTAACATTTTAAATGCATGACGGGTATGAAGGATGTCTCATTAACATAAAATAGCATTGTGATATTGAGTGAAATAAATAGCTGTCTCAAGGTATGCATATTTTAGCTGAATGACACCAAAAAAAATAAAGTTTTTTTGCTTGAGCAAACAATGTGAAGTCTGGAGGTAGTTTGGGGATATCTTGAGCCAGTGTCCTTGTTTAAGAATTAAGCTCAGCATCTTAATTAAGATTGCGTGACGTGATGCAAATCATAGCTGCTCTCCTATGAATACTTAAGTAGGAACCGTCAGACCTCAAATGACTTTTCCTTATTTTTTTTCAAATATTTATATGACCACAGAAGGCATATTTGTTTAGTCTTTAGAAACAAAGGAACAAAATTAGGATTGCAATATATAGTATTATAATGGGCGTATTAAAACGTTTGTCATAGATAAAATGGACCTTCAGTCCAAAAAAGTGTAGTTTTATTTTTGATAATGTAGGGACTGGGGATGGGTGAGTTCCTTTGCCAAGTTTGAACAGCAATTTGTTTATTAATTAAGGAAAGTTACTTTGTTTATGTTTTAGGTACTGGATCACTGGGAACAGGAAGTAATATAATGGGAACTCATGCAATAGCAAGTAGTGTTGCTTTTCATGTATGTGTTACATCAAATGCCTGAGCATTGCAGATTTGAGATCGAAAATTAACAACCAAATTATGTGCTGACAAATTCAGCAAGCAAACCCATAATGTACTGGGCCTCACAGGAGTCAATCTGTGGGTGACCCTGAGCAGGCTCTTAGACTCCTATGCGGATCCTGCAGCTCACAGCACTGCCCCCTATCTTTCTCTGCTACAGTTGACTTTGGATGTAGCAGCAGCATGTGTGTACAGAGCATGGAGCAACTCTGAGGAACTTAGCAGAGTCAGGTATTAGCACAGCCCTGTGCCCTGCTGTGTAAATGCTTCACTTTCCCCTTCATTAACAATGTTGGCTGTCCTCATTATTATCTGTATCCAAACTGCTCCTGATCTATCCCGTTGTCAATTGGCATCAGATCGGACAGTTAGGAAATAATTGTCAGATCTTGTAAGTCGGAAGGGAGAATTGCAGTATGTGCAGGGCCGAGCCTGGGCGGGTGCTGCGGGTGCAAGGCACCCAGACGCCTGCCTCTGAGAGGCGCCGCCCGGCCGCCACTCTCCCCCTGTGGCCGCCACTCCCTCCCTCCCTCTAGCCGCCGGCGCTGCGGTTTCAGACCTCGATCAGGCGGGCGGGCGCTAGGACCTAGCATGCTGCACTGATATGCAGAAGTGACATCACTTCCGCATATAGAGCGGGTGCGTCCGGCGCCTTCTTACTGGTCTAGTCGCCCGCTGATTGAGGTCTGAAGCTGCTGCAAGGTGAGGGGGGAGCGGTGAAGGCAGCAGCGGCGGGAGGGGAGGGTTGGGTGCGCTCCTGTCACTCCTGTCACTCACTACCTATACCCCCTGGCTACATATACTGGTCACATATACCCCCTGGCTACATATACTGATCACATATACCCCCTGGCTATATATACTGGGCACATATTACCCCCTGGCTACATATCCTGGGCACATATTACCCCCTGGCTACATATCCTGGGCACATATACCCCCTGGCTACATATCCTGGGCACATATACCCCCTGGCTACATATCCTGGGCACATATACCCCCTGGCTACATATCCTGGGCACATATACCTCCTGGCTACATATCCTGGGCACATATACCACCTGGCTACATATCCTGGGCACATATACCCCATGGCTACATATCCTGGGCACATATACCCCCTGGCTGAATATCCTGGGCACATATACCCCCTGGCCACATATCCTGGGCACATATACCCCCTGGCCTCATATCCTGGGCACATATACCCCCTGCCTACATATACTGGACACATATACCCCCTGCCTACATATACTGGGGACATATACCCCCTGCCTACATATACTGGGGACATATATCCCTGGCTATATATTCTGGGGACACTGGCTGTTTGTCATTATGTGCATTTACTGGTGAAAATCTGTCTTATTATGTGCATTTGCTGGTGAAAAGCTGTCTTATTATGTGCATTTGCTGGTGAAAAGCTGTCTTATTATGTGCATTTGCTTGTGAAAAGATGTCTTATTATGTGCATTTGCTGGTGAAAAGCTGTCTTATTATGTGCATTTGCTGGTGAAAAGCAGTCTCTTGTTATGTGCATTTACTGGTGAAAAGCAGTCTCTTGTTATGTGCATTTACTGGTGAAAAGCAGTCTCTTGTTATGTGCATTTACTGGTGAAAAGCAGTCTCTTGTTATGTGCATTTACTGGTGAAAAGCTGTCTTATTATGTGCATTTGCTGGTGAAAAGCAGTCTCTTGTTATGTGCATTTACTGGTGAAAAGCAGTCTCTTGTTTTGTGCATTTACTGGTGAAAAGCAGTCTCTTGTTATGTGCATTTACTGGTGAAAAGCAGTCTCTTGTTATGTGCATTTACTGGTGAAAAGCGGTCTCTTGTTATGTGCATTTACTGGTGAAAAGCGGTCTCTTGTTATGTGCATTTACATGGGGAAAGGCTGTCTCTTATGTGCATTTAGTGGGGAAATTTTGTCAGTAAAAATAATCTTTTGTCATTAAATTTTTAGGTATTTGTCAGTAAAAAATAACGTGAAAGGTTGGCAACACTGGCAGGCTGTGTGGCGCAACGGGAAAGATACAGGCAGCCCACCTTGGGCTTGGCAGGGGGGAGGAGCCGACATCAGCGAGCGAGAGTAGGGTGGCCGCAGGCAGCCATAAATATGCAGTGTGTGACTGTGTCGCACTCGCAGAGCCTCTCAGCCTGAGTCAGTCCAGAGACTAGCAGACTCGCAGGAAGCCAAAGCCAGCCAGGAGCAAGCCCATGGAAGGGGGGTAGGAATGGGGTATCACATGCATGCGTAAAGAGGTGGAAGGTGTGGGTGTGAATAGGCAGGACATGGGTGTGGTTATGTGGTTGGGCACGGTTAATTTAACCACTCCCATAGGCGCCAGAGAAAAGCTTGCACCCAGATGCCAGGCACCCCAGGCTCACCCCTGAGTATGTGTACCCAGCATTATGTCCTACCATATTATTATACTGTATTGTGCATGGCTGAGGAAGGCCTTTCAGGAATGCCCCCATTGAAAATCCTGGGTTTGCCTCTGAGAGAATCCTATAAAATATCAATGTAGCTAAACTAAATCATAGTTCTTACCACTTGCTAACCTAACAACATTTGATGCCTTCTCTTTTATACGTACTTCTTTCAACTGTTTTTGGGTGCTGATGATGCTGTTTACAATCAAAAATATTTTTAAAATGTTCATAAAAAAGACGTAGCATAGGTTGCCAAAGTACAGTGTACAGTGTCACTGCTGATGTGAGTCTTAGAAATAATCCTATAACAGCGAGTTTACTGTACAGAATTAAGGGACTCCATAAATCTGTATCTAAAATATTTTTGATGTTGTCATATTGTCATAAAAAAAAACATAAACTGGCCCCTCCTCCTTTTTTTTTTAATACCATCACGATTTTCAGACATTGCCATTTTGGTGCATTTAGGTGCTGTAATTCTACAGATATCAGAAGAATCAACCAGAATTTTTCTCGTTTACTTCAATAACGACATAACATTGCTGGATTTTGTAACAATTTAACCAACAACCTTAAAAATGATCTGATATACATTTGAGCAACACTATTTGGGACCTTTTGCTGAGGCATTTTCTTCAGTCTGTGCACTGAAGTGCAGCCCCAAGTGAGTAAATCAAAAGCACTAATACACAAACATAACAGGTACCTATAGTAATAGTCTTTTAAACAAAGTTGGCATTGTTAAAATAAGTATTACACATGTTTAGCAGTGCAGTGTAAGAAGTAGGACATTTAGCTTTCAGTCAAAGTTAAATGCCTTCCCATTCTTTCTTAATATTTTCAGATGCCTTTTTATCAAATTCAGTAATACTTATTTAAAAAAATATGTTGGCTTAGAAGACTGTTAGTATAGCTATCTGAGGGCTTATTCTGTTTTTCTGTTCTGTGCCACACTGGTACACTTTAAAGCTACGTACACACGCTATACTAAACATTGTTTGGGCAACTGTTCGATGCTATATTGTCTGAAAATTCAGGATGTGAACAAGTGTACCCAAAGCTTGTTTACAGGTCTGGAAAGCCATACCACGGGTGCTGATGAGTGGAGGTGCCCAAAAATAATAAAACAATTAAAAACAGTTTAAAAAGGAGAGGCAGTGGTTGGCTTGACCTCTCCAGTAGATAAAGTAGCCAGTACGAATTAAAGCAATTTCATGAAGTTTATTGCACAGAAGTAGACACACAAAACAAGACACAGAACATTTATATTGCGCTTTTCTCCTGGCAGACTCAAAGGGCCAGAGCTGCAACCACTAGGACATGCTCTATAGGCAGTAGCAGGGTTAGGGAGTCCTAATAATATGCACTAGTCAGTAGCCCACCCTGTATGGTGGACTGAAATTTAGCCACACCTCTACATCTGGTAGCAAGCAATGGGGTAGGGTGGGTATTCTATCTGTACACTGCTCCTGTACACCACTTACACCTACACCTTCACTGGCTTTTTCTTCTTTTGAGGTTCATGCTGTCCATGTCTACTCTCCTCACCACTTCCAGATTGCTGTCTTCTATCGTCCTCCTAGACCAGCTTCCACCTTTATCAACCATTTCTCTGCATGGCATCTTAATTTCCTCCCTACTGACATACCTTCTATCATTAATGTTCCCATAGACACTAACTGCCCTACTACCACTAAACTCTCTTACTCACCTCCTCCTATGACATCTTCCAGTGGTCCTTTACTTCTACCCACAAAGACATGACCCACATTACCTAGGTAATGGGTATATTGCCTGAGTGTCATGTGCTACCAAGTACGTTTGTGTGGTACCTAACTAACGTGAGTCCTGCTAGAGGGTGCATGAAAAGAGGGTACCAGGAGAAAGGGGCCCAGCTAGAAATTGGTGCCGGTGGATAACGAAATCTCAAGAACGATAAACATTGTTAACAACATTGGTTAACAATAAATACCGTTTTAAAACAGATGGGAAATGAAAAAGAAAAGAGATTAACTTTAAAAAAACCTTACATAATTCAACAATACAGCTTAACCTAACCGTCCTCTCACACAGAACCCTCCACTGGTGGTGCCTGAATTTGTCAGCACATGCCTAACCCTAACCACTCCCCTTGGTGGTGCCTAAACCAAACCACACCACTGGTGGTGCCTAACCCTAACCAACCCCTCTGGTGGTGCCTAACCCTAACCAACCCTCCTGCACAAACACCCTTACGCACGTAGAAACGATAACATATTTGATAACGTAAAATCAGTATACACAAACAATATAATATGACAAAAACTATAACGTTACAAGTTTCTAAAAAGATAACATTTTTCAAAAAATGTAATGTTCTAATGTTAATACCTATATTTATCCCTCGCCCTTTTCTCTTCTTTGGGCGCCTTATTAACGATAAATGGAGTCTATGGCGGCACCCTTTTTGTCCTCTAGCCACCAGCGCCCTTTTTTCCTGCTACCTCACTAGTTGCATAATGGATGCTACATCCCTATGGGAAGTACTGGTCAAATTTCAGTGAATTCCTTGTGCACGGCAGTTTTACTGCTGCATAGTAAATAGACTCAATGTTGCTCTTACAAATGTTACACATTTTTTTTATATATTTCTATGTGATCAATAAAGAATAATCATTTTATACATGTCCTGGTGCGACCTTGTTCTTCTTAGTTTCTATTGCCTTAAATGGCCTGTTGCACAGGATTTTATTAAGTAGGCGTGATCAGTTGATATTTTGTAGTGCTACCCTACAAACAGTTGATTGAGCTCATACAAATGTATCTCCCCCAATGTAGCAGTCTTATGCCATACATTCATAGTAATCAGAGGGTTGTATAATCGTCACATGAAAACTCTGTAAAGCATCTGACTTATTCTTTAAGGCAAAAGGAAAAAATCATGCAGCTAGAAGAGACAGCACAAGGCATGTGCTTAATAATACATAAGAGATGAAAGTGAGATTCTTTCTTTGCAAGAAAGCAAACTGGAAGAGAATGAGGTTAAACTGTACCAGAAAGCTTTTTATGAAGAATGTCAGACTGAACTTGATGTGATAAAAAATAATACAGCAATTCTGGAGAGTTGGAAATGACAAAGCTATCAAATTATTAGCATAACGGAGGATGTGATGGTGACAAAGTAGCTTTGAATTGTCAAACTAAAAAAAGTATATTTAAAGTATGTGTTAACTGTTGGCATTCCTGATCAGCAATGTACAGAAAAGACTAACAGAATCCTGGCATCACAGCAAGGCAAAAGATGTTTTAAAATTAGGAGCCGTGGAAAACCGCATGCCGCAGTTATCACTCTTAACATTTTTCCTTCCAATAGGACAACTATCATGAAAAACCGTAAAATGTAAAATACATGCATGTAAATGCACATTTGTCCCAGAGTAAAATGCACTATAAATTACTTTTTTCTCCCCTATGCTGCTGTCACCTACATTAGGTAGTGAATATTTGGCAGATCTGTCAGGCATTAGACTAGCCCATCACCTCATGGGCGGTTATCAGTTATTTATTTAGAAAAGCGCTCACTGAACTGCAGTGTGAAAACTAGTGGGGAACCTGGCTGACATTTTCGTATAGGTAGAGATAGTTGCATGCTCCTTAGCACACTGTTATTGACCTGAGGAAGCCGCTGTAGGCGGTGAAACACGTTGCCCAGTACTGTAATAAACTTGCTTCAACTTCTAGTGAGCCCCCCCCCTTATGGCACACTGAGCAATATCCTCAGACTCCATGCTGTCATGCTGACAGCCGACAGCAAACATTGGCCTACTCGAATCATCATAGTAAGGAAGTTACCTGCGTACTGTTGGTTATTCATGTACCACTAATTTGACATAACTGCGATTATTTAAATCCCGCTAAGAAGCAAACTTTTTTTCCTGAGATTTTGATTGATTCAAGCCAATTACGCAATAAAAGCCGGGAAATTCTTTACTCCTGAAGGAGTGAATATTATATGGTCCGATGTTTCACAAAACGCGTCGAGAAAATTGATTGATACCTTGGCTGTGCATAAACTGTTAAATATATGGATATATTTGTCCCAAAGAGGATTTCCATGATACTTATATAGTGGTGGACATGATATAAGGGACACTATCCATGGTACCCTTATTGGGAACTATGCATGATGATTGTAAACTGAATATTTTTTTAAAAGATTTATAATAAACTGATGTTTTAATTGGTTATTGAATGATTTGGGTCAATACTTACCTATCAAGGTTGATGACAAGGTTTTGGCTATAGCTCATGAACTTTAAGAGCCCCCATATCATAAACCATGTGGGCTGGTATGGTGGAGCCCCAAGTAGGTTAACTCAGCCATCTTAGCTATACCAGCTTGCATTGGTAACAAGGTGTTAATGAAAGCTTTAGAGGTGAGGCTGCATTCTCTTTCTTAATGGAAAAATAGCATGACCCCTCTCAAGTCAGCTTGAGTCGGGCCCACCCTACATAGTTCATGATATGGGGGGCTCTGTAAGAGAGGTGCGGCAAAGTATCCCCCTCTTCTACATAGCCCTTGTCAATATGATAGACAAGGGGTTCTTCCCCACCTAAGGGAACCCCAATATGCCCGGCCCCTTCCAGATGAATATTGACCCTATACCTATTTAGGGTTAAAAGCAGGTTAATTTTTATTAGGAAAAAAAAAACATCTCCTGTATTCTGTTTTCCCTCTGTCATTTCTTTTTCTTTTTATTTTTTTTGTTCACATTTATTTGAATGAAGGGACCTCCTTGCGGGTCCCCATTGCTAGCCACAGCAAGCCATGCTCTCCTGGCATCATCTCTCCACATTGCCTCCTATTGCTCTGTGCCTGCTGCTGGTCTCTTCTTTGGCTAACAATGAAACCCCGGCAATATCATTTTTGAAGCTCTCCCCGGGACGTCACAATCATCCAATAGGTGGACCGACCAAAGAGAGTTATCCTGGATGATCCTTATCGGTCCACCTAGAGGATGAAAGGGGAGACTCCAGAATGTTTAACATAACCATATACACAGTATTAGGATCTTTAATACTTACAAGGTTGGTTTTAGATAATAAGGACTCAAGGCCCAATACATTTTAACATTGTACTAGCAGTTATAGTGTGACTTAAAGAGAAACCGTAACCAAGAATTGAACTTCATCCCAATCAGTAGCTGATACCCCCCTTTTACATGAGAAATCTATTCCTTTTCACAAACGGATCTTCAGGGGGCTCTGTATGGCTGATATTGTGGTGAAATCCCTCCCACAGGAAACTGTGAGGACCATGGTTCTGGCAGTTTCCTGTCTGTGAACCTTGTTACATTTTGGAAAATAGCTGTTTACAGCTGTTTCCAACTGCCAAAAAAGCAAGAAGCATCTCCATCCAGTGACATCACCTGCCAGCAGTAAAAATACCACCATGTGATAAATGTCAGAATGTAAATCGGGGAGAGGAAAGATTTTACAATGGGCAAACACTGACTAAATCATTTATACATAATTATTATAAAACGAAGCATTTTTTATTACATTATTTTAACTGGAGTTCCTCTTTAAGGGTCCCAAAGGAATTTGTGAGTCCTGGGAAATTACCCCAATTTTTACTCTATAGAAACAGTGATCCAGTCTTTAGTTACATTAAAAACACATAGTACTGATTAATAACAACGCACACTCATTCTAATAGGATTATCACTGGTAGATCAATAATGCTTTTAATTCAAAGGTGAACAAACAAAAACAAATTAAAAGCCTTATAAATTCATACATTTATTGTGTAAGAAAAGTTTTCATTAAAATGAAGTAGGACATGGAGTGATTACTTAAGCTATATTTTTAGATGGTACATTTTGCTTCACACGCAGAGATGACATGCTTCAGTCTAGAAGTCAAGCAGGCAGCAAAATGAAAATATATTTTTAGAGAGAATAAACAACTATGAAACAAAACAATCAATCAAGACCATGTTATCTGAGAGACTCTGAAAATATCCTCTCAAAACATAAAATAATTACTTGTATTTCGAGTAAATAAACTTTTAAATCTTTCAGAAAACTTAAAGCACAACAAGTAAGATTTTCTGTTATAAGTGTTTACCCAGAGGTTCTCTGAAACTGGCCATACACCATACAATCTTGACGGCCCAGTTTTGTCCAATCTTAAAGTCTACCCTCGGTGAATCTTGAGATAAAAAATATGTACTTGCCTAAGAATATGGAAGCCTCTGGATGCTAGAGACTCCCCACACCGTCCTCCAGTCCCCTGTTGCCAAGTGCAGACCCCCGAAGAAAACCAACAAGGGCTAGTGTCAGGATTCCTGCCTTTGAATTCCTGCTGGTGGCAGCATTGTGCACTTTATATGGACTTCCACTGTCCACCAGCAGGTGTCTCCACTCATACTGAGACTCTGCAGTTCATCATATCAACTGAAGATGGAGCTCTAGTGACTTTTCTAATAATCACATTATCATTGTGCAGTACTTAAAGCTGCCTCTGGCAAAGGAACTTCAGTACACCATTTTGTCCTAGTAAGCCTTGTGTTCTGGTCCTTGTTTCTTGCTCCTAGCTCCTTGCCTCCTGCAATTTTGCATTGACTTCCTGGTATCAACTTGCTTCTTTGTCTGACTACTCTCTTGCTCACTGCCTGTATTGCTCTTAATATTCTGATTATTGATTTTGGCCTGTCTGACGATGCTTCTGTGTGCTGATTTTGTTGATATGTTTCTGAATATATATATATATATATATATATATATATATATATATATATATATATATATATATATATATATATATATATATATATATATATATACAGTATTACATATGTTATTGCTGCTGCAAAATAACCAGTGTGTACAGTATATATTGTGAATCAATGTTCCTATGTGTTGCTATTGTATATACAGTATTGTGTAATCTGTTTTCTTGGATAAATGTTGTTGTAAATATTAGTTTAGTTAGTTTAGTCAGGGTTATTAGTCGGTGCACAGTGTTTCTAATTGAAAGATTGTATGCATATTGGTGGTTTGTGTATACTGTATATGTAAATTGCACTCTTGTAAATAAACACATTTTCACTTTAAAATCCAGCCTGTGCTGCACTCAGTATGTTTTTTTTGCAAGTGATCTTTTATTCCTGCTTTGTCTTGATAATGAACTGCATGCGCAGATCCTTACAGCTAGTTGGTAATAAGATCAGTGTCGTGCTGCTCCTTGCGCTGGTGCAGCACGGCCATGCTCATGCTTGAAGAGGAGCGCAGCCTGGATATTCTGAAGGGTCCCGGTGAACATTGGCGAGGAGGACACAGCAAACCTCTACAGGATCCAGAGGATTCCCTCTTTTTAGGTTAGTACCCCATATTCAACCTAGGTTCATTTTAACCCAGCTTTGTAGTTGAAGGCCCCTTTTATGCATACAGTGTTATTCAGAATCAGAATCAGATTTTTATTTCTCGCCAAGCACGACTGGGTCATGCAAGGAATTGGGCTTGGCACAGAGCAGGGCTTAGACACAGGAAGTGAAAACAACACAAATAGCATGGTAGCATACATCAAAAACACATACAATGCAGTAGTTACATATCGAACATGCTTAGAGGGACAGTGCAGATATGCATAAAAAGGACTATTCTAGCTATTAAAGCAAAGTAAAGCACGAGCGGGCCGGCTTAAAGAGTGTCCGCTCTTCCTTTGGTGGTGGTGGTGAGGGATGGGTGGGAGTCCAGAGAGTTCAGTGAATTGACAGCTGAGGGGAAGAAGCTGTTCCTATGCCTTGAGGTCCTGGTGTAGATGGCCCGATACCTTTGGCCTGAACGTAGTCGACTAAAGAAGCAGAAGCCTGGGTGAAAGGGATCGTTCGCGATCCGCAAGGCTCTGGAGCGCAATCTGGTGTTGTAGAGTAGGTCCAGAGGGGGAAGTGGTTTTCTGATTGTCCTCTCCACTGATCTGATGACCCTCTGTAGTTTGTGTCTGTCGCTGGCAGAGGAGCCAGCGGGCCAGACCAGGATAGAAGAGCACCGGACGGATTCGATTGTGGCTGAGTAGAAGCTCGTCAGAAGTTTCTGGTCCATTCCGAACTTCTTCAGTTGGCGGAGGAAGAATAGTCTTTGCTGGGCTTTCCTCTGGGTGGAGGTGGTGTTGGCCTTCCACCTCAGGTCATTGGAGATGGTTGTGCCCAGGAGACGAGCGCAGGGGACTCTTGCGACTTCCGTGCCATCAATATGGATTGGGGGTGGGGCACGCTTCCTAAAGGCAAAGATCATCTCAACGGTTTTTGTGGTATTGAGGACCAGCCCGTTCTCCCTACACCAGTTGCAGATACTCTCGACCTGATGACGGTAAGCCTGCTCATCGTTGTTAGTAATGAGGCCCACAATGGTGGTGTCGTCTGCAAATTTGATAACTTTGACAGAGCTTTTCAAGTTATTGTGCGTTGTGTTACCCTATTGTACCACAAGGTGCCATGAGTGTAATGAAAGTACGGTGTTTAGCAAAGTGAATGCAATGCGGTGGGATGCGCTGGAAGAAATCCATCTGCTGCAAAGTTATCTGCACGTTACTGCTAGACTTCCGCAGCGACGAAGCAGTGCTGGAAGCAATGCAAGTCAATAGTGATGCAGATTTTTTTTTTTAAGTTTGGCGATGGTGGTGTGGTGCGCATGTGCAAATGCCATTTTACTTGTAATTATGCATTTCACTGCATAATTGCAGTCTAAAGCATGGCTGCAATACAATCATGGTGGATGATGTCGGCAACTTCGATATCGACAATGTTATTACTAAGGTCCAGGCTTACTGGGAGCTGTATGATACTTGAAAGGCAGCCTATTGGGCCAATCAAAGTACAGGAATCTTGTCCTTTGAAGGCACTGGACCCAACGGGGCTCAGAGCGGGTTCAGTGGAGCGCCTTAAGTTAATGGAGCACTTGTTAAACTAATGGAGCATAGCGTAAGTTAGCAGCGCATGCTGTGGCAGCATAGCAAGATTTTTACCTTGTCATTAAGCTGCGCTGCTGTAGTATCGTTAGTCACACAACCTTGTTATCTTCAGCTGATCTGCCACCATGTGACAACCATGACCTCAATCAAAAATGAGCAAAAACCATTGCTTTGTGTGTTCAACAATATACAGTACAAGACAATATGATAAATCCTTGTCAATGTAAAATTCTAGTGTTCGGTGATATGTCTTGTTCCTCTAAGGAAAATTATTTAGAACAGTTTCATGATACTCGGTCAAAACAGTACATTATATTCTATAACATAAGTTCCCAGTCTCCTCTTGAGAAAGACTTGTTAAGGGAAAAAAAGTTAGTTTTGAGAACAGCACAAAGGCTAGTAATTTAATGTCATAATTAATTACATGTATATAGAGGTGAACACATATGCAGAGTGGATCTTAGCCCTTCATAAGGAGTCTTGTAATCCTTGCACTCATGAGATCCTTTGGGAGCTCATTACCTGTCTTGTTATATTATAAAGCAATGGCAGGTGCAGCTGAATCTCATTAAAGGCTACAGTTGCGTGTCATAGGCAGCAGGGTAGGCCTCTCTACCCCGTACTGCACACTCCTTGATCTTTTTAATTGCATTTTTTTTATCTCTTCCTCCTGTTATTCTTGTTTCTAGGGAAGATAATGATGAAAAGCACTGAGATAGCTCTTTTTTGTACTAGCTGCCAATTTGGTGATAACATTGATGAATCAAAAAAAATGTATATATATGTGTATATACAGTATATATATATATATATATATATATATATATATATATATATATATATATATATATATATATACACACACATATATATATATATATATATATATATATATATATATATATATATATATATATATATATTTAGTAGGATGAGGAAATGGTAGAAAGATCTGTCAGGATTATTGCTGTCTGTATTATCTATATATATAAAATCGGATGTATGTATGTATGTGTGTGTGTATGTGTGTGTGTATGTATGAGTGTTATCACTCGAAAACGGCTTGACCGATTTGAACGAAACTTGGTACACAGATCCCTTACTACCTGGGATGATATGTTCTGGGGGTCTTGCGGCCCCCCTGCACACGTGGGCGGAGCTACAAACAGCAAATCAGATTTCACCCATTCAAGTCAATGGAAAAAATGTAAAAGGCTGCCATTCTCACAGTAATCAACCCAGAGTCCCCACACTTGGCACAGTTGGTCACTTGGTGGCAGAGGTTACGAATCCAGGAAAAGTGGGAGGAGCATAAAACAGCCAATCAAATTTCAGCCATTCATTTTAAATGGGAAAATGTAAACTGCAGCCATTCTTAGACTGTTAATCACAGGGTTCTCAAACTTGCCACAGTTGGTCACTGGGTGACTGGGATTAAGATTCAGGGAAGTGGGAGGAGCCTACAACAGCCAATAAAAATTCACCTATTGATTTTCAGGGGGAATATTTAAACTGCTGCCATTCTTACACTGTTAATGGCAGAGGCTTCAAACTTGCTACAGTTGGTCATTGGGTGACTGGCGTCCAAATTAACTAAAGGGGCGGGGCCACATACAGCCAATCAGATTTCCTTGGTGGATAAACTGCTTCCATTCACACATTTTTGATGCCAGGAACCTGAAAGCTCACAAACTTGGTCACTGGGTGACTGTGTGTCAAGGTTACAAAAAGTGGGCGGAGCTAAAAACAAATTTCACTGGAAAATATAAACTGCAGCCATTCTTACACTGTTAATGGCAGGTCTCTCAAACTTTGCACAGTTGGTCACTGGGTGAATGAGATTAAGATTTTGGAAGGTGGGTGGAGCCTACAAAAGCCAATAAAAATCACCTTTTGATTTTCAAAGGGAATATTTAAGCTGCTACCATTCTTATACTGTTAATAGCATATGCCTCAAACCTGATACAGTCAGTCATTGGGTGATTAGGGTTCAAATTCAGAAAGGGGGCGGAGCCACAAACAGCCATATTTGTTTATTTTTCAATGGGAATATACAAAGTATTGATACCAAGGACCCCAAAGCTGATAAACTTGATAACTGAGTGACTGTATGTCAAGGTTAGAAAAAGTGGCCGGTGCCAACAACTAAATTTTTAACATGGCAGGGTTCCCAAACTTTACACAATTGGCCACTGGGTGACTGGGATGAATATTCAGAAATGTGGGTGGAGCCTACAACAGCCAATCAAAATTGACCTATTGATTTTCAAGGGGAATATTTACATTGCTACCATTCTTACACTGTTAATGGCAGAGGCCTCAAACCTGATACAGTCAGTCATTGGGTGACTGGGGTCCAAATTCGCTAAAGGGGTGGAGCCACAAACAGCCAATCAGATTTGTTAGATTGATTTCAGCCGTTCGCTTATTGGCAGGTTTCTCAAACGTGACACAGTTGGCCACTGGGTGACTGGGACTAATATTCAGGAAAGTGGGTGGAGCCTACAGCAGCCAATCAAAATTTACCTTTTGATTTTCAAGGGGAATATTTACATTGCTGCCATTCATACACTCTTAATGGCAGAGGCCTCAAATCTGGTACAGTCAGTCACTGGGAGACTAGGGTTTAAATTCTGAAGAGAGCGGGCCAAACACAGCCAATCAGATTTGTTTAATTTCAATGGTAAAATGCAACTTATTTATGCCAAGGACCCCAAAGCTCATAAACTTGGTCATTGAGTGACTGTATGTTAAGGTTAGAAATAGTGGGCGGAGCCAAAAACAACTAACTTTTTACATTGGAAAATATAAACTGCAGCTTTTCTTACACTGTTAATGGCAGGGTTCTCAAACTTCCCACAGTTGATCACTGGGTGACTGGGATTAATATTCAAAAAAGTAGGTGGAGCCTACAAGAGCCAATCAAAATTCACCTACTGATTTTCAAGGGGAATATTGAGACTGCAGCCATTCTTACACTGTTAATGACAGAGGCCTCAAACCTGCTACAGTCGGTTGTTCAGTGTCTGGGGTTCAAATTCAGTAAAGGGGCAGAGCCAAACACAGCCAATCAGATTTCTTTGCTGCATAAACTGCTTCCATTAGCAGAATTTTGATGCCAGGAACCCAAAAGCTCACAAACTTGATCACTGAGTGACTGTGTGTCAAGGTTACAAAAACTGGGTGGAGTCAAATACAGATTTTTCTGGGAAATTGTAAACTGCAGCCTTTCTTCACTGTTAATGGCAGGGTTCTCAAACTTTGCACAGCTGGTTTCTGGGTGACTGGGATTAATATTCAGAAAAGTGGGTGGAGCCTAAAAATGCCAATCAAAAATCACATGTCGCTTTTCAAGGAGAATATTAAAATTGCTACCATTCTTGCACTGTTAATGGCACAAGCCTCAAACCTGGGACAGAGCCACAAACAGTCAATCAGATTTGTTTCATTTCATGGGAAAGTACAAATTATCGATGCCAAGGACCCCAAAGCTCACAAACTTGGTCATTGAGATACTGTGTGTCCAGGTTACAAAAAGTGGGCGGAACCAAAACCAAATTTCACTGGGAAAATATAAACTGCAGCCATTCTTACACTGTTAATGGCAGGGTTCTCAAACTTTGCCCAGATAATAATAATTGCAGTATTTGTATAGCGCCTTTCTCCTGTCGGACTCAAAGCGCTTGCGAGGCAGCCACTAGAGCGCACTCAGTAGGCAGTAGCAGTGTTAAGGAGACTTGCACAAGAAACTCCTTACTGAAATAGGTGCTGGCTTACTGAACAGGCAGAGCTGAGATTAGAACCCAGGTGGTCACTGGGTGACTGACATTAATATTCAGGGAAGTGGGTGGAGCCTATAATAGCCAATCAAAAATTCACCTGTTGATTTTCAAGGGGAATATTTAAATTGCTGCCATTTTTACACTGCTAATAGCAGATGCTTCAAACCTGCTACAGTTGATCATTGGGTTACTGGGGTTCAAATGCTGGAGAGGGGGTGAAGCCACAAACAGCCAATCTGATTTGTTTCATTTCATGGGAATATACAAATTATTGATGCCAAGGACCCCAAAGCTCACAAACTTGGTCATTGAGTGTTTGTGCGTTAGGGTTAGAAAGTGGGCGGAGCCAACACCAGTCAAATACATACACAGGCAACGCTGGGTCATCAGTGGGTGGAGACAAATACAAATTTCCCTGGGAAAATGTAAACTGCAGCCATTCTTACACTGTTAATGGCAGGGTTCTCAAACTTTGCACAGTTGGTCACTGGGTGACTGAGATTAATATTCAGAAAAGTGGGTGGAGCCTACAAAAGTGAATCAAACTTCACCTATTGCTTTTTAAGGGGAATATTTAATTGCTGCTATTCTTGCACTGGTAATGGCACAGGCCTCAAACCTGGTACAGTTGGTCATTGGGGTTTAAATTCAGAAAAGGGGGTGGAGCCACAAACAGCCAATCAGATTTTTTAATTTCAATGCAAATTATTGATACCAAAGACCGCAAAGCTCCCAAACTTGGTCATTGAGTAATTGTGTGTTAGGGTTAGAAAAAATGGGCGGAGCCAACACCAGCCAAATACATACCCGGGCAACGCCGGGCAATCAGCTAGTTCTTGATAAGAGTCCCCTTACTTTCTGCCTTAGAGTTACTGAAGAAGTGAGGTACATAAAGCAATAAAGCCTGATAATATAAAACTTTTTCACTCTATGCAAAATTTAAAATAAAGGTTTTGGTTGGAGCCACCCTTTCATAAAATCGTAGAGAGAGAAGAATAAGAGAGGTGATATTGCTTGGTACCAGTTTAAGAGAGGCCTCTCTGATCCCTGCTTCCAGAAGGCCTTAAACATACCCTCCTCCCTCTTCCCCCTCCTCTGCGTTGGAGTCCTCCCTCCAGGGCTTTGTCCTCGCCACCCCCTACATACATTTTGGATCTGGTCCAGAGTTACTCCCCAACCTACTCTCTCCGCTCTTCCAACACTCTATGGATGTCCAACACTCGCAATACTTTGCTCACTCATGACATCCCCACATCAGGCTCACCCCCACGTTCAACTCATTTAAGCAGGCCTTAAATACCCATCTGTTTATCACTGCTTAACTGCCATCTCCATAGCTGCAATCCACTCCTCAACCCCCTTGGACTGACACCCCATCCCCACTAATGTTTCCCTCTCCTCTATGTTCCCTTTACTCCTGGAGGCTGCTGCTAGTGAACCCTGTGTCCACATGGTGGAGGAGGAGATGGAAAAGGGTGGAAGTCAAGGCAGAACAGGAACATTGTGGGAAAAGAGAATTCCCAACTCCCTGCAAGTAAGGTGAAACCTGCCATGTCTGTGAATGTTCTGGTGCCATGGGTGTCTATGGATATGGCACTATGACGATATCAGGGTGTGTATGTACTTATGTGCATGCCATGTGTATATTTATGCTTGCATGTAATGGGCACATTGCTAATTATGTCTCACATAACCATAGAATGGCAAGCTAATGCAAGTAAGAGAGGCTGCTGAGCACAAGTCCCTCCCAGTGAGGGAGCTAAACTTTCAACTGTGACCATCTGTTTCAATAAGGAACTGGATATTATCCTGCTCCTTTTATAATCAGCTGTCCATTCAGGCCATACAATATGAACATGTGCAATGGTGTCTGTCTAAATAAACTCCAACCAAATATAAATTAGCCATAGCCACTAACTATTGTGCATTGCATTGATATGTCGTAGTGTGTGGCAGCACTTAAAGCACTGGTTCCCTACTGCTTTATAAGTATGTCCTAGGTAGTAGTTCAGGCATATACCACACATTTTAAATACCTGGTGACTACTGATTGACTGTCACCTGGTTTTTGCCCCGTAAATAAAAAAAGGTCACCCTCATAGACAACAGGTGTTAAAGGTTCTCTGACTAACCCCTTGTTTGAAAACTATCTCATGCAAAATCAGTGGGTAGTTGCTACCTTTGTACATATTTTTTTTGTACCCCCCACCACCACTCCCCAGTGCGTCTTTCTTGATCTTGGACCCCACCAATGACACCCTTCAAATGGACTAAGTCGGACTTGAATTGATGGATTTCTGTAACATCACATGATCAAGCATTTTGTACCATTTGTGTGTATAACGTTGTACTATGTTGTGTGTTGTATAACCTTGTGCTACCTCTATGTCTGACATCCCATGTTTACATTCTATACATATAGACGAAGGAGATTTGGGCGCAGCTGGCACCACCATGGGCCATAATAGGAATTAGGGCTATAGCAGGCACAGGGAGTAACTTCAGTGCCATCAGAAGACGGAGCTGAAGTTACTTTTAAAACATAATTCGGCTTCCAGCAATTGCTGGAATCCGAATTATTTCATTCCCCACTATCCATGGTGACCTGGAGGGGGAATAGTATTTAATACGGCCGGGACTTGTGCGGCAGCAGGATCAGCCATATACTGGTTGAATCCTGCACCCAAGTCTCCAGCGCCATTATCCCTCGTACGCCATATAGATACAGTCACTGTCACAAATATTGAGCACTAGAGATGGCTCAAACCTCCAATTTTCGGTTTGCGAACCTTGAACTCAAACTTCCGAAAAAGTTTGCGAACCTGCGAACTTTTCAAACTGCAATAGACTTCAATGGGCAGGCGAACTTGAAAAACTACAAACACTGTTTCTGGCCACAAAAGTGATGGAAAAGATGTTTCAAGGGTTCTAACACCTGGAGGGGGGCATGGAGGATTGGGATACATGCCAAAAGTCCCAGGGAAAATTACGGATTTGACGCACAGCAGTGTTATAATCCCAAAAAGGCAAAAATCACATTGCTTTGCTAAATTGGAGGCCTAAATTGCTAGAAAACATCTTGCGTGTGTATACATGGATCAGCAGTTAGTGTAAGTAGTGTACTGCTTCACACTGACAGACCAAACTCACTGTGTAATGCACCGCAAACAGCTGTTTGTGTAGTGATGGCCGTGCTGGACTGGTGCGCACGATGGCGAGGTTGCTGGCGATGGCGGTTTTCAAGCCCATATGGTCGCCAGGCTGAGGTAGCTCAATGACAGAACAACAGTGACTGTCCAGCTGATCAAATTTGGTCTGTCTACAATGAAGCAACGACCTTATTATCTTGGGTGTTCCCCCCAAACACACTCATATAGGTAATTTCTTCATTGTGATACGCAAGCCCCTTCACAGCGGCAAGGTAACGATCACGAAGGGGAATTGACGCATGTACAGGCCTTTTGTTTTGTTGTTGCAGCCGCAGTGCAGCCAGAAAAAATTAGGCATGTACACACACCAGAAAAATTATTATTGTGTTTGGTAGCAGCCACTGCTAGCAGCAGCAGCCTTAAAAATTCAGGAATCCATCTGGAGTCCTGGACCCTGTTGGTGGTGGCGGAGAAGGCAGTCAAGCGGCTTGCAGGCAGAGATGCTGTGTAGGGACTGACTTAGTCTTGGGGTAGGCAGCAGCGGCCGGCAGGCAGAGATGCTGTGTGGGGACTGACTTAGTCTTGGGGCAGGCAGTCACACGGCGTGCAGGCAGAAATGCTGTGTGTGGGGAATGACTTAGTCTTCTGAACACTTTTTTGACCTGATTGCTGGTGGTATAATACAATGTGCAGTTACACAGGTGCAGTGAAAAGGTATGCACTGACTGCCACTATAATACAATTGTGCAGTCACACAGGTGCAGTGAAAAGGTATGCAGTGACTGCTGGTATACAATGTGCAGTCACACAGGTGCAGTGAAAAGGTAACCAGTGACTGCTGGTGGTATAATACAATGTGTAGTTACACAGGTGCAGTGAAAAGGTATGCACTGACTGCTGCTATAATACAATTGTGCAGTCACACAGTTGCAGTGAAAAGGTATGCAGTGACTGCTGGTATACAATGTGCAGTTACACAGGTGCAGTGAAAAGGTATGCAGTGACTGCTGGTATACAATGTGCAGTTACACAGGTGCAGTGAAAAGGTATGCACTGACTGCTGCTTTAATACAATTGTGCAGTCACACAGGTGCAGTGAAAAGGTATGCAGTGACTGCTGGTATACAATGTGCAGTCACACCGGTGCAGTGAAAAGGTATGCAGTGACTGCTGGTGGTGGTATAATACCATGTGCAGTGACACAGGTACAGTGAAAAGGTATGGACTGACTGCTGCTATAATACAATTGTGCAGTCACACAGGTGCAGTGAAAAGGTATGCAGTGACTGCTGGCATACAATGTGCAGTCACACAGGTGCAGTGAAAAGGTATGCAGTGACTGCTGGTGGTGGTATAATACCATGTGCAGTCACACATGTGCAGGGAAAAGGTATGCACTGACTGCTGCTATAATACAATTGTGCAGTCACACAGGTGCAGGTAAAAGGTATGCAGTGGCTGCTGCTATGATACAATTTTGCAGTCACATAGGTGCAGGGAAAAGGTATGCACTGACTGGTGGTGGTATTGTATAATACAAAGTGCAGTCACACAGAGGCAATGAAAGGTATGCACTGAATGTGCTGGGCCTGGCACAGTACAGCAATTAGTGTCAGTTACACACACACACACACACACACACACACACACACACACACACACACACACACACACACACACACACACACACACACACACACACACACACACACACACACACACACACACACACACACACACACACACACACACACACACACACACACACACACACACACACACACACACACACAAAAACACATCAGAAGAACATTATCTCTCAAAAGAGTTGTTTTAGGGTGATTTTCATTAACAAATATCATCAAGGAGCAAGCTAACAGACCTCCTAACTATCGCTTTTCCTATCTCTCCAAAGTCTCTCCCTTCTCTCACTAATACAGCAGCAAACAGAGTGAGAACATGGCCAACACTGCTGCCCTTTACTGTATGGGGGAGGGGGCTCCAGGAGGAAGTGCAGCCTAATTGGCTGCCATGTGTCTGCTGACTGTGATGTAGAAGGTCAAAGTTTAGCCCAATGATGTAGTATAGGGGGCAGTTCGAACTCGCTAAGTGTTCGCGGTTCACCGCGAACTCGAACCAGCGTGCGAACAAGTTCCCGGCGAACCGTTCGGGCCATCTCTGTTGAGCACAATGTGTCTGCAGGCTTTACAGTGTGTGGGAATACAATAGAGTGTGTTGAGGATTACCTTTAATCTTTAACATTCTATGTATCTATATTGATTGTCCAGCGGTGCATAATATGTTGCCACTTTATAAATACAATAAATAATAATAATGCATCCAAAGTCTCATGTAAATGACTGACAGGTGGTATATCCACCATTGTCCGTCATTCCTGTGAACCAGCCCTAAGCGGGGGCGGGGAAAGTGATAAATCTGTCACTTAAAATGGATGATCAGTCATTAAAAGTGGGGAATGGTGAATCTGTCATGTATCGGACAACCTAGCATCATGTTATCTGATGGTGGATCAGCAGTCATGCAGAGGGTTCCATCACTATTGTGGATTGTATCAAGCCTGGACTACTATAAAAAAACAAGTGTCAGCGCCAAGGCAGAAGGCGACCGCAGCCGAGAAGGACAATGTCCAAAAGTCCACACAAGCAATGAATATATAAAGTCAGCGCAGGTCTATAGTAATACAGCTTTCATCATTTTTTTTTGGTATACAGGATCTTCGAACAAAAGGGTAAAGAAGCAAGGCTTACCAGATTCCAACAACCCACATTATAAGGTTGTAAACAGAGTTTGATAGGTGGTCCGCAGAACTTTCAAATGGTGTCGTTTCACCAGCGATGTTGCACACTACAGATTCCTCCGGAATATAGTAGATATCCTGAGATCGCAGAGACTCACCAAAGGGGAGTCCAGTAGGATAGTGACATGAAAAAGATATACGGCACATCTAAGTGTAAACCGTCTTTATTACATAACAAGTAAAACAATTAAAAACAAGGATAAAGGAAAACTCACATACGGGGCCCGTGCACTGGGAACCCCGAAAAAGTAGCGCGCATAAAATGGTCAATAGAAGACCTCAAATAAAATGGTGCCGCCTGTCGCCTTCCCGACCGGTTTCGCAATCTTGCGTCATCAGGGGAGAAAGGCGACCAGGCGGCCAGCACCAACTTTATAACATTTTTGAATTAAAAAGTGGGAGTGGTTAGGCTCCACCTTATTCAGACTACACTAGTCAAAGGCAGAAAGCATCAAACATGAAATAAAACATTGTGACAAATTGCATTGTGTCAGAGAGACAGTAGCAAAAGATCTCTCAGATAGTGTGAATAAAAAGAGGTGAATGCAATATTACCTGCATATTCAATTCGTAGTAGGCTAGTTAAGGCTAAATTAAAAGCTAGATTGATTACTCTGCCCTAGGGCATATCTTTCCTATGTAGAAGCTTCTTTCTAGATGAAAAGCAGGCACTTCCTGTACCAGAAGTAGTCACTGGAACTCAGGAAGTAGCCTTGCACTCCACCAGGGTCAAGTGGAGCACAAGTTCTTCCTGTGAAGGGAAAAAAAAAAAAAAATCCAATGCGTATGCAATGACGCATACGATCATAAAAACGTGAACAATGAAGCACATAGCAGTGCAGTGCGGCTATAAATATGCATGAAGTGTACTCAGGTGTGCAATGAAAAGCGCGTCTAATGTACTATACTAAGAAGGTGCATAAATCTGTATGCATAGTAAAAACAATGAAATGATAAAACAGCCTCCATGGGAGCTCCAGGGACCTTAAGTGGTGAAAGTGAAGAACATCCATAGTGATCATGCAAGACAGATCCCATAGGTATCCGATAGATGGAAATTATGCAAAGTTATGCAAATGTATATACACAGCAGTGTAATGCGGCTATGACTACGCATAAAGACTACTTAAGCGTGCCATAAAGAGCACATCTAAAGTGAAAGCGGTCTCTACTACAATGTAGAACACGCATGCGGCGAAGCATAAAGCAACAAAAAGCGCACATAGGGACAAAAATCCACTGCGAGCATCTAAACCGACATATAAAAAAATAATTGATCTTATGCTGCAATGAAGTCGCATTTAGTTAAAATAATTAAAAAAAAAAAAAAAAATGCAATGCGTATGCAGTGACGCATACGATCATAAAAGCGTAAACAATGAAGCACATAGCAGTGCAGTGCGACTATACATATGCATGAAGTGTGCTTAGGTGTGACATGAAAGGCACGTCTAATATACTGTACTAAGAAAGTGCATAAATCTGTATGAATAGTGGAGACAATGAAATGATAGAACAGCCTCCGTGGGAGCTCTGGGGACCTCAAGTGGTGAAAGTGAGGAGCATCCATAGTGATCATGCAAGACAGATCCCATAGGTATCCGATAAATGGAAATTATGCAAAATTATGCAAATTCATATACTCAGCCGTGTGGTGCGGCTATGATTATGCATAGAAAACTCCATGCACCGATAACAGAGGACAACAGACAGCACTCTGTGGGGTAGGGAGCAACAAAAGGAAAAAGAGGGACCACGACCTCCCAATATATCCTATCAAAATTAAGAGGGTATATAAATTTGTATGCTTGGTGAAAAAACAGTGACAGAATAGAACAGCCTCAAACGGAGCTCCGAGGGCATCTAGTGGTGAAATGAGAAACAGTCACAATAATCGTGCAAGACAGGCCCCAAAGGAAACAGTGAAATTTATGCAAAAAATTAAAAATTATTAAAAAATATTAAAAATGCAGTCAAATTGACCAGTATATGCGGGCCTTACAAAAAGCATGCAAATGTATGGAAAATAAAAAATATGATAAAGCATTAAGAATTATTGATAAAACAGTTTACATCCAGTTCAATATTCAAACCAGCTGGACTGAGGGTATTCAGTCTAAAGATCCATACAGTTTCTAATCTCGATATATCTCTTTCTAAATTTTGTCCCCTCCAGCATCTTTTAGTACCATCGATAACACAAAACTTCAAGCCTGAGGGGTTCCTGTCGTGATGGAGGGCAAAATGTTTTGAGACCGAATGATCCTTAAACCCTTTACGTATAAGGTAGACGTGTTCTCCCAATCTTTCTTTAAAGGTTCTAGTGGTTCTACCTACATATCTCAGTCCACAAGGACATTCTAAAAGATAAACTATATGTGTGCTTTCGCATGTGAAAAGACGTCTAATCTGCAGTGTGGGACTTCGGTGATCATTCCCAGCAAAGGAAGTAATTTTTCTGGGCATATTAATGCAAGCCTTACAACCTTTGCATTTCTTGCATCGAAAAAAACCTTTTAGGGGTAATAAATGGGCAGAGGCAGTTTTAGGTGGATCTATATGGCTATGTACAAGGCGATCTCTAAGATTAGGCGCTCTCCTGAAGATAACTCCCGGATTGTCCGCAAGCATAGGACCAATCACTGGATCACTCCTCAGGAGATGCCAATTCTTGTACAAAACTTTTTTTATGTCTTTGTGTTGGATATTATATTGAGTGAGAAAGTTAATGCCATTCTGTTTAGTAGTATCCACTGTTCTATTCCTCTTGGTGAAAGACCGGACCTCCTGACCAATCTCATCCCTCACAGATACAAGGTCTGAGGCCGGGTAGCCTTTATCTTTAAATCTAGAGATAAGAAGGTCACTTTGGATAAAATAATCAGTTTGGGAGGAGCAATTCCTACGCACACGGTGGAATTGACTCCTAGGTACCCCCTTAAGCCATGGACGATAGTGACAACTAGTAGTAGGAATAAAGCTATTTCTGTCAGTCTCTTTGAAAAAGGTTTTTGTAGTAAATTGATTGTTGTCAAGAGAAATCACTAAATCCAAAAAATTTTATCTCTGAGGAGCTACAGACACAGTTAAAGACCAAATTATCCGTGTTATTATTAATATGTTGAATAAAGGGTTGTAAAGAATTTAAATCCCCCCTCCAGATGACCACCACATCATCTATGTACCTCTTGTATAACAGTAATTGAGGAAAAAGATCAGTTTTAATGAAGATCTCCTCCCAGCAGGCAAGAAAGAGATTTGCGAGGCTGGGCGCGTACTTCGCGCCCATCGCAACGCCGACTTTCTGTAGATAGTACTGGCCGTCAAACCAGAAATAATTCCTGGTCATAGAGAAATTAAGGCACTCGATCAAAAAATCGATTTGTGCACGATTGAGCGTCTGGCTATTTTCCAAACAACGGCGGTTCGCCGTTGTTTGGAAAATAGCCAGACGCTCAATCATGCACAAATCGATTTTTTGATCGAGTGCCTTAATTTCTCTATGACCAGGAATTATTTCTGGTTTGACGGCCAGTACTATCTACAGAAAGTCGGCGTTGCGATGGGCGCGAAGTACGCGCCCAGCCTCGCAAATCTCTTTCTTGCCTGCTGGGAGGAGATCTTCATTAAAACTGATCTTTTTCCTCAATTACTGTTATACAAGAGGTACATAGATGATGTGGTGGTCATCTGGAGGGGGGATTTAAATTCTTTACAACCCTTTATTCAACATATTAATAATAACACGGATAATTTGGTCTTTAACTGTGTCTGTAGCTCCTCAGAGATAATTTTTTTGGATTTAGTGATTTCTCTTGACAACAATCAATTTACTACAAAAACCTTTTTCAAAGAGACTGACAGAAATAGCTTTATTCCTACTACTAGTTGTCACTATCGTCCATGGCTTAAGGGGGTACCTAGGAGTCAATTCCACCGTGTGCGTAGGAATTGCTCCTCCCAAACTGATTATTTTATCCAAAGTGACCTTCTTATCTCTAGATTTAAAGATAAAGGCTACCCGGCCTCAGACCTTGTATCTGTGAGGGATGAGATTGGTCAGGAGGTCCGGTCTTTCACCAAGAGGAATAGAACAGTGGATACTACTAAACAGAATGGCATTAACTTTCTCACTCAATATAATATCCAACACAAAGACATAAAAAAAGTTTTGTACAAGAATTGGCATCTCCTGAGGAGTGATCCAGTGATTGGTCCTATGCTTGCGGACAATCCGGGAGTTATCTTCAGGAGAGCGCCTAATCTTAGAGATCGCCTTGTACATAGCCATATAGATCCACCTAAAACTGCCTCTGCCCATTTATTACCCCTAAAAGGTTTTTTTCGATGCAAGAAATGCAAAGGTTGTAAGGCTTGCATTAATATGCCCAGAAAAATTACTTCCTTTGCTGGGAATGATCACCGAAGTCCCACACTGCAGATTAGACGTCTTTTCACATGCGAAAGCACACATATAGTTTATCTTTTAGAATGTCCTTGTGGACTGAGATATGTAGGTAGAACCACTAGAACCTTTAAAGAAAGATTGGGAGAACACGTCTACCTTATACGTAAAGGGTTTAAGGATCATTCGGTCTCAAAACATTTTGCCCTCCATCACGACAGGAACCCCTCAGGCTTGAAGTTTTGTGTTATCGATGGTACTAAAAGATGCTGGAGGGGACAAAATTTAGAAAGAGATATATCGAGATTAGAAACTGTATGGATCTTTAGACTGAATACCCTCAGTCCAGCTGGTTTGAATATTGAACTGGATGTAAACTGTTTTATCAATAATTCTTAATGCTTTATCATATTTTTTATTTTCCATACATTTGCTTGCTTTTTTGTAAGGCCCGCATATACTGGTCAATTTGACTGCATTTTTAATATTTTTTAATAATTTTTAATTTTTTGCATAAATTTCACTGTTTCCTTTGGGGCCTGTCTTGCACGATTATTGTGACTGTTTCTCATTTCACCACTAGATGCCCTCGGAGCTCCGTTTGAGGCTGTTCTATTCTGTCACTGTTTTTTCACCAAGCATACAAATTTATATACCCTCTTAATTTTGATAGGATATATTGGGAGGTCGTGGTCCCTCTTTTTCCTTTTGTTGCTCCCTACCCCACAGAGTGCTGTCTGTTGTCCTCTGTTATCGGTGCATGGAGTTTTCTATGCATAATCATAGCCGCACCACACGGCTGAGTATATGAATTTGCATAATTTTGCATAATTTCCATTTATCGGATACCTATGGGATCTGTCTTGCATGATCACTATGGATGCTCCTCACTTTCACCACTTGAGGTCCCCAGAGCTCCCACGGAGGCTGTTCTATCATTTCATTGTCTCCACTATACATACAGATTTATGCACTTTCTTAGTACAGTATATTAGACGTGCCTTTCATGTCACACCTAAGCACACTTCATGCATATGTATAGTCGCACTGCACTGCTATGTGCTTCATTGTTTACGCTTTTATGATCGTATGCGTCACTGCATACGCATTGCATTTTTTTTTTTTTTTTTAATTATTTTAACTAAATGCGACTTCATTGCAGCATAAGATCAATTATTTTTTTATATGTCGGTTTAGATGCTCGCAGTGGATTTTTGTCCCTATGTGCGCTTTTGTTGCTTTATGCTTCGCCGCATGCGTGTTCTACATTGTAGTAGAGACCGCTTTCACTTTAGATGTGCTCTTTATGGCACGCTTAAGTAGTCTTTATGCGTAGTCATAGCCGCATTACACTGCTGTGTATATACATTTGCATAACTTTGCATAATTTCCATCTATCGGATACCTATGGGATCTGTCTTGCATGATCACTATGGATGTTCTTCACTTTCACCACTTAAGGTCCCTGGAGCTCCCATGGAGGCTGTTTTATCATTTCATTGTTTTTACTATGCATACAGATTTATGCACCTTCTTAGTATAGTACATTAGACGCGCTTTTCATTGCACACCTGAGTACACTTCATGCATATTTATAGCCGCACTGCACTGCTATGTGCTTCATTGTTCACGTTTTTATGATCGTATGCGTCATTGCATACGCATTGGATTTTTTTTTTTTTTTCCCTTCACAGGAAGAACTTGTGCTCCACTTGACCCTGGTGGAGTGCAAGGCTACTTCCTGAGTTCCAGTGACTACTTCTGGTACAGGAAGTGCCTGCTTTTCATCTAGAAAGAAGCTTCTACATAGGAAAGATATGCCCTAGGGCAGAGTAATCAATCTAGCTTTTAATTTAGCCTTAACTAGCCTACTACGAATTGAATATGCAGGTAATATTGCATTCACCTCTTTTTATTCACACTATCTGAGAGATCTTTTGCTACTGTCTCTCTGACACAATGCAATTTGTCACAATGTTTTATTTCATGTTTGATGCTTTCTGCCTTTGACTAGTGTAGTCTGAATAAGGTGGAGCCTAACCACTCCCACTTTTTAATTCAAAAATGTTATAAAGTTGGTGCTGGCCGCCTGGTCGCCTTTCTCCCCTGATGACGCAAGATTGCGAAACCGGTCGGGAAGGCGACAGGCGGCACCATTTTATTTGAGGTCTTCTATTGACCATTTTATGCGCGCTACTTTTTCGGGGTTCCCAGTGCACGGGCCCCGTATGTGAGTTTTCCTTTATCCTTGTTTTTAATTGTTTTACTTGTTATGTAATAAAGACGGTTTACACTTAGATGTGCCGTATATCTTTTTCATGTCACTATCCTACTGGACTCCCCTTTGGTGAGTCTCTGCGATCTAAGCCTGGACTACTGGTTAGAATTGCATGGTCATACATGCTTGGGTTAGTGTCAGTATAAGTGTATTCAAATATATGCAAAACACTTTAGGAACACACATGGTGGTGATATGTCTGGTTTTTCTTTTCAGGGGATAGAGAGGGTCTTCTTACCCAAGAGAGGAGGGGATCTACTAGCTACAATCCGAAAAAGAGAAGCATTGTGGATTTTCCGCCTGGGGACCGGAGCCCCTAAGGGACTTAATGCTAGATGGGACAGGCTAAATTATGTGTCAGATAATGCATTTATTTGTAATATTTGTATATTGGACGCTGGGTCTTTAACCACTTCAGCCTACAGCTTCGAAAATCTTATGCATCCGAGCAATGTTCACCTCCCATTCATTCGCTAATAACTTTATCGCTACTTATCAAAATTAATTGATCTATATCTCGTTTTTTCCGCCACTAATTAGGCTTTCTTTAGGTAGTACATTTTGCTAAGAGCCACTTTACTGTAAATACATTTTAACAGGAAGATTAAGATAGAAATGGAAAAAAATCATTATTTCTCAGTTTTTGGCCATTATAGTTTAAAATTAATACATGCTACAGTAATTAAAACCCATGCATTTTATGTGCCCATTTGTCCCGCTTATTACACCATTTAAATTACATCCCTATCACAATTTATGGCGCCGATATTTTATTTAGAAATAAAGGTGCATTTTTTCAATTTGCTTCCATCACTATTTACAAGCTTATAATTTTAAAAAATTTAATAAGATACTCTCTTGACATGTATATTTAAAAAGTTCAGACCCTTAGGTAACTATTTATGTAGTTTTTTTTTTTTTTAATTGTAATTTTTTTTAAAAAAATTTTTAATACAAAACTGTATTTGGGTAATTTTAGTTTGGGAGGTAAATAGCCAATTTTAGATGTAATGTAATGTATTTTTTTATTCAGTACAGGTATGTGGGTGCAGTTTACTATTTGGCCACAAGATGGCCACATTCAAAAAATTCCTAGATGCGAACGATGTCGCATCTAGGAACTAAAAAGAAGAGAAGAAGTTTCCTGGGGGCAGAAATACCACGCTCTCTGATGAGAAAGCGTCGGTATTTCTGCCGGGGATTTAGATCGGTGAATGGGAATTATATTCCCATTCACTGATCGGGGGGGCAGCGGGAGGCAGCGGGAGCGCGCGCGGGCGCGCGCCCGATCGCGCGCACCACACGGCTGCAGTACCACTGCCTATCTGGACGGATATATGCGTCCAGATATGGCGAAGTGGTTAAAGAGACTCCGTAACAAAAATTGCATCCTGTTTTTTATCATCCTACAAGTTCCAAAAGCTATTCTAATGTGTTCTGGCTTACTGCAGCACTTTCTGCTATCACAGTCTATGTAATAAATCAATGTATCTTTCCCTTGTCAGACTTGTCAGCCTGTGTCTGGAAGGCTGCCAAGTTCTTCAGTGTTGTGGTTCTGCTATGAATTCCCCCTTCCAGGCCCCTCTATGCACACTGCCTGTGTGTTATTTAGATTAGAGCAGCTTCTCTCTTCTCTCTTATCTTTTACAAGCTGGATAAATCATCCTCTGAGCTGGCTGGGCTTTCACATACTGAAGAATTACAGACAAGGGCAAAGCTGTTTGCAGGAGAAAAAAGAGCAGCCTGAAACTTCAGTGCATGAGAACTGCAGGGAGAAAGAAACACACAAATGATCTCTTGAGATTCAAAAGGAAGGCTGTATACAGCCTGCTTGTGTATGGTTGTATTTTCTATGTGTGGACATACTGTACATCAACCTACTTCCTGTTTTGGTGGCCATTTTGTTTGTTTATAAACAAACTTTTTAAAACTGTTTTTAACCACTTTTAATGCGATGAGGAGCGGCGAAATTGTGACAGAGGGTAATAGGAGATGTCCCCTAACGCACTGGTATGTTTACTTTTGTGCGATTTTAACAATACAGATTCTCTTTAAGTGATGGAATATTGGTGATAATTTATTAACCAAAAAAGTTTTGTATTCTATTTTGTACTCCTTTTTCTGTACTTCGATTGTTCTTTTTTTGTTTTCTTTGGTTTTATACATTTACAAAGATTCATACCTTTTTAAATGATGTCATTTCACTTTATGTATAGGGGTGGAGACCGCCCATTATGTGATTGTTGCTGTGCTGGACCCTCCCATGTGAGGGCCGGCCCATGCCATATTCGGGTGTGTAACCTATTTTCCCCTCCTTTTAACCGAGAGACAGGAGTTGTGGTGTGTGCTATGATTAAGGGCCGCATGGCCCGAAACATGTGAGCAGTGGTGCTCACTGCCAGGTCGTGATCACGCTAACGCGTGGATTCACGACCATTTTGACGCATTCCGCCTCGGACACGAAAATCCGTGAATAGATTTTCAACCACGAAAATCTGCTTCGGCTACGCGTGAATGCGGACAGAAATCCGCATTCACGCTCGTGAAACCCGGCACTGAAGTCGTGGTTTGCGGAAATGCGTCAAACTATGCGGAAGTGACACATTGCAGGCCAATCAGAGTGCCCCAGCCAGGCCCTAGCAACCAATCACAGGAGGGGAGCTATGCCCTCCCCTCCTGAATATAAAGCGGCGGCCATGATGGAAAAGCTCTGTCCTTGCTAGACTGTGGTGCTGAGAGGATTATCTCCAGGCCATTGTTGTTTGAGCAAGTGCATTTATTGTGTTTAAAAAAAAGCGTTTTTTTTGCTAACACTGCTCTTATACTGTACACAGTTAGCAAGTCAGTGAGTGATTGCTGTAGTTTGTTGTAGTCAGTGTAGTGTAGTGGGAGTGTGGGAGTCTAGTGATTATTTAACTGTGTGTAGTGCAGGCAGGTTCAGTGCTGCAGTGTAGTCAGTGTAGTGGGAGTGGGGATTATCTGTGTGTAGTGCAGGCAGGCAGGTTAGTGCAGCTGCAGTGTTCACTTGCATATTCCAGTGACAGTTATACACTTGTACTATTTGCAGGCAGCCAGTCACACCGCCGGCGCCGCCACTCTCTGCCAGCGCTGGTTATTCATTCTGTCAGTGACCTTGTGCCGTGCCCAGTGCCCACTGCTCGCTCGCTGGCATATGAGCATCTCATTACACAGTGTGACATCCTTGTGTGCCCACTGCATCCTTCAGTGACCTAGTTGTATATCCAGTGCCCACTGCTGTGCCCACTGCATCCTTCAGTGACCTTGTACTGTGCCCACTGCATCCTTCAGTGACCTAGTTGTATATCCAGTGCCCACTGCTGTGCCTACTGCATCCTTCAGTGACCTTGTACTGTGCCCACTGCATCCTTCAGTGACCCAGTGGTATATCCAGTGCCCACTGCTGTGCCCACTGCATCCTTCAGTGACCTTGTACTGTGCCCACTGCATCCTTCAGTGACCTAGTTGTATATCCAGTGCCCACTGCTGTGCCCACTGCATCCTTCAGTGACCTTGTACTGTGCCCACTGCATCCTTCAGTGACCTTGTACTGTGCCCACTGCATCCTTCAGTGACCTTGTACTGTGCCCACTGCATCCTTCAGTGACCTAGTTGTATATCCAGTGCCCACTGCTGTGCCCACTGCATCCTTCAGTGACCTTGTACTGTGCCCACTGCATCCTTCAGTGACCTAGTTGTATATCCAGTGCCCACTGCTGTGCCCACTGCATCCTTCAGTGACCTTGTACTGTGCCCACTGCATCCTTCAGTGCCGTTGTACTGTGCCTGGTGCATCCTTCAGTGACCTTGTACTGTGCCCACTGCATCCAGTGATTCATTACTAGCAACATGTCTGGCAGGGTTTCGCGGGGTGAGAGGAAAGGGAGTTCAATTGCCTCAGCCACTTCTGGGACTGCTCCACGTCCAGGGAGAGGACGCCCAGCTGTACGTGGTCGTGATGCAGCAGAAAGGGAGGCAGCAAAGCCTGGGCCGAGTCAGCGGACGCCATTGTCCAAATATTTTAAAGTTTCTGGTCCCCGTGTGGTGGTTGAGCAAATGAAACCTGACGTACTCATGGACATCATGACTTCCTCCCAGACCTCTACTGTGAGCACCACTCCAAGCAGCAGCAGCAGCCAACGTCCCACGCTTGTTGTGACATCCACCCCAGCACCCACTGGTCAGCAGCCCTCCCAGGATGACAGCGTTCTGTCCCTCAGTCCGGCTTCTGGGAACCTACTGATGCAAGAAACTCAGGACTTACTGGGGACTGATGTGGCAGAGATTGAGATCGGGCCACAATCACAAGCGTTGTTGAGTTCTGGTGATGAAGAAGAGGGGTCTGTGTCTGGGGATGTAGGGACAGAAGAGGAGGCGGGGGAGTCAGAGGAAGAGCTGGATTATGATGATGCTGCTGATGATGACGACGTTGTGGACCCTAACTCAGCCTGGTGAGTCCGTGGAAGAATGGTCAGAGGCAGAGCAGGATGACGAGTCACCTCGGCCTAGGATATCGCCATATGTCAGGCAGGGGCAGGGGCATCGGCAGCAGTGGGCGTGGAGGAAGTAGACAGGACACTGCTTCAGCCGGCACCACCACCATGCAACCCCCGGCAACTACTACCACACATTGTTCCGCTGCACCCTCTGCTAGTGGGGGCCGCAGTAAATTAAAGTCACCAGTGTGGGATTGCTTTGAGGAATGTACTGATGACAAAAGGTATGCTGTGTGCAGGTTATGCAGCAAAAGACTGAGCCGTGGGAAAAGTCTGAGCAAGATGGGTACCTCATCCCTCCAGGGCCACCTGAGAAGCCGCCACTGCCGCGAGTATGCGGACTTTAAGAGGAAGCAGGCACTGCTGGCAGGGGTTCCTGAGAGCAGAAGGCCCACCAGCGCAGCAGCATCATCCCTCCCTCAGGGTCGTGAATCCCCCACAGCAGCAGCAGTAGTAGCACGCAAGCGCTCTTCCACCTCGGCTACTCAGGACACAGACATTGAGGCTGGCAGCCAGTGTTCGTCTCTCTCCTCTGTCTCCCCTGCATCCCAGCGTCGTCAGACCCTGCTGAGCGACACCTTTCAGGATCTGACCAAGCCTCTGCCTCCAAGCCACAGGCGGATCCGCAAACTAAATGACTTGCTGGCCCGGGCAATGGCATCACAGCTGCTTCCCTACTCCCTGGTGCAGGAGGGGAGCGCCATGCGGACGCTGCTCCAATTTGGCATCCCCGAGTGGCAAGTCCCCAGTCGCCACTATTTCAGCAGGAGCGCGATCCCAGCACTCCACAAGTTTGCGGTGGAAAACGTGGCCCGTTCCCTGGACTACTCTGTGGGCAAGCGGGTCCACGTGACCATGGACTCGTGGAGTAGCAGATTTGGGACAGGTCTCTACCTGTCCTTTACGGCCCACTGGGTGACACTGATGGAAGGGAGGGAGGACAAGAGCGCGTGCCACCACGCGGGATCAGGGGGGATGCAGAAGGGTCCTGTCACGACACTCCCTCTGCACCCGGAAAGCAAGCCCGCCTCGGCAGCAGCAGCGCCAAGCCTCGGCACTGCCAAGCCCTTTTAAAATTGTTGACCCTGGGGAAGGAGAGGCTTACAGCCACCAACGTCCTGGCCGCCCTCAGGAAGCAGGAGCGGAGGTGGCTGACCCCCAGAGGCCTGGAAGTGGGGTATGTGGCAGCCGATAACGGGGCCAACCTGGTGGCAGCAGTGCAGCAGGGAAACCTCCAGCACATCCCCTGCTTGGCCCACGTGCTCAATCTTGTGGTGCAGCGCTTCTTGCGCACCTACCAGGGGATGAGCGAGCTGCTGCAGGATGCCCGGGCGGTGGTACGCTTTTTCCGCCTGTCAGCCACTGCTTCTGCACTCTTGTCCACCTTACAGCAGCAGTATGGAAGGCCACAACACCGGATGATCATCGACATGCCAGTTCGCTGGAATTCGACTCTGGCCATGTTGGAGCGGCTGTGTCAGCACAGGCTGGCTCTTAGGGCCTACATGCTAGACCCAAGTGTCCCCAGCAACCAGAAAGTCCCCATGATTACTGCCACTCAGTGGACACTGATGCAGCAAGTATGCCTGGTGCTGAGTCCCTTCCTGGAGGCAACCAAGATGGTCAGTGAGGAGCGGGCCTTTGTGTGCCAGTGGGTGCCCTTGGTTTATCTACTGGAGCAGGCAATGGACAATTTAATTGAGCGTGGGGATGAAGCCCTGAGGCAGTTGGAAGAACAGGAGCAGATGGCAGCACAGTCCAGCTCAGAGGAGGGCTCACAGCAGGTAGTGGAAGAGTTGGAGGTCCCTAACCTGAATGAGGAGGAGGAGCAGAGTGCAGCAGGCGTTGTACGTGGATGGCGGTTTGAGGAGGACAACGACATGGCACAGGAAGAGGACAGGCATGCGTTATGGGACAATGGCGAGGACGAGGAAGATCTTGCTGGCAGGGCCCACTTGTTTCCCATGGCTGTGCACATGTTGCGCTGCCTTCGCAGGGACCCCCGGGTGATCCAGATGTGTTCAAGGGAGGACATCTGGATTACCTTGATGCTTGATCCCCGTCTGAAGGGGAAGCTGGGAGACTTAATGACGCCATCCACCACCGAGCAATGCACAAGGGAGTTGAAAGAGGCCCTTGTGCGCAGACTACTGGAAGCATTCCCCCAGCCTTCCACCCCCACTGTAACTGCTCTGCCAAGCCAGCAAGAGGTGCCTGCCATTGCCACTAGCAGCACAACAACAACCACCAGCAGCAGCAGCAGCAACTGGCGCCCCGGAGACCTGAAGAGCCTAAGCAAGAGCCTGTATGCAGTGCAGCAGCCCAGAACAGAGGTGCCCGCCACAGCATCCACCACCAACCAGCACAAGCAACGACTGACCACCATGATGTCTGACTATATGGGGTCATCCAGCGGGCTCAATGACACCGACAGCCCTGTGGACCCCTTGAAGTACTGGGTCAAGAGACTGGACATCTGGAGCGAGCTTTCCCAGTACGCCCTGGAACTCCTATCCTGCCCTCCTTCCAGTGTCCTCTCAGAGAGATGCTTTAGTGCGGCCGGTGGCGTGGTCACAGAGAAGCGCTCTCGGCTCTCCCACGCCTCTGTGGACAAACTCACCTTCCTGAAAATCAACCAGGCTTGGGTGGAAGGTGAGTTCCTGGCCCCTATTGTCGGACACAGGGGGACATGAAGTGGCTGCTGCATGTGCTGTTGTTAACTATGCCTGCCTTTATAAACACAGTTACTACCTGCCTAGTGCCTACCTTGGTTAATTTTTTGGTGTTATGGTACTACTACCAGTAAGTTGCCATGGTCCTCCTTCTGAGCTGCTGAACTGACCGACCGCTTTGTCCTCCTGACTCAGTCGCTACTACACTCTGCGTTCACACTGCCCGGGTCACTGGGTGCATTTAATTTTTTGGCCAGCACTATGACGCTGTGCTACTACTACTACCACCAGTATGTTGGCATGGTCCTTCTGTGCTGCTGCTGCTGAACTGACCGCCCGCATTGTCCTCCTCCTCCTGACTCAGTTGCTTCCACCAATGTACTCTGTCTGCGTTATCACTGCCCGGGTCACCGGGTGCATTTAATTTTTTGGCCAGCACTATGACGCTGTGCTGCTACTACTACCACCAGTATGTTGGCATGGTCCTTCTGTGCTGCTGCTGCTGAACTGACCGCCCGCATTGTCCTCCTCCTCCTGACTCGCTACCATGGTACCACCAATGCACTCTGTCTGCGTTATCACTGCCCGGGTCACCGGGTGCATTTAATTTTTTGGCCAGCACTATGACGCTGTGCTGCTACTACTACCACCAGTATGTTCCATTGGTCCTTCTGTGCTGCTGCTGCTGCTGAACTGACCGCCCGCATTGTCCTCCTCCTCCTGACTCAGTCGCTTCCACCAATGTACTCTGTCTGCGTTATCACTGCCCGGGTCACCGGGTGCATTTAATTTTTTGGCCAGCACTATGAGGCTGTGCTGCTACTACTACCACCAGTATGTTGCCATTGTCCTTCTGTGCTGCTGCTGCTGAACTGACCGCCCGCATTGTCCTCCTCCTCCTGACTCAGTCGCTTCCACCAATGTACTCTGTCTGCGTTCACACTGCCCGGGTCACCGGGTGCATTTAATTTTTTGGCCAGCACTATGACGCTGTGCTGCTACTACTACCACCAGTATGTTGGCATGGTCCTTCTGTGCTGCTGCTGCTGAACTGACCGCCCGCATTGTCCTCCTCCTCCTGACTCAGTCGCTTCCACCAATGTACTCTGTCTGCGTTCACACTGCCGGGTCACCGGGTGCATTTAATTTTTTGGCCAGCACTATGACGCTGTGCTGCTACTACTACCACCAGTATGTTGCCATGGTCCTTCTGTGCTGCTGAATTGACCGCCCGCATAGTCCTTCTCCTGACTCAGTCGCTACCACCACTGCACTCTGCGTTCACACTGCCCGTGTCCACTGACAACTCTGCTGTGATGTCATTGCTAATTGCTGCAAAAAAAAACAAAAAAAAATTACAAAAACCTTGCTGGGGCCTTTTTGGCGTCAGCCACTCATCCTCCTCCAGCGGTACCTTCGCCGCCAAGTGCCATTGGAACTCGCCTTCACCTCTTTGACTGCTTAACGCGTATATCCCTTTTTAAACCAACTTATTACCAATTAATAGCCCCATTTAAAGTGTTGATTTCACTTTAAAATCCATTTTCTCTAGAAAAAAAAATTTGGGGGAATTTTTTATGTTGAAGTTATGTTGCCCCTTATCACCTCGATAATCCATGCAATTTGGGGGATTGTAGCATGTATGGAGGCTTTGTTATTAACGTTAAAAGAAAATCCGCCTCCGGGCGGGAATCCACGCGTGATTACGCCATTCACGGCAGAAAATCCGCGTGGTTGCGTGGACGCGGACGAAAATCCGCATGCGGCGGGGCCGAATGCGGATTTTTTTTTTGCAACCACGCGGATTGCCGAATTCGTGGATGAGGCACATCCGAGCATCCCTGCATGTCAGCTTTTGTACTTTTTACCTGCTGTGAGGATACGTCCTAAATAAACTACAGAGTTTTGTGGAGAGACTTTGTTGCGGACCAGGACCACATCCTTTGTCTTTTGTTCCAGTTCTAGGTCTGGCTGCCTATGGTCCAGCACTGCCTTCCACAGTGCAGTTGAGCGATGGTTCTTTTTTCTTATTTGTATTCAAATATATTAGTGTTTAAGTGGAGCTGCCAGCCATACTATCTCAGACAAAAAACACATATATAAGTAGATAAGTACTTGCTCTACTTACATAACATATGTATTGCACTGTCCACATTTTGATTTTAGTGATTTAGTAAAAAAAAGAGAAAATCCTTCTTAGGATTTCCCATTTTGTCTGTGTCTATCTTGAAGCCATCCTGACATAATTTCCTCCCTTACTCTGTCTGTGTATAATTGCCCGCCCCCCTCCCAGTCTTCAGACACTCTCACCAAGGTCTGCAGTAGAAAGTTCAATGTCTCAGCATGAGAAATATTGGCCAATCAGAGAGGAACAGCGGTATGGGAGGGGAAAACCAGAGGGAAAGAGGCTTCAGCTAATCAGGCTGCATTATTTAAGTCTGAGGGGAAAGTAAAGAAGAAAAAAAAGAAAGCCCAGCATGCTCTGCAACTTCCTTTGTGTGGCAGATGTACCAAATGAGAGCCAGGGAAACTGGGAAATTATGTTTTATGGAGAAGAAAAATAAGAGTGTTTTTTAACTTCTGGATTGCCTGGTTAGCATCCTTATGACTTGTTTACCAGGTAAAAATAAAGAATTGATTTTTTGTTTTGTGCCCAACAGTTACACTTTAATAAACACTGATGGATTAGGGTGTGGATTTAAGTTAAACTAAAGCTGGCCACTAATGGTCCAATTTCTAGCGAAAAATCGTTCGAGCGATCAGAAATTCTGATCGGATTGGTTGTAAATAATCTCCATTGGTGGACACAATTGATTATGAACGAGTGAAAAAAATGTCGCCCGAATGAATTTTACGAAAATTTGGATTTTCTTGGTGGTTGTGATAGGAAGCAATGATTGGTTAGTTGATGGTGTAGTGAACGATTTTTCATCCGATCAGAATTTCTGATCATTCGAACGATTTTTTGCTAGAAATTGGACCGTTAGTGGCCAGCTTTAGGGTGTGGATTTAAGTTAAACTAAAGCTGGCCACTAACGGTCCAATTTCTAGCGAAAAATCGTTCGAGCGATCAGAAATTCTGATCGGATTGGTTGTAAATAATCTCAGTTGATGGACACAATCGATTATGAACGAGTGAAAAAAATGTCGCCCGAATGAATTTTCGTCGAACGAAAATTTGGATTTTCTTGGTGGTCATGATAGATAGGAAGCAAAAATTGGTTAGTTGATGGTGCAGTGAACGATTTTTCGTCCGATCAGAATTTCTGATCGCTCTAATGATTTTTTGCTAGAAATTGGACAGTTAGTGGCCACCTTAAGGCTCCCTAATGATTATGAAGTGCACCCTAAACAGCTGCAGCTCTGAAGAGCTTTGTGTCCGCCAGAAAAAAAGCTGAAGAGAAATCGAGAGCCCAATTTGGTGTAGTATGTCAAAATTGATTGGATAAATGAAACAGTGAGATGGTAATACTCACAAACACGGGTTACCACCTAGGTAACCACTCATTAGGCAGGTGAGGAGATTAGACCTGTCCTCACTCAGGATTAAGAAGTCGCTCTCTGTAGATAGGAAGAAAGGGGGTAGATCACCCCTCCACCTGGGGTGGACTCAAATATATTGGTAGGTGAACAGAGGCGCCAGAAGGATAAAAGTACATAAAATTTTTAAAAAATTGCTGGGAGGAAGTGGTGGACTCGCCTCCGTTAAAGCAGACACCAAGGACTGTAAATGTATAGATATACACATTTATTGAAAATACCCCAAAGATGCAACGCGTTTCGTGGGCACAGCCCACTTCTTCAGGCAATAAGCAGGGGATAAACAACTGTAAACAAAAGACAGAGGCATAGCTATAAATGTTGCCATATAAAGATACAAATGGATTATTATTTAGTGTAATAAGAATAGTATTTCAAACATAGTGTTAAGTGATATGTTATAGTAGGGGGGTGATTGCAAGGAATGGGTCAGTGTAAACTACATAATGTGTATAGGGGAATGGACTAGATAACAGTGGTAAAAGGTAGTTAGTAAATCAGATTAAGTTGGTATCAAATTGACCGCTTTAGGTATATTTCAGTAGAAGGTAGGGAATGGAATAAGTTGTAGCTGGCAAGAGAGGAAAAAAAGGCATGTGTAGTGGTTAAAAATAAAGATAAAGACTTACCAGCAATTCAGTTATAGCAAGCAGAGCACCTCTGTACTGTTGTGAGGTCGCTTGCTGCTTTAAATGTGTTAATGCTGGCAGCTCTGGCCTATCCAGAAGCTGCTCCAGTGTGGGTGGGTGGAGTCAGTGGCTGATTGGAGGACTCTCTGTCACCATGGCCACTGACTCCACCCACCCACACTAAACACTATGTTTAAAATACTATTCTTATTACACTAAATAATAATCCATTTGTATCTTTTTATGGCAACATTTATAGCTATGCCTCTGTCTTTTGTTTACAGTTGTTTATCCCCTGCTTATTGCCTGAAGAAGTGGGCTGTGCCCGCGAAACGCGTTGCATCTTTGGGGTATTTTCAATAAATGTGTATATCTATACATTTACAGTCCTTGGTGTCTGCTTTAACGGAGGCGAGTCCACCACTTCCTCCCAGCAATTTTTAAAAAATGTTATGTACTTTTATCCTTCTGGCGCCTCTGTTCACCTGCCAGAAAAAAAGCGTGGCATAAATGGTCTTCTTTTCTTTTTCCTTTAAGTTTTAGAATTTCCTCAGGTAATAGGTTGTGTTCAAGCTAACTGTCCTGGTTAGGGTTATTAGGAAAGCAGAATCTATATAGTTGGGTGCATTGCAGTAGGTCTTATCAGGGTAATGCACAGCTTCCGGTGTGTTTGCTGGACAATGTGCACGTATAAAGTGGCAGTGAAGCTTACTTTAATTGTACTGTATGCCTCAATGTCTAGTCTAATGGATGGTGCAAAGTTTCAGCACCATCAGTGCAGTGTGAAAAAACCCTAATAAAAAGTGCAGCAGTGTCCTATTATTTGGATGGTGGATCATTTGTGCAGGGTTGACTTCTTGCAGCTTTTTCTAAAGGCAGCTTAGCTACACAGCTGGGCTAAGAAGCATTTTAAAGGAACAGCTCAACAGATTTTCACCTACTGAATAACAACTGCACTCTCATGTTGTAAGACCACACCTCTTAGTAATGAGTCAGTGTTATGATAGCCGGTTCTAACAGCAGCATAATGTAACCAGAGGCATGTATGAAAATATCTCGCACATTTCTAAACACACCAAATATTTCCCATGCAGCTGGACTGTGTCAAGACTCTCACTTATATTTATCCACCTCTCTTAAGCAGTAAATATTACTTGCCTCTCTCGTAAAACATTTTGATAGGAACTGAGATGATTTACCTCTGCTAGGCAGGATAATACAAATGTGTTTAAGGCAATAAATCTCAATAGTTCAAATCCCCAGCAAGCCATATCTCCAGAATGAATTTAGGACAGGCTATGTCTTCTGCATTCTAAAAATACGTAGGGTAAGATATTTAATATATCATTCATAGCTAATCACAGCTGTCATTTTAATGCATATCAAAGCAAACCTGTCACAAACCTGGCCAGTAGAAAATTGAAGCCTGAACGTAAAATTGATCAGTACTTCCAGATAGACACTTGGCTGAAAACCAGTGGAAATAAAAGTGAATTAACCTGAATTGTGTTTTAAAGGATATCTGTACTAGTAAACATATGGTAAAGTTTACATTTTGTCTCCTGGATATTCCGCTAATGGTAAATTCGGCTTCACCCTACAGGAGGCAGCCTAGACACACGTAGTGTAGGATGTAATGTAGCAAGCATATGGATGAGGAGTAAAGTGGCACAAGGAAGGGACTTCAAAAAGATTGACAAACATGGTCCTTATCAATGAAGTGAAAGCCACCCAGCCTATTTCCCACTGCTTTGATAGACAGGTAGTGACATCAGTGATTTTGTTAACAGGCCAACCCCTGCTGCTTGATGCTAGGCCACACCACCCCAATAATGGGAACAACAAGGAGGGAAGTTGTAGAGGCATTTACCATCAAAGGAAACTTTGGAAACAATATGATAACTTTACTAATGTTGCACAGTAGTTATCTGGCTGGGGTAGAAAAAATATGACTTTAACTTTCTAGATCTTCAAAGACTTGCTACTTCTCTAGCGCTCCTGGCTGGGCAAAAGTATGTAATTTCTCCACCCTATGCCCCTCCATTAACCTGCCATTTTCTGCTTGCAGATTGATTGTAACTGAGTTGAGTGCAGAGTGCAGCTGTAGTTACTATACTATACTATACTATACTATATCATGTTGCTCTCATCCCAAAGAGGCAGGAGCTTCATATGTAAGGGTAAACGTGGTACTTATAGTGGGCTTCGGGTGTAAAAATAAAAGACATACTATCAGCACAGACAGCAAAAACTAAAACAGAGGAGAACATATAAGTATAAAAGTATAAAAACTGACCACTTGTGCCACGCACACTTTCTAAAACACTGCCATGGTAGTCTTCTTCCTTTGCAAAGACCGCAAGGGAATATGCCATCTGTGGATGGGAGGAGCCTCATGGTGTGGACTGAGGGTTCTCTGCTTTTCCCTATACTGAGCCAGCATATCTGAAAAAGAGGTGGGGTGTAGAGAGAAGTAGTGCAGTACCAGCCACATCTCTCCACATAATAAATGTCATTGTAGTTCTTTTTTACACAACAGAGAGTTCCACTTAAGCTAGAATAAAGTAGGGAGCTGCAGTCTGTAAATATTTTGCCCAGTCTGGGATAAATGGGAGCCATTCTAATTTTGTGTTTCTGCTATTAAAAAGAAATTCTTACTTTAGAGGTCAGCTGTGTTTAACTAGACAGCCGTAGCAGTTGGAAAATATAGATGACTGCAGGTATTCTGTCAGCTAGCTGTGTACAGTGGCTTTACTGCTGCTTTCTAAAACTGCTTAAAAGGGCATGTATGTAAATGGAAGGATAATATTATTTTCAATGTGACCAAATACCTAATTATTTATCAAAAATTACTTAGACTAGATCCTAAAAAAATGTGATCCAGAATTGTCTCTGAGTCCTCTCTTCTCTTGTTTTAACCTGATCCCTGCATTCGTGCCGCTGAATAAAACAAGACAAGTGGTTACCGCTCTGAATTCACTTCTGGACATGGTATCTCCTAGTGAAGCAATTTTCATATTTTCATATGCTTTGAGTCTAATAACTCTCCTGAATCATTGATAATTTACTGATGAATATGTTTAACCTCCCTGGCGGTTTATTAAAATCCGCCAGGGGGCAGCAAATACGTTTTTAAATTTTTTTTTTTCATGTAGCGAGACAACGTCTCGCTGCATGATAGCCGCTGCTCAGCGGCATCCCCTCAAGAGATCCCGTTCGCGGCTGTGTTTACCTCACTACTGTCAGTCTCGGCTGCTCCCCCGCCTGCTGAATCGCTCCAGTCCCCGCCCGCGTCCCTTCCCTTGAATCAGCGGCGAGGGAAGGGACGTGGGCGGGGACCGGAGCGATTCAGGAGGCGGGGAGCGGCGAGACTGACAGTAGTGAGCTAAACACAGCCGGCTGCGACACGCTGCGTGTCGCCAGCGCGGCTGTGTTTTATGGGGTCTGACAGCGTGCAGGGGGGGCTTTGAAAGAAACTAACTAGCAACAGAGGCTGGGCTCTATAGACAGACCCAGCCTCTGTATATGGATTGCGATGGAAGAACCCCACCTCAGATTCTCTTTAAACATCGTAGTCCATGGGACCTAGTGGCTGTTCCACCGGTCATTTTTTTTTTTTTTTTTTTTTTTTGCAGCAGGAGTTGTCGTAGGCCATGGGACCTAGAGGTGGTTCCACAGCAGTCATAAAAAATGTTGGTTTACAGCAGCAGGAGTTGTCGTAGGCCATGGGACCTAGAGGTGGTTCCACGGCAGTCATAAACATTTTTTGTTTGCAGCAGCAGGAGTTGTCGTAGGCCAATTATTGTAGTCATCCTGTTATTGTATTGTATCATTATCTTATGAATCAGTGAAAGGGGCCTTGTAATTTTCACTGATCCATGACTTGTTCATTTTTATGAACATTGTCTGTGGACAGACGGGTCCATTGGTCGGTGACCACCCCACCTGCAGTGCTAAATACTCGCTCAGAAAGAACACTGGCGGCGGGGCATGCAAGAACCTCCAGTGCATACTGAGCGAGTTCAGGCCAGGTATCCAGTTGTTTTGTCCAATACTCCATGGGGTCATCATTACTCTCCATATTGTCTGGAGCACTAGCCGACCCCAAGTAATCATTCACCATACGGGCTAGCCGCTGGCGATGACCACTTTGTCCGCTGGTGGTGCTGCTGCTAGAAGGAGTATCTGGCATTGGCTGATAAAATTCCTTCAGCATACTCAGCAGGTTCACAGATTTGCTATTGGTGCTGCTGCTGGGAGTGGGACCACCAGATCTTTGCTGAGTGTGATGAGGCTCGGTAGCTTGGGCCTGGGATACAGGTGCAGTAAACGCATCTTCTACCCAACGAAGAAGGGCATCCTGAATGTGGCTCATCCTGGCGTCTGCATGGGAGGGGGGTATGAACTGGCGCATTTTCCCCTTGCACCGGGGATCTAAGATTGTGGCCACCCACATGTCGAGCCTTGATTTTAGAGTTTTAATCCGGGGGTCCTTACGGAGGCACTGGAGCATATGGGCAGCCATAGGGAAGAGATGTCTTCAATGTATCACCTCTTCCTGGCAGTCAGAACTGTCATCATGCTCCAGCTCCACATCATCTGAATCTTCTTCCCACCCCCGGACAATGGGCTCTTCCGCTTCCACAAGCTCTGCCTCCACATCCCCGACTGGAGCATGCTCACTCACTCCCCCACTTGACTGACCACTGTTCAGTAGGGCTTCCTCCCCCTGTTCAAGCAGTTTGTCAAGAGCCTTGTCCAGCATGAAGACAAGACGGAGCACCTCTGATATGCTGCAGTGCTCCTCACTGACCACTTTTGTTGCCTGCTCAAACGGCTCCAAAACTTTGCACACCTATCCAATCAGCTGCCACTTTTCCCCAGTAATGTATTCCAGTGGCCCTGTTCTGGTGGAAAATGTCTGAGAAAGGTATAGCCTGACTGCCATGCGCAGCTCCCACAACCTCTCCAGCATGTGGAGGGTGGAGTTCCACCGCGTCGGACAATCGGAAATAAGCCTGTGCTGTGGCAGGCTATGGCGGCACTGCAGCAGTTTCAAGGCCGCGGTGGCAGTTGCGGAGCGACGGATGTGGGCTGACACTTTTGCGCTGAGGCCACAGTGTCCTTAAACCCATCAAAAGTCCGTAAAAACTTCTGGAATACAAGGTTGAAGACATGGGTCAAGCAAGGTAGGGGGGTATAGCCACCTTCCAAAATGGCGGCCAGCATGTTGGCACCATTATCAGACACCACTACACCTGTGTCCAGTTTTTGGGGGGTCAGCCACTGCCGAATCTGATCGTGTAAGGCTGCAAGGATTACAGATCCGGTTTGCCTGTTCTCGTCCATGGATTCCAGTTTCAGCACTGCTTGGCATCGATGGTGCTGCAGACCAGTGTAGGAGCGGGACCACTTGCTCGGAGGCTCAGCAATGACAGACCAGCCTTGGACAGAACAGGTAGTAGAGGGAAGTGGAACAGGCCTCCCCTTCAACCCACTTGGCGGCACCACCAGCTGAGATGCCCCAGATCTTGCACCCTCCTCAGCAGCACCATGGAGGGTGACCCAATGGGCGGTAAAAGTTAGATACTTTCCCTGCCCATGCCTGCTGCACCAGCCATCCATAGTGAAGTGCACCTTGCCACCGACAGCGTGATTCATAGACCGGCCGACACATTCCACAATGTGCTGGTGAAGGGCAGGGATGACATTCCTGGCAAAATAATGGTGGCTGGGGATCCACCATTGTGGATCAACACTGTTCATCAGTCTGCAGAAGGGGGCACAGTCCACAAACTGGTAGGGCAGCAGCTGTTGGTCCAACAGCCTTGCCAGGAGCGCATTATTTTTCACCACAAACGGATCACTTGCAGGGAGCATCCGCTTCCTCTGCAACATTTCTGGCACAGAGGCCTGATGCTGGAACACTGGTGATTCAGAGGAAACCAACAAGGGGGATGACGCGGTGCTTGCTGAGGTCTGGACTCTCTGGAGCCCTCTTCCAGCCTGGCATGCAGAGGGAATTGAAGTGTAATGGGACTGAGCAGGTTGGATAGGGACTGGGCAAGTAGAAAAAGAAGAGGAGGAGCCTGTTGCTGCTGCTTTTCCTTCACCCATCTTATTGAAATGTTTTACATATTCAAACTCCTATCTGTGGTAGTTGCACAGATGGCTTATCAGCCCTGAAGTGCCGAACCCGCTGCCCGATTTGCCTCTGCTCACCGATTTACGACATACAGAACAGACTGCCCTGGATTCATCCTCTTCAAGTACAGTAAAAAAAAATTCCATGCAGGGGACGTGCGTGTGACAGTAGAAAAAAAAGAAAAAGACAATCGAGAGCCCCCAATAGTGTATTACTGTAGGACAGATTGCGTCAATAGGTAATAATGAGATTATACTCACAAGTGTAGGTTGCCAGCCTCAGGCAACCACTCTCAGTGCGTATGGGGAAATTAGACCTGTCCCCACTCAGGTTAAAAGAAGTCGCTCTCCGTAGAAAAAAGAAGGGTACAATCACCATCCACCAGGTGGATTCCAATGTATAAGAAGGAACAGAGGCGCCAACAGAATTAAATAGTAACCAATTAAAACCAATTAAAATGTTGGTGGCGAGGGTGGACTCGTCTCCCCAACAAAAAGACACAACCGCTGTGTATATTACAACAATTTTAATCAAATTTAGTAAGTACTCCAAAAAAAACCAACTGCAACGCGTTTCTCGGGTCTCAAGCCCGCTTCATCAGGCAAAAATGCAACAGGAGTAACTGAAACATAAACATATGGAAACAATACATATAATATAATATACAATATAATATATAAAAAACAAACAGATAAACAACCACATATATTCTTGTATTCGAAGATTGTATATTAATCAAACTGCGACAGATAAGACTTCCAGCCCCTACTGGGATCAACAGTAAATTGCGATGAAGCAAGCAGTAGGCTGTCCATCCTAAATGTGTTATAACAACATAAACACAATTTCTATATAAACTAGTTCCTCCCCTGTATGTATTAGAGCAGACCTTCTGACTCATAAAAAAATATATTACTTACTGTACTAACCCCCCTAGAATTACCTTTATTAGCAATAATATGAAACAAACATATAAACAAATCAACAAATAAACAATCCGCCCAATGTGAGTGGTGGGCACTCTAAATGCTACAAGTGCGTGTGACAGTGGTGGGACCTGTTCTAGCCCCTCAATGCTCAGCATTGGACTGTTGGCGGGTACTAACAGACAGGAAAGCACTTGCAGGCTGCTGGCTAACCGTCTGCTCTGTTTTTCCAAGCTGCTCATGCCTGTTAGTGCCTAACCCACCAGATGGTGACCACGTCTGATCAGCCGCCTCATCATCCAAAATATCATCCAGTCCAATAAGTGACTATTCACACTTCTGTAGTTGACTGGTGTTGATGTTGACTGGTGACACTGGAAGAAGAAAACACAGGGGCCATTTCTGTCACCACAGAACCCCCACTTCTTGGGACCTTGGTCACATGGTCTCCTCCAATGTCTCATCCCAATCCTTCTGCACATCTCTCTCATCGACATAGGTGTGCTTTACTTCTGAAAGGGAGTACTGGAAGGAAGCAACCTCGTCAAGAGAAGCAGCTGCGGTCGGGTTCTGGTCATGAGGAACCTGGCGGCCGGTGCTGCTGCAACTAGCTTCAAGTTCCTCAGACTGGGTAGAGGGTTCCTGATCTAAATAATCCACAACTCTCTTTGCCTCCTGCTCTGTCAAAATCTTCCTGCATGCTGCGAACAAAGGGAAGACATCTCTGACCAGGGGGGAACGCTTCCTGCTTCTGCTGCCACCCTCAACCTGATCACGTACTTGACGTGATCCACCAACACCACCATCACTCCATTTCCTTTTAGGAGTGCCAGGAAATTGCTGCTGCTCTCGCTCCATTATTTTGGGGCCACAAACTTTATTGGGGAAGGGGTATGAGCAACAGAACAGATCAGAAAATAAGGGGGTGAAATAAAGAAAAAAAATAAAAAAAATAAAAAAAATAAAGAAAACAAAAAACATGAACTTAGAAAACAAAAAAAAACTTGCACTACACTCAACTCATCAATCACCTAACTCACTCTCACTCTGTCAAACACTAAGCCTGCGGCCTGGCTGGCTCTGTCTACCCCTCTCCACACTTCAACTAGTACTAGCACACTACACTACAATCTATCACTCAAACTAACAATCTACTGTCACTCTCTCAGTCACAAACACACCTAGCTACTACTACTACTACTAATATAGCTCACACTCTATCTAACTCTCACAGAGTCTTTAAAAAGACTTTTGGTTTATATACAGTCTTTAAAAAGACTTTTGTTTTATGTTAAAACAACTAACATGGGTCTGTCTCTCCTCTCTCTCCAACACCAGACTGAAACCCACAAGCTTCTTGACTGCACAACTCTCTTATATACAAACTTGGGTGGGATAGCTGCTGATAGGTAGCTAGGGAGCTGGTTGCTGATGTCGGATTGGTTGGTTTTTCTTAAGACTCTAATTGGTGCAGAAATTCCAATTTTCATGCAGAAATCCTTTTGTTTTCACTTAGAAGCTTCTGTCTAGGGTCTTCCTTCTGATTGGCTTAAAAAATCCGCATTCCAACGGAATTCCGCATAGCAATTCTGGAATTTCCGCTTAACGCTATAGCAATTCTGTTCCGATTCGACTGAACGGAATTGCCAATTTCCGACCGGAATAGCGGAAAATGGAATTTCGCGGAATGCGGTGAGCACCCCTAATTAGAATGTAATACGTTGTTCAGGATACCAAATGTATACTAATTATCCTGGGTTCAATATCAGAAATGCTTCCTATATCTATATATTGATTGATATTGGTATTTAGCCCCACCCTCCCAGTGATGCTTACACACAAACACACAACAAACATTGCGAACACACAACAAACATTTCACAGTGATGCAACTTGCCAGCAATAATTATGCCGCAACCTGTGGCAAATTTAAGAATGTAAATCAAGGTGAGAAAAGCAAAACATTACTAAATTTAAATGATTATTATTATTATTATTATTACAGTTATATTTTATGGGCCATATGCAATTCACTTTTTCTCCTAAGTTTTCTCCTAGGAGATAATTTTTCATCTTCCGTTTAAAATACATTTTTAGCATTCTACACTTGAAAAAGTACTAAAAAGTAGATGAAATAGTACTGTCAAAATTATTTTGAGATTTTTTTATTATTATTATTTTTGCATGCTGGTGACTTAAAATGCATTTTGTTGGTAAAGTGTGAAAATATCAGGAGAAAACTTATAAAAAAAAGATTTCATATGGGTCTTACCAAATGAATAAAGGGTAACTTAGAAAACTTTGGAAATTAGGCATACACTTTAAAAGGGAGAAAGGTGTTATAAACTGTTCTTATCACCTTGCTTCGACACCAGTAACTTCTTACAGTTACGTCTCACAGACTGTGAGATCACTTGACTCTCCACACAGCAAGTAGGAGATAGACTTCCTCAGGCTTCTTCAATGTTTACGTTATTTATTCAAGTAACAGAAATACAGATAGATACAGTTTATCATCTCCTGGCAAAGCAGACTTCCATGTTGCGTTACAGCTGCTTGAGTACCTTCCTGCTGAAGATACCCAGGTCTTCTTGTATCTACTCTATGTTACATCTAGACTACCTATGTACAGCATACATTATATCAGATTACAGAAAGGAAGAACATACTTAGAAGTCCCAGTCAGCCTTGCGAGCTAGTGCGAAAGTAAAGAGCAGAATGAGCTCCCATAGCTCCCTCAGCCTTTAATACTGACTAGGAAAGAGTTAAATATGACATCATCTTCGCCACCCCCTAGATCAGTCTATTGGTGGACCCACTCGTGGTGTCATCATACACACCTACTTGATTAATAATCAATGAGGCTTCTGACCTATATGCAGGAATGTGGATATTTACATAACATGGCTGATGTTTATTGTTCTAGTGGCGGTACATGCGCAGGTCAGGGAGACCTGCGGCCTTGTACTAGAACAGCTTCTTGGTATGTTCTAGTTCTGCTGACAGAACTGCAGATTTTCTCTCTCAGAGAAAATCCCCTTAAAGGGCCGATCTGCACTCCAAGCCTTTTTGACTAACTCAGTCCAAATAACTGAGGCCTACTTAAATTATAACAAAAGGAACAATACAAACTATTGGCATTTAATCAAAGTACTACTGAAGCATTCTTTTTAAAATACTAAAGAGAAAATAAGCTTTAGCTGAAACTTCACTTCATCTAATTATACCCATAAAAATATGCATGTGTTCATTTACTAAATTTCCTGGTTGGAAACATTTATTTACATACATCCGCATAAGTTAAGATAATGATCTACTTTACTGGCTTCGAGAAAAGATAACTGATAAGCATGTTTGTTATAACCATGAAATCGAAAGAAAATGTTTTTGTTTTTTGTTTTTTTCTGACAGAATTACAAAACTGTATGACTAATGGTTTAAAAGGCTTATTGTTTTATAACATTATACTAACTGATTGAATCACTGCTAATTGTTAACATGCCATCACATATTAAAACTTGCTTAGCTTAAAACTGCTTTTTCGGTTTGGGAAACGTACCTTCACAAAACGTGACTGTATTGAACGGTGTCTTTTAATGCTGAAAATTGTAGCTATTGTATAGAATTGTGCTTTCTGTGAATTCATAATTTACTGCATAGTGGTGGGTGCTATGCTTGCTTAACTGAGCCTTTAACCACTTGAGGACCCACCCTTTACCCCCCCTTAAGGACCAACGCTGATTTTTGTGATCTGTGCTGGGTGGGCTCTGCAGCCCCCAGCACAGATCAGCTGGCATGCAGAGCGATCAGATCGCCCCCCTTTTTCCCCCCCTATGGGGATGATGTGCAGGGGGGGTCTGATCGCTCCTGCTCGTGGCATATTGCGGGGGGGCACCTCAAAGCCCCCCTCCGCAGCGCCGTACAATGTAAACAAAGGAGACAAATGTCTCCTGCGTTTACATTTAGTCTGCGAGCCGCGATCAGCTATTCACGGAGACCCGCTCCGTGATCTAACAGGAAACGGCCGCTCGCGCGAGCGGCCTTTCCTGATTAATTAGGGAGGCACCTGGCGACGCAGAGCTGCGTCGCTGGTCCTCCAGCTACCACTTTGCCGCCGCACGGTATGAGTGTGCGGTCGCCAAGTGGTTAATGTTTGAAAATTTCAAAAATCCAAGCTTTAAAAAACATTTTCATGAATAAGTACTAATAAGTACTTAACTGTAACATATGGAAGTAAATGGCCAGAAATTAAATATGCTAAAAAGAAAACAAAATGCTTTGTTATGTGACAATTACCTGCAACTGGCCCGATCCAATTACATTTTTCTCCTAAGCTTTTTCCTAGGAGATAATTTTAAATTTTCTATATAAAATAACTTTTCAGCAAATCTGCAATTCACAGAGTACCAAACGTAGGTGAAAAAGTACTGTCAAAATGATTGAGAGTATCTTCTTGCTTTCTATTGGTTTAATGCATTTTATTGTTAAAATGTTAAAATATCACCCAGTAGAAAACGCAAAGAAAACGTGAATTGGATCGGGCCCATAATCTCTTCACTAACAGTCCCTCAGAAAAGAAGCTCACGATATATTCCCTACTATAATCATTTATTCATCATATTTAAAGGTCATTTTTTTATTACTTATGTTTTTGAGATTTGGGAGGAAAAATAATAATGCAAAGTCCAGGGCTATTATTCTATTAGTGGCTTCTTCAGTACCTGATCAACCATTCAGTCAATGAGATCAGAAAACCTCCTTTAAGGTGCACCTTAACCTAAGAATTTAACTTTGTATTTAACATTAGCAGGCAGCTGTATTAGCTGTTATACAACTTTTTCATTTTTTACCTCTATGCTAGCAAAAAGTAAAAAGCTTTTAAAAAAAAGTCTGGCAGTAGTACTGGGGTACTATATAATAAATGTGATTGTTACTATTCAGACAATCTTTCGTGTCTGCTTTATGGAGGTAAGTCCATCACTTCCTCCAAGCCAATTTTAAAGATTGTATCCATTTTTATCCTGCTGGCGCCTCTGTTCTCCTACTTCCATACCGTGTACACCCCTGGTGGAGGGGTGATCGACCCCTTTTTCTGATCTACAGAGAGCGACTTCTTAATCCGGAGTGAGGACAGGTCTAATCTCCTCACCTGCCTATACAGTGGTTGCCTGTGTGGTAACCCACGTTTGTGAGTATACTCTTCTCACTGATTATCTTTACTTTATTTATACTTAACATACTACACTATATTGGGCTCTCGGTTTCTCTAAACTTAAAAAAAGTCTGGATTTGCTGTTGATCTTGTGATTATACTATCTGGATGTTGCCTGTAAAGATGCATGTTGGGAGATGTATCCAAAGATAGTATGTAGGAAGCCACACCCACTCCATGCTTCACTGCATTTCTTCAAACGAGGAAGCTGGCTCCTTTGTTTTTATTTCAATAAATCTTTATGGAACAAGCTGTGACAAAGATGCACATATTTTTGGGGGGACAAGAGGATATTAAGATTGAACAGATGTATACAATTTAGAGAAGAGGCTGAAAAATACTCTGAAAAATACATAATTTTGTTGACAACCAAAATAAAACCTTATATAAAAACATATAATGTGAGCTTACATCCACTTTAAAGCCTTGTTGGGCTCAAACAGAAATGCTTATCTGTCTTGGGATATGGATTATACTTTAATATTTGCTCATTATACACCTGGGTTCCAAAGCATCAGATAAAATCTGTGCAAAATCTGAGCTTCCATCCTGCAAACATGTTCTTAGTCAGTAAGTCACTCCATAGTGTACTAAACAGCCAAAATGATTCAAAGGGCCAACAAGGACATCAACCAACAAGCATGTTAGGAGAATAATGCTCACTCTACTTACAGCCACACCTCCTCAAGCAACAGACGCCAAAGACCCAGCAGAATCTATCTAGTGTCCAGATGGTCCTCCTACAAAAGTTTTTTGGATCATTATCTTTTAGTGAAGTAAACTTAGAAAAATGTATTAAGTTAACTTGGAAAAACACAGTACATTTTGCTTAACCATCGTACCTGCCTTCTCTTTTTCGTAGTTTTTTCGTAATTTGCCCCCATGTATGATTCCCTCCCTCCACACCCCCACTCCCCCCCCCAACCAAAAAATAAACATTTGTAATGTATACTCAACCTCCATAATACTAATATTTGTGTTAGCAAACTACTGTACTTTCTTATACCCTGCTGTCTCATTTTACAGATTCAAGAACTATGATACTTTCTGTGGGCCAAAATCTTATCGAGTAACCAGTCGTAAAGAGATTACAGGGCAGAGTAAACTCTTATTAATATGTTGACATATATAAACTTTTAAACACACATAAAAATAATATGAACATTACATTTCCTTAAACATTGAATACAATATACTGTACTATGCACCTTACCTCATAAATTATTTATAATGAAAAAATTCAAAAATATAAATTTCAGTTCTGTTGTACAGCTAGCCCTCACTTTCACTTGCAAAAATTAATTGAAGAACTTTATTCCTCTTCTTAGAATCATGGCATTTGTACTCCAAGATTCCGCAGTCACTTCTCCTATAATTGTCTCACTGACTCTCCCAGAGGTCAAACCCTATCTCTAGGACTAATTAGAGACTCCCTTTTCCAAGGCACATGACTTCCCCAGCAATGCCCTTCAGTTTATACCATGGAATTTTCATGTTTGTCTGCAGGGACACCAGGGATGTCGGGAATGCAGTTCTATACATTGCGGCGTTGTAATTAATAACTGCAGATTAGAATAGAAACAGGTAAGGGTTTGCTAAAACTCTTGCAGTGTATATATGGATGATGTAGCAGGAATTTTTTTTAGCTTTCGGGAATTTTTGTGTAAATGAGATCGGGCATGATCAGAACAATGTAACGTCTGAAACTGTGGCGGCTGCGGATGCGCTGGATAGATCCGCAGCCACCTTTGTTCCCTGTTCACAGGCCTTATCCGTCCCGGCGGCGTCCAGCACGCCGGGAACGGCATTGTCTCTGGCTCATAGGGTCTCTGTATCGCGCGGGCGCGCGCGGAGACAGGACCTTTATGCTGGAAGAAGGCGCGTCAGCTGACCTGCCGGTCGGCTGACGTCAGGAGTGACTCGCGCCGCTAGGATTGGCTGATTGCTAGGGGGCATGGCGCTGGGCTCTCTTCGGCTTCTTAAGCCTTCACTGTTCATTGGCAACTCGTCTGCTGTTGCCAATACACTCGTGTTAGCGCTCAGACCTAGTGAGGTTCCTGTTGATGATAGATGTATATGCAGTGTTTGCAATATACAATACATCTATCTATAGTTAGTTATTATTATCATTGTATTTCTGATAACCTGTGTATGATTCTGGCTACTCTCTGACCTTGCTATTGCTAAACGATTCTGTACCTCTGCCTTTCTGACTTTAGTTGCTGAACCTCTGCCTGATATTAACTACTCTCTTGTCTGCCGTTTTGGTACTGTCTCTGCCTGCCTGTTATCTTACTTTGCCTGTCTGACAACTCTACTCACCAGTGGGCCCTAGCCACTGGTGAGGTGCTCTGGCCATTAGAACCCACCAGCTCTTCTGGTGAGGTTCAGACTCTCTAGTATAAGCTCCAGTGACTGTTAGTACCTTGCCAGCTCCTCTGACAAGGTCTTGCTAAACTATTCAGTCACTGGTGCTGTTAGTACCTTTCCAGCTCCTCTGGAAAGGTCTTGCTAAACTATTCAGTCACTTGTGCTGTTACTACCTTCCCAGCTCCTCTGGAAAGGTCTGGCTAAACTACTCAGTCACTTGTGCTGCTTTTACCTTCCCAGCTCCTCTGGAAAGGTCTAGTTTAACTATTCAGTCATATGTACTGTCAGTACCTTACCAGCTCCTCTGGTAAGGTTTAGCCAAACTTCTTTAGTTCTTTCGTTATTAGTACATTCCCAGCTCCTCTGGTAAAGGTATTGTTAATTGTGTTGATAGACCCCCCAGCTCCTCTGGAGAAGTCTATACTGTTGCAGCTAGTACCCACCAGCTCGGCTGGTGAGGTCTAGCACTGTTGTTGCAGATAGTACTCACCAGCTCCTATGGTGAGATCTATCCATTTATTCTACTGTTGCACCAAACACCACACCTTACTCTCAGCTAGCTATACTAGTATTATTGGTGATACTGCAGATCACCACATAATCAGGTATAGTGTCTGTATTATTGGTGATTCTGCAGATCACCAATGATCAGACGTCTGAGTTGCAGCACCCAATCGTTACAAACAAGACTTAAATCATCCCACTCATTAAATTCTCACTTTAAAAAAAATACCTTTTACAGTTGTCTTTATTGAACACATTAAATACAACAGCATTTTATACTGTGGCACATTATATACCAACTTATAATTAAAAATGTTCCCTATTCTTCAGCAATAGAAAAGATCAAACAGGCCATTAAGTGACTGATGGAAGGCGCTAGCAGAAAATGTCTGCCTAATTATGTACAGTAAATTATATATGTTTTCCATGAAGCATTTGTTGCACGTGATATTTAAGAATGTCCTTAACAACTGTAAGGGAATAATTTACTGTTGGAGGCAGCACAGGCATGGCATGATTGATAAGGGTGTTCAGGAACACATAAAAAAAGATGAAGTTCTCGGCTGTAATATCAAGTGAACAGAATGTATTTACAACCGCGTAGTTTCACTTCATTAAACAGCCTTTTCTGTTGTGCATTTCACTTGTGTCTTTGGGTGCGAGGTTGACAGAGAGAGAGAAAACGAGAAAGAGGAAGAGAGAGAGCACCTGTCACTTGCCTATTACGCTGATACGATGTTATGGCTCCAGGTTTCAAGTATGTAATTCTGTAAGGAGTTTCTGCTGACATAAATAAATCACTTGACCTTTACATCTCTGGTTTGTAAAATCATAAGACCTACTTAGCAAAATTACACTGCACAAAAATAATGCAGTTTGATGGCTGTAATCCTGTCCTATCTCCATGAGCACACGTGTATTTATGTTTGCTTGTGTGTATATTTCAAATGATTGGGGTGACAGCCAGTCGATGCTTTTGTCTGTGGATCAGAATGACATTCAGAAACAGATACAGGAAGTTAGCGAAGGACGCCAATTCTGGTGGAATTCAATATTTTCGCTGCCTTCCTGAAAGTGATACCAGGATTCCCCCAGAGGATCTTCAAACCCTAGTCCACGCCTTCATCACATCACGGCTGGACTACTGCAATGCCCTTTATGCTGGCCTCCCCAAAAAAGACTTGCGTCGCCTGCAATTAGTGCAGAATGCTGCTGCCAGATTGCTAACAAACCAGCCTCGCCACTGTCACATTACACCGATCCTTCACTCACTGCACTGGCTACCAGTAGAATGGAGAATACTCTTCAAGATTGGACTGCTGACATTCAAATCCCTGCACAATCTGGGCCCTGGATACATGAAGGACTTGCTGAAGCTGCACCACACCTCTCACAACCTCAGATCAGCAAGTTCTATAAACTTGGTCACTCCCAGAGTGCACCTCAAAAAATCTGGAGACAGAGCCTTCTGTCATGCTGCCCCTACTCTTTGGAACTCCCTACCACACCCAGTAAAGACAGCACCATCCCTGGAGCTATTCAAATCCAGACTGAAAAGCCACCTGTTTAGCCTGGCATTTCCAGATTTATAAAATTCTTCCCCTGTACCACGATGGTCGGAGCCATGCTTATGCGCTTTGAGTCCCACGGGAGAAAAGCGCTTTACAAATGTTATTTGTTGTTGTTGTTGTTGTTGTTGTTGTAGTTTGGGATTTTTTATTTAGCCATTTGATCATGAAACAAATCATGTTGTTCTTTGCTGAGCTGGTTTTACTTGCATGCATTTTATAATATTATTATAGTGTTTTTAGTGACATGATGTTAATATATCATAGTAAACTGCAGGTGTTGTAGAAAAAAAATAATTCTAATATACCTAAGAAGTATGGTATGGGGTGTATAACTGTTGTGTTTGCCCCCCAAAAAATAAATTAATTAAATAATGGGTATAATAATTTGATATGGAAATATAGACAAAATATTTCATTCTTTTAGGATAGTGAGAAGGAAATGATTGAACCTGCATTGAGCTTTTACTGCAACATTTCCAGTGAGGAGATCGTCCTTCTGGAACACAAGTGCCTCTGGGACAGTAAGTGAAGGATATCTGTACAACTGGACTGGCAGTGGCAGCTGGCAGAAGTAACTCTTTCTTAATCATCAAAGAAAATGCCTGTGATGCTTGTAGTAATATAAGCAAAAAAAAGGAAACACTTTCTAGCAGGTACATGGGCTTTATTCAATTATGAATGTTATTTGCATGGTATACTCACCTTAATTATTCTACTACCCCTTCCCCTGCAAAGGTTTCTGCCACTGCCACCTACATCTGTTGAATTGCTTCCACAGGATGCACCTATCACCAGTGGTGTAGCTTAGGAACTTTGGGGCTCAGATCAAGTTTAACATTGGGCCCTCCCAAGTGCTCTATACGTAACAATTGTTAGGGTGCACCAACTACTGCCCAGGACAGCTGCAGTGTCAGAGAAGTGTAGGCTGGGGAGAACAGTCTTTTAATGGTTACAACTAATCAAAGCACATATAGAGGTGATCATAACCAGCATAGCACAAATAAAGAGTGAATAAAGAGGGTAAAGGAGGGCCCCTATTGGGCCCTTCTGGTCCAGGGGCCTTGGCACGGTTGTTACCTTTGCAACCTGGGCCAGTTTAAACAGCACGGTGGCCCCAGGGCAAAGGTAACCTGGGGGCTCCTTACCCTAAGGCAGCCCTCCCCCCCGGCAGCCAGCCCACTGGTCCAGTCACCCCACAGCAAAATGTAAAATTCCCAGTAGTCTCTCTGCCTATGTCTCCAGTATAAGTAGTATGGTGCCCCTTGTACAGGTAGCAAGGTGTCCCCAGTATAGGTAGTGTGGTGCCCCCAGTATAAGTATTAAGGTGCTCCTCATATATGTAGTATGGTACCCCCAGTATAGGAATGTGCCCTTAGTATAGGTAACTATGGTGTCCCCAAGTAAAGTAGTAAGGTGCTCCCAGTATAGGTAGTAAGATGTTCCCAGTATAGGTAGCAATTTATCCCCAGTATAGGTAGTGTGGTGCCCCCAGTATAGGAAGTAATGTGCCTCCAGTATAGGTAGAGTGATGCCCTCAGTATAAGTATTAAGATGCCCCCAGAATAGGAAGTGTGGTGTCCCCAAGTATAGGTAGTAAAGTGGCCCCCTTTAGTATGTGTATTGAAAGTAGTTCCATCCATATTGCCAGCAACTGCATCTGACTGGTTCAGTTTCAGTCTGCAACTGTTTGTTTCAAACTACAACAAAATTTGCAACAACTTGGAAAATTAGCATCCAACAGAACATCTCTACTAATGATAAATACAACTTTAAAAATACTTTGGTTGAACCTCTGTTTTACCTGTAAACTGCTATCATGCCTCCGATTAGATTGTTACTGTGTTTTCTTTTTGTTGAAATGCAGGTTTAATACAAGACAGAAGACATGATGCAAACTAGAGCATAAAATTAATCCAGCAGCTATGTAGAATTTTGAAAATGTTTATTGCAGATCACCAAGAAGCCTTTTGTTACTATTTATTAAGAGCTTTATTATTATCATTAAACTAAATACAGTAGCTGAGCCATGAATTTGTGCCTTTATTGCTCTCCAGTCTAATCTGTTTTATTAATAAAGGAGCGGACTAGAATACTCAGGGCTGTTTCTTTTGAGTCGGTTATTTTATGATGTACAACTCACATTGATTACACAGATTGGAATTTTATGTGAATATCAATAATACTGCAATACGCATCTTTGTGTTTATGACTCCCTTGACCCAAGCATAATACAAGGTTAAACTATTAGCCAGAGTTCGAACAATACAACACTATGGTTCATGATTGTAAGACACAAACATTTCAAAGTCAATCAAAAATAAATACTTTTGCAGGAAATAATATTAATAAAATAATTACTCTAAAAACTGTAAAAGGATCAGTAGACCCAATGGGGTCTGATCATTAAAGATTACCTGTAGAGTAAAAAGTGCCCCTATGGGAAGCCTCTGGATCCTGAAGAGGGTTCCCTCATCCTCCTCCATTGGCCTGTTCCAGTACTGAGTCCCCTCCAAAAAATCATTTGTTGGGTCAATACTATTGCTCTTGAGCTAGCTGTCTGCCCTTGCGCAGTCGTTTTGGCTTTGTTTGTTTTTTTTGTTTGTTTTTTTACAAGTGTGTTATATGGGGAGGGTGACAAAGGGGTTAAATAGCATATGATAGGTATTGGAAATGTATTTTTTTTATTATGTTTTTGTCCACTAGATGTCAGCACAGTTTCCTGTCTACTTAGAATGCTGAATCACAGTGTTCTAAGTAAGCAGGTAGTGACAGTATGTTTTATTTACAACTTTTTATTTGACTTTGGGAACGTTCACTTTCAAAAATCTGAGCACAGCTGTGTGACCCCAGGGATGCGCTCTTGAACACACAGAGACGAGTATCTATGTCGCTGGGAACTTAAGTGACGTTTTCAGGGACCTAGATAATCATCCAGTGGGAGAGGAACTGGTTAAAGAATAAATTACATAATAAACCCTACATTCTTTGTTCTCTGTATGCTTCAAACCCACACCTACAAAATGCAAAATTATATCATCTACATTTTAGGCCAACATTTGAAAATTGGGCTTTCTTGTAATATGTCACTGTTTTATGTCTACACAGAAAAATAATGTCATAAATTAATAATGAAGAAGAACATTAATCTTTATTCCAATCATGCAATCAATGTATTCTCCTACTGCTAACGTACACAATCTTTAAGCATGAAAGCACATGTTAATGATGTAGCTCTGCGTTGCAAACATCTTATCAGTTCAACTGGAAAAATATAACATTGAAAACAAATGCCTGATAAATGTTTGTGAGTGACCCTTTTGCTCACTTCCTCAAAGACCTGTAGTGAACTAATAGTATTTTTTTTTCTTACAACAGATGCCATCTTCATTTTTTTAATAAAGGCTTCAAGATCCTAATATACTAATTATTATAAATATTTAAAAGTGTATACTTGTATGTTTGTGCATGGAACAAAGTAGATAAGTGCTGATGATTCTCCAGTAATCATCATTCAAGGCGGACACACACCTTCTTAAATTAATCAGTCCAGAGTCTTCGCCTTTTGTTCCACACATGAACCTATAAGTTTACAACTTTTAATGTTCATAATAATTACTACACTAGGATTTTGTTGCATACGTGAAGACTAGTCTTCATGACAGACTTCATGAAAGTGTGTGTTATAATCCTCCTGAGGAAGGCTAAGGTATTAGCTGAAACGCGTTGAGGTGTTGGAGAGACTGGGCCCTTGTGGATGGCACTTGTGGATGTGTTTAAAGTGAATGGGAACCGATTATTAAATAAAAAAGTCAGATACTGATCTAAGGAGAGGGAGGCTCTGGGTCCCATAGAGCATTCCCTCTCCTCTCCCGGCTCCCGTTGTTGCGCTGGCTCCCCCGTAGCGGTATTCGACCGTTACGGTCAAATACCGCTGTTTCCTTACTGAAGGGAGGCTTCGGAAATGCTTTGGGAGCCCGAGTGCTCCCAAAGACGGGCCGCTCTACACTGCGATTGCGCGAGCTATGACATACTCGCACGTGCGCAGTATGGAGCCGCCTGTCTTTGGGAGGACTCGGCTCCTGAAGACTTCCAAAGTCCCCCAGCGGGGGATTTGAACGGGGGAGCCAGCGCAGCACTGAGGGCACCGGGAGAGGAGAGGGAAGGCTCATTAGGACCCAAGCCTTCCCTCTCCTTAGGTGAGTATCTGACTTTTTTAAATTTAATTATTGATTCCCATTAGGCTTTAAATGCGCATGGATAAGTTTTCAGACTAAGGTGCTTATATCTCTGTAGGGTGACTTCACCAGGAACCGCTACAGCTGAGCCGGGACAACCTGATCTGAAGTCCGGCTGCAGAGAGACCCAGTTAGAGGCACCCTGCTGGAAGCTTTGCTGTTGGAAACGGAGTACACCAATGAAAACACAGAGGTCGCAGGCTGGTGCGGAGAAGAGAGAGACACTGAATGCCTCTAATCGTAAGTGGCACAGTGCTATGCAGATTGAACACTGTGACTGTTGTATAACACTTGTGGAGAGTGTGGGGGCATATGATTAACCTGAAAACTGCTGAGGAGGATTACAATAAGTGAAGACTTTGTTATTCAAAGTCTATCTGCTTTTACCTTTTTTCTTTATCAGCATGTGCATTGCATTTTTTCAGAAGCGACCCTTCTGTGTGTGTGAATGGTGTGAGACTGGGTTTTAAGCGCGATGCGGCTCGATTGATAAGATCCGACAGGACGGATCTCCACACCGCCGATTCCCTGCTCGCTCCCCGCGAGGGGACAATGGCAGGGAATCGAGCGGAAGGCAAGCGGCGCCGGCGGGGACGAGCGGGCACGAGCGGGGAATCGAATGCGGCGCACGCGCGGCGAGCGGGGACGCGGCGGGCATGTGGAAGAGGTGATCCGGCGGCTAATCGAGCCGCCGGATCGCTGCAACATCTTATAGTTAGACGGGGCTTTAGAGCGGCAGCATAATAATTGAATTATGGGATCGAAGCTTATTGGATTATAGCATATATTTTGAATAAAAGAAGCATCGCTTTTTCTTTTAAAGCCCTTGGTGGATTTGTTTTTGTTTTTATTGAAGTTGTAAGGTTTTGAAGGGGGACCTTATTCCACTGTGTAGCTATATACAGGGAGATACACTAGCGCCACCTTTGTCTGTTTTATTACTCAAGTAGTGTACAAAAAGTGCTGCACAGTAGCTGACGTACAATAGATAATGTGTCACAGGCATACATTTAGTATAGATGTTAAATATTTTGGAGTGAATAGTCAATAGAATTAACATCTGTAATTTTATATTATGATATAGCATTAATATCTGTAATTGTATATTACCAATATAATACTATTAATCCCATATTGCTTGCATCAAACTCCTCCTAATACCTCCTCTCACACAAACCCTCCTGGTGGCATTAAACCTAGCTCTAACCCCCCTACCCCCACTACAGCAAACACTAGCACTCCTACTACCGCTACACCTAACCCTATAACAGCAATCTCACACTAACCTAACAATAATTATTATTATGGACCATATCCGTTGACATTGTTTAGGTGGAGGGCCCTCACTAGTGAGCTTCCCTGGGAATATCAGCCTGCATGGAGACAAGGGGCTAAAAGTGCTTGGGAGGTGGAACTCCACACTGTTCCTTTTTTAAATCTCCACTGACTCTTGACTCAAAAATCAATTCTATCAAAGCAATGTTAATGAGCTAAACATCATCACAAGTTCAAGCTATTCCCAACTGATATATCTGCCTAGCAATAGTTCACTGTTGATATTTACGTGTACCTGTTATTTACATAATCCATTCTCTAGATTCTCTCTTAGCCTTTTAATTATAAGTTTCATTTAAAGCTCTACCAGGATATTTTGTGGGGGAAGGGGGGTGTAATAGCTACCTAACACCACTAAGAGGGTTCCAAAATGGTTACCTAATATTGCTAAATGGGTAGATAGGATAATGCACAATTTACAATTTAATATTTATATCTGAGGAAAGGGGGTAAAGCACAGAGAATCTCTACTAATTATATTGGGGGTGGGGGTACTTAAAACTTAATGCCCATATTCTTTTTTGCATCATTTTTCGCAAAATAATGTTGAATTCTACTTTTGAGGGACAACGCCATCGAAAACCATTTTGTAATAAGTTTGTGACTTTTCACGTTTTTGGGTAAGTTGCACACTAAAATAAACAATGTCAGTGCTATTTGCAAATTTTTGTGATAAAAATAAAGATTTTTCATGTTTTCTGCAAATTTTCAGAAGGAAGAATTGGATTTCTTTGACCATATTGCAAAAATACAATGTATTTTTTGCAAATATTTTCTAGAAATTGAAAATAGCATTTTCAATGTGAAAATTACTTTCACAAAAATTTGTATCACTGTTGATAGAGGATGTCCTATCCAAATTTTTATTGGGGGGGCCCCGGTGATTTCTTGTTATGCCCTAACTCTAGTTTTACAAGGTAAAATGGCTAATCACTATGACACCTTGCAAAGCTGATAAACAATAGCCCATGCCAGGGCACTGTGTCCAGAAGGAAATGTAAGAGCTGTACACTGAACACACTTAAACCAGGTTTCTTGCTGATCTATGCTGGACCACATCTGCTGCATCTGCACAAGGCAGTTAGGTTAGAAAGGGACTCAGGCAAGGCTTCTTATACAAATAGCTGTATAGAGAAAGGAAATCACTGACAAATGAGAGGGATGACCTTTACCTCTTTTTGATTTCCTTTCTCTAGTTGGGTAAGCAAAGGTAGTCTCTTGGTAGGTCTTTCTGGAGCTGATATGGAAATAATACTTTCCTTCCGATGTATATTAAAAATTATAATGAAATGCTGTTTTACTGAACACGTCTGTGAAGGGATAGAATGTGCTGAACAATACAGTACTTGTCAGTCTCTATAGTCAAATGTAAATAAAACCAAGTCTAGTGAGAGTTTATTTTGATTTAACGCTCATTTAGGTGGCTGACTGCAGGGCATTTGAACAAACAGTCTGCAAGAACTACGAGAGTCAGATAATACTAGTACAACCTTCCTGAACATGTACCGCACAGTATTTCTACAGTACGCCAGAACACTGCACTTCTTTTATACCAGTGAAAGAGACCCAAGCATACAGCAGACCCTCAATTATATTCCTACTTTTAGGTTGAAAATAGAGGTGTTTAATCAATGATGGCAGATGACCAAGTTCTTCAGTTTTCTTCCAGAAGATTTTCAAATAGCTTCTTCTGTCTTTTAGCAAACATATCACACAATAGCAAATTCCAGTTTACAGTAGATGCCCTTTTTTCTCTACTCTTGAAAACTAGTTTCACTTTGTGTCCATAATGTCCATCTCATCACCCTTATGCTGTGCATACACGAGGAGTTCCTTTCTTAGCAATTGAGCCGCTGATGGCTCGATTGATAATATCTGACAGGTCCGATGACCTGCCGGACAGATTCCCCGCTCGATCCCCGAGGGCGGACAATAGCGGGGAATCGAGTGGCTGCCGGATCGACCCGTGTATGCCCAGCATTAGAGCAGACCTGAACTCAGAACTTTCTCTCTGCTCTAAAAGATAAGTAACAGCATAATTACCTTGAGGCCACTTTCACACCAAGACGTTGCGTTTTAGGGGACGTTAACGCAACTCATGGTGGTGTTGAAGTTGGACGTCAGATTGAGCCGAGTTATGCGGCTCTTGATGCGTCCGTGATGCCGTGATGCGTACTTTTTGACGCATGCAAACCACGTGGTCCCGCCAGCCAATTCCCACACAAAGCGGCTGCTCCAGGAAGTAAACACTGCATGTCACACAGTGCAGTGAATATTAATTAGCCATGTGGCTGGCCGCAATAGCGGGCTCTCCCCCCCTCCTCCAACATTACTGAGCATGTGCAAACAGTCTAACGTGGCTTAGCCGTGTATAACGTACTGCATGCAGTACTTTCACTTAACGTGTAGCGTTACAATGTAACGCACTGTCCATTGATTTTTCATTACTATTGCGTTGGGCTGCGTTACAGGCTGCTCTAACGTGCGCCTGTAACATCCCACTGTGAAAGCAGCCTGAAAGAAAAAAACATTTATTGGTTACAGCTGAAACAAATCCTGCAATAAATCTGCATTGTGTCTACTTCCTGCTTTCATGGAAGCAGACATAGGGTTAACATCCTGTGTTCACAAATCAGCTGCTCTGCTGAGGCAGCCAGCTGACACAGCTGAAAGATCAAATTGAAGTTGTGATTAGTCACAGATGAGGGGGAATTAGACAGACTAAACTCCCTAAATACAGTACATACAGGACGCATTTCCCTCTGTGTTCCTTCTGTCCTGATCAGGTCCACTTTAAAATACAGTAAGTGTAATTTCTCCTGGAGGAGTAGGTAGAGCACAGAGTCTTCGCCCTCAGAAGTAGCCCTCCTATGCGGGCTGTACCATGCTCTTGGTTTTCCCGTTGTACATATCTTTGTGTTCCTCAGTATGCTGGAGAACCTACATCTATATTTTGTTTGGGTGCTGGATCCTTAGAACATATAAGCAACTGTGTTGCTGGGATTGAAGAAAACAGGGATATTTTTGTGAGAGAGTTTCCATAAAAAAGAACTGTCGCGAAAATCTTAAAATTTAAAACACATACAAATAAGAAGTACATTTCTTCCAGAGTAAAATGAGCCATACATTACTTTTCTCCTATGTTGCTGTCACTTACAGTAGGTAGTAGAAATCTGACATTACCGACAGGTTTTGGGTTAGTCCATCTCTCCAAAGGGGATTCTCAGCATGGCCTTTATCCTTTATAAAGAAAAAAAGATTTATACAAAGATGCTGGCCAGCCTCCCTGCTCACCGTACACTTTTTGGCAGTTGGACAAAGCAACTGCCATTCACTAAGTGCTTTTAAAAATAAAGAAAACCCTGAGAACCTCCCATGAGAAGATGGGCTGGTCAAAAATCTGTTGGTAATATCAGATTTCTACTACTTACTGTAAGTGACAGCAACATAGGAGATAAGTAATTTATGGCTCATTTTACTCCAGAAAAAACATACTTCTTATTTGTGTATGTTTACATGTATTTTAAATGTTAAGGAGGAAAGATTCAGGACCCTTTTGAGGCTTCCCTCGGTGGTCTGCAGTGCCCCTGTTGATAAGCGCGGACCACCTCCTCATCGCAGCCACGCAGGCTGCTCTTTCGCATTCATGGCCGTGCTTTAGAAGCTTGAGCCTGCGACTCCATGCTACTGCACACGCGCAGGTAGGCTAAGTCTGCTATTGAGCGGCCATGAATGCGTAAGAGGAGCTGTGCGGCCCCGAAAGGATTAGGGACAATGCATTTTTGCGCTCAGTGACGAGAGACAGCAGACCACCGAGGGAAGCCTCAATAGAATCCTCATTAGGTAAGTATCTGATTTTGTACTCGAGCTTCGGCTTGGACACATTACTTTCTCTGACGCTCGAGCTCTGTGTGGGGTCACCATGTTGCTCTGTCATTTTTTATCTTTTCTCCTGTTATTTTGGCTCTGTGCTTTCTTTTGACCTTGCTGTTGTTTTACACAGACCTAGACTGGCTATCCAGAAACATTTAAAGCTTCTCTGAAGTGTCTGTCTTCAGCATTCATCCCTTTGAAGACTTGTGTGTTAAGAAAATGTGTTGTGTTTCATTAGCACCGGTCAGAGCCAAGACCAGAACCACCCTCGACAATACATCACACGATACATCCTCCAATGCGGTAAGTTTGGACAACCCTGGCCATCAACAACTATCTAAAATCACTTGATTGGCTTAGAAGATAAGACATTATACAAGTATAATGTTTTAATGATATGTTTAATTTGCCTGGAGTTCAGTTTGAAAGAACAAAAAAGGTCTTTGAACAGGATTTTTGCGCACAAAAATAAGGCATGACATAATGCCCAGAATACAGCAGTAGCAAATTTGTAATGAATAGTGGTTTATATTAGAGGTTTTGACTCACAGATCAATACTTTATTTTTTTTATTCTGTAGCCATAAAAGTTCACAACAAAGTCAGTATGCTGGAAACAATTAGTAATCTGTCATTTGTAAAACTGCTGGAAGAGAAGCTGTAAGTAATTATAGATTATGTAGAATGTAATTAGTAGATTATGATACAAAACCAATTTTGGATATGGTAAACATACAGAAATATTAATATTGCCGGTTGCAGAGTTAAACAGTAGTTTTCAGATTATGTTTTACTGAGCAATATGCTTGCCGTTGCTATGGCAAAAGTTAAAAGGTATATTTAATATGATGATGTCAGTTAGATTAGAAGATAACATAACAAGTTTGAAATTTCTAGTCCAGATTGTCATAAAGGAGTCACAAAACATTTCTGAAACCCTTCATTAAATATAAGCTGCAGTACAATGGGTGCCATAGTGGTTAGCACGTTAGTACACTCACGTTGCAGCACTTAAGTCCAGGGTGCATTTCACACTGTGGAAACAATCTGCATGGAATTTGTAAGTGCTTGTGTTCACAAGGGTTTCTTCTGGGTTGGCCGGTTTCCTCCCACATCCCAAAAGCATACTGATAGGTTAATTGAATCCACTTAGCTAGCATTAACTATCGGAGGGACAATAGAGACTATGGTCCATTTGCAATTAACTTTTTTTCTTCAGTTATCTGCTAGGAGATAATTTTCATATTCTATTTAAAATAACTTTTTAACAATTGAAAAGGTACCCAAAAGTTGGCGAAAAAAGCACTATCAGAATTATTCTCAGTACGCTCTTGCTTGCTGGTGGTTTCAAAGCATTTTATGACAAGGTGTGAAATATCACCTGGGAGAAAACTCAAAAAAGTGAATCCAAGAAGAATTCTTTTTAAATCTTATAATTTTTTTCTATTCTTTTTAGTATTTTTTTTTTAATTACCAGGTGCTGAAAAGTTATTCTTAGATAAAATCAAAACTGATCTCCTGGGAGAAAACTCAGGAGAAAAGAATTATTGGATAAGGGCCTATGGCTTGACTGTTGTAATGATTAGCTGGTGAGCTCCTCTGAGGGACAGTTAGAAAGATGAATTATTCAATGTCATCTGTAAAGTGTGGAAGAAGATGTCACTCACTGCTATCTAAATGATAATAACAATAATAATGATATTGTCAATTAAATTATTAAAATGCACCAAGAGGTTAGCAAGAATCAACCTTACAATCAGTAGTATCAATAGCTCCTGCTACATATTAAGAAATAAAACAGTGCTTGTTAATAGGTTCTCTTCTGTGCAGTGAAATAAATCACAGGTGTAAAAACGTAATATATTAAATTGCATCAGCTCACACTGGGGACTCATAGGTCGCATTTGCCTGGCTGTGCGTTTAAAAACTATTCCATGATGTTTTTTTGGGAGCGGATTGTCATTTTTTGCCAATGTTTGGCTTGCAGCTGAAGTCTGTAGGAACACCTTCCAAATGCTTAAAAAAAAAATATGTCAAACACTCTACAGCTACAAACTTGTAAGTGTTTGGCAAGTGTTCACAATATAAGGAAAAAAAACTATGCATCTATGACCAGAATTTCCTAGCATTTGACAACTTTTAATGATTGCTAAGGAATTACTGCATAGCACTCATTGTAAAGAAAATGAAGAAGATCTGTAAATGTTGGTAGTGTTCAGAATAAAAGCCAGTGTAAACATATTGTAAAAGGGCTAGATTAGGTGGGTCACTGGAAAGATCTACTGCACACTTGGTTTTTGCATATTTAGTGAATAGACAGTTGCAGTCAGTGGTTGTTGGCCAGTCGTATGCTACACAGTCACCACGTGGTTTCAAAAGCACTGCATGTCACGTCCACCTGGATGGAGGTAAATTGGTGCAGTGCAGTGAAACTGTTGTAGCTACAATCAAGCCTAAGGCCTCTTTTCCACAGCCGCAGGAACTGATTTTTTAAGTTAACATACCCATCTCCCCCCAAATATCAGTGTCCTAGCCACAGTTCTATTTGTGCAATGTAAACAATCTACACACATATCTGTTTTGGGTTCTTTTGCCCCTTACAAGCCCCAAAGAAACGGGGGCATGATGGGTTTTGGTTTGACATTTGCAGTCTCTGTAAATTAATTTAAGCCTTGACAGTAAACAACATTTTTGATGTCTAATCTGAGGACAAGAATGCAAGGATATGATCCAGAACAGGTAGCAATGCCTTGGGCGTCAGGATACATGGATCAGTTCCCCTGTAGGCACCTCCTCGCTGAGATCAAATAGCTGGCCAGAACTACTTATGTCAATCTGCAGTTGGTAGAGAGCATTGTTTATTTGATAAAACAATTTCAAAATTCAATGTCAAGATGAAAAATGGTAAATTTAGGGCAATTATTTTCTTCTTTTCATCTTCTTCTCTTTTTTTATAGTTGAACTAAATAAAATGAATAAACTGAACGTTCATAATATCAGGGAGCAAAAACATACATACATGTTGCATGGATTGTTAATGTTACTCGTAAGAACATCGGGCGGTTCATCTCAACAAATTTTAGTCCCATAACCCATTATTTTGGTTTCCATAAGAACCTAATTCCAATCCTCTTAATTTATACCATGTTCAGCACTATGGAAGATGTTGGTGCTAGATAAAAAATAATCAACAAGGTAAAAAGTCTTGTGCCTTCAGTAATTCAAAGGCAAGCTACAACAACCAAAATGTTTAACAGCCTCCCTTGCTCATCCATGACTATTGATTAGTAGACCAAAGCCTTATATAGCCTGCTTAACTTCCAAAAATTTTAATGAATATTAATTTTTTTGTTTCTAAAAAAAATATATATGGATACATTTAGCTTGTACCCAACAGCAGCACCACACCTGAACAAAACATGCTTTTTGCCTCCTAAAATCCAATTTGACTAAACTAGTTCCACAGTGCAATCTAACTATCTTGAACACCAAGCTGCGAATGCCCCATGAATGTAAAATGACTGCTGTTTAGAAGCTTTAGATGGCGAGGCAGGGCTTCTTGGCGCAAGGCGCGTGCCACGTAGCGCCTGAACTGGGTGTTGCTATAGCCACAATGGTGTACTATGCTATGTACTATACTATGCACTATAGTGCACGGTCCGCGTAGCTGTAATTCAGGGTTCTGGTGATTGCCGGACTCCAAATTACTTTGCGTATCTTAGTTACCAATTACTTAGTTATTAACGCTGCCCGCAATTTCACAAGCAGCAGGGTGAGCTGTCATTTGCCACCAAAGTTACCGGGAAGCAAACTGATATGTATGCCTAGATAGAACCCTAATCCCTGTAATCACAAACACCCAATAAGAAGCCTGTCACCACAAATATAGTGGCTGCAGTACACCTGGAAAGGCATGTTCACAGTATTCCATGACCTTAATCGGCATCACCTGGTGATTGACAATTTCACAGCTTGGAAAATTATGTGTTTGCACCGTGAATTTTGCACTACAAATATTACAAATGTTCAGTGAAAGCTTTCCAGCATCAAGTATACAATGTTCAGCAAGAATCTGATGGGGAGATGATGTGCGTCATCCTTCCCCCCTCTCCATAGCAACAGAACGCGTTACAAGCCTGAAGGCTAGTGATGTGCCTGTACATCATTGGGCCTTGAACTGTCACCCGAGGGAATGAGTCCTGATCCATTGCGAGTGACAGTGATTGAGGGTTGAGTATGTAGTCTTAGAATATCAGGCCCAGAATGTTTATGGTAAACATCCCTCTGGCAGCTAGATATGAATACTCAGCCACCATACTAGAGCCCCAAAGAACAAAATGCATTGTGTATCTGCAAGAAGAAAAAAACACTATCATCTCCTTCTCTGGTGTGAAACTGATTCCCTGTACAGTACTTAGTTCTGAATATAATTAATTTTCAGTAAACAATATTTGGTGCAGTTAAATTTACTTCTTCTTACAAATGTATTTGGAAGCATTATGAACTTTGTTTCTGTCCGCAGTGGCGTAGCAATAGGTTGCGATCGCACCGGGGCCCCTGGACTAGAGGGGCCCACTAGGGTCCTTCTTCATCTCTCTCTTTAGCTTTTTATTGATGCTACGCCTCTGTATGTGCATTGCATAGTAACACTATCATGAAAAAGTGTAAAATTTAAAATACATGAAAACATGTACAAAGTAAGTTTCTTCCAGAGTAAAATGAACCATAAATTACTTTTCTCCTATGTTGCTGTCACTTGCAGTAGGTAGTAGAAATCTGACAGAACCGACAGGTTTTAGACCAGCTCATCTCCTTGTGGGGGATTCTCAGCAAGGTCTTTATAAAGACACTCTCTGAAAAGGATTTATACAAATATGCTGGCCAGTGTTCGATAGAGATGGGCCGAACGGTTCGCCGGCGAACGGTTCCCGGCGAACTTCGGTGGTTCGCGTTCGCCTCCCGCAGGCGAACGTTTCCGGAAGTTCGGTTTGCCCCACAATGCACTATGAGGGTCAACTTTGACCCTCTACATCACAGTCAGCAGGCCCAGTGTAGCCAATTAGGCTACACTAGCCCCTGGAGCCCCACCCCCCTTATATAAGGCAGGCAGCGGCGGCCATTACGGCCACTCGTGTGCCTGCATTAGAGAGAGTAGGGCGAGCTGCTGTTTGTCTCTCATAGGGAAAGATTAGTTAGGCTTAGCTTTTCCTGGCTGCATACCTGTTTAGTGATCCTGCCACTGCATACCTGTTCTGTGAACCCACCCACCACTGCATACCTGTTCAGTGATCCTGCCACTGCATTCCTGTTCTGTGAACCCACCCACCACTGCATACCTGTTCAGTGATCCTGCCACTGCATACCTGTTCTGTGAACCCACCACTGCATACCTGTTCTGTGATCCTGCCACTGCATACCTGTTCTGTGAACCCACCCACCACTGCATATAGGGTAGCCAGGTGTCCGGTTTTAGACCGGACAGTCCGGTTTTTGGCCGCTGTGTCCGGTGCAAAAAGGCATGCTAAACTGGACAATTAAGATGTCCGGTTTTATGCCTTTTCCGGCGGCTGTCAGTATTGACAGCCGCCTGTAGCAGGAGGAGAGCAGCGCAGTGGAGGGAAAGCGGTGGGCAGCGGCGGAGAAGGGGGCCATCTCCCCCCCTTCTCTCACCTTAGATGCTTTCCGTCCCTCGCTGTCTCCTCCGATCTGTGTGTGGCTGACTGGCGGTGGCGCTTGGCAGCGGGCGGGACTTACCTTCCTTGTCGCTCCATGCGCCGCCCGGAAGTTCTGGTGCCACAGCCGCTGCTCTGGTCTGCATCAGACCAGAGTAGTGGCAACTCATCCCGCGCAGCGTCTGCGACGAGACCAGTCACCAGACGGAGGAGACACGGAAGGTAAGTTCCGCCCCTCTGCCAGCCACCGCACACACCGATCGGAGGAGACAGCGAGGGAGGGAGAGGACCCTAAGGTGAGCGAAGGGGGGGAGATGGCCCCCTTCTTCACCGCTCTCCCTCTTCTCTGCGCTGACTGCTTCCCTCCTGGGGGGGGGGGGGGGACACACCTGCCTACATATACTGGGCCCATATACACCCTGGCTACATATACTGGGCCCATATACACCCTGGCTACATATACTGGGCCCATATACACCCTGGCTACATATACTGGGCCCATATACACCCTGGCTAAATATACTGGGCCCATATACACCCTGGCTACATATACTGGGCCCATATACATCCTGGCTACATATACTGGGCCCATATACACCCTGGCTTAATATACTGGGCCCATATACACCCTGGCTACATATACTGGGCCCATATACACCCTGGCTACATATACTGGGCCCATATACACCCTGGCTACATATACTGAGCCCATATACCGCTGGCTATATATACTGGGGACATATTCCCCTGCCTACATATACTGGGGACATATACCTCTGGCTACATATACTGGGCACATATATCCCTGGCTACATATACTGGGGACAACTGGCTGTTTGTCATTATGTGCAGTTACTGGTGAAAAGTGGTCTCTTATGTGCATGTACTGGTGAGGACAGTTAGTGACATGGCTATGTACTCTGTAATGTGCTGCAGAAGATGTCAGTGCGATATAAATACTGTAAAAAACATTTTTTAAAAAGCCCATTGCTTAGCCCCACTCTACATAAAAGTGCGCTTCTGACTCCGCCCCTAACTCCACCCCCTGTCCGGTTTTCTCCATCAGCCGACCTGGCAACCCTAACTGCATACCTGTTCAGTGATCCTGCCACTGCATACCTGTTCTGTGAACCCACCACTGCATACCTGTTCTGTGAACCCACCCACCACTGCATACCTGTTCAGTGATCCTGCCACTGCATACCTGTTCTGTGAACCCACCCACCACTGCATACCTGTTCAGTGATCCTGCCACTGCATACCTGTTCTGTGAACCCACCCACTACTGCATACCTGTTCAGTGATCCTGCCACTGCATACCTGTTCTGTGAACCCACCCACCACTGCATACCTGTTCAGTGATCCTGCCACTGCATACCTGTTCTGTGAACCCACCCACCACTGCATACCTGTTCAGTGATCCTGCCACTGCATACCTGTTCTGTGAACCCACCACTGCATACCTGTTCTGTGAACCCACCCACCACTGCATACCTGTTCAGTGATCCTGCCACTGCATACCTGTTCTGTGAACCCACCACTGCATACCTGTTCTGTGAACCCACCACTGCATACCTGTTCTGTTCAGTGGACCCGCCACTGTATACCTGTTTAGTGAACCCGCCACTGCATACCTGTTCTGTTCAGTGAACAGTTTGGTGTGTCAGTGTGAAGCAGTACCTTAATTACACTACCTGATTGATGTATACACATGCAAGATGTTTTAAAGCACTTTAGGCCTGTCACTTAGCATTCAATATGATTTCTGTCCTTAAAACGCTGCTTTGCGTCAAATCCAGATTTTTCCTGGGGACTTTTGGCGTATATCCCACTCCGCCATGCCCCCCTCCAGGTGTTAGACCCCTTGAAACATCTTTTCCATCACTTTTGTGGCCAGCATAATTATTTTTTTTTTTCAAAGTTCGCATCCCCATTGAAGTCTATTGCGGTTTGCGAACTTTAACGCGAACCGAACCTTCCGCGGAAGTTCGCGAACCCGGTTCGCGAACCTAAAATCGGAGGTTCGGCCCAACTCTAGTGTTCGAGATAGTGGTCCTTTACCAAACTGTTTCCTTACTGTAAACACACCTCTCTGACACTGCAGCTGTCCTTGGTAGGTTTCGGGACTCCATATTAATATAGTTCATGGGGCTCCATGTAAAACATGCACCGGGGCCCCAAGCTCCTTAGTTATGCCACTGCTGTCCGGTTCTGTTTACAAGGGTCATTCATTTTCATTCAACCGCTAAGAGAAAGTGGTCAGTTAAAAATGTTAATTTCCATTTGAGATATGGAAGCAGGGCACATTATGTACACTGACAGACTGACAATGACATAACATGGTTAAGAGCCTGTAGAGCTTGTGATGTCACTTGTGCTAAATAGTAAGTGAACGTTATACCTTAAATTCTGATGGTTAAATAATGCTTTGTTTTCTCCTTCTCCTTTTCCTCTTCAACTCTGGGATAGCAAAAGGCAAGGGCATGCTCAGTCAATCACAAGCCTTCACAAGCATTATAACATGCCCTCTTCTTCCATATTCATTATTTCCAGTTAGATGGTTTTAGTGTTACTGAACAAATGGACAAAAGCAGGGAGATTACTGCGAGTATCTCTGCCACTGTCAGATTCATATTATGAGGGTCAATGAATATGGATGGTGTGTTCCACATAAAGTTTGCTGGAAGAGTTCAGATGATATTTTTAGCTTTGGCATGTAACAAATAGAAATCACACATGAGCTGTTTTCAGTAAACATTGAATGAACTGCTCCACTTCTTGGATGAACCGCAGTTACTGTTTCTGTAACACTGTCCTTGATTGAGATGGGGGGGGGGTGCAGGTTGCAGACATGAAAATAGCATAGATGATGCAGCTTAATCTTATTCCTAGTGCAGTGTGTGTGTGTGTGTGTGTGTGTGTGTGTGTGTGTGTGTGTGTGTGTGTGTGTGTGTGTGTCTGTGTGTGTGTGTGTGTGTGTCTGTGTGTGTGTGTGTGTGTCTGTGTCTGTGTGTGTGTGTGTCTGTGTGCGTGTTTTTGTGTGTGTGTGTGTGTGTGTGTGTGGTGTGTGTATGTCTGTGTGTATGTGTATGTATGTGTATGTATGTCTGTGTGTATGTTTTGTGAGTGTGTGTTTTGTGTGTATCTCCCTCTCTGTGTATCTGTGTGTGTGTGTTGTGTGTGTGTGTGTTTGTTTGTGTGTGTGTGTGTGTGTGTGTGTGTGTGTGTATGTCTATCTGTATGTGTGTGTTTTGTGTGTATCTCCCTCTCTGTGTATCTGTGTGTGTGTGTTGTGTATGTGTGTTTGTGTGTGTGTGTGTGTGTGTGTGTGTGTGTGTATGTCTATCTGTATGTGTCTGTTTTGTGTGAATTTTCCTCTCTTTATATCTGTGTGTGTGTGTATCAGTGCATGCATGTGTGCGTGTGCAAATGCTTTATCGATGCAGAAACATGTGTCTCTGGAACATTGCATACATTACTACCAGCTCACTAACTTTTGCCCTCAATACATCACATCAAATGACAAATAAATCCGCCTATTAGCCACACACACACACACAGTCACAAGGGTTCCAATTAACATGCATGTTCTGTTTCCATATCAATGCAAACTGTGTGCCAAATTGTCCTTCTTGGTCTCCTTGCCAAGAATACACATTTATCAGATGTATAAAACATGTGGTGATTGGGTGTAGGATGTATAATATTCTGGCCTATACTGACATACCATTGTGTTATTGGTGAAAAAGCAAGATGGTAAAAAAAATGTTATTTTTACAATTGAAGTGGGCTTCAAATAACTTAAAGTGGACCTTATAATCGAGTTTCTGGGAAGGTCCTTGACGATCCCCACACTATGGAGGAGAACGTCTTAGGCCTAAGGAAAGGATGAGACCGGGAGCCCTTACGGTGCAAAATCGTTAGAACAATTGGAATAAATGATAATGTGGGTAATGAATACTCACAAAGGTGGGTTGCGTTGATGCAACCAATGTCAATCACATGCGGAAAAAAAACGTTTCCGCTCGGTAGTCCTGGAACACGCTAGGACCAGGCGGTCGCTCTTCTCCTGTGGTCCTATAAACCAGTGGATGGTCTCCCCAGCAATATAGTAGCATCTCAAAGAGGTGAGGTATACGGAAGCGGATCAGTGGAGGCGCCCTTAAACTTGTCAAAGAACCAATATTGGAAATGCAAAAGAAATAAAAAAGAGGTATCTTACTTCATCAGGAGACTCACATAGGTGGAAAAAGGAGTCTTTATTAAAATTAAGGGGTTAAACTGTAGACAACGCGTTTCACGGGACACAGCCCGCTTCATCAGGTCAATAACAGAAACTGTATTTGCTATCCGTGTAGTGTGGGGCGCACATAGAAAAACATTTATTTTTTTCTTTATGCGCCCCTGCACTGCACGGATAGCAAATATGGTTTCTGTTATTGACCTAATGAAGCGGGCTGTGTCCCGTGAAACGCGTTGTCTACAGTTTAACCCCTTAATTTTAATAAAGACTCCTTTTTCCACCTTTTTTTATTTATTTTGCATTTACAATATTGGTTCTTTGACAAGTTTAAGGGCGCCTCCACTGATCTGCTTCCTTAAAGTGGACCTGAACTTTTGCACAGGACAGAAGAAAAACTGAAATAAATGTACCTTGTATGTATTTAGAGAGGTAAGCCTGTTTATTTCCCCCTCATCTATAAGTAATTACAAATGTAATTTGATCTCTTGGCTGTGTCAGCTAGCTGCCTCAGCAGAGCAGCTAATTTGTAAACACAGGAGGTTAACCCTATGTCTGCTTCTATAAAAATTAGAAAGTAGACACACTGCAGATTAATTGCAGGATTTGTAACAAAGAAATGCTTTTCTTTAAAGGTTATTATGCTGCTGCTTATCTTTTAGAGCAGAGGGGAGATTCTGAGTTCATGTTGGATTTAAACTGATTCTCTAACCAATAATACAATGCACCAATGTTAAGGTGACCAAAAGTCTAGTGATGTATGGTCAGATCGACCAAGAGACAGATCTTTCTCTGATAAAATCTGATTGGAGAAATATCTGTTCCCTGCCCATAAATCGCAGGCTGATTCCTGATAGATTTCAGCAGGAATGGGCCTAGCAACGCCACCTCTGCCACCTGCCTGGCCGCCCCCTAAAATGCAAGTGTAAGAGGGGCCTAACTGGTTCTGATTCTTCACCAACATACAATCGTATCTACTGATTCTGTTGGAACTGTAGAAATGATTCAGCATCAATCTGATCTCTCTGCACAGTGATTACAGATTGTATCAGCACTTCAATAGTGATATAATCATCAGTACGGAACCCCCGGCCGGGAGCGCTCTGCCCCCTCCTGTGAGGTCACACGCATGTGCAGAGTGCTCCCTGCCGGCGGTTCCCTACTAATGTACGCGTGTCAGCAGAGGATGCGTGCTGTGGCACGCATGCAGCCCTGCCAGAAAGCCGCAATGCTCCTGACCTGGCCGACCAGAAGACGGGGCCAAGGGTCAATTGCAGCTACAGGAGAGGGCAGAAAGGAGAACAGGAGGAGCGGTAAGTATCAGGACAGCTCACCATACATGCCTGCTCCCCCCGTTTCTCATCTGTGTTTGGGCTCTGGTATCCTTCAAGTATTGCAAAAAGTAGTAACAAACTTCATGCAGAAGAGCAAATCTTTATTCTTCTCATTTTATATGAATAATCCTCTATAATAATCTGCCTGTGTCACAGTGTCCAGCTGTCCCTGTTATTTGCTACTGCGACAGTATGGACAGCTGGACGGGACCAGGGAGCGAGGCAGTCGAGCGACGTGGGCGAGGCGGGCGGGTGCGGGCGAGCACTGTGGGTGTGGGTGTGGGCGTGTGCGCAGTGGGTGTGGGCGCGCGCAAGCGTACTGGCGGCGGCAGTAGAAAAAGACCTAGAGCTCGTTTTTAAACGGGCTTGGGTCTACTAGTATATATATATATATATATATATATATATATATATATATATATATATATATATATACAGTATATATTTGGAGATAGCTGCAATATGACAGACTAGGAAAGGAAATGAAGACATGACTGACAGCAGCGGCCATAGTTCTTCAATGCATTTGCTTGCCTTGGTAATTTGAATAGCAAGTTTGCTAGAAAATCCATAGAGCTAGAGGTATGAAGTAATTTGCTATGATTAGCAACAACAACTTTCCACAGTAGAATTTTTAAGAGAATAGAATATTTCTTCTGTTTTTATCACAACAAGATATGTGGCTCAGAACTATGTCATGAGCTTAAAATGGACTAGCTTAACACTTTACTCAACTTACTCTTCTGTATAATGGAACAGCAGTTTAACCATTTTGTTTTCATGTGTGCATGAAATCGAGGCGCTGTGAAAAAAGTCATTTTTAATGATTTTAAAGGGAACCTGAAGCAAGGAAAATTATTTAAAATAAACACATGATGTAGCTGCAAATGAATATTACATACTAACCTCACCGTCAGTTCCTCTCAGAGGCTCACCATTTTCTTTTTACTGTGATCCTTTCCAGTGCTGACAATATTTTGTCAGAACTGAAATATACCAGCAGCTGTCAGTTAAAACTGAATGTGCAAGGTAATGTCCATGTTTTACACTTGCAGAAAAATAAATCACTCGGCACACAGTACTATATCTTGGGGGGGACAGAAAAAACAGCCTGGATGTGACTCCTCTCACGGCACAAACCTCACCTCAATGCACTCCTGTGCAAAGGCATACATAAAAGCCAAAGAGCGTGCAACGGGTGCAATCACTGAAAAGAGGCTGGAATGCATACAGTACATCAAAACATGCTGGGCAACTGCCACCTTGATCCGCTTTATGGTATCTTCATGCCACACATGGTACATACATTGATATAACATAACCATGGTTGTATCAAACCTGTCCCAAGTGTTGGTGTTGAGGTGTGCCAGGGTTCGGGTGACCAGGGTGAGGGGACTGCACTACGCCGTTTCGCGCCCAACTGGCGCTTGTTCACGTGCTCGTATCCTGATACATACAATGTATGTACCATGTGTGGCATGAAGATACAATAAAGCGGATCAAGGTGGCAGTTGCCCGGCATGTTTTGATGTACTGTATATAATGTCCATGTTTCCCTACGGCTCAAGTGGGTGATATTACAGTTTAACAGTGTGCTGACCAGGAAGCTGTTTAGGGGTAATAGCCATTTTTAAAATGGAGGACGAAGAATTCCACTGATCACAGTGGACAAATGGGACGCAGGAAGGAAGATAGAGATTGAGGAGTAGAAAACACGGGAGGTAAGTATGACCTGTGTATGGTTATTTTTACTTTTTATTTTCAGTTCAGGTTCTCTTTAAGTATTGCAAAGCTAAATATGTAGGCTATTTTTTAATTTCTTCATATTTATTTGAAATAGAATAATAAATATATTAAAATGATAGTGTAACGATTGGTGTCAGCACACAGAGGATTTCTGATTATTGGTGATCTGCAGTATCACCAATAATGCAGAGGCTATACCCGATTATGTGTGATCTGCAGAATCACCAATAATACCAGTATAGCTAACACAGGACACCTAAAGTGATAAAGTGTTTGGTGCAACAGTAAGAAAGGTTATCTCCCGAGAAGCAGGAGATACAGACTCTACTGCAGCCAGTGGACCCCTGAGTTGCAGGTGGCCACTGGCTGTACTGCAGCTGTCTTCCTGAGCGTAAGAGAGACAGACTGTACTGCAGCCAAGGATTCCCTGGTGGATTGGGAATCAGACTGTACTGCAGCCAAGGATTCCCTGATGGATTGGGAATCAGACTGTACTGCAACCAGTGGACTCCTATGGAGTAGAGACCCCTGGCTGAACTGCAGGGAGGACTTCCTGAGGAGCAGGAAGCCCCAGCAGCTAATTGACACCTGGAGGAATAGTGTCACGAGTAGTACAGTCAGACTGATCATTCAAGGGATGAGTGACAGCCAGAAGGGTCAGACAGGCCAGGTTGGCAATACACTAGCAGATGAGGTACAGAGACAGAAGACTGATTCGGTAACCAGGTACAGGCAAGGTTGGCAACTAGTAGACAGATGGGCAGAGGTACCAAATCAGAAAGCAAGTAGAGAGGTCAACAGAGCCAGAGGTCATAACAAATATCAAAGCACAATCCTAGTCTGAGGTGTGAGGTCCTTGGTCTCGACACCCGGGAACTAGTCTAAAGCATAACACAGTATCCTAGGCTAGGGTGTGAGGTCCTTGGTCTCAACACCCGGGAACTGGTCTAAAGTATAACACAGCAATGACACAGTAATCCTATTCTTGGGTGTGAGGTCCTTGGTCTCAATACCCTGGAACTGGTCTAAGATATAACACAGTAAACTTCAAGAGCGGAATCTGGCTAAGCGTGAATTCCCAGGTCCAACTGGCCCTAACTTACTGTAGGATCTGACTGAGGTCTGAGTGCTCACACGTAAGTATCCGCAACGGCAGACAACCAGCAACTGACAAGCAAGATCTATATATACTACTGCGCTCCGCAGCGCCGCCCCCAGCCACTCAGCCAACCAGACGTTCTGCTGGGATCAGCTGATCGTCCTGATCAGCTGATACCTCTCCTACTGGCATAAAGGTCCTGTCTTCTGGCGCGCGCGCGCGTAGCTCTCCATCTGTGTGCACTAGAAGGCCCAGGCAAACCAGACACATGTTGCTGTGTGGAAACCGCCGGTCTGAACGCGGAGACAGCCGCCCCGCCACCAGACCGTGCGGCGCCATCTCCGCTATTCATTACAGATAGTAGTAAAAAAATAGGGCATAGCTGCCCTCCATGCAGTGCACCTGGGTTCAATTCCCAGCCAAGGTATGTTTGAGTGGTTGTTGGTATAGTGGTGAGCATAGCTGCCCTCCATGCTGTGGACCTGGTTTCAATTCCCAGCCAAGGTATGTGAGCTTGCTTTTGACATACTACAAATGTCCGCAAGAAAAATCGATCGAGAGAGAGAGAGAGAGAGAGAGAGAGAGATGGTCCTTGTTGCTATTGAACCAGTAATCCAGATCTGGGTCCGGGTATCTGGGAGAGATCCGCGAAACTATCTGCAGATAGCTATTCAGATACCTGCCCAACCATCTGGAATCCGGATCCGACCGGATAGGGTAAAAATAGTCGGATACCCGAGTTTCCTGGGTACCCGAGATCTGGATGAGCATCCCTGTTTCTTAGATTTCAGCCATTATAGTTTTAAAATTAAACATTCTCCTGTGGATATAACTGACACATTTTATTTGCCCAGTTGTCCAGATTATTAAACCATTTAAATTATGTCCCTATCACAATGTATGGCGACAATATATTATTTTGAAATATAGGTGTTATTTCTCAGTTGTTGTTTTTTTTTTGTCCGGTCCATAATTACAAGCCCCTATGTAGTAAAGTAAAAGTAATTTTCCCTCATAAAATATACATTAAAAAAGCTGAGTCCCTCTAAGGCAACTATTTATGTATTTGACACATTAAGTGTTTTTTTTTTCCATTGGGGGGGGGGACTTTGGTTATGTAAGTTATTAATTTTATTAGTTATTAGTATTGTGTATGTATGTATGTGCCTGTGTATGTAATTTTACTTATTGATCACAAGATGGCGCTAGTGAACACTCTCCCGTTATAGGATATAGTGTTCACTCTTTTTTTTTTTCTACATTTAACTACGCTGTGACTGTTTCCTGTTTTATGAATGGATGTGTCAACTGATCGCGGTCACGTCCATTCATTCCAGGCATTGAGATTGGGTAGAGGACAATCGCTGAACACGGAATCCCGACAGAAACGGCGGCGGGAGCGGCGCACACATGTGCGGAGCGGCGGCAGGAACGTGCAGCGTATTAAAATGTCATGTTGCTGTTAACAGGCTCAAACATGACGTTTTCATACGATACAGTGTTGTTAAAGTGAACCAGAGACGAAGCACCCTCATGTATTTTACCATATATATCAGTGGGAACATTAGAGAAAACACCTACCCTGCTCTCTGCTTCATTCTTCACTGTTCAGCTTGCTTCTTATCAGCCCGGATAAAATCCCCAACTGAGCATTCAGTCTGACTTTGCAATAATGACTCAGCTATAATGATTCCTGAGCAGAGCCACAAGGGAGCAGGCTTGGGCTTGAAAAGACATGACAGATGACAGACTCAGCTATAATGATTACTGAGCAAAGCCAGACTAAATGTCCAGTCAGGGATTTTATCAGAGCTGATTAGAAGCAAGCTGAACAGTGAAGAATGAAACAGAGAGCAGGGTAGGTGTTTTCTCTAATGTTCTCACGGATATATATGGTAAAATACATGGTTAAAGGACATCTGAGGTAAAAATAAACGGATGAGAAAAACAATTGTATCTATCCTCCTTCTCCTAAAAATAACTTTTTTAGATATCCCACAGTTTTATTTTATATTTAAATCTGTTTTTTAAGTGTTTACTGTTTCATTGTCTCTGCTCAATGACACCCTCATTGAAGTATGCTACAGCTCAAATCTATGAATTATTGAACCTGTTTATCTCTTTCCTGCTCCAGGAAGCCATTTATTGACAAGAAAGTATTTTATGGCTGTAATTACTTAGTAGTGAGGGTTATGCCATAGTCTGACCCAATCCAACCCGAATAGAAACAGTTATTTGCATATCTAATGCTTAACTCTTTCAGGCAGAGAAAGGAAAAAAAGGAACACAGCCTAGTTATTTGTGTGCTTGGCACTATACATACACATGTCTATCTCATCATGTCACGTCGCCTCGGTAGTCGTTTAATAGGCACTGTGCCTGTATGTATACCGCATGCCTCCCCACCTTTTGTCACCCCCCCCCCATTCCTTTAGAATGTAAGCACGCAAGGGCAGGGCTCTCTCACCCTTATGTGTCTTGGATTTTGTTGTTCATTTCATAGCTTGCACTCTGTTACACATTTTATTCATCATGCTACATCTGTCATTGTAACCACCAGTTTTGTATTTTGTACCAGTGTCCATATTTACCGATGCCTAATCCTAATAATCCTAAATATGTGGTGCCTAACCCAAATATTCCCCTGGTGATGCCTAACCCTAAAATCTCCCTGGTGATTCCTAACCCTAAGACCTCCCTGGTGGTGCCTAACCCTAAGACCCCCCCCCCCCCCCGGTGATGCCTAACCATAAAATTCCCTTCTTGACGCCTAACCCTTTCTCCACTGCAAATAATGTAAATACAAAAAGTGATACATTTGCAAGATAATACATTTCAAAACCATAATCTACGAAATTATAATTCTTAAAACAAATTTCATAATGTTAAAACAGCTAGAACAATAATTTATATTTTAAAACGATAATTAATGAAATTATAATTCTCAAAATTAATTTCAAAATGTTTAAACAGTTAAAATGATAGTTTACAAAAAATAATTGTCAAAACAAATTTGAAAACAATATTTTACAAACCACTAATTCTCAAAAGGAAAAATTTACCTCTATTTAATGGGCACCCAAATCTTCCAGTTTTGCACCCAATAGCGATATTTAACATAAGAGTGAATGGTAGCGCCCGATATGTCCAATTTTCCTGCCTCCGTTTTCACTGCTCTATATGTCCTTATTGGGGAGACTTCTCATTTCTTGTCCTTGTGCCCCGGCTTTAATAATCTAACTAGCTGTAACAAACTTATCTGGTGTTGTCTCTGGAGGCTGTTCTAATAGTGTTGAGCAGCTGGAGGAAGCTTCCTCTTCCTCTTTGGTCAGTCGCATCCCCGGCTCCCCTGTAGACATGAGTCAGCATGTTTGCATCCCCGGCTTCCCTGTAGATGTGGGTCAGCGTGTTGTTTCTGGCAGTCTCCCTATGAGGATGCGCACAGCTCAGAGCTGCCTTTATAGGTTAAGGAGGGGTGTCTGAGGTGTGTCAGCTGATTCCTGCAGTCAGCTGCTACTTGCTGCAGGGATGTTGCTGATTGGTCTGATTTTCCTGAGGGCTTGGTCTGTTTTCTATTCTTGCTATATTAGCCCTGGGCATTCAGTTACTCGCTATCCGTTAAAGCTATCAGTTCGCTGAGCGCTGGACCTGGTCTTGCTACTGTGCCTAGTCAGCTAGTTTCAGAGCTATATATACATGCAGACACTGCCGATATATATGTACTCTAATTAGACCAGTTATATATATATATATTGTAAATTGTATATTATTCTGAATGTTATTCTGTGTCTGACCCGGCTAAACCCTCACTCTGATTCTGTCTCCTCCTTGTCTGTACCTCAGCCATCTGATCTAAGTGTATGACTCAGCCTGTTTAACATATTTGTCTCTGTCTCAACCTTCTGTACTTTAGCCATCTGACCACCTGTGTATGATATCAGCCTGTTATTGACCTAGCCTTGCCTCAGTCCTATTGTACCGCAGTAATTCTGACTACATGTGTATGACTTTAGCTGACAATCTGACCACGATTTATCTATTCAGTGATTACGTCTAATACCCAGCATTACACTAGGATCTTAGTAATCTAAGAGTATATCTTAAAGAGGTACTGTAGTGAAAATAATGTAATGAATAAAAATGCTTATTTCTTTACAATATACATATATAATTATACCAATTATTATTCAGTGGTTGTCCATTGTAAAATATTTCCTCACCTGATTTACATTCTGAAATGTATCACAAGAGACAATTCCTTTAGTCCTTTCAGGTAATCTTTGAGGAATGTTTGGTTACTGAGAGTTCCGAAGCCAGTACAAAATATACCTGGTCTCCCAGAATGCTTGGAGGGGATTCCACATAGCTAATCAGCCGATTGATTCCATAGAATCAATAGATCAATCGATGGCTGAAATTGACCAGTGTATGGGCCCCTTAAGATAAACATCACTGGTAGAGCAAGGTTACATACTAATATAAATGTTTAATATAAAGTGCAAGCTTTGCACTGACTAATGCAGTAAAATATATGCAGCTATAACTGAAGTACTAATTTCTGCAGCCTATCATCCTTTCTCCACCATACCCTGGGGGCCTCCACTGATAGCCTTTTCTTATTAAAGAGACACTGAAGTAAAAAAAAAATTGATATAGTGAATTGGTTGTGTACTATAATACTAGAACATTAGCAGCAAAGAAAATATTCTCATACTTTTATTTTCAGGTATATAGTGTTTTTTCTAACATTGCATCATTCTATAATATGTGCAGATTACACAACACTCAGCATTCAAAATGAGTCTTTCAGAGCAGTCTGTGAAGTAATGACCTCTCCTCTAGCAGAGAAAAAGTAAACAGTTCACTTACAGTTGAGATAATAAAAGTCAGATAACAGCCCTCTCCACAACTAAGATTTAGTCAGAGAGTCAATGGCTTGTTTGCATAGAGATAACAACTGGAGTTTCTTAACTCTTCCTGTACTGGAAACAATTAGACTGATGTATCTGATCTTAATGTTTTATTTCTTAGCTGTACTACACATACAAATCATAATATCATAATTTTTTTTCCGCTTCAGTGTCTCTTTAATATTCTATTAATGAAACTTTTTTTTTTACATTTTTTATTGGATTATTATTATAGTCAAGTCAGAGGTCTAATTTTTTTGAAAATATTGCACAGTGGATAAGTATATTTAGTTTCTTCCACAGAGGGTAAGCGCTTATATTTTATTTAAAATCCAGGAGAATGATGTAATAATACAATAAGGTACAAAATAAATAATGAGTGAAAATATAGATAAAGCCAAAGTTTGGAAAGGAAGGGCAAAAGGAAAGACAGTAAGAATTTCATGTACTTCATCTACTTTGAGGTCTAGAGGTTAACATGGTGTCATGCATGAACCAAAGCAGCACATGCATTAGGTCATCCTTGGAGAGTTCTTTCGACTAGCTCCAAAAATTAGACCACCTCTAAGAATGATAAAGTGAGCAGTAAGTAACAGAAGTGTCCCGTCTACACTTGAAGTAATAGATTAGGCAGAGTTTATGAAAATAGTTTACGTTACACCTGGGATCTCAGTCTTTGAATCTCTTGCAATTAGTTTAAGTTTCAGCATCTTTTTACACTCTCTAACTATTGCCAGGTGGCTCGAGTCCTTTAAATAGTGTTGTACACTCTGAAATGAGTCTACTTATAAAGGAACTTTAAAAATGCGGACTAACTTGGACCACAATAAGTATCCGGGGTGCAGCTCAGTTTGCAATATAATCGAGAAATGATCAAAAGCCCCTCCAAAATCTGGAGGCTAACCTTTGCCAATCAAGACTATTCATTTTAAGGAGGCCGTATATTCTTTCACTCTGCTATTTGTAAGTCAGGTAAAATTATGTTTTTCATGTCATATGACTAAAACAGGCAAACGGAAATTCAACAGACAAGGGGCCAGTTCCAGTTCCAGTTGATTAACCGCTTCAGGACGAAAATTTACGCCCTGTTTGGAGCCCCTTATCTCTGCAAGAACGTAGATTGTAATTTTCTTTCTCCACACTCTTTCCCTATTTAATGACAGCTGAGCTCCATGCACCAGTCATGGTCCAATTTCACTGGTTCCTTACCCTGTGATCACTGTGAGACAAACATAATGAACACATATGAAAAGATGAAAAAATTCTCTGGTCCTTAAAGAGAACCCGAGGTGGGTTTGAAGAATGTTATCTGCATACAGAGGCTGGATCTGCCTATACAGCCCAGCCTCTGTTGCTATCCCAAACCCCACTAAGGTCCCCCTGCACTCTACAATCCCTCATAAATCACAGCCATGCTGTGAGGCTGTGTTTACATCTGTAGTGTCAGTCTCAGCTGCTCCCCCACCTCCTGCATAGCTCTGGTCCCTGCCCCCGTCCCTTCCCTCCAATCAGCAGGGAGGGAAGGGATGCAGGCGGGGACTGGAGTTCTGCAGGAGGCGGGGAGAGCAGCAGACTGACACTATAGAGATAAACACAGCCAGCTCTGACAAGCTGTTTGTCAGCAGCGTGGCTGTGGTTTATGAGGGATTGCAGAGTGTAGGGGGACATTAGGGGGGGTTGGGATAGCAACAGAGGCTGGGCTGTATAGGCAGATCCAGTCTCTGTATGCAGATAATATTCTTCAAACCCACCTCGGGTTCTCTTTAAGGGACCAGAGCCCATGTGTCCCCAGAAGGGAAAAAAACAAGAATAAATATACTGATTTCCCGTTGCCCACTCATTTCTGTTTACATGGACACAGTTTAAGCGATCTTCTCATTATTGTATTAATGGGTGGCTTCAAATCACATAAAGAAAGACTAACAAAGAGACAACATTTGTACATTGATTCAAAACTCTCGAAGAAGGTTAAAAAAAGGATTCTAATTTCTTGGGCTAGTACAATGGGTTTTAAATGCCACAATTCTTATTATTTTTGATCCCGTGTACTGGTAACATGGTTTCTAATGCCACAATGGGCCATATTCTATTGCTGAACTCGCCAGCGCTAAGCACTGGCGAGTTCTTAACTTAACTTAATCTAATAAAACTTTAGACCCCCCCAGGCGGAAAAGAACTCGCTTGGGCGATATAATCGCCCAGCGAGTTCTTAACACCGAATCCAATTACCCTTATCATGTCTCCGGGAAGCGATGCTTCCCGGCAGACATGAGCGTTAGCTTAGACCTGCAAAAAGCAGGTCTAAACTAGCTAACGCACGTCGTCGCCGCTGCATCTCGGGGTCTCCTTTAATAAGGAGACCCCCAGAGCTCCCCGTCGGGTCGCCGCACAGTTTAGAAGCCCCCGCGCAGCTCTGCATCGGCACCCCTGCTGGCATACATACCGCCGCAGATCACCCGCCGCCTCTCGCCGCAAAATCCGTCGCGTAATTACAGTGTATCTAACACTGTAATTACTGTCGGCATAGAAGGAGCCCGGGCAAAGCATCTTTGAATCTGCAGCCTGGGCTCCCCATTGGTCCACTGTCTAAACCAATAAAATGGCTCAGACAGCGGACTAATGGGGAGCCCAGGCTGCAGATTCAAAGATGCTTTGCCCGGGCTCCTTCTATGCGGACAGTAATTACAGTGTTAGATACACTGTAATTACGCGACGGATTTTGCGGCGAGAGGCGGCGGGTGATCTGCGGCGGTATGTATGCCAGCAGGGGTGCCGGTGCAGAGCTGCGCGGGGGCTTCTAAACTGTGCGGCGACCCGACGGAGAGCTCTGGGGGTCTCCTTATTAAAAGAGACCCCCAGATTCAGCGGCGGAAGATGGCGGCGGGCGAGTGCGCATGTGTGGGGAGTGAGGCCCTCCGCCCGCCGCTAGCCCCCCGATCAGTGAATGGGAATATAATTCCCATTCACCGATCTAACTTCCCCTGCAGAAATACCGACGCTTTCTCTCCAGAGAGCGCAGTATTTCTGCCCCCAGGAAACTTTTCCCCAGCATTTTAGTTCCTGGATGCGAGATCGTTCGCATCCAGGACTTTTTTCACTGTGGCCATCTTGTGGCCAAATAGTAAACTGCACCCACATACATTTTTGATTAAAAAAAAATAATAATTTTACATTTAAAATTTAGTAGTTTCCCTCCCACACCAAAAATTACCCACATACACTTTTCTTATTAAAAATAAATAAATAAATAAATAAATACAATTACGATCGTCGCGGGAACGGCAGGGAGGTGAGTGGATCCTCTTCTTTCCCCCCCTGCCGCTGCAGCTGTCAAACTGATCACTACGATCCGACGGCGATCGTAGTGATCATGTGATCAGCAGCCATACGCGATGGCTGCTGATCACTCGGGGGAGATGTCGGCTGTCATATGACAGCTTAATCTCCCCCTCCGGGTGCGCACGATCGCGTCGGGAGCGGAAATTGCGGGCCGGCGTAGATTCTACGCCGCATCAGGCTAGAACAGCCACAAGTGCGGCGTAGAATCTAATGCACATGGTCCCGAAAAGGTTAATATACATGAACAAAGCCTGAAGAAGGCTTATTAGTTGAAAACTTACTTTTTTGTTTTCCTCTAAGTTAGCCAATAAATGGTATCATCCTCTATAATGTGGTTATGGGCGCTCCTCTATTTAATTGTTCAAAGGAAAAATCCACAATGGAGATAAAGTTCTCTATGGGTCGCCACACAATGGGAGGGGGTAACCACCCTAGTTTCACTCTAAAAATTGATTATGTGCAGGCGCTCAACATAAATAAAGGCAGTTCAGTTTATAGGAAACTATGTCAGATATTCTGACAATGACAGTCTGTAAATTGACACGAAGTCCCACAGTTCAGATTAACATAAAAGGTCCCACCAAAATACTCTCACCAGATTTGATGGCTGATCAAGTCAAAATCAGCATAATCAGCATAATGAGCATAATCAGCATGTATGAAGTAATCAATCTTCTACCAACAGTAGAAAGCTCTACAACTCAAGAGACGTGAAATGCAGAACAATAGAGTAATCCAGCTAAAAGCTTAACATACTCCTCGTGCTTCAGTATACAATAACAGTGTTCCCCACCACCAGACAGGCACACCGTTATCAGTACTCATCAGAGGCCTCTGATGAGTCATCATTGACAAAACTAGTAAGGCGTGGCCTCTGCCGGAAGTCGCACTGGGAGACGCAACGGACTAAACGAAGGCTTGCCGAGGAGTTTTAAAATTTTATGCGCAGTATCTTATACAAATTGTGAGTGTGATTTTATGTTTTTTATCATTAATAAATGCAGTATTACACTATGGAGCATCTGTTTTAGTTTTAAGGAACCCATGCAAGTTGGATGCCGGGATGACATATAAACAAGCGCATGTTGCTGGTCAATAGAGGGATCAGCGTTTTTATCTGGTGAGCGCGTACTGATAACGGTGTGCCTGTCTGGTGGTGGGGAACACTGTTATTGTATACTGAAGCACAAGGAGTATGTTAAGCTTTTAGCTGGATTACTCTATTGTTCTGCATTTCTGTCTCTTGAGTTGTAGAGCTTTCTACTGTTGGGAGAAGATTGATTACTGCATACATGCTGATTATATACATTATGCTGATTATGCTGATTTTGACTTGATCAGCCATCAAATCTGGTGAGAGTATTTTGGTGGGACCTTTTATGTTAATCTGAACTGTGGGACTTCGTGTCAATTTACAGACTGTCATTGTCAGAATATCTGACAAAGTTTCCTAAAAACTGAACTGCCTTTATTTATGCTGAGCTCCTGCACATAATCAATTTTTAAAATGGTATCATCCTGATTCAAAACTTCTTCCCAAAATGTTAAAGTGAACTGAACAGCATTTTAGCCCTCAGGGCATCTCAATAGCACATTTAAAAATGCATGCTAACAAGGTGGCTCGTTACAAAATTCTACCCTTCTACCTTTTCTTTTTACATTTAAATGTTTGTTAGAGGCTTTGATTGCCCTACTGCCATCCACAAAAATAACAGACAGGTAGGACTGCTATAATTAGCAGTAGCAATGAGCAAACAAAAGCTTTCATCAGTCAAACAGTTTAGAAAAGTCACACTTGATTATATTCACACCTTCTCCTGGATAAATATTAGCAAAGGGAATGGGAGGGGGAAAATTACAGCTCCTACAGCCATCATCACACCTAAATGATCTTATATATCTTTTTTTTTCCAGGACAAAATTAGGCTTTGTCGGGGTGATTTTTTTAAAGTATTTTATTCTATTCTTTACACATTTTAAAGGCAAAAAAGAGGGGAAAAAAATGTTATTCCTCTATTTCCTCCATTTCCATTCACTATAGTTTTAAAATTAAAAAAAAGGATCGGGGAATGCTCTTTTGTCGGACCCCTTGATCCATTTTCCAGTGAGCGAGTAGCTTTAGGCACTCTGATTGTTCCAAGGACAATTTTTACTATTTTGTTATTAATGATCACTGTTAGAGGTGTAGGGCTGTAACAGTGATCATTGAGGGGCTGAGAGAAAACTGGTTGTTCAGGGGATCACATGATCCCTCGGGCCAATCACCTTAGCCACAGGGGCTAAAGGATCACATGATATCTTGGTCCAATGACTGCTGCCATCAGGAGCGTGTGTTCACCTGCCTGTGCATGCAGGTGCATGCGCACCATGTATCCAGGAAGAGATAGTAAGTATGTATTTTCATTTTACTGATGATCACTGTTCCTAGTTGGTACTGCTGCGGGAGCATACATGATCATCAATGGTGTCCATTCAAACTTGGGAAGTAGCTCCTGCGTCCAGGCAGCATGAGTGGCCGCTTTTCTGGACATAGGAGCTACGTACATTTTGCTCAAGTGGTTAAAATGTTTATGTAAGATACCATTGTTGACCTGCACCTAAAAGATTTTACTTTTCTGTTTCTCAATTCTCAGTATGATCCTTTTCCATTAATAATCTGAGATGTTGGCCGAGAACAAACATGTAGCCAGTGAAGGCAGAGGAGAATTATGACTCAGACTCTGGGCTAGGGAATTCTAATGTGTAAAGGCCAAAAACCAATATAAGGGTTTCAAATCTACCATACAAAAGTAGGTATGCAATGGCAGCCTCCAAGACTCTTACGGCAAAGCTTTCCTTTAAAAAGAAAAGAAAAGTCCATTGGAAATTTCTGGATGATAGAAATAATGAAAATGATTGAATATTCAGGACATGGTGAGTACATTCAAAGTGCATATATTTCTGTGTCAACATTTACTCAAACAGACCTTCCTTTGTGTGGCTGTACAGTGTTCACGCCAGTGGCATGGACATTACTTCACAATGTAATTTGTTAGCATGCATACAGCTGCATTCAGCCTACCATGAAATTAATAAATTATTGCAGTAAAAATACATCTTTTGCCAAGAAACCAATGGAATAATTCCATTCTTTATGGAATTACATTTTCCTTCTATTTCAAATAGAGCTCATTGTCACAGAAACTTTCTGTTATGGAGAAGCAATTATCCTGTAGGATAGTCTCACTTTGAAAATTGTATTTACACAGGAAAATGACATCCTCACTAAGCAATGGTACTAAAATGGCTACCTAAGCAACCACCCTACCATACTGAAAAGCATCACAGCTAGCTGCAAATGGGACTCAATGGTCAGCAAGCCTATGTTGACCTTTGTCCACTGCTGAATGCACTTACATTGAGCAAGTATGCACCAAATAGGACTCTGAAAACAAAGTAGATGCTCTGAATAAAATTTTTGCTCTGGCTTTATATTTCCCTTGATCTCGGTCTTATCAAACATCTGTGCTGGAAAACCAAGTCTAATCTAATGAACAAAGCAGGTAAAAAGGGCACCTCCGGTGCCCTGTTTAAAACAGTGCTGCCATAGCTGGTAATGTTAATAGCTGCGACTAGCTGCCATAAGAGTTAATGTTAGCCCTGAGGCGCCCTGTAAAATAGTGGGTGCCAGGGCCACCTGCTACGCAAACTGTAGCTAGAAATAGCAGACACAAAGAAGGAGAGTTTTATCTGCAAATAGTGTTAGGCGGCGGCAGGGGAGGCCTTAGTGTTAAGCGTGGGTGATGTTTTAAGGTTAGGCACCACAAAGGGAGTTTTAGGGTTAGGCAGCGCCATTGGTGAACTTAGGGTTAGGAAGCGCCAGGGGTGGTCCTTAATATTAGTCACCACCAAGGGGGTTTTAGGATTAGATGGCGCCGGGGGTGATTGGTTAGTGTTAGGTGTCTAGAACGAGGGCTACTGTAAGGTTAGGTCATAGTAAAATATCAGTAAACATTACATTACAAATATTTTTAAAGATTACTGGAATTAACTAGTATAATATCGGTAGTTTTACCAATTTTCTACTAGGGGCTATCGCCAGTCCACTTTTTACCAGGATCCCTTTTTACATGTATGCCCATGGAGGCCTCACCTTGCATCTATAAGAGATGAAAGATCTACAGGTAACTTCATGGTGGCAGATACCATTGGATACCTGCTTGTCCTCTGGAGTTCATCCCTTGATGGATCAGCGCTATTTTCTTAGCATATTTGGATTGGATACATTATGGGTTTACTTCTACAGAAGAAACTGCAGACAGGACATGGGATAAAGACATCAGATACAGAGACAATGGGAAAGGGTAACAACATAGAAAAATCTAAAAAAAAAAAAATAGATACACCAGTGTCAACACTTATAACCTGCTTAGTCTAAAAAAACATCAACAGCAAAAAAAAAAAAAAAAAACAGAACACAGAAGCCCATGTCACCAAAACGTTTTTATCTGCTTTTTAATTTTATTATTTCACTTAAGAATCCCCAAGACACATTCACGCAAAATAAACTAGAATGAAGTAATAGAAACATTTTTCTTGCACTATTTACAGTGTCAGAGTATGACAGATAAAACAGATGAAGTGAAAGTTGTTGCACCTCATTAAACAACATTAGCCTTTTCTTTTCTAATAAAAGTCTACATTTGTTAAATTTACGTTAGCTCTCCTCATGTACCTAAAGGAATACTTAACGGTAATACCTGACAAAAAGCTCTATTTTTTTAACATGTTTCATTTGTCCTGTACATTGCTAGCTATCTGCAATACAGTACCTTTACATAAAGCATAATACAAATGTACTGGACGTTACATTGTTTCTTGGCAATTAAACCATACGTGGAGTGGGAGGAATTGTATTTCTGTCAGTAAATACAACCTACATTTATAAGCTGGGAAATAAGTTGTGGCATTGTTTTGGCAGAAGGAGAAAGAAATTGCAGCAATGCTTTTGCGTAATCTAGATTGCATGTAGCTAGAGAGAAGTCATCTTTTCCCACAAGATCACTTTGTTAGCAAGAGGTGGCTGTTTGCTTTGCAGATGTTTTTCTTATCTGTGAAGTATATATCAGATGTATATTTCACTAATCCTGACTGGGTGGACAAACCTGGATTCAAAAACGATGTGATCTAAAAATAAGTTAATGAGAAACTTTACTGAATATAACTTAAAGGGACACCAAGCAGTGCAGAAACTATGGAAAGATGCATATCATTTTAAAGCTCTGTCTCCTCTTTCCAATGATATATAAACCGCCGCCCTACGCCTTTTAGTTTTCGCTATTTTCGCGATTGAAATTGCCGTGGCCGTGATTTCAAACGCGAAAATAGAGAAAACTAAAAGGCGTAGGGCCGCGGTTTAGGTGTCGTCAGAAAGAGGAGAAAGGGAGCTTTAAAATGATATCCATCTTTCCATACATTGTATTACACAGGGCGACTTTTTCTGCTGAATGGAGCTGCTGACTTTGAGAAAAAGTCGCCCTGTGTAATACAATGTAACTATGGAAAGATGGTAAGGGTGGCGGTTTATATATCATTGGAAAGAGGAGAAAGAGAGATTTAAAATGATATGCATCTTTCCATAGTTTCTGCACTGCTCGGTGTCCCTTTAATGAATAACATTGATTGTTTTGTACAAACAATATTACTTTATAAATTATTCAGTTAGTGTTTTCACATTGTAAAATTCTTCCTCACCCTGTCCCTGACTTACAATTATTAATTTTCTCACAGGTGGCGACATCTTTACTGCTGGCAAGGATCATCACTGGAATGTTTGTTTGTTGTGTGTTCCAAAGTGAGCAGAAACAACACCTGGTCTCCCAGAGTCCACTGGGAAGAGTCATCTGATGACTTTCTTAAGTAATGTGTAACAAAATGTAAATTATCTTTTTCAAAATTAAAGATGTCTCCTCTGAGTCTAGGTGAAGAGGTCCATCCATGCAACTGCATGATACATTTTCATATGGTTATTCATACAGGCTGTGCTTAGCTTGTGAATGATTTGCCCCATTTCAGTTCACCATTCTTCTGTCAGAAGGTGATATTGTAAAGATTGTCCAAACAGCTGCAGTCCTAATCATCAGACAAAAATAGCTCTTCTGATTAGTCCCTGTGGTTCCTGTACAATTGTTGATGAGACTGAAACTGAAGACTGCCTTGATTGGTCTCTGTACTGTACTAAACTACAATTAGGGCCCGTTCAGACTGCATGCGTTTCCAGCCGCGTTTTGGAAACGCGCGCAGGAGGCCGACACGCACGACATCAGACAGTGCATAGAGTGCACTGTCTGATGTTCACACTGCATGCGTTCTGGACTTGTGCGGTCCGGGAACGCATGCTGCACGCAGATTTAGCAAAAACGCGCGGCTGTCCTATTCACTTTTCAGTGATGGGATCAGCCACGCAACGCATACAAACGCGGATGGCGTGCGTTCGTACGCATTGCGTTCCGCATGCGTGGCCATCCGCGTTTGTAATGTGAACCGGCCCTTACTGTAGAAGATGTAAAATTCTATCAAAAGTGTAGTTGAAATAGCTTCTATCAGTGGGCAAAAGGTTCCTACAGTAAAACTATGTTTGCGTAAACATAAAGTAGAAAGTGAATGAGTCCATTTGTGATATCGCACATTGTAATTGGTCTAACTCAGCAGCTGATATGAATATGCTGCTGGAGGATCTAAGTAATTCAGTGGTCCTCCCTATGATGGTTGAAAATGGGAGACACATATAAGAAGCGTAAGAAAGGACAACTGCTGTAGAAGACCACCTTTGACCTCACAGTTCTCTAGCCAATAGCTAGCCAATAGGAATGTTTTTTTTTTTGGGGGGGGGGGGGGGGGGAATCTGTTGAAATACATAAAATAGACTTCTAAAAGTTCACATTTTTGGAAACTATAAACATGCACCTCAGTCAGCCTACATAAATTGCATGATGATGAGAATCTATTTAAAGCTCACTATGCATCTGATGATCTTCTAGGCTTTGCTTGTATTTCTTATGGTGAAGTTCCACAGCTGGGCAAACATGACTGGAGGAGAGAAAACATATCTATGTGCCAACATCTTCCATAGCGCTGTACATAGTAACAAAAAAATACTGGGGAACATATATACATGAGAAGGTTAAGACACTGTACGATCATGACATCAAGCAATACAAGTACAAATACATACATAGTTAATGTGTGGTTTGATATATTGCTAAAATTGGTACATGTTCATATGGCAAATTACAGCAAAATAAGAAACAGTAGGAGGAGGTCTCTGCCCTTGCGAGATTACAATCTAGAGGGTAGTGGGTTGTGAACAATAGGGAAGGAGACACAGGAGTTTGCAGATGAAGCCATGAGCCTTCGTTATAATGTACAACAAATTATAGGCTTGTCTGAAAATGTGTGTTTGAAGGTTTGTAGGCTCAGAGCATGATGAACAGGCTGCGGGAAAGAGAGTTCCAAAGGAGAGGGGATGCTGCCTGCAGCGAGAGGAGGTGACCAAGCTAGGACAAAAGGGTCTCCTGGGAGGAACAAAGGTTTTGGGCAGGATGGTATCTGAAGATTAATGAGGAAATGTATGGAGGTGACAACTTGTGTAGAGCTTTGTATGATAGTGGGAGGAGCTTAGTGTTGACTTAGTGTTGACTCCAAATTGAGAATAATTTTGTTTTAAAGGACCACTGTTGCGAACATTTTAAAGTTTGTGTACACACACAAGTAAGAAGTACATTTCTCCCAGGGTACAATGCATTATAAATTATTTTTCTCCTATGTTGTACATTCTTGACAAAAGCATTTCCTGGACAGGACCTATACAAACATGTCAGCCAGCTTCTCTACTCACTTGCACACTCTTTTGGCAGTTGAACTGCTTAGTACATGTTTTTAAAACAAAAGAAAACCCAGAGAATTTCACATGAGGAGATGGACCAGTCCAAAACGTATTTTTAAAACCTACTGTAAGTGACAGCAACGTAGAGAAAACTAAATTCATATTTCCTTTTACTCTGGGACAAATGTACATTTTATATACATCGAGTCTGGTGTTCAGATAAAACTTTGACATAAGGTGAGTCATAGATGATCAGTCATATATCTATAAGGCTATGTATACTTTAGAGCAAATCCAGCAAAAGCATTGTATGCACGTATAACAGCATCAGCAGATTTAGTGTTATAATAATAATCCGAAATAGAGTTAACTTTGTATTAATCGTAAACTGATTTTGGCAGCAGTTTTTGGATAAATTATGGATGGTGTCTGGAGAAGTTCAGAGGCCCTTCCAGAAAACAGACAAAAATAAAGGGATGATTTGCATATTTAGCAGTGATGCATTGTGGGAGACATCATATGCTCATTCCAACCTGAATAATCACAAATACCTTCTGTTTTAACCTCCTCGGCGTTCTATTGAGATCGCCAGGGAGGCTGCGGGAGGGTTTTTTTTTAATTAAAAAAAAACTATTTCATGCAGCCAACTGAAAGTTGGCTGCATGAAAGCCCACTAGAGGGCGCTCCGGAGGCGTTCTTCCGATCGCCTCCGGCGCCCATAATAAACAAGGAAGGCCGCAATGAGCGGCCTTCCTTGTTTTGCTTAGATCGTCGCCATGGCGACGAGCGGAGTGACGTCATGGACGTCAGCCGACGTCCTGACGTCAGCCGCCTCCGATCCAGCCCTTAGCGCTGGCCGGAACTTTTTGTTCCGGCTGCGCAGGGCTCAGGCGGCTAGGGGGGCCCTCTTTCGCCGCTGCTCGCGGCGAATCGCCGCAGAGCGGCGGCGATCAGGCAGCACACGCGGCTGGCAAAGTGCCGGCTGCGTGTGCTGCACTTTATTTGATAAAAATCGGCCCAGCAGGGCCTGAGCGGCAGCCTCCGGCGGTGATGGACGAGCTGAGCTCGTCCATACCGCTCAGGAGGTTAAGAAGGCAACTTTCTTTTTTGCATAACATTTTAGTAAGAGGGCTTTTTTTTTTGGTACGTTTTAGCCCCTTACACCCTCCTAGGAGTTCTGGTTTACCACCATTTTAATTTCTCTCCTCCATGAAGGCTGGTAGTGTTGGGTTCTACCACCTGAATAGTACCAGCCATGGTTCACGATTTCATGGGCTTTGTAGGACAGGGACATAAACCATTTTCCTCTCCTGCCAAGTCCCCTTGTCTATGTCAAGGACAATAAGCGGATCCTCATGTACTGCTCAGCGTGGCAGTGGTAACTTCAACATGCATGTGATAGGGGTATCTTTTAATGTTTATTTTAAGTAATATCTTTAACATTGTGCTGATTTCAATTTATTTTTGAATTTATTTAGATAAACTAAATGCACATTATTGTTTTTTTCTGTTTCATTTACTCACAGAACAGTTAATATATTCATGCATATGTGTGAAATATATATGTTACAGTGTATTGCTTCCTTAATATCCTAGACAATATTTTTGCTATTTTTTATTCACTGTCAGTATTCCCTGTATGTAAGATTGTATTTTATTCATCAGGACCTTTTATATACTGAATGTAATACACATGCAGTAATAATACATTCAAAAGCATTATATATTCCCAGAAGGTATCTTTTTGAGTAGGCTCACCTCCTGATAAGAGCGCTAGACCTGCAGCTAAATAAAAAGACATATGGGTAGGAGATATTTGTGACTGAAACATATGTGCAGTAAAAATTTGCCAAACCACTATACTATACATCCTAGCAGATGGGTTTCCTGGAAAAAAAACCTTCTGAAAATATCTAGCTTGCTGCTAACAACCAATATAAGTGGAAGATATCTGGGATTTGGACATGTTTTCGATAATGCTTAACCAAAGCACTATTTACTAGTAGCAACAATATGCACATAATTGATAAGTGTTCTATCCATATAGCTAAGTAGCAAGCAATACAGACGAAAGTCATCTCAGGCTGTAAAATATGTGCAAACATATTTCTAAAAAACACCATGACCATTATCCAATTAACTTTTTCTCTCAGAACAGGAGAACATTTTTGAGTATTTTCTTGCATGTTGGGTGCTCTAAAGGTATTTTATTGGTAAGTGTGACGTATGCGCAGTCACCCACCAATTCCTGTTCCCTTTGCTGCAGTTTACCATAAAGCCTCAGACCCTGAGGGAATCCTGAAGACAGTCAGAACTGCAGGCAAAGTAACCTTTTGGATTGGTTGGTGAGTCCACACACAGTCCAATTTCGATTGTATATACAATCGATACAATCTGTGCTCTCATATAGAGGCCAGGTCGCTGCCACCAATCCGCAATAAAAGCGTGCGAATGCGCTAATTCTAACTCTAGCTAAATCCTGTAGGAAAAAGGGTTAATTAGACAACCTTTTTAGAGATAGCAAAACTAACAATATTTAATATCAAAACAGTTATGGTAACGTGTCTCTCTGAAGATGTGGATGGTCTGGTTTTAGATTTTATTGCTGCTCTCGGGGAAGCATAAACAACATTCACATCCCCCCAGTGCAGGGGTTGTGAAATGGAAAAACACTCATTTTTCTAAAAACAGGCTAATGAATTTAACCACTTAAGCCCACAGGGTTGAAATTTTTTTGCATCTAAGCAACTTTCCCCTCCCATTCATTTGCCAATAACTTTATCACTACTCATCACAATGAATGGATCTATATCTTGTTTTTTCCGCCACCAATTAGGCTTTCTGTGGGTGATACATTTTGCTGAAAATGAATTTATTCTAAATCCATTTTATCAGGAATATTAAGAAAGAAATGGAAAAAAATCATTATTTCTCAGCTTTTGGCCATTATAGTTTAAAATTCATACATGTGCCATAATTAATACCCATGTACTTTATTTGCCAATTTGTCCTGCTTATTACACCATTTAAATTATGTCCCTATCACAATGTATGGCGCCGATATTTTATTTGGAAGTAAAGGTGCAATTTTTCAATTTGCGTCCATCACTATTTACAAGCCCATAATTTTTTTTTTTAAATATAATATACTCCTTTGGCATGCATATTTATAAAGTTCAGACCCTTAGGTAACTATTTATGTGTTTGTTTGTTTTTTTTATTATTGTAAAAAAAAAATTTAATTAAAAATTGTATGTAGGTAATTTTTGGTGTGGGAGGTAAACAGTTTATTTTTAATGTAAAAAAGTGTATATGTCTAAAGAAAAATGTATGTGGGTGTAGTTTTAATATTTGGCCACAAGATGGCCACAGTCAAATAGTCCTGGGAGCGATCAAGCTCGCTCCCAGGAAGAAGAAAGAAGACACGGAACTTTTTGGCACGCAGAAAGGCTGCAGCGTCTAGAGAGACGCTGTCGGCTTTTCTCCGGGGGGATGCGATCGGTGAAAGGGATCTATAATCCCTTTCACTGTTCGCTCGGCTACTGGCAGGTAGCGGGAGCTTGCACGGAGGGGCCCGCGGGAGCGCGCGCGACCCGCGGGAGTGTGCGCAGCCTAACTGGACAAGAAATCTCGTCCAGTTAGGCTTAAGTGGTTAAAGGGGTACTCCAGATCATAGTTTGAGCGCTTGCCGCAATGGCGTTCGTGAAATTGTGACAGTAAGGTTTAAATATTTTTTTTAGTTATTGTTATTCTCTTGCTGCATATCTATGATAATCCATTTACAACAACATAATATCCCCAAAATTTCCTCTATAACACTAACTCAATATCAGGATTTTGCATATAAGTGAGAAATAATGAAATGAGAAATATTCTTTGTTTTTACTGAAATTGCAGGGATGTAGGTTTCATAAAATTTAAAAAAACAACTACATTGTATCAGGAAATTGGTCGACACGGTGTCTGGGAACTCTGCTTGTTGTTTTATTTATCAGATGACTAACAGTGCATAATTTCTCTGAACACGTTACATTATCTTTGCTCTTTATCCTAATAGGCTACCGGCGATCGGGGATAGGCTCACGAGTAATCACAAGTCCGTAAGGACTCGAATCTGTAATTAAAATGAGCCTTAATTGCCACCTATTGGAGGCGTTGCAAGCCTCACCACGGCGCACTTCCTCCTTCTGACTTGAAGGAGGAAGTGTGCATAGTGAGGTTTGCAATGCGTCCAATAGGACGCGTGCAAGCTATCTGGAGTGCAGGCAGGACAGCGGAATTGTGGGTAAATAACCCCTTATCATCCAGCCGCACAGCTGCGGCAATTAAGGCTCATTTTAATTACGAATTCCTACTCGTGAGCCCATCCCTGCTGGCGACTACAGATGTAAATATTGTAATACCGTTAAAGGGAACCCAAGGTGAGATTGATATGGAGACTGCCATATTTATTTCCTTGTAAACAATTCCAGTTGCCTAGCAGTCCTTCTGATCCTGTGTCTCTAAAGCCCCATCTACACAATATGATTCGTTGTGAGATTCGATTACTATTCTATTTACGATCCGATTAAATCCGACATGTCCGATCGGGATTTGATTCAATTTGCCATTGTTCTGAAATGGCAAATTGAATTGAATCGAATCCCAATCGGACATGTCGGATTTAATCGGATCGTAAATAGAATTGTAATTGAACAAAGAATAGTATTGTGTAGATTGGGCTGAATACTTTGAGCCATAGATCCTGAACAAGCATATGCAGATCAGGTACTTTGACTCAGCTCACTCAGGTTATACTGGATTAGCCATATGCTTGTTCCAGGGTTTTGACTCAGACACTACATATGCCAGAAGGTCAACAGAGCTGCCAGACTGGCATTGTTTACAATGAAATAAATATGGCAGCCTCCCTATCTCTTTTACCTTGTGTTCCCTTTAACATGCACAGTAAGGGTCAATACATTTCAACTAAATATTGGCAAGCCATGTAAATCTGCTATGTTATCTGTTACCTAAAACATTCAGCTTCTGGATATTCACATGTTTCTGTTAGGCCTGTATGGTTCAAGGCTGTTCATGTAATTGTGCTGCACTTCGTGGCTATAGGTTTTTAGGATGGATTTTGCATGCGTTACACACATCTTCAATTGCCTTGAACAAAAACAGATACATCAAATGCAATATTTTCAGGTTCAGCTGGGAAATTAGCATCAAGGATCAAAGTACTCATTCCATCTGTTCAATTAATAGGGACCAGCTACATATCAATAAATAATAGGATGTTTCTTGTAATTTCTCAGACCTTCTGTGTAGCTTTAACTTCCTCCCCCCTGGGATGGATTGAGTGAGAACACTCTTAGCCAAACTGTTACTGTATTTCTCAAATTTTGCATATTTTCACATGGGAGAATTTACTCAAACACCCAAAAATATAGCGTACGCCATAGTACCTTATTTTCAAGACATGTATTAGGAAAAAAAAGACCAAACATTTATAGAATACCCTTACTAATGATACATAGTTAAAAATTAGGTTTTACAATATAGCAATTTTTGCAGTCATATGTAAGCTTAGTAATTAAACTATTATTTTACATCCCATTACCCACCACAAACCACAGAATCTGCCCCTCTATATCTGTCTTTGGCAACCTTACATATTTGTTTTTAAAATATCCCTTTCTAAATTGCCTAAAGGAAGTAGCCTAATGATGAATACTCACCGGAAGATGGATCGGGGAACCTCACAGCGACGCCTCCCAACAAATGAGGGTCCCCTATCCATCTTTCTACTCAAGGGAACACGTGATGGCACATGACAGGCACAAACAGGGGGGTCAAACGATTGCTGTACTTTGCGCAGGGGTTGTCACGGTTCTTAAAGATCCGAACCATCGCTTGCTGCTCAAAAAATTATCGGAAAAATTGTTTAGCAGGCACAGGCCTTTAAGCTGTTATCCGCCTACATCTCAAGACTCAAAAGGGCACATGTCAGCAGAATGAAGCCTTATTATTTTAAGTAAAACATTACCTTTTCCTTGATATAGAGAGAAACATGCTTCATACCATGGTCTCTGGCTAGCAGAATCATCATAGCAGATCCTAAAAACGTAATAAATAATACATACAAACTCTAAAACTGCAGTGCATTGCATTACCTATGCGGGAAAATAAGGCTGAACAAAACGTTTATGCAAAGTAAATTTTGCAGTTAAATTTTTACTTTTGGAAAATTTCATGAAAACTAGTGCTTTTTGTGAGTTCTCCAAAAAATACACATTAGGCTAAAGGCCATTATCAGCCTTTTGCTGGTGTTTCTGGAGGGTGACCTTTCAAAGTCCTTCCCTGAGCAGTTTTAATCAGAGATAAACCCTCTGTTTGGCCAGAACTATTGACTCATGTAACTATGCCCAATCAGGATGTGACCCAGGGCAAAACCTGCCCCTGATAAGCTAGTCTCATGGCCAACTAAATGGTTACTTTTACTTTGATTAGAGAATGTCTCACTAGGGTGTATTCAACAACAGTAAAGTTGCACAACTTGTGCAATTAGTGCTATCTATGTTACCAGTGTGGCTAGTACTAATTGCATCGTGGGTTGCACTAATTGTGAAAGGCGTACATAGGGAAAACTAAACAAGACACAGTGGGTGTGATGGCTATTTCCGTTACTGCTACTGCACAGTCTCAATGAGTGGCCTGGTGGAGGAGGATGGGGAAGCTTCTGGAGGATCCAGAGTCTTTTCTCTCCTGAGGTAAGTATTCTGTTGTTTTTGCGTTTGAAAGCTCACAGGTTTTCTTGGAGTTGTAAGAAGGAGCAGAGGCGCCAAAAGGATAAAAACAGTAATTAAAATGTTTAAAAGTGCTTGGGAGGCAGTGGTGGGCTTACCTCTTATAAGCAGACACAACAAACTGTGTATTCAAAACGAAGAAATATTTATTGGTACACTCCAAAGGGTATTGCAACGTGTTTCACGGTCTCATACCCGCTTCATCAGGCAAAATATGACAGGAGTACACAACAGCAGTACGTCCAGATTACACCTGGTGCCTCAGAGGTTTTCTTGGAGAATCTGGCAGATTTATTTTGAAACATCCACATGGTAGAGGAAGGATTGTTGGAGTGGTAAAAAGACTTGATCTGGTACCCTTTAAAAAAGTTTTTGTGTGTGTGTGTGTCTGTATAAAACAATACCCCCCCCCCCCCCCCCCGGAAACAGTGGTGAAGCAAACCAGGCAATTTTACTATACACTATTCAATATACAATTTCTACAGGCCAGCTACAATAAGAAGGATTTTATTCTCAGTTTTGTAAGGAAGTCCTCCGTTGTAGTGAATGTTTGAAGAAAGAGTGTTTATTTTACATAATATTGACAGCTATAATTTTGTATGAGTCTTTAACTAAAAAAATCCGAATTGCTTTGCTGTTAGTTTAATTCACATTTGTTTCAAGCTCCTCAGCTGGAAGAAGCAACATGCCCCCTACTGCTTGGAACATCTTTATCCCTCTGACAAGCAGTGTGTTTGTGGCAAAGACAACTCTCGGTGGAACTATCATTATTTATTTCTTTGTAATATCCACATAAGAACAATTAAAAGCATGTCTGAGTACATTAACCTTTTCTGAATACTAAATAGCTGAAATCATTTCTCATTGCTCATGCCATGGAATACCCATTCAATGTGTTCCTTTTTTACAGCTTTATTCATTTAACCCTCTTGGCGTTATGATTCTTTCTGGATTTTAGAGTCTAAAAGCGGTGCAATTTTTTTGCACCCCTTCAGACCCTAAAATCTGGAAAAAATCATGCTGACTGGGAGATCTGCAGCAGTTCCAGCAATCACTCACCCCCCCTGGCTCCAGCGCTGCAGCTTCCCCTCCATCCTCCGGGTGGTGCTGCAACTCTAAAGTGAGATTGCCGGCTGTTGTCACGATGACAGCTGGCGATCTCACCAGGGGGAAGCAGAGCCTCAGGAAAGCAGCAGATGAACAGCAGCCAACATCAGGATCCCCTGGGAGGTGAGTTAAAATGCCTGCTGCGCGCATTGCTCTGCATACAGCCTCCGGCGGCTACCCCGAGCAAAGGTCAGGATTACCGCTCTGAGCTGCGATTTTCCGCCCCGACCCTAGCTCGGGATTACCGCCAAGAAGGTTAATAACCTCCAGATATGGGCTTTAAATTCAAGTAAGCACGAGTGTTACTTGGACATGTCTTGGTTTGAGGGCTTTTCAGCACCATATCCGGATATTATGGAAGTCCGGGGGAGGGGGAGAGATCTGGTGCGCTGTTCTGGCTTCTGGAAGGCAATTGTAGCAGCTTAAATGACAACTCCAATAAAAAAGTAAGCAGCTAAAATATGACATAACAGACAGGGTTTGGACAGGTCTATCTCCTCATGGGGGATTCTCAGAGGTTTCTTTGTTTTCAAAAGCATTTTCTGAATGACAGTTTAACTGCCAAAGAAGTAAGATGGCAGCCAGCCTCTGTACTCCCTTTCACAATTTTTGTCAGTTAGACCTAACTGTTGTTCATGAAATGCTTTAGAAAACAAAGACAACCTTGAGAATACCCTATGAGGAGATGGACTAGTCCAAATTTTAACTGCTTACCTTTTTCGCTGGAGTGGTCATTTAGTGCTGGCTGAATAGTATAATTGTTAAGGGCTGTACCTCTGACACAGGAGACAAGGGTTTGGAACTCAACTTCCTGCTCAGTAAGCCAGCACCTATTCAGTAGGAGACCTTGGGATAGACTCCCTAACACTGCGACTGCCTACTAAGCATGCGCAAGTAATTGTTTTGCAAGGGCTTTGAGTCCGCCTGGAGATAAACGCAATATAAATGTTATTTGTCTTGTCCTATCTAATGCAACAAAGTGTCATGGGAAGCCCACTGCATTTTTCAGATAATGGTTGCTATAAAAAAAGGAGATGCAAAGTCTTCAGTTTATGGCTTTTTAGAATGCTTAACCACTTCACCACTGAGGGGTTTTACCCCCTGAGCACCAGAGCAATTTTCACCTTTCAGCGCTCCTTCCATTCATTCGTCTATAACTTTATCATTACTTATCGCAATGAAATGAACTATATCTTGTTTTTTCCGCCACCAATTAGGCTTTCTTTAGGTGGGACATTATGCCAAGAATTATTTTTTTCTAAATGTGTTTTAATGGGAAAATAGGAAAAATGAGGGGAAAAAAATAATTATTTTTCAGTTTTCGGCCATTATAGTTTTTAAATAATGCATGCTACTGTAATTAAAACCCATGAAATGTATTTGCCCTTTTGTCCAGGTTATAAAACCATTTAAATTATGTCCCTATCACAATGTTTGGCGCCAATATTTTATTTGGAAATAAAGGTGCATTTTTTTTCATTTTTGCGTCCATCCCTAATTACAAGCCCATAGTTTATAAAGTAACAGTGTTATACCCTCTTGACATAAATATTTAAAAAGTTCAGTCCCTAAGGTAACTATTTATGTATTTTTTTTAATTGTAAATTTTTTAAAAAAATTTTAATTACAAAAAAAAAAAAAATGGGGAGTGTGGGAGGTAATGAGATAATTTTATGTGTAAAAGTCATTTATTTGTATGTGAAAAATGTGTAGGGTGTAGTTTACTGTTTGGCCACAAGATGGCCACAGTAACTTTTTGTTTTAATGCGACCTCCAAGCTTCCTTCCGGAAGCTTGGAGGAAGTATAAGGAGGCTGGACACGTGAGTTTTTCCTCACAATGATCGCGCTGCCCATAGGAGAGCAGCGGATCATTGCGGGGCTTAGATCAACGAACGGGAATGGATTTTCCCGTTCATTGATCTCCGGGCGAGCGGGCGGCGGCGTGTTTACTAGCGGCGGGCGGCGTGTTTACGAGCGGGAGCGCGGACAGCGTCGGGAACGCGGAAAGTACGTATTTCTCCGTCCCTGGTTGTTAAAGGATGGAAAAAGGGGCGGAGAAATACGTACGCGCGGGGGTAAAGTGGTTAATATGGTAGGTATACTATGTTACAGCAGGATCAGTAAGGGCTGTTTCTGCACTTACCCAGACTCCCAACATTGACACCATGTTCTTTCAGTGCTTATATAACCCAATATGTCATGTCTTGTTTTATTTTTATTTTTTTAACAATGGGGGGGGGGTAGGTACACACAGTTGCACTAAAAAAAAATGTTGTTGTTTTGTTTTTGAGTTTTTTTTGTTTTTTTTTTTAACAAGGATAACACAAATTGTATTACAAATGTAGTAGTATAAGCAAAGAGCAAGTGAAAAGGGCTCACATGACACTTTGGGCAACCCAGTAGGCCGCTATGTAATTAGCAGCTATAGCAGCATCTAGTGTGTAATTCGGGCGCTGATCTGCAGCAGCACTTGGCTTTAGGGCTGCCTGTTCTTTTTACCTGCTTCAGCTACGATAGCAGTCTGCTATATTTCTCCAAAATCTCCAATAAATATCATTCACATTATTAGATGAATCACCTCAATCTGCAGAACAAACTTGTCTGTTTACAGGAAAGAGCAAATTTGTGTACTCTCTGGGTGACCCCAAAACATACAATTTGTATCCCCTGTTTCAAATTGAACAAAGTGTTGCTGCCATTAGGAAACAAGTTAGAGGGTCTAGGTGGTATATTAAAACCACTTCTGGACCGCATGAGTAAGATTCTACACCACATCTTTGGCTCCCAAACTCTGATGAGGAACAAAATCTATTTCACCCGTTGTTCGCTCTCCTTCTAGGATTGTGTGCACTTGAGGGGGGAGATTCTTCTGTCAGACAGCTGACATCTCCACACACAGATCAGGAGCCATGGCGATTGGCTCCTCCTGATCACGTGATCATAGCTAAAACTAAAACATAGCTAAAATGTCAGAAAAGGTAAACAATCGGCTCCTGATCATGTGATCATAGCTAGAACTAAAACATAGATATAATGTCAAAATTGTTTTGGTCCTTAAAGAGAACCCGAGGTGGGTTCTAATAATCCTATTAGCACACAGAGGCTTGGTCTGCATATAATGCCCAGCCTCTGTTGCTATACTGTTTCCACCCAGCCCCCCCCCCCCCCCCCCCCCCCGCGTTCTGCTGTCCCCCATAAATCACATAGCCGTGCTAGCGACATTGCCTCCTCTATGTCACTGTTCCCCGCCTGCGCCCCTTCCTGCTGATTGGAGGGAGGGGATGCAGGCGGGGAGTGGAGATATAGAGGAGGCGGGGGAGAGTGACAGTGCAAATGTAAACGGCCGGCTAGCGACACGCTGCGTGTCGCTAGCGCGGCTGTGTGATTTATGGGGGACAGCAGAGCGCTGGGGATGGGCCTGGGGGAAACAGTATAGCAACATTCCTCCAGCCGAATGAGCACCTGTAAGGATCCCTCCTGCAGCGTATTCTGTCTGTTGCAGTGGACCTGCAAACGGACAGTTCTGGCTTATCTGCTTGCATTCGGTTGTGCATTTGCAATGGGTCTCATTGTCATTTGCAATCGCTCTGCAGTTCTGGGCAGCTCAGGATGCTGTCATCATTCCGCCAATTGCTTGTTGCAGCTGAGCTGCGGCCAGATAGCCCTGTATTTCCTGCATGCATTTTGTTACATAATACTGCATGTATTTCTTATAGGAGTCCTTTGCATTCACAGCCAGCTAGCAAATGGTAATCAAGCCAGCTCAGGATTGAGTGATTACCATTCAGCTGTGTGGAGATTTGCATACCTGCATCCATTGGCTGATGCCAGCATAAAAGTCTGCCTCCCATTTCAGACCCCGCCTGACATAGCGTTCAGCTCTCTGAGTTGTCGTTGGGTGTATGCTGTGAAAGTTGTTATTGTAAATGTATAATTCCTTGCTCTGTATTGTCATGTCTGCTGGATGTTTGCTGACCTGCGGGGGTCAATGAAGTCCTTCTGATCCTGATAGATAGATTCTGCCAGCACCACATTGGTGACTGGTAGTATTCCTTCTAGTCTTGTTCTTTGGGATGAAATATAGCAGCGGTTGCTATTAGTTCGCTCCTACCTGTTAGTCTTGTCTATCTCAGTGGTAATGTTGCCGTTGCTGAAACAGCGACTAGATTGGCTGAGCATTCCGTCTGTCTGTCTGTTGTCTGTCTTGTTAATTATCATTACTTGTGCTTTAGCTAGTGAATTATTTGAGAGCTACATTTCATATATTGCGCATGAGCACAATATATATGTACTCTAGTCAGTCATTATTGTATTATTGTAATATTGTATTGTGTACTGACCTTTGCCTGCCTCTCAACTACGAATCTGCCTAATCCTTCCAATATGACTGAAATCTTAATTAACGTGTATGACCCAAACCTGTTACCGACTACGTCTGTTGTGTATTGTATCACATGGCATCTAGCCTGATAGGCGGCCAGAGCTGCATTTGCTCTGGGCAATATTGCTCCCTCGTTCATTACACCTGTGTCCTTCTGTGGAGCCTCTTCCATTATCCAGCTCTTAGCCTTGTTGCACTGGGTGGTCAGAAAGTATGACTCCCAGCATTACAGCACCGATGTGTCCCTCGCTGTCCTCCAACTGCGCAGAAGAGCCGACCGGCGTGACTGAGCCAGAATACAGGGACCGATGCCAAGCGAATGGAGGCACTCAGGAGGACAGTGAGGGATGCATCAGTGCTCATGGAGCTGGAGGAAGCCCCAGGTAAGTATATAATCTTTTAGTGCACTCGTCTCAGATACACTTTAAGTTAACTCATCTCTTAAAATATCTTTTCTATTTCTTATCTTCAGTAAAGATGTCTGTAATAATCAATTTTGGAGAATTACATTAAAAAGTCACAGTTTGAAGCAAGTGAGAATTAAATTAAACTTTATTTTAAAATATTTTTCTTTTATGTATAAGAAAATATTGTATTAATAATGTTTATGTAATTGGTGCCTGGAGTATCTATTCTTGGTATTTTACACCCAGTTATATGATTTACTTAATATCAAGAATAAAACATTGGGTGTTTACGTTAATATCATATAATGTAAAATCTTTAATATTTATTTAGACTGAAAACTTAAATCATTAAAAATAAAATTAGATTCAAATATTATGTTTGACCCAAAAAAATTGTGCTCACCGGATTAACATTTAAACATAATGTATTTGCAGTACATTAAATGATGAATTAAATAATATTTGTATGAAAATAGGAGTTATTTTTTTTTGTAATCGATCTGGGGATAACAACGAAAAGTAATTTGATAAAAAAAAGTGTTTTAGGAAGTGGGAGTGTTTTTAAGATAATTCAGGAAACCTATACGGTAACTGGAAACTATGATATAAATGATTTCAGCACCAAGTATGAAGGCTACAGAGATGCCTTGATTTCTATTTTTGCTTTGTTTTGGGTTTTTTTTTTTTTTTTTTTTTTTATGTTGCAACCATCTCAAACTGACTTTGTCCCCCTACCTAGCCTAAAGCTAGATGCAAACTCATCCCTCTGCCTTCCTTTTGCTACGGTACAGGGCACAACTTTAGTTAGCTCAGCACATGTGCAGTCTGTCAATTCTGAATGCCGTGTCCACAGTCTCTGTTCTTGCCCAACATCGTATGTGATGTATGGCCTCATTTTCTTCCTCACGATTTAGCTCAGGTACCCATTAAACCTAACCTAATGTGATGCCCTAAAACTAACCTGATCTAATCTAATCTAATCTGTTCCTAACACTTTCCCAAAATGACCTGTTTCATCCCTTTACTCTCATCCTCAGCTACCTGGGAGCGAAACCTAGCTAGTGAAAATTACTGTCTCTTTCCTTTTCTTTCTTAAAAGTTATTTTGACTTATGGAACCCATCAATATACCCCAATCAGCCACAATAATAACTACCAACATGTTATGTTCACTGAATTCAGTGTTTTATTACAATGGCATGTGTCAGGGGTGGTATTAATAAGTTAGCAAAGAAACATTAATTTTTAAAGGGTTTTTATTTTTTTTAAGTAAAAAAAAATGTTGAGTGTGAGGGTCTGACTGTCAAAGTTCAAATTACAGCAGGTCTTTGCATGGTGCAGTTATTAGTAACTATTTAGCAATAGTGCTCCAAGGAAGGTCATCTGGTGAACTTCAGACAGGATCATTGCCATCCAAGGGTTACTGATGCGCATGGGAAGGGAATGCTAACCCTTCTGGTCCATCTGAATACTAGTTCTGGATCAGATGGCTAAACTCATTCCAGCTCCTCCTGGCTACATGGTTGTTGTACCTGAAAAATTGATGAACAAAAAAAATGATCACCAAGACAACCAGCCAAATGGCATTTTTAAAAAACAAAACAAAAAAATTGCACCCTCCATATTTTACTAACTTAAGATTTTCTATTAAGCTGAGGCTGATCAACTCCTCTACTTGTGCCCCAATTATCTTATAAGGTTATATCACAATATGGCACAGTTGTGGGAAAATACTAATGATGATAATTTATGCTGATATGATACATTTTTCTGATATCACCATTATTCCCTACAGCAGTCTTTGGTGCCACTGATATATTTTATAGCAATCTACTGCTTCCTTCTAACATCAACAAATATAAATCACTTCTACAAATTATGAGTTCCTTCTTGGTGCGAAGAGGAAAAGTAAAGAAAGGAAATCCTAAGTGGAAAAGGAGTAGAAGTGCCCCAGTCATTAAAGTGTGCGGAAACTCTGTCTGAAAATAATTTACACTACCGGCTCATCTCCTTCCCTTTGTCTGCTTAAAGAGACTCCGTAACAAAAATTGCATCCTGTTTTTTATCATCCTACAAGTTCCAAAAGCTATTCTAATGTGGTCTGGCTTACTGCAGCACTTTCTGCTATCACAGTCTCTGTAATAAATCAATGTATCTTTCCCCTGTCAGACTTGTCGGCCTGTGTCTGGAAGGCTGCCAAGTTCTTCAGTGTTATGGTTCTGCTATGAACTCCCCCTTCCAGGCCCCTCTCTGCACACTGCCTGTGTATTATTTAGATTAGGGCAGCTTCTCTCTTCTCTCTTATCTTTTACAAGCTGGATAAATCGTCCTCTGAGCTGGCTGGGCTTTCACATACTGAGAAATTACAGACAAGGACAAAGCTGTTTGCAGGAAGAAAAGAGCAGCCTGAAACTTCAGTGCATGAGAGATGCAGGGGGAAAGAAACACACAAATGATCTCTTGAGATTCAAAAGGAAGGGTGTATACAGCCTGCTTGTGTATGGATGGATTTTCTATGTGTGGACATACTGTACATCAACCTACTTCCTGTTTTGGTGGCCATTTTGTTTGTTTATAAACAAACTTTTTAAAACTGTTTTTAACCACTTTTTATGCGGCGGGGAGCGGCGAAATTGTGACAGAGGGTAATAGGAGATGTCCCCTAACGCACTGGTATGTTTACTTTTGTGCGATTTTAACAATACAGATTCTCTTTAAGCTATATGGTTCATATTTGCAAATGTTATTAAAACCTGAATATTTACTCTGCTGAAATATTAGTCATGTTCCCAGCACATTTTTTTTTAAAGAAATCTAAACTGCTGCTAACGGAGAGTCATCTTTGCTTTAAAGCACTTTTGAGCCATGAATAAACCTGTGAGATAATTAATTGTATGTGTGGTACCAAAGGTAAATAGAATATTAGCAGCCTAGTACTAAGTCCCATATTTTTATTTTTAGTTTATAGGCTGAATTTGTATGACTGCATTCTAAACATGATATGTACCTATGTTTATCTCATTATGGCACATGTTAGTCAGGTACCTTTTAAAGTGGACCTGAACTCTTGAACAGGACAGAAGGAGAAATGCACCTTGTATGTATTTAGAGAGTTTAGCATGTCTAACTCCCCCTCACCTGTTACTAATTACAGTGTAATTTGATCTCTCAGGTGTGTCAGCTGGCTGCCTCGGCAGAGCAGCTAATTTGTAAACACTGTATGTTAACACTAGGGGCTTGATTCACAAAAGAGTGCTAACTCTTAGCACAGCCGTTTTCGCACAAATTTTCGCGTTTGCGCGCGATTGCAAATAACTAAAGGTTTTGCGCGCAAACGCAAATTTTCGTGTGAAATTGTTATCGTTTTTGCGCGAAAACAATACCGATTTCGTGCGAAAATTTGCTAACAGTTAGCACTCTTTTGTAAATCAAGCCCCATGTCTGATTCCATGAAAGCATGAAGTAGACACACTGCAGATTTATTGCAGTATCAGCTATAATAAAGTTTTTTTTTTCTTTAACCTCCCTGGTGGTATGGACAAGCCTGACTCATCCAGGGAAAAATAGCTGAAAATGGTATCAATGAGTTAGGCTCGTTCTGCATGCTTTGGAAGCCTGCATTAGAAAATTCCCACAAGAAAGAGAATTTTAATGCAAAAAAAAAACGCATGCTGAAAAAAAAACTGGGGACATTGTGGACTGGCAGAAAGGAAAAATTAAATGTATTTTTTGACATGATTTTGGGTTTGAAACTGTTAAGGTAAACATTTCATGAAAATGAATTGAAGCACTTTTTTGCACAGAAATCCAGCAGAAATTGAACGGCAAGGAGGTTAAAGGTTATTATGCTGTTGTGTTGCTTTTAGCGCAGAGAGTAAGTTCTGAGTTCAGGTACGCTTTAATGCACAGGCTCTTGCAGGATGCAATCCTAACCTCTCTCCGAGCCCCACAGACACCAGATGCCGATATCATTTGTCATAAATACATAAGTAAGTAAGCATGTCAACTTACTTAAACAGTTCACACTGTAGGAAGAAGGAGCACTCACATGTATTGTTCCACATAGTCAAGACCAGCGCCCCGCTATCGTAAGGGGCAAAATCCAGCAGAAGCAAAACGGCTCGGCACCACTAAAAGTATTCAAGCACAATTACATTAATTGATGCAAGACAAGTACATGACAATAGCAGCTAACATGTCTTGCATCAATAAATTTAATTGTGCTTGAATACTTTTAGTGGTGCTGACCCGTTTTGCTTCTGTCCAACTTATTTACACACAAGGCAAAAGCAACAAGTCAAGAACAGTAACAGTAACAGAGCGGAGCTGTCATTCATGCGGGGATGCGCAATCTCCTGCAATCTCCACCCGCAGCCATTCATGCTATTCACCATCGAGTGGTCCTGAGGCTGCCGCCACGTTCACGCCAATTGGCGTGGAGTGGTCGGCAAGAGGTTAAAGGGTGTCTCTAATCTTTGGGCCACTCAGTGTAAATACCCATATTAGCTTGTGTAAATACCCAATATTAGCTTGTTACACACATTGACATATACAGGGGTAGCATATTCTAGGTAACAAGTAGCCTTATATCTACTTTAAAAGACATTACAACATGGAAAACATTGTAGAATGTGCTGAGATGTCACTAACAGTTTATTGAAAGGTGTGAGATCTGCACAAACTGTATTTATTTGTGATTCCTGGAACAAAGTTTTAGTGCAAAAGTCTTCAGCTAAACATTAATAGTTGGCAATAGCAAACATGCAGTAACCCTTGTCTAAAGCATTCTTGGTGAATATTTGTGAACATATCTTTAGATAGGATTTAACACACAAAAAACTAAGCAGCATAATGCTTTGTATCCTTAGTAGAAAAGTTAAAATTTATTAGAAAAGTCAAAAATAATCATAATTTTAAAACATAATAATATTATTCATTAGGATGTTTGAGTTTTAATCAGGCAAAAAGGTACAGGGCTCATGCCTCGAACCTCTGCCATGGTCCCCCGATTGCCTGCCTCCTCCTCCTGACCCCAGCGGCAGACAGCAAGCGACAGTGCAGCTGGCCAGGAGGTGGACATACCCGGTCCATGTTTCTGCACCACTAAGCTGCACTAATGCATTTGCCCACATGGTGCTCACTGCCCTAGAGGTTTGGTTGGACCTTGTGATATAGATATATAGATATTCAGGACAGCCGCATCACCAGATCTGGTCAAACCTTTAATACAGAAAGAGTGCACCACGTAGGGAAGTAAGAAGATGTGAACTACTCTGCACTGGTGCAGCAATGCAGCACGGGACCATGGATCAGGTATGTCCACCCAATGGTCAGCTGCACTATTGGTCGCTGCCTGTCAATGGGGTCTGCTTGACTTTATAAGAAGGAGGGTGCTTAACAATGAAGGGGAGAGCATGCATGTCTGACACTAAGGGGGGCTCTTGGCTGCTTATGTGTCTTCCAAGGAAACCAGATTTTTTTGTATGTGGCCCGTTAGTGGAGGGGGCTTATTATATAGGCTTATTTATGTTAATGTGTTTTTTAAGAATTGTTCTGCATGTGTAATAATTTTTGGTGATATCTTTAACAATTTATTATTTATTTTCTTTAAAATAACATTTAAACTATTTATGTTTTAGTGGGAGTATGCTCAGTATATAATTAGATGGGACCATCACATATTAATAATGAAGAATATATTAACATATTCTTTATTATTTATGTGTGCTAATCCCATCTGATTATATATTGGAGGATTACTATTCATTGCTCCTAAAAATCAGGTGATACATATGGGTCAGGGAGCCGCACACAGAGGGTGACGGAAAGCCGCCAGGAGCTACAGGACGTCGCTGGAGGCTAGGTGAGTATTTTATCCTGCACTAGGGGGGAGAGTTGTGCTTCTTTGGCTAGTTGTTCAAGCAACTGTGTATACAATCACAATACACAGGAACACAGTTCTCACTATATATATATATATATATATATATATATATATATATATGTATATATATATATATATATATATATATATATATATATGTAATATATATATATATATATATATATATATATATATGTAATATATATATATATATATAGGCTACTATATCTACATGAATGTATGAGCAATTTCAGCACACAAGAGTAAACAGACGTGCCAGGATCAATAATCAGAATTTTAGATATAGCAATAAGAAAAGTTAGGCTAGCCAGGATGAAAACCAGAACAATGAACTACCAGCCTCTTGATGCCAGGCGCAGGCCGTAAAGAGAACTCGAGGCGGGTTCTTAAAACTAAAAAAGGGACACAGAGGCATGTTCCCATCTGCAGGACATGCCTCTGTGTGCCCTGACCGCTGCTCTCCATACCCCCTGCGCCCCGCTAACATCCCCCCCCCCCCCCGAATCTGGCGACATTCACATGTCGACAGACTTTCAGGGAAGGGGGCATTGCAGGTTAAGGATCCCACTGCAGGTTAAGTAATGCGTGCAAAATGCCCCTTCCCCGCCTATCAGAGCCTTCAGTAGGCTCTCCGCTGCCTGCTTCCCTCCTCTCTCCCGCCCCCTTCACACCATCATAACTCAAGAATCATGAAACTGAAAGTGATGGATTGCTGCAGATAGGAGCGGCGGGGAGAGGAGGTAAAGAGCACTGCCTGGTCCAGCCACTCCCACAGACCAGGCAGCATGTTTTTTTTACTCTTAGACCCAGCTCAGGTTCTTTTTAAATGTCCTGTACGTTGGCCATGTTACCACTAAGATAGTTCAGAGCTCCAACCGCAGGTGAGCCAAAGAACTGCACAGTTCCAGAAGAAAAGCAGGACATCTGCTGGTGGACAGAGGAAGTCCACATAAAAGTTAACAAATGCTGCCACCAGCAGGAATTCAAAAGCAATGTTCATGACACACAAACACAAACGTGTTTCTTGGCTGTAGAATGAACCTAGGCTTAGAGTTCCTGGATGGAATCCCTCAGTCAGGACACTGTGGCTGGCATGTTCTTCCCATGTTCTTCCCATGTTTACATGGATCTCCTCCAAAAAACATACTGACAAATTAATAGGTGATACTGAGTTGTTATTACTATTACTTAGAACAATCATCCTCTAAGCAAAACCACAGAATGAGTTTCAGACTAAACATTTTCAACTCTCTATACTGAACCCCATTTTTGCCATTGTAATATCTGTAAAATTGTCCTGGATTGTTTTATTAGTTTATTTGCATGACTTACGAGGCAGCACACACAGAGAATACAAAAAATAGATATCATAGAAGCATCGAATGCCACTCAGTTTCGTACAATAGTAAGAGTATACCCTAAAGCTATAACTTCACTCATCTTTGACATTGTCAGATCATGATGACATTTTGCCCTTATAGCTTGAAAGAGCAAGCTAATGATGTCACGGATCTCTGAACTGGTAAGGTGTTAAAAGCCTCCCGAAGACATGAAGAAGGGTCAGGTTGCAGTAACAGCCGATGTGTGAATCCTGACACAAACAAGCACTTATGGAGTGCACTAGCAGAAAATTAGTTCCAGTTTTAGGTTGAGTTACATAATCAGATTTATTTGACTTTTCTTTTAGTTCTGTATTTTTGTGATATTAAAGTAGGTAGCACACGAATTAGTTACAGGCTCAATCTCATGTTCTAGACTATTAGAAAAGATGAAAATTATACATATTTTTCAACAAATATAGACAGATCTTTCTCTGATCGAATCTGATTGGAGAGAGATCTGTTGGCTGCCATAAACCACAGGCCGATTCCCGATTGACAGCATGAAATCTTTCGGGCATCGGCCCTGTGACACTGCATCCGCCACCCCCGGCTGCTGCCCCAACTAATGTTTTATGTCCCCCTTGGTGCCCGTGCCCTTATATTTTACACTGTACCCCGACTCTGCGCTGTACTTCTGCATTTGCGCCTCCATGTGGTTGCCAGTGTTATAGCATGTGGGGCATGTGTGACTTCACACATATGCCCCATCTGCTATATGTCAGTAGTGACGTGGGGCCCGAATAAGTAAATAGAGCAAGGATACTCAGCATGGATGGCATACAGATAAAGTATAACTGCATGGGCACTAAGGGGGACATCGCACGCAGTTACCACCACGCACCCAATCGAGCATGTAGAAGATTTTTCAGCACCACTTTCAGGATTTAAACAAGGTGAAGTGACCTCAGAGCCAGCTCCCTAAAAGGAAAAATGATTAGTGCCACCTAACTAGCCAAATCAACAATTTATAAAAATAAGACAACGCAGTAGGGAGTCTCTTTTTGTGGTCAGAGTTCTAACATACATCAGAATAATCAGTCACCAAGGGCATAACTGGAATGATTAAGTCATTTTTTTTTATTATAAAACTATACACACAAATATACATTTGATCTGGCAAATGAATACTGTTTATCTGACATCTGAACAGATTGGTTGGGTAGAATTAATTAAGAGATGAGAAATGGGGTAGAATGGCTGAAAGTTCAAAATACCGTGTTGGAGTCCAATAAACCACTCAATCAAAACCTGTTAAATTTTAGCCTACAAGTTTGCTTCAGTCAAGAGTAACTCCACCAACTAGTGGTTCGAGAATTGAATATGTGTTTGAAAGTAGCAATAACTGTAAACATTGGATAGAAAAGAAAGTAAGAAGACCTCAAATTTCCAAAAATGCAAAAACTTTATTGACAGCCAATAACGTGACTTTGTATGCCTCCTGGCTAGCTGCATTAGGTGAGGGGATCTCTGTTTTCTGATGTACATGTCCCGTGATCTACCCACACGTGCACAAACAGGGGAATCAGCAAGGGACCATTTGCTGGGAGAGTTTTGCGTCCGTAGCTCCGCCTACCGACATGTTTCGGCCAATCACCCGTTTTCAGATGTACATGTCCCGTGATCTACCCACATGTGCACAAACAGCGGGGATCAGCAAGGGACCATTTGCTGGGAGAGTTTGGCGTCCGTAGCTCCGCCTACCGACATGTTTCGGCCAATCACGCCTTACTCAAGGTATGGGGCATGTTGCAGCTGCTCCTCTTTATTACTCTGGCTGTCTGCTATCCTGGTTGTATGTGAGTGAGGATGTGTTTCAACCTGGTTTGATGTATGGTGTGAGAGTTTGTGTAGCCGTATGGGTTGTTTTTAAACGATTTTATTTATTGGTGACTGACCATCTGTCACGTTATTGGCTCTCAATAAAGTTTTTGCATTTTTGGAAATTTGAGGTCTTCTTACCTTCTTTTCTATCCAATGTTTACAATTATATCAATTAAGTTGTAGACCCACTATAATTTAATGCATTGATGGTTTGAGGGGTTTTTCACACCCACCCGGGCATTACTAGTAAAAATTTCCCTTATTGAGGACTCCCGTTCTTTTCCTTTTCATTAGTAGCAATAACTGTAGTCTGGTCAAACCATGAAAAATTAGAATTTTCAGATTTTTGGCTTTTAGATAGTAACTTTATACCAGCCAAACTATAATCTATGGGAAAGTCTCTTTTAATTTACCCGAAGGCACAAAGTTAAATTTTAATGTATACAGTGCAACATACATCTTTATAGAAGACAAATGCTTCAATATACTGGTACTTCTTTATTACTCTTTGTAGACAAAGGAGGAGAGAAAGAGTGCACAATGGTAAAACAAGATAATCACAACTTAAATATACATGAAAGGCTGTTAGTGTTTGTGTAAATAAACTGTATTAACAGGGTATATCTGTAATTGCCAACAACCATGTATAAATCCAAACCATTTAGAATATATATTATCTATAAATCCAAACCATTTAGAAAGTCCTTTTTGGAACCGTTCTATTAGGGTGCTGGAATTACTGTATTCTGAATTCTGAGTTTGCGTTGTAAAATCTCAGATCATTGTAATTTGTGAAAATATGTTCACAATTGGTTGCAATAGGTTATAATTTTACTTTATGAGTTTAATGCAAAACTCAGGATATGTACTAATTTTGTAAGAAAGTCATCAAATGTAGTTTTGCCTTCTTAAAATAGAGGGTATTTGCAGTATTTTAAGAAGGCAAAATTACATTCAGCATTACTTTATAATAGAGGGCTTGTTGGTCTCTAAGCCCTTTATACTTTACAGGTGGTTCTGGGACGCCCTGAGCTGGGTATCCCTTAGTAATGAAGTCAAAAGCAGAAGTTTTAATTCTGCATTTTTTTCTATTTTTTCATTATGTATGCAATAAAAATATTTTGAAAAGCACACGTCGCAATTCAGTGAAATACGAATTTCAACTTTCAAACTGCAAAATTCCAATGCAAAATTCAGAATTATGTAAAATCCTAGCACTTATTTTTTTTTTAAATAATTTTTATTAGGAGGTAATATACAAAAGAAAATTATATATACAATACATACAACAGATCTAATATAAACAGATTCAATCCAAATCATATTACATTTCTAGATCTTCCTTGTATAAGGCCTCTTTCACATTGGGACATGGCGTTTGATGAGACGTTAAAGTCGCACAACGTGCCCCTAACACAGAGCATGTAGGTTATAAAACTGAATGTTATTTTGCACTGCGTTATGTGTCTCTTGGTGTGCCGTTTTTGTCGCATGCTGATGGAACGAAAACGGCGCATGCGTTACATTTTTTTTTTAACCTCCCTGGCGGTAAGCCCGTGCTGAGCACGGGGTATACCGCCGGAAGGCACCGCTCATGCCCGCTGGGCCGATTTGCATAATTTTTTTTTGCTACACGCAGCTAGCACTTTGCTAGCTGCATGTGCAATGCGATCGCCGCCGCTACCCGCCGATCCACCGCTATTCGTCGCGCCGCGGCCGCCACCCCCACCAGACCCCGTGCGCTGCCTGGCCAATCAGTGCCAGGCAGCGCTGTGGGGTGAATCGAAGTCCCCTTTGACGTCATGGCGCGTACTGGAGCGTGCTGCGCAGGCCCAGTATGGTCTGTGCCTGTGCAGTATGCTCCTGGTGACATCAGCGGGAGCGAGGACACGGCAACTCAGGCGCAGTGGTTTTCAGACTTTAAAGTCTGAAACTCCAGAAGTGACCCGGAGGCAGGGCCGGAGCATCGGTGAGTGGCTGCGTGGGCACAGGATATCTGCAGGGGACCATTAGAAGCCCCGGGTAAGTTCAACTTATTTTCCCCCGACCCCCCTACAGTATCCCTTTAATGTCCAGCGCTGCGTAATATGTTGGCGCTTTATAAATACAATAAATAATAATAATAATAATAATAATAATAATGAGCATAACACAGGGTGCAAAGTCTAAACCAAGAGACCTATAAAATAAATAGCGAACACGCATACCAGCTCAGATAGGTTTAAAGAGTAACAATGTGTATTAGATATTATACAAAAAATGTTGCAGTAAATGTCAGAAATACATATAGGCAGATATTAGTACTAGATTTTAAAAAATGTACAGCAGCAGCCAGAAACAAAAAAAATATATAACGTGCGGTGACCGCATTTAGCTAGTTCATTTGTTATTTTCCTTGACGTCCAGATTGTTGTTATTTGCTGTGTCTTCCTTTGCTCAATTCATGCTCTGTCTTTGCTCAGTCTTGTGTTGCTGATAGCAATCGCCTCTCTTGCGATTAGCTTTCTCTTTCTGGTCTGTTCTGATGTGATATGTCTACCGTCGCTGGGTAGCGACTAGATTGGTAGACATTCATATAGTCTGTCTCTGTTCTTTCTTTCTTCTGCGTTGCTACTTTGTTTAGATTACCTGGTGTTGCTTTATTGTGCGATTTCAAACTGGCATCTGTGGATGTACAGAGGATTGGTTCCTCTGTACTCCACAGCTCCACCTGCTGGTTGGAATTCCCCTCTACAAATATATACTGGGTACTTTGCTTCTGTGATTGTGGGGATTTCCATCTGTGCGCTGACTGGAAATTGCCCTCAGATCATTACATTTTCATTAGCAATTTTTTACTGTGATGTTAACTTTGCATGAAACAGATTATTCCTACAATTTACTTTAAAAATCAGAAACAAAGATTTAATGCTTGAATTACAGAACAACTGTTAATGGAACTACAGTGTACCTTTTAATTTTATCTACAACCACCCATAGTGCATTGCACTCTGTGGCATGTGGACACAGGGGAGATAGCTCTCACTGTGATAATTTATCTCAGAGGAGCAGTGGGCTGACACTATGCTGGGATTTTATAGTAAAAATGGATGATGGAATATTATAAAGTAGGACGTGCTCTAGTTTCCTTCGTCCATGTTCCATACACTATTTTGTTAGCAAGCCTGCAGATAACGTGGGCCTCATAATCAAAAATATCTAAAAATATCACCTTTGTATTGTATAGCAAGAAACCTGATAAATAAACCCCAAAACAAACAGATAGGAGCAACATAGACAGGGTTTTAGTCTCTGACCTCTTCACCAGATCTATGACTAGACTTATAATGAACGAAGAACTTACAGTCCATGTAAATACCCCAAAACACTAAATCCTGTGATTCTACATTCAGAGTCTCATTTACCAACCACTGTTTTCTCTAAGACATTTTGCAAATATACTACCTTTTAGATATACCATGGTTACATTATAAATCATTAATAATAATAATAATAGTTACATAGTTATTTAGGTTGAAAAAAAGACATAGGTCCATCAAGTTCAAGCAGAAAATAAGGAACAACGCTAACCTACACCCTCACAAATCCCTGTTGATCCAGAGGAAAGCGAATAACCCTTACAAGGCATGGTCCAATTAGCCCCAAAAGTGAAAAAAAAATCCTTCCTGACTCCAGATGGCAATCAGATAAAAACACCACCAGGAATTACCTAGTAATTATAGTCATGGATGTCTTTCAATGCAAGGAAATGCAAGAAAAGCATCTAAGCCTTCCTTAGATGCAGACATAGAATTTGTTCATAACTTCTTTCCGTGGTAATACATTATGTTATGTTTTAAATCTCACTAATATTATAAATGTGAAAGCTTGTATGTTTGTATGTTTGTTACTCAATCACGCAACAATGGCTGAACGGATTTGAATGAAATTTGGCACAGACATAGTACATTACCTGGAATAACATATTGGGTACTTTTTATTCCCATGTCAAAATGTGGGCAGAGACAAATACACATTTCACTGGGAAAATGTAAACTGCAACCATTCTTACACTGTTTACCCTCTGGGGGATAATCCCGAGCTGAGCTCGGGGTAAGCTGCCACAGAGGATTTCTCAGGCCCTGGTGGGCCGATTTGCATATTTTTTTTTTTTGTTGCACGCAGCTAGCACTAGCTGTGTGTATATACCGATCGCCGCCGCTCCGTGCTTATTCGCCGCTACCCGCCATGCCGCGTCACCCCCTTTCCCCCCCCCTCCCAGACCCTGTGCGCAGCCTGGCCAATAAGTGCCAGGCAGCGCTGAGGGGTGGATCGGGACTACCTCTGACGTCATGACGATGGCGACGGGGGAAGCCAAACAGGAAATCCCGTTCTGAACGGGATTTCCTGTTTGCTTTGATCGCTGGAGGCGATCAGAGGGGGTGGGGGGATGCCGCTGCACAGCGGCTATCATGTAGCTAGCGCTAGGCTAGCTACACGATTAAAAAAAAAATTATTAAAAAAATGTGCTGCCCCCTGGCGATATTGTTGTATCGCCCAGGAGGTTAATGGCAATGTTCTCAAACTTTGCACAGTTGGTCACTGGGTGACTGGGGTTAATATTCAGAAATGTGGGTGAAGCCTACAAAAAGCAAATTAAAATTCACCTATTGATTTTCAGGGGAATATTTAATTGCTGCCATTCTTGCACTGTTAATGTGGAGTCACAAACAGTAAATCAGATTTGTTTCATTTTTTTATGCAAATTTTTGATGCCAAAGACTGTAAAGCTCACAAACTAGGTCATTGAGTAATTGAGTTATTGTGTGTTAGGGTTAGAAAAAGTCAGCGCAGCCAACACCAGCCAAATACTTACCCGGGCAACGCTAGGTCATCAGTGAGCGGAGACAAATACAAATTTCACTGGGAAAATGTAAACTACAGCTATTCTTACATTGTTAATGGTAGCGTTCTCAAACTTTGCACAGTTGGCCACTGGATGACTGGGATTAAAATTCAAAAAAGTGTGTGCAGTCTACAAAAGCTAATCAAAATTCACCTATTGATTTTCAAGGGGAATATTTCATTGCTGCCAGTCTTGCATTGCTAATGGCACAAGTCTCAAACCTGGTACAGTTGGTCATTGGGTGACTGGGGTTCAAATTCAGAAAAGGGGGTGGAGCCACAGCCAATCAGATTTGTTTCATTTCAGTGCAAATGATTGATGCCAAAGACTGAAAAGCTCACAAAGTAGGTCATTGAGGAATTGCGTAATTGTGTGTTAGAGTTAGAAAAAATGGGCGGAGCCAACATTAGTTAAATACATACCCGGGCAATGCCGGGCAATCAGCTAGTATAGAAATAAATATGTAATGTTTTAAATATTTGAACCGAATACTTCTACAGTACATGTAAGTGGAAATATCGTAAATTATTCCCAGTGCAGCTGCTCTCTACTGTAATGCATGGAGTTACACTTGATTCTTTTTTGTTTCTTTTTTTTTAATGCAAGTAACAGTTCATGCACATAAAGCCTTACCACTTAAAGAGAACCAGAGGTGGGATTTAATTATGTTACTGGGGCACAGAGGCTGGTTGTGCACACTAAGACCAGCCTCCGTTGCCCCATGGTGTGCCTCCAGGACCCCCGTGTGCGCCGCTATACACCCCGCAGTGCTGGCGACACGCAGCGCGTCACCAGCACAATGTTTACCTATGCGCTGTCTGTCAGCGCCGCTCCCCCGCCTCCTCCGCATCGGCGCTACCCGCCCGTGTCCCTTCCCTCCCGCTGATAGGAGGGAAGTGACTGACAGCGCATAGGTAAACATTGTGCTGGCGACGCGCTGCGTGTCGCCAGCACTGCAGGGTGTATAGCGGCGCACAGGGGGGTCCTGGAGGCACACCATGGGGCAACGGAGGCTGGTCTTAGTGTGCACAACCAGCCTCTGTGCCCCAGTAACATAATTAAATCCCACCTCGGGTTCTCTTTAACAAGATGCCAATTTACTATATAAGGCATAAAATAAAAGGGATCTGCTAACTCACTCATTATTTTGTGTGTTAAATAGTTAACAGACATTAAGTTTTGAGTGGTAAGACTTTATATACGTACTGTTACTCGCTGAAAATAACAAGTCTAAATCCATGTGTTATAGCATAACACTGCTGAATTGTAAGATGTTACGTGCGTACTGTTACTTGCTGAAAATAACACGTTTAAATCCATGTGTTATAGCAAAACACTGCTTTGTGATTTAAACTAACTACAAAAAGATCTTCTGAAAATGCTATAATTAATCTTGCAGAGAGTGTTCACAACAAATATTAGTTTTGTTTTTGTTTTGTGTTTGTGTTTTGTGTACATATTAGGCCCGGTTCACATTAGCGTTCGCTATCAGGATTTTCCGGATCGGATCCGGAACGCATACTGTACAAACGGAACGTACGTTCCGCATAGCAATGTAATGTCTATGCGGACGTTCACACGCGTCCGTTCCGTACGTACCGGAGCCGGATCGGATCCGGACTCCGGACTCTTTTCCAACATGCGCTATTTTTTGGGTCCGGATCTCCGGCCCACGCATCCTGACCGGAGCCTGACCGGAGCCTGACAGCACCATCCGGAACACAGAAACCAATGGGAAACGGAAGGCACAGAACACACTGCCTACAAAAAACTGACGTTCTACCCCACTTCCTATGCGTATCCAAGCGGCCATTTCGGATGTGGACACATGAGCCAAGCATGTCTGGAGTGGAGCAGCAGTGACAGACGTGCTGGAGCTGTTTTGGCAGAATGTCGGAGGTGGAGGTGAGGCCTACAGCGGAGGAACCTGATTCTACAGGTGCACCAGGTGCACCTTCTGCTGACCCCAAAATTTTTTAATTTAATTTCGCTATTGTTTGCCCACGGATCCGGATGGCAGCCTGATGCATGCCTGATGCAAACGGACCGGATCCTGATCGGATCCTGATCAGAACCGTACGTACGTAGTGTGAATGGGGCCTTAGAAGGGAGAACGGTATTTTATAGTAATTACTCTAACAGTATTATAATAGTATATTTATAAAGTGGGATGCAAACGTTTGGGCAACCTTGTTAATCATCATGATTTTCCTGTATAAATCGTTGGTTGTTGCGATAAAAAATGTCAGTTAAATATATCATATAGGAGACACACACAGTGATATTTGAGAAGTGAAATGACGTTTATTGGATTTACAAAAAGTGTGCAATAATTGTTGAAACAGAATTAGGCAGGTGCAAAAATTTGGGCACCACAAAAAAGAAATGAAATCAATATTTAGTAGATCCTCCTTTTGCAGAAATTACAGCCTCTAAACGCTTCCTGTAGGTTCCAATGAGGATCTGGATTCTGGCTGAAGGTATTTTGGACCATTCCACTTTACAAAACATCTCTAGTTCATTCAGGTTTGATGTCTTCTGAGCATAGATAGCTCTCTTTAACTCAAACCACAGATTTACAATTACTGTATATTCAGGTCTGGGGACTGGGCCATTCCAGAACATTGTATTTGTTCCTCTGCATTAATGCTTTAGTGGATTTTGAGGAGTGTTTAGCGTCATTGTCTTGTTGAACGATCCAGCCCGGGTGCAGCTTCAGCTTTGTTGCTGATTCCTGGACATTGGTCTCCAGAATCTGCTGATACTGAGTGGAATCCATGCATCCCTCAACTTTGACAAGATTCCCAGTCCCTGTACTGGCCTCACAGCCCCACAGCTAGAGATGGCCCGAACAGGTCCCGGCGAACTTCCGTGGGTCGCGATCACGGAGAACCGAAAACTTTCCAGAAGTTTGGTTTGCCCCCATAGTGCATCATGAGCGTCAACTTTGACCCTCTACATCACAGTCAGCAGGCACATTGTAGCCAATTAGGCTGCTTCAAACTCTCATAGGGAAAGCTTAGTTAGGCTCTTGTAGGCTTCTTAGCTTGCTCCTTGATGATTCTTATTGCTAAAAAAGCACCCCTCAACAGCTCTTTTGAGAGCTAATCTTGTTCTTGTGATCTATTTTTTTTTTGTGTGTTTCCCACTGACACTTGTGCTGCATAGACAGCCTTGGTAATTTCTACTGTGTGTGCCACTGCCAGGCCCAGCACATTCAGTGACTACCTGTGTGTGTGACAGGTGCACATTCAGTGACTACCTGTGTGTGTGACAGGTGCAAATTGTAATACCCATCACTGCATATACCTACTACCTGTTGTTCACTGTTCACCCACCTCCCTACGTGAGCGCATGCAGTGTCACTGTGCCTGTGCGGTACCTGTCTGTGTGTGAGAGGTTTACATTGTAATACCCATCACTGCATATACCTACTACCTGTTGTTCACTGTGCACCCACCTACCTACGTGAGCACATGCAGTGTCACTGTGCCTGTCCGGTACCTGTCTGTGTGTGACATGTGCACATTGTAATAACCATTACTGCATATACCTACTACTTGTTGTTCACTTCAGTGCACCCACCGACCTACGTGAGCGCAAGCAGCGTCACTATGCCTGTCCGGTACCTGTCTGTGTGTGACAGGTGCACATTAAAATACCCATCACTGCATATACCTACCTGTTGTTCACTTCAGTGCACCCACCTACCTACGTGAGCGCACGCAGTGTCACTGTGCCTGTCCGGTACCTGTCTGTGTGTGACAGGTGCACATTGTAATACCCATCACTGCATATACCTACCTACCTGTTGTTCATTGTACACCCACCTACACGCAGTGTCACTGTGCCTGCTTGGTACCTGTGTGTGTGTGACAGGTGCACATTTGTAATACCCATCACTGCATATACCTACCTGTTGTGTTCAGTGCACCCTACCTACGTGAGTGCACGCAGTGTGATATACCATACCTGTTAACTGCACCTGTGTGACTGCACATTGTATTTCTCAAGTCAGTGCATACCTTTCACTTCATCCCCCCCCCCCCCCCCCCGATATGGACAAAACAGGTAGAGGCAGAGGTAGAGGCAGACCCAGAGGAAGGCCACCCGGCAGGTCTGTGTGAGGTCGTGCTGATGTGATTCCATGCGGCCCTGGACCAAAGTACAGTGCTCCGAAGAAGGCACGTCCCATCAACTCCCAAGATTGTCAGGATGTGGTTGACTATTTAACACAGAACATCTCATCTTCCGCAGCCACCAGCGCTACTCCAAGTACCACATCCACTACATTTGACAGTTTGCAGGAGTTATTTGGTGGGGAAATCACTGATGCACAGCCATTATTGTTACAACCAGATGAAGGCGCTAAGCAAGTTACACCACCTCATATGTCTGAGTTAGGCGACACTATGGACGTAACGTGTGAGGAGGAGGAGGATGAAGTACCTGCTGTTGGTGCAGTTTTGGAGGTGTCTGAGGCAAGCAAAGCTGGGCAGAATGATTATGATGATGATGATGAAACGGATACCACGTATGTTCCCAATAGAGGAGATGAACAGGGGGGGAGTTCAGAGGGGGAGTCAGAGAGGAGTAGAAGGAGACGAGTTCCCAAAAGAAGCAGGGGGAGCTCGTCAACAGAAACAGCTGGTGGCAGTGTCCGGCACCATGTATCGCCACCTATGTACAGCCAGCCAACATGCCCTTCAACGTCAGCTGCTGATGCCACCATAGTGCCATCACCCCAGGGGGGCTCAGCGGTTTGGACATTTTTTAATGTGTCTGCCTCAAATCGGAACAATGCTATCTGTTCTCTCTGCCTCCAAAAATTGAGGCGTGGAAAGGCCAACACTCACGTAGGGACACGTGCCTTTCGAAGGCACAGGGAGAAAATGCACAAAATGCAATGGGAAGAGCACCTGAGCCAAAGCAGCACACAAAAGAAAAGCCACCCTCCTTCTACTCTTCCTCCTTCAGATGCATCATCTTCAGCCGCTTTCTCCCTTGCACCTTCACAGCCACCCTCCTCCACTCCGCCTCTGACCTTGCTCTGCTCCTCTGCCCACATCAGCCAGGTGTCTGTGAAGGAAATCTTTGATTGGAAGAAGCCAATTTCTGCAAGTCACCCCCTTGCCCGGCGTCTGACAGCTGGCTTGGCGGAACTGTTAGCTCACCAGCTGTTAGAATACCAGCTGGTGGACTTTGAGGTCTTCCGTAAATTTGTGGCCATTGGGACATCGCAATGGAAGATGCCAGGTCGCAATTATTTCTCTAAAAATGCGATACCCAAACTGTACCGAGAAGATGAGAGGCAAGTGGTGTCATCTCTGGCACACAGCGTTGGGTGACAGCCAGGGTCCACCTGACCACGGATGCCTGGTCTTCCAAGCACGGTCAGGGCAGATACATTACTTACACAGCCCATTGGATGTGTGTTGGTGGTAGCCGGTTCTCAGGCTCCCACTCCGGACCGAAATCGAACCCTGATTCCCCGGCCATTAACTGTGGTCACTCACAATGGCAGACTTGCCCTCCATAACAGATTCTCGTTACAGGTACTGAACAGCCAGCAGAAAATGTAATTTAAAAAAAATAGATGTAAGCTTTAACAATGGTAGAGAAAGAACCATCGAAAGTTGATAAGGCAGGCAGACATTACCTGATATCACTGAGAAAGAGCAATCTCGCCATGGTGCGCACCAGTCCAGCACGGCCGTCACAACACAAACAGCTGTTTGCGGTGTGTTACACAGTGAGTTTGGTGTGTCAGTATGAAGCAGTACTCTAATTACACTCCCTGATTGATGTATACACATGCAAGATGTTTTAAAGCACTTTAGGCCTGCAATTTAGCATTCAATGTGATTTCTGCCCTTAAAACGCTGCTTTGCGTCAAATCCAGATTTTTCCCCAGGACTTTTGGCGTCTATCCCACTCCGCTATGCCCCCCTCCAGGTGTTAGACCCCTTGAAACATCTTTTCTATCACTTCTTCTGGCCAGCATAAGTGTTTCTAGTTTTCAAAGTTCGCCTCCCCAATTAAGTCTATTGCGGTTCGCAAAGTTTGCACGAACCGAACTTTTGCGGAAGTTCACGTTCGCGGTTTGCGAACCGAAAATCGGAGGCTCAGGCCATCTCTACCCACAGCATGATGGAGCCACCAGCATATTTTACACTAGGTAGCAGGTGTTTTTCTTGGAATGCTGCGTTCTTTTTCCTCCATGCATAACGCCCCTTGTTATGCCCAAATAACTCACTTTTAGTTTTATCAGTCCACAGCACCTTATTCCAAAATTAAGCTGGCTTGTCCAAATGTGCTTTAGCATACCTCAAGTGGCTCTGTTTGCGCTGCGAGCAGAGAAAATGCTTCCTTTGCATCACTCTCACATACAGCATCTCCTTGTATAAAGTGCGCCGAATGGTTGAACAATGCACAGTGACTCCTTCTGCAGCAAGATGATGTTGTAGGTCTTTCTGTGAGTTGACTCTGACTGTTCTCACCATTCATCGCCTCTATTTATCCAAGATTTTTCTTGGTCTGCCACTTTGAGCCTTAACTTGAACTTAGCCTGTGGTCTTCCATTTCCTCAATATGTTCCTAACTGTGTAAACAAACAGCTAAAATCTCTGAGACAGCTTTTTGTATCTGTCCCCTAACCTAAACCATGATGGTGAAAAATCTTTGTCTAAAGGCCATTTGAGAGTTGTTTTGAAACCTCTATGTTGCTACTCTTCAGAGAAAATTAAAAGAGGAAAGAAACTTACAATTGACCCCCTTAAATAATCTATCAAAATTGGATTCACCTGTGTATGTAGGCCAGGGGTCACTAAACTTACCAAGCCGATTTGAGTTCCAATAATTAGTTCTAAAGGTTTTGGAATGAATAAAATGACAACAGTGCCCAAATTTATGGACCTGCCTAATTTTATTTAAACAATTATTGCACACTTTCTATAAATCCAATAAACTTAATTTCCCTTCTCAAATATCACTGTATGTGTCTCCTATATTATATATTTAAATGACATTTTTTAATCGTAATAACCAAAGATTTATACAGGAAAATCATGACGATTAACTATGTTGCCCAAACTTTTGCATCCCACTATATACTTAGTACAGTGGCTAAGTGTTTGGTATTCTGTCTGTGGGTGCCCTATACCTATATATGTAAAAGCTAAAAATATTCTTTAATACTGCTTCCATTTAAATATCCGGCAGCATTTTTAGAATGGGCAGTTTTGCTCATGGCTAAGGCAAAGCATTGTAGATGTCTGCAGAGGTTTTCAATGGAAGCTTCCATGGATCATTCAAGGGATCCATCAGATCCCTCTATAAAGCAGTCTGCTGGCTAGAAAAGAAAACATTCTGGGTATTAAAAAAAATAAAATCAAAAAATTTCAACAGCAAAACTGGGATGATGGTTTTCGTCAAAAAGAACAGAGATACCTTAAGGGAAGTGGCACATCCTCCACATTGCCCGTTGGTGCCAATATTCTACAGGCATATAGCCATCGCTCTGTCAATTGAAGTACCTGATAATACTGAGTGGGGTTTATCTGCTAAATGAGGCACCCACTTAATGATGGGAAGACCCAGATAGTCACCCTTATGCAAATGAATAAGTGAAAGGGTTAAAAAAGTAAAATTAATTTAACCCTTTTATTAGAAAGCAGTGGTGCTCAAATACCCCTTTTTAAAATTCGAGTTTGGTCGAATTCGAATAGTAAATTATTCGAGGTCAGTCGAATATTCGAGTCGAATAAATTTTACTATTCGATTCGACCTCGGACTTCGAGCTCACTATTCGAGTCGGTATTCGAGCTCATTATTCGAGCTGACTATTCGAATTGGCCTTAAATAGCTTCCCAACACTTGTTTTGAGGGTGAATGATGCAAGAAACATATTTTTTTCCAAGTAACAACAGCAAGTGATTATGTGGGGATGTTCCTTTAAAAAAAAAAGGTGAAAAGAGAAGTTGTGTCCAGAATTTTGTTCAGTACTGTATATACTTCTTCTTCTTCTTCTTCTTTATCTTCTATATCTTCTTCTTCTTCTTCTTCTTCTATATTGTCTTCTTCTTCTTCTTCTTCATCTTCTTCTTCTTCATCTTCTTCATCTTCATCTTCTTCATCTTCATCTTCTTCATCTTCTTCTTCTTCATCTTCTTCATCTTCTTCATCTTCTTCATCTTCTTCATCTTCATCTTCTTCATCTTCTTCTTCTTCTTCTTCTTCTTCTTCATCTTCTTCTTCTTCTTCTTCATCTTCTTCTTCTTCATCTTCTTCATCTTCTTCTTCTTCTTCATCTTCTTCATCTTCATCTTCTTCATCTTCTTCTTCTTCATCTTCTTCATCTTCTTCATCTTCTTCTTCATCTTCTTCATCTTCATCTTCTTCATCTTTTTCATCTTCTTCTTCTTCTTCTTCTTCTTCTTCTTCTTCTTCTTCTTCTTCTTCTTCTTCTTCTTCATCTTCTTCTTCTTCATCTTCTTCTTCTTCATCTTCTCCTATATCGTCTTCTTCTTCTTCACTTATTTCTCTTTTCATTTTTTTTTTTAAAGAAATGCAGCTATTTTTGAGCGTAACAACAAATAGCTGGTGGCGCACGCATGTTGGAAGCGCCATTGTATGTGCTCCCTGGCAGTGGAAAAACACAGACAGCAGGAGGTAAATTCAGCAGCAGGAGGAGGAGGATGAGTGTGTGGCAGCATGCAGTCAATGAGGCAGGCAGCGTGACATAATAGCCCTGGTACCTAGCGGTGATACCAGGGCTGTAAATAAACACAACAGGAGGTCCCAGACAGCGGTCGTGCAGCCCACATTGTGTCCAATACACAACTGGGACAACACAGTTTTCAACCCGGGCACCTCAGAAAAATTAAACCTTTTTTTGTAATGGTTTGGTAGTTTTGGTTTTACAACCAATTACACAGATATATAGCTATTTTTTGACGTAATAGCTGGTGGCAGAGTGGCAGCAGAAGGTAAATCTGTGTACCCTGGCGGTGGGAAACACAGACAGACAGCAGCAGCAGCAGGAGGAGGAATGGAGGAGTAATTATGTGAGCAGCTATTGTTTGACGTAATAGCTGGTGGCAGTGTGGCAGCAGAAGGTAATTCTGTGTACCCTGGCAGTGGGAAACACAGACAGACAGCAGCAGCAGGAGTAATGGAGGAGTAGTGTGAGTGTGGCAGCAGGTAGACAGCGTGACATAATAGCCCTGGTACCTAGCGGTGATACCAGGCCGTAAATAAACACAACAGGAGGTCCCAGACAGCGGTCGTGCAGCCCACATTGTGTCCAATACACAACTGGGACAACACAGTTTTCAACCCGGGCACCTCAGAAAAATTAAACCTTTTTTTTTTTAATGGTTTTTTGGTTTTGTTTGTAAAAGAAATTACACAGATATATAGCTATTGTTTGACGTAATAGCTGGTGGCAGAGTGGCAGCAGAAGGTAAATCTGTGTACCCTGGCGGTGGGAAACACAGACAGACAGCAGCAGCAGCACACAGCAGCCCACTGTAGGTGTAAAATGTGTGGCTGCAGGCGACGTAATAGTCAAAGTGAACCAGGCTGGCTTAGTGAGCAGGAGCCAGGAGGTGGTAAAGGGTGGTAAGGCACATTAACGATGGTTCTTAGCCAGTTCATGTCCCCCTCTCGCCGACAACAGGGGCCAGGAACTCGCCTTCCACCCACGCCTGGTTCATCTTGAGAAACGTCAGTCTGTCCACAGACTTGTGAGACAGACGTGAGCGTTTCTCGGTGACCACGCCACCAGCTGCACTGAAGCAGCGCTCGGACAGCACGCTGGAAGGGGGGCAGGACAGCACTTCCAGGGCGTACTGCGCCAGCTCGCTCCAGATCTCCAGGCGCTTGACCCAATACTCCATGGGATCAACAGGGGCATCGCTGTCAAGCCCGCTGTAGGACCCCATGTAGTCAGCCACCATGCGGGTCAGGCGCTGGCTGTGACCGGAGGAGGATGCTGCTGCATGCACCTCCTCTCTAGTCACTGCTGCCGGAGCCTCTACAGTCCTGTAGAGCTCGTGGCTGAGAGACAGCAGGTCTGTGGGGCGCTTGCTGCTGGATGCAGGCACCTGCTGCTGCCTCTGTGCTGGCTGCTGGACAGTGGGGGTGGAAGGCTGGGGAAAGGCTTCCTCCAAGCGCTCAACAAGGGCCTGCTGCAAGCTCCTTATTTGTTGCGCTGGGTCTCCTCCTGCAGGCGGCAGGAACTGGCTCAACTTCCCCTTGAGGCGTGGGTCCAACATCATGCTGATCCAGATGTCCTCCCTCTGCTTCATCTGGATCACCCTGGGGTCCCTGCGCAGGCACGTCAGCATGTGCGCTGCCATTGGGAAGAGGCGGGCCACGTCTGCTGGCACATCGACGGCAGTGCTGCTGTCCTCATCCTCCTCCTCTGCCTCGTCAGCCTCATCCTCTCTCCACCCCCGCACCAACTCAGCTGCACTGTGCTGCTCCCCCTCATCAGCAGCAAGGTCAGGGACCTCCACCAAGTCCTCCTCCTCCTCCCCCTCAGAGGTGGACTGTGCAGCTGCTTGCCGCTCCTGCTGGTCCAAGGCTGCCGCTCCCTGTTCCAGCAAAGCATCGAGGGCCCTGTTCAGCAGACAAACCAGGGGCACCCACTCGCAGACCATAGCATGGTCCCTGCTCACCATGTTAGTGGCCTGCAGAAAGGGAGCCAGCACTAAGCACACCTGCTGCATGTGCCTCCAGTCATCATCGGGGACGATGGACGGGATGTTGCTGGTCTTGTCCCTTCTCTGAGCGGCGAAAACAGTGGCCAGGGCAAGGTACTGTTTGACAGCGCGCTTCTGTTCAACCAGACGCTCCAACATCGCCAGGGTGGAGTTCCAGCGAGTCGGAACGTCAAGGATCAGCCGATGGCGTGGCAGATCCAGCTCCTTTTGCACGTCTTCCAGGCTCGCACAGGCTGCAGCCGAGCGCCGGAAGTGACGCACAACGTTCCTTGCCGTTTCCAGCAGTTCGCCCATCCCCTGGTAGGTGCGCAAGAACTTTTGCACCACCAGGTTCAGCACGTGGGCAAGACAGGGGATGTGGGTCAGGTTTCCCCTGTCTATTGCGGCAACCAAATTGGCCCCATTGTCGGCCACCACCTTTCCGACTCTGAGGCCTCTGGGGGTCAGCCAAATCCTCTCCTGCTCCTGGAGTTTGGCCAACACATGGGTTGCCGTCAGCTTGGTCTTCCCAAGGCTGACCAAGTGCAGCAGCGCTTGGCAGTGGCGGGCCTTCACGCTGCTGCTGAGGCGGGGGGTTTGGCCAGGTGTGCCGGAGGATGGCAGAGGATCGGAGGAACCTGCTGCAGTTCCCCTGACCCTGCGGGGTGGCACCACCCACTGTGTTGCTGCTGCTGCTGTGCCCGCTGCTGCTCTCCCATCCTCACCCCCTTCCACCAAGCTGACCCAGTGGACAGTGAAGGACAGGTAGCGGCCTGTCCCGAAGCGGCTGCTCCAGGAGTCCATGGTGACGTGGACCCTTTCACCAACCGCGTGCTCCAGCCCTCTCTCCACATTGGCCATCACAAAGCGGTGCAGTGCAGGAATGGCCTTGCGGGAGAAAAAGTGTCTGCTGGGGAGCTGCCAGTCTGGGGCTGCGCAAGCAAGCAGCGCACGAATGTCGCTCCCCTCCTGCACGAGCGTGTACGGCAGGAGTTGGGAGCACATGGCCCGTGCCAGCAAGCCGTTCAGCTGCCGCACGCGACGGCTGCTGGGAGGCAGAGCCCTAACCACCCCCTGGAAGGACTCGCTCAAAAGGCTCTGGCGTGGCCTTTTGCTGGCACGGGAATCAGCAGACACAGCGGAGGAGGCCACTGAGGACTGGCTGCCAGAACAGGCCTCAGTGTCGGCGGCAGGAGTTGCAGAGGGGGGAGGAGCAGTGCGTTTCCGCACTCCTGCTGGTGCTGCTGGAGGAGCAGGAGGGCGGGTGGCTGCTGTTGCTGCTGCTGCTGCTGCTGGAGGCTGTGCAGTGATGGGTGTGGTGCCACTGCCAGCACCAGATGCCTTCAGCCTCTGGAACTCCTCATGCTGGTGGAAATGTTTCGCAGCAAGGTGGTTGATGAGCGAGCTGGTGCTGAACTTTAAGGGGTCTGCACCTCTGCTCAACTTCCGCTGACAGTGGTTGCAAGTGGCGTACTTGCTGTACACAGTGGGCATGGTGAAATATCGCCAGATTGGTGACAGAAACATCCCCCTACGGCATGGAAGCGCTGCTGCCTGTCTCCCTGTGGTGGTTGGGGGGGGGGCTTGGGTGCGGCTGGTGGTGGTACTGGCAGATGCTGCTGCTGCTGCTGCTGAACCTGAGACACCAGCTGGCTGTGGGACCTGCCTACTGCTGCCAATGCTTGCAATGATGCGCCTCCTTGCAAGGCCCACAAGCGCATCCTCCTCCTCCTCCTCAGAGCTGCTGAGGACGACATCCCCTGGAGGTGGTGGCACCCAGTCTCTGTCTGTCACCGGGTCATCATCATCCTCCCTCTCCTGAAACATGTCCTGCTGGGATGATGACCCCCCAAACTCCTCTCCTGATGCATGGATGGGCTGCTTGACTGTCGCCACAGTCTTGCTGTCCAATCCCTCATCCCCCAAAGTGCCCATCAGCATCTCCTCCTCAAGATCGCCAACAACAGCAGACAATTTACTCATGATGCCTGGGGTCAAAAGACTGCTGAATGACAGGTCGGCGAGTGACGGTGAACTGGCCTCCTCCCCAGACCCTGCTGGGCGGCTGCTGCGAACAGGGGTGGTGGTGGTGGTGAGGGTGGAGGCCTCGGATGCAGAGCTGATGGCGGGCTGCTCATCCTCCGTCATGAGTTGCACCACAGTGTCTGCATGCTTTTCCTCAATGGGACGTTTCCGACCCGGCTGGAGGACAATCGGAGCAAGTGCTACACGCTGCTGCTGCTGTGTCTCTGCAGCGTGAGTTGCAGATGCTCCTGCTGGGCGGCGCCCAAGGCGTCCACGGCCAGTGGCTATGGGAGGAATGTTAGCCACTGACGCTGCTGCTGCTGCTGCGGAACTGTGCATGGTGGCGCGGCCGCGGCCTGCCACAATGCTGCTCCCTCTCCTCCTGATTCCCTTGCTGCCCTTCCCCTTGCCCAAACCGCGCTGGCTGCCACTTCCAGACATCTTCGATGTTTTGGGCGTATAGACAAAAGTTTTTTAAAAGGGCGGGTGAAAAGTGGGGTACTTTAATGGAGTGGGTTGGTGGGTGAGGTGACTGAGTGAGTGTCCCTAGTACAGTAAGTAAGTAGTAACAGTCAGGAAGTACAACTAACTAATTACAATAAGCAATCAGTTATCAGAAGGAAATAGAGTGTGTGTAGTGTGTGTACACAGACAGTGAGTGCACACACGCAGGAGCTAGTAGCCTATGAACAGTGACTGAGTGTCCTAGACTCCTAGTACAGTAAGAGTAACAAGTAGTAACAGTAAGTAACTAACTAATTACAATAATCAATCAGTAATCAGAAGGAAATAGAGTGTGTGTAGTGTGTACTCAGACAGTGAGTGCACACACGCAGGAGCTAGTAGCCGATGAACAGTGACTGAGTGTCCTAGACTCCTAGTACAGTAAGAGTAACAAGTAGTAACAGTAAGTAACTAACTAATTACAATAATCAATCAGTAATCAGAAGGAAATAGAGTGTGTGTAGTGTGTACTCAGACACTGAGTGCACACACGCAGGAGCTAGTAGCCGATGAACAGTGACTGAGTGTCCTAGACTCCTAGTACAGTAAGAGTAACAAGTAGTAACAGTAAGTAACTAACTAATTACAATAATCAATCAGTAATCAGAAGGAAATAGAGTGTGTGTAGTGTGTACTCAGACACTGAGTGCACACACGCAGGAGCTAGTAGCCGATGAACAGTGACTGAGTGTCCTAGACTCCTAGTACAGTAAGAGTAACAAGTAGTAACAGTAAGTAACTAACTAATTACAATAATCAATCAGTAATCAGAAGGAAATAGAGTGTGTGTAGTGTGTACTCAGACAGTGAGTGCACACACGCAGGAGCTAGTAGCCTATGAACAGTGACTGAGTGTCCTAGACTCCTAGTACAGTAAGAGTAACAAGTAGTAACAGTAAGTAACTAACTAATTACAATAATCAATCAGTAATCAGAAGGAAATAGAGTGTGTGTAGTGTGTACTCAGACACTGAGTGCACACACGCAGGAGCTAGTAGCCGATGAACAGTGACTGAGTGTCCTAGACTCCTAGTACAGTAAGAGTAACAAGTAGTAACAGTAAGTAACTAACTAATTACAATAATCAATCAGTAATCAGAAGGAAATAGAGTGTGTGTAGTGTGTACTCAGACACTGAGTGCACACACGCAGGAGCTAGTAGCCTATGAACAGTGACTGAGTGTCCTAGACTCCTAGTACAGTAAGAGTAACAAGTAGTAACAGTAAGTAACTAACTAATTACAATAATCAATCAGTAATCAGAAGGAAATAGAGTGTGTGTAGTGTGTACTCAGACAGTGAGTGCACACACGCAGGAGCTAGTAGCCGATGAACAGTGACTGAGTGTCCTAGACTCCTAGTACAGTAAGAGTAACAAGTAGTAACAGTAAGTAACTAACTAATTACAATAATCAATCACTAATCAGAAGGAAATAGAGTGTGTGTGTACAAGACTGTGAGTGCACACACGCAGGAGCTAGTAGCCTTAGCCTTAGCTTATGAACAGTGACAGTGAGTGTCCTAGGCTAGCCTAACTACAATACTAAATACAGAATCAATCAGTAGTAAAGGACAGCAGCAGAAATACTGGTATAGATGAGAGAAATATACTAACAGAGGACAGGAGAGAACAGCTGCCCACACAGGCAGGCCCTGAGGCCTAAAGCTGTGTAAGCCTGCAGCAGCTGTGTCTCTGTCTATGTAACACAAAAGCTACTAACTAAAATACAATGTCTATCTAACTAACAACAATATAGGTGTATATAGGAGGTGTATGTGAGCAAAAACGCTAGGTAAATGACCACAATAGAGCTCTTGCTAAGCCAAAGCACAAAGGAGCAACTCTCTCTCTGTACAGGTCTCAGGCAAGCACGGAGAAACCTAACATGGCGGCCGCTATTTATAGGGTAGGGGCTGGCCAGGGTCCCCCTCTGTGATTGGCTGCCGTCAGAGGGCCTGGGAGCCCTCTGATTGGCTCTAAGGACATCAATCTGGGCTATGACGCTATTCGAGCTCGGTACCGAGCTCGAATAGCGCCGGTTTGCTCGAATAGCTCGAATAGTGAATGGGCTATTCGAGTGTACTCGAATACCCCATTCGAATAGCTCTAGCTATTCGGAGCTCGAATACCGAGCTCGAATAGCTGAGAAAGAGCTCGAATATTCGAGCTACTCGAATATTCGAGCTCTGCTGAGCACCACTGTTAGAAAGACAACATCTGAACTTTTTCTTTCCTTAACGTCTGAAACCTTCTGTCTTCATTCACTCTTCTTTGCTACCTGTTCACCAGTCACAGAATCTTCAGGATGATTGAGCTAGCTCTCTTTATTTTAGGATGCTTCTAAATTTTTCCTTGGTTAATAATAGACTCCTTAGACTGTAATCTACACTTTTTTACTTAAAGAGGAGCTGTTAGGTATAGGGTCTCAGAGACAAAAAACACATATATCAGTAGCTAAATACTGGCTGTACTTACATTACATATGCATTTCACTGTCCACGTTTGGATTTCACAGAATTTTTATATAGTATATGCAGAGAATGATGCTCCTGACATTTCATGGCAGTTTCCATCTTTGACTGTCTTGTCTGACGCCAATTGTGATGCCATGTCCTCCCTTACCCTGCTTCCTGATTAATTATTCATTAGCCCTCCCAAGTCCCAGCCCTCAGACACTCCTACCAGTCTCTGGTCTTACGCTCGGTACACAAGATGCGTTTTCCCGTTCGATCCGCGGGTCGATCGGGATCGATTCGATTATTTCCAACATGCCCGATTCGGATTTCGATCGTTCCTGCTGTCGATTTGCATGTTAATTATGACAAATCGACGGCAGGAATGATCGAAATCCGAATCGAGCATGTTGGAAATAATCTAATCGACCCGCGGATCGAGCGGGTAAAACGCATTGTGTGTATTAGGCATAATGGGGGCATATTGTCTGTCACTCAGCGGGGAGCGATCATGTCGGGGGGGGGGGGATTGCGTGCAATCTCGCTGTCAGTCGGGGTGGGGGGAGCTGTGCGAGCGATTGCGTTGTCAGTCACGGGGGGGGGGGGTGCGGGTGATTGCGATGTCGTTCAATTTGCGGGCGGTTGCGATGTCGGTAGTTTTGCTTGCGATTGCGATGATTGCAAAGTCAGTCGTTTTGCGAAGTCAGTTGTTTTGCTTGCGATTGCGATGTTGGTTGTTTTGTTTGTGATTGCAAAGTCAGTCGTTTTGCGGCCGATTGTGAAGTCAGTCGTTCTGCTTGTGATTGCAATGTTGGTCGTTTTGCTTGCGATTTCGATGTCAGTCGTTTTGCTTGCGATTGCGATGTCAGTCACTTTGCGGGTGATTGCGGGATGGGGGAGGGGTTTGCGTAGGGTGCAGCCTGTCACTCGCGGGGGGGGTGGGGGTGTGCCGTCGATCGCCGATCACAGCTGTCACTTGCGGGGGGAGTGCCGCCGATCGCGGCTGTCACTCCCGGGGGCGGTGTCACTCGCGCGGGGGGGGGGGGGTGGCACCGATCGCAGGTGTCACTGGTGGGGGCGGGTGCCGGCGATCGCGGCTGTCACTCGCGGGGGGGGTGCCGCCGATCGCGGCTGTCACTCGTGGGGGGGAGGTGTCGCCGATCGCGGCTGTCACTCGCTGGAGGGGGGGTTATTGTGTCACTCCGGGGTGGGGGGGGTTGTGCAGCCGATCACGGCGGTCCGTCGGGGTGTCTGGATGGGGAAGGAAGGAGAGAGGGAGCAGCCAAATAGGCTGCAGCAGATGATTAGGGTGGGATAGGGAAATGAAGGGTTGGTGCAGGGAGGGCAGTAGAGAGGAAAAAAACCTTCCCATCATGCTCTGTAGGCTGCCTGCGTCCTTCTCAGTCTTATGCGGCCTCCTTAAATAGCCTGGAGATAAGGAAGGCTGCTATTCAGCCAACAATAAAGTAAGAGAGCTTTTTAACTTCAGTATTGCCATTTGGCTTCCTTCCACACTGTTTAACACAGGGGAACATAGATTAAAATTAGTCTTTTTTGCCTGACAGTTACTCTTTAAATCCACTTATACCGTAATAACACTTATACTACAAAAAAGTAACAGTCAATGGAAGTTCAAAAGAGAAACCCTATATCTATCAGAGGTTACATGACAGAAAAAGAAGGGTATTTATAGTTGAAAATACAATTTTAGTGTGTGTGTGTGTGTGCGTGCGTGCGTGCGTGCGTGCGTGCGTGCGTGCATGCGTGTGTGTCTGTTTTGTGTGTCATTGGTAAAGCAGTATGCCAGAATTTCCAGAAAAATGTTCTGTTTAAGTCTACAATTAGAATTATTACCTTACATTATTACAGATTTAGTATACAGTACTGTACGGATGAGCTGATAATAATTGACATGTATAAAGCTCACATATGTCTTTTGTGCAATATCTTGGAAAGACCTGTACATTCCCAGATTTCAACATAGAGAGGTTTTGGCAAGGAAATTGCTGCCGGGTTGAGGGCTTCATTGTGCTGTCCATCCCTCTAAGAATTCTCACAGTTGGTCTCTCAGGTAAGGCTGTGTTTCTGAGAAGCAAGAATAAAGGGCAAAAAATGTGAAAGCCTTTGCTTCAGCCATCCTTCCAGTAAGCAAACATAAAGGATCACTAGGGGGGCTATCAGCTATTTTCAGTAGAGTTGATTCAGCACAGTTTTCATTGTTGCACTATTCCCTTTATAGATGGGTTTTGCAAACATTTACCAGGCATATCAGTTGAATAAAGCATCCATGCACATTCTTGGAACTCAACTTCCCACATCCTCTGTTCTCAGGGAAAATGCTTTCTTTGATCAGATATTATCTATTATGAAAGAATGATTGGTGGGATAATGTAGAGAACTATTCTGCCAATGATGCAGTAACCACTGCTTTCTGCTGTCTTTAATGATGAAATGATTATCAACAGCATTGGTCACTGCTTGGCCAGAATGGGGCCAATAATGGGTTTCAAGGGAACTCAGAGTCAAGCATATCTATCTCCCCTTCCTTATTTCAAACTGGCCTCCAGGTCTAGCAGTACACTAATGCCACTCCAATGGTCCTTGGGCAGGCCTTTAGAGATAAAAAAAAAGTGCCCTTAACTGTCCCCCATACTGTTAATCAACTTGTGCACAATCAGATGGTTCAGTTACCTTCAGGATGACAGCAGCCTAGAGCAACATTTTGGATTTCGGTAAGAAAGGTAAAAAAAAATGGGTTTTAATGTGAGAATGGAGTTCCACCCTGGCAAGGAGATACACATAAAACCCCAATCTTCTAAATTTACCACTTTGGTCTATTTGAGAAAATCTAAGAGTGTGTCATATATAGAGTTGGGTGAATACCCTAAAGAACTGTGTTTCACCCATTAGCAATGGTGGTAGATGTCTTTGACCTTTCAGTCAAGATTTTGCAAAGAGACCTAATTTGGTGTGAGTTTATTAATACATGTTAAATATGTGCTTATATGGTCACTCAACCGGAGGGCAGACATCTGGATGATGCCTTACTAAAGGGGGTGTTCAGATTCAACTGTAATTTGCTTGCAGGATCTACCTAGCATGTGTTTTAAGGTAATTACCCCCAAATCTCCTGGTTAATACAGATAGGGATGAGTCCCTTGTCCATAATCTTGGACAAGGGTGCCTAAAAAAGAGAGAGTGGATGTTTACCCCCTACCCATTTGTAAGGTTCCCCTGAGATTACCAAATTCCCTGGGGAATACCAGTTTGCCTGGGGTGAAGGGGTTAAAAAGAGTTTTTTTGTTAAAGGGACAATAGACATTTAGAAAAACAAACAAACAAACAGTATAAGTTCTTACTCCCAACATTTTAATCCTCTTGTACCCCATGCAAGCTGGTATTCTGCAGCAATGTCCGAGCCTGTGAGCATGGCAAAGTTGGTCTTCAATTCTCCCATTGAAAAATGTGTCCATGGCTTTGATCCTCTATTTCTACAAAATTCAGATGTAGGTGCTGTTAGCTGAAGCACACTGTACTCCATTATGGGCAAATATGCCACACATGTGTGCACCCTTGTAGGCCTAGGCTGAGGCCGCAGATTCAATTTCTGGTCAAACAGAACAAATGTTCTGAACATTACACAGTAAGTCTCTTCTGAAGGTAAGTGGGAAACATACTTTTAGACATACCTGTCCCACAAAATCATGATTAGTATTCCCTTTATAAAGTCTTGATTGGAGCCTCCCTCAATAAATTCCATCTTCTTCAACTGTTAACAGATTCTTCCACTGTTATCTTGTGCCTTGCCAAGGTTCTCTTTAGCTCTGTATATAGGCAATACAGTCATCAGCACCATGTGGAATTTTTCCAAGTGGATTCCAATGGAAAATCAATCCTACTTGCCCAAATCTAAGATGGCACCCGCAGCTGCTGCCATTTTGAATGTGGTCCTTGAAAAGAAACCAAACGCACTGATTGGTTAGTGAGTCAGCTGAAAGTGCAGTAAGCAGTCACAGGCAAAAATAAAGAGTATGTTTTTTTTTTCTTTATTTAACGTAAAAAAGTAAAAAAGATTTATATATATATATATATATATATATATATATATATATATATATATATATATATATATATATATATATATATAAAGTTATTTCCTGGTATTTAACAGCTCATAATAATGACTAGCAAATGGAATGGAAATTAAATACACATTTTGGCATTAAAAGTCTGCATATAGATGCCCACCAATTCACCCACAGGCACTTTTTCATGGAAACAGGAAATGTGGGTGCCCACAAGCCCCATAAGTTTGGTTGCCACCATAGGCTCCCATATAGACAGCAGTTATGGGCAGAAATATGGGTGCCTGCAGCGCCCAATAAATAGCTGGAGCCTGGGCAGCCTGCAAAGCAAAATGCAAATACAATTTTCAGCCCTAATTTATAAAGGCGCCTATAGCGGTGCCAGAAAATTTTAATTGTGTTGCAGAGGATTAAAGTTAGGCATGTTTGTGGGGGGGGGGGGGAGGTTAAGGTTAGGCGTGTGACAGGGGAGGTTAAGGTTAAGCATGGGGGGATTGTTAAGGTTTGGCATGGGGGGGTGGTTAAGGTTAGGCATGGGGGGTGGTTAAGGTTAGGCATGAGGGGGATGGTTAAGGTTAGGCATGGGGGGATGGTTAAGGTTAGGCATGGGAGGGGTGGTTAAGGTTAGGCATGAGGGGTGGTTAAGGTTAGGCATGGGGGGTTGTTAAGGTTACGTTTTGAGGGGGTTGCTTAGGGTTAGGCATCAGTAGAGGGAGGGTTCTGTGTGAGAATGGGGTGTGGTTTAGCTGTAATAAAATATCTATATAATTTACCAATATTTTAATTAGCACTGCATAAGTAGATTATCAGTAAATTTAACAATATTCTACAATATTTTTGGGCGCTCTGATTTCCGGGTGCTCTCTTCATGTACATCTTTTTGATGGAAAATTGGGCTATGGGTATTTTTCCTGCATTGTGCTATAGTATAAAGTGAAACAATAATAAATATATATAAATGAATATTGCTATCAAGTTCCATGTTTGTTTTTTACATCTAAGCCACGTATACAAATTGAACAATAGACTTAGCAGATTTATAAACAAAATTGGATTGGAATCATAAACTGTGTTTTCCTTATAATGAAGGTTTTATAGACAACTGCTGATGCACAGGATGTCCTATGCTTTTCAGCAGTATTAAAATGCTTTTTATAGAAGCTAATTGGCTCATGATCTCCAGTAACCACAAGCTGGGTTAACTGCAGTATATGTACTGTGTAATGTAAGTGAATGCACTTATACCCTCCATTTGTTTTTAGATATCATTACATATGAACACAAGCTGCCCTCATGGACTTCAGAACATTAAATGGAGGAAACATAATGCCGGATGTGATTGGCTATCTCTCAGAAAAATCACAGTAATGTTTCTATCTTTTTCAAATGACAGCAGGGCAACAACTATTATTATAGCAATATTATGGTGCAATGTGGACCGTGAACTGCAGGGAACTGAGATAAACAAATAACATGTGAGACATATAAATTATTTGAAAGAGTCAGAAACAGAAAACACCAAGTGGAAAGTATATAATACTTTGAATCTAATGCTGGATACACACTTGAGATAAAAGTCTCTGGAAAAGGCAAGATCACAGACCAATTTTACCCCATTTCATGTAGTATGAGAGCCATACTCTACACAGTCTATTCTATGGAGCTGAACTCCCCATCAGATAAAATCTTTGCAAGATGCTGCACACAAAGATGCCCGTACACATTCAAAAGATCATTATCTGCAAAAGATCTCTTCCTGCAATAGATCCATTCCTTCAAAATGCATTCATAGTCTATGAGATCTGCAGATCCTCATACACACCTTGTTTAACAGACTTCATCTGCATATCTGGCAATCATCTGCAGATCTGAAAATCCATCCTGTTGGATCTGATCTGCAGATGATCTGCAGATGATTGCCTGCTAAACAAGGTGTGTATGATGATCTGCAGATCTCATAGACTATGAATGCATTTTGAAGGAATGGATCTATTGCAGGAAGAGATCTTTTGCAGATACTGATCTTTTGAATGTGTATGGGCATCTTTGTGTGCAGCATCTTGCAAAGATTTTATCTGATGGGGAGTGCAGCTCCATAGAATAGACTGTGTAGAGTATGGCTCTCATACTACATGGAATGGGGTATGATTGGTCTGTGATCTTGCCTTTTCCAGAGACTTTTATCTCAAGTGTGTATGCAGCATTAGTTATGAATAATTGTATATTTATGTATGGATAGTAGGGATTGCCAATGAGATGCAAATCATTTTGAGTAGTGATGGTCAAGTAGTCGCAAATAACTTCGAGTTGATGCAAATGAATGCAATTTTTTATGCAAATGTATGCAGCTTAAAGCTGAAACAATCAAATCCTGATGAGGTAACATTCGATTGGGTAATTTCCAAGCTGCATAAATGTGCATAAAATGTGTATAAATTTGCACCAACTCGAAGTTATTTACATTTAAGTGACCATCACTAATTTTGAGTTGATGCAGCATTATGCAAATTTTGTATGCAAATCTATGCAGCTTGGGAACAAACCAACCAAATCCTGCTGAGGTAAAATGCTGATTTGTTTATTTTCAAGCTGCATACATTTGAATATAAAAAATTTGCATAACCCTGCAACCCACTCGAAATTATTTGCATCTCATTGACCATGCCTAATGGATAGATATGGACATCTTCTGAATAAGTGTAATATAAAGAAAGTGATTGCAGAGCTAATATGGAATGGATAGGACCTTGCAGGCTGCACTGATAGCAGGAGAATGTGCAGATGGAGAGAGGAGTGGGAATTCTCTATGGGATCCAGATCTCTCTTCTTAGGTGAGTATCAAAATCCTTTTTATGGCCTAGTGCACACCAAAAACCGCTAGCAGATCCGCAAAATGCTAGCAGATTTTGAAACGCTTTTTGTTATTTTTCTGTAGCATTTCAGCTAGCGTTTTGCGGATTGCTGCAGCGGATTTCAGTATAGTAGATTTCATATATTGTTACAGTAAAGCTGTTACTGAACAGCTTCTGTAACAAAAACGCCGGCAAAACCGCTCTGAACAGGCGTTTTTCAGAGCGGTTTGCGTTTTTCCTATACTTAACATTGAGGCAGAAACGCACCTGCAATCCAAAATCTGCTGCAACCCGGGAGTATGCGTTTCTGCAAAACGCCTCCCGCTCTGGTGTGCACCAGCCCATTGAAATACATTACCCTAGCGGATCCGCACCCGCAGGCGGATCGCAAACCGCAGCGGAAACGCTCTGGTGTGCACTAGGCCTTAATTAGCTTTCTTCAGGTTTGCTTAAAATCATGGAGAACCAGAACCACTAATATTTCAGTTGAGAGCCAAAAAGAACTGAAAAGCCTCTCTGCTGAAAGAGCTATGTCAAAAAGAGTTCAGCCTTTCTAAAATGGAAGATGCTAACAAGTACTTAGCTTCACGTGAGTTACCCAATGATGCATCACTTCAGGTCAGTGACCAAATATGTGGATAATTATTTCAAAGCTCTGAAAGGCCAGGCATATGTCCAGCACCAGCAGGGTCGGACTGGGACACTGGGGGCCCACCAAAGACATTTCAACCTGGGGCCCACACATCCCATGATTGCGGTGAAAAAATGGCGTGGCCATGCACCGGAAGGTGGGAGTGGTCATGATGTATTATGGACAGGGCCAAATGTACAGTGGTGTGAAAAACTATTTGCTATTTCCTGATTTCTTATTCTTTTGCATGTTTGTCACACTTAAATGTTTCTGCTCATAAAAAAACGTTAACTATTAGTCAAAGATAACATAATTGAACACAAAATGCAGTTTTAAATGATGGTTTTTATTATTTAGTGGGAAAAATAACTCAAAACCTACATGGCCCTGTGTGAAAAAGAAATTGCCCCCTGAACCTAGTAACTGGTTGGGCCACCCTTAGCAGCAATAACTGCAATCAAGCGTTTGCGATAACTTGCAACGAGTCTTTTACAGCGCTCTGGAGGAATTTTGGCCCACTCATCTTTGCAGAATTGCTTTAATTCAGCTTTATTTGAGGGTTTTCTAGCATGAACCGCCTTTTTAAGGTCATGCCACAACATCTCAATACGATTCAGGTCAGGACTTTGACTAGGCCACTCCAAAGTCTTCATTTTGTTTTTCTTCAGCCATTCAGAAGTGGATTTGCTGGTGTGTTTTGGGTCATTATCCTGCTGCAGCACCCAAGATCGCTTCAGCTTGAGTTGACAAACAGATGGCCGGACATTCTCCTTCAGGATTTTTTGGTAGACAGTAGAATTCATGGTTCCATCTATCACAGCAAGCCTTCCAGGTCCTGAAGCAGCAAAACCACCACAGACCATCACACTACCACCACCATATTTTACTGTTGGTATGATGTTCTTTTGCTGAAATGCTGTGTTACTTCTACGCCAGATGTAACAGGACACGCACCTTCCAAAAAGTTCAACTTTTGTCTCGTCAGTCCACAAGGTATTTTCCCAAAAGTCTTGCCAATCATTGAGATTTTTTTTAGCAAAATTGAGACGAGCCTTAATGTTCTTTTTGCTTAAAAGTGGTATGCGCCTTGGATATCTGCCATGCAGACCGTTTTTGCCCAGTCTATTTCTTATGGTGGAGTCATGAACACTGACCTTAATTGAGGCAGGTGAGGCCTGCAGTTCTTTAGATGTTGTCCTGGGGTCTTTTGTGGCCTCTCGGATGAGTTTTCTCTGCGCTCTTGGGGTAATTTTGGTCGGCCAGCCACTCCTGGGAAGGTTCATCACTGTTCCATGTTTTTGCCATTTGTGGATAATGGCTCTCACTGTGGTTCGCTGGAATCCCAAAGCTTTAGAAATGGCTTTATAACCTTTACCAGACTGATAGATCTCAATTACAGTACTTTGTTCTCATTTGTTCCTGAATTTCTTTGGATCTTGGCATGCTGTCTAGCTTTTGAGGTGCTTTTGGTCTACTTCTCTGTGTCAGATAGCTCCTATTTAAGTGATTTCTTGATTGAAACAGGTGTGGCAGTAATCAGGCCTGGGGGTGACTACAGAAATTGAACTCAGGTGTGATAAACCACAGTTAAGTTATTTTTTAACAAGGGGGGGCAATCACTTTTTCACACAGGGCCATGTAGATTTGGAGTTTTTTTTTTCTCACTAAATAATAACCATCATTTAAAACTGCATTTTGTGTTCAATTATGTTATCTTTGACTAATAGTTAACGTTTTTTGATGAGCAGAAACATTTAAGTGTGACAAACATGCAAAAGAATAAGAAATCAGGAAGGGGGCAAATAGTTTTTCACACCACTGTACATGATCTTTGCAGCATTGTAATTCAGAGACACTGCTGCCCAGCAAAACTTTGCATAGAGTCCCCTCCTTCAATAAAAAGTAATGTCCTATTTTGCAGAGGTGGCAGAGGTTGCGACCACATCGGGACCCTTGGACCAAAGGGGCCCCGAAGGGCCCTCCCTCAACTACAGTATTACCTCTCTATTGGTCCTGTGCTCATAATAATCACTTCTATAGATACTTTGAACAGTGGTAATCATTAACAAGCTATCCCCTTCTTGCACCTCTGACACTGTGGTTGCCATTGGCAGGTTTTGGTGCGCCGTATCAATTGTTATGTATAGAGTGCTTGGGGGGCCCCATTGTAACATTTGCATCAAGGCCTAAAGCTCCTTAGCTACGCCACTGCTCTCAGCATGAGTGATTACAGCACTGAGAAGAGAATTTTTGTGCTGCACGCAGCAATTAGAGCTCTGTCAGACAAGGAGGGGGGGCCCACCAAAGACCTGGAGGCAGGGCCCACCGATGGAAAAAACTGTACTACTGTGGCCCAGTCCAACCCTGAGCACCAGTATATATGGCAGTATATAGCACTCCACTTATCTAATAATTCAAATTATGGAGCACTAGAACCAGAAGGAGTTTTGTACAAGGCCACAAGACACCAAAAGCCCACCTGCTGAAAAAAACTGAAAAAAAGCAATTACAAGTACAATGTGCCTTAAAGGATATCTGAGGTGACGGAAAGACGTTTCGTTAAAGTTATCTGGGGCTTAATCCAGCCCCCTGCTGGCTATCTGGTCTCTCGCTGTGGTTCCAATCCACTCCAGTGTGCTACTGCCCCTTCTGAAAGATCCACAAGTCATGCATCTCCTTGGTCATGCTCTTGTGGCCAGGAGCATTCTGCACTTATGCAGCTTAATTCTTTATTATTGCACAGAAGCAAACGAGGAGGCCAGCCCATGCATGTGTGACTTGTGGATATGTTGGAGGGGGCAGCAGCACATTGGAGTACATTGAAACCACAGCCAGGGCCCTGATAAACTATGAGTGGCTGGAAGAAGCCCCAGGAAAGTTACACTGAACTTCTTTCCCTTGCCTCAGACAACCTTTAAGACTGAAGGTTTTCGCAACTATTTGACTTCCCATGAGCAAGTATTTACTTACACAATGTATTATTTCATGTCAGTGAATGAATATTCAAATAATTCCTTTAAATCAAGTGATTAATGTTCCTCTCTGTACATCTCAATCTGAGTGTGGAATATTATGAGCAAGGTAATGTTTTGCCTGAATTCTGCTCTACACTAACATATGCTTACTAACGTCCAATACAAAAAAGATTTGGTTTTTGATAGTGTAAGAAGTTGTTATAACCCCTTTTGAGTTTTTATTGGTGTCTGTGTCTGTGATGGCGAGCATTTCTTTTACATCCTGTTTTTGGGACCTTGGTGGCTTTAATATGTTCCCCTGGTGGTCCAGGGGACAGGACATGAGTAGCCCCAATGAAAAAGTTATGAGGGTGCTGTCACTTTCACTGCTGTATAAGGTTTTATTTGTTTCTGTATCTGTTCCTGTTGGAGAACTTTACCCACTTTGTGTCGGGGCAGTATGTGAGGGAATTTCCCTAGACAGGGACTACAAACAGCAATAAAAACCCTGAAGAGTTTCTAACCACTTTTAAACTTTCAACTTTCATGACTTTTTTTCTGGAGTTTGGGTTTTATACACCTATCTAGGTGATAGAAATTTAAAGCAAAACTAAAACATTCCAGTCCCAGCTGCCTGTTTTTCAATGCTCCACTTAGCCCTGGTGGGTTCCCTACAGCAGAACGGAACTGAAGTTGTCATTAAATCCTGATATCAACTTCCCTCTTAATGGGGGTCTTGCAAGAGCTCATTGGGGAACCATTTTAATACATGCTTACTATACTTTCTATATTACTCTCAGGCCCGCTCCAGTATACCGTAAGCAACATATAAACATATCTTATATAATCACACACTGTGTGCTGGTATTATGAAAAATGGGTTCTATACCCGTTCGCCACCTCTGAATGTTATACAATTCAAATTCCAATATATCCCTTTTACTTTTAAATGCTTTGGGTCAGAATTGTGGCTCCCCATATACTTACTATTTGCTATATGAATTTATAGTATATTTGGAATTATACTTCTGAATGGACCTTCCTCAGATGTGATAAGTAGGGAGAAGCCTGTATAGTGATATGGTTCATTAATACCTAGAGTGCCTACCTCTTGGAATTTGAATAGGAACATATCTTGATTCTATTTTCTATAGTATGTATTTATTAGCTCTACCTTGTTTGCTTTTAAAGTAGTTTCATAGATTTACAATTGCATTACTTATGTTGGTGACTATTAAATTCCATTGTTATCATTGAAAATGTAAATAGTAATAGAAATTATGTTTGCCAGCCCTTTTGACCCCATTGCAGTGTCCAGCAATATATTCACAATGCTCACCATCGTGCATCTTGTCCACCACTAACGCTGTTTCCACCATTCGGGTACACAGCTGCTGCTGCCATTGAGGTCCTCCACTGCTGCTGGCACTGCCACTAGGCTCAGGACACAATCGCCGGTACATAGATCAGAATCCCAGCAAAAGCACGTTCCCATTGAATGGCAAAAGACAAATGGGAATCCTCCCTAACAACAGGGAGGATTCTCATTGGCCCACCATTCAGTGAACCAATAAGAATCCATCCTGGTGCTAGGGAGGATTCCCATTGGTCTTTTGCAATACAACAGAAGCCCTATGCTTCTGCCAGAATTCTGATAGATATAGACCAGCACTTGTCCGCCAAGCTCAGCGGTAGTGTCACTGCCAGCAGTGGTGGAGGATGGAAGAAACAGAAGACATGTGAATAGAAAACCATGCACTTCCGCCCTGCTGAATTTTACACCTAGTGAAAACTGGCCCTTAGCATAGCCATGATCACCAAAACACCAGATGAGCAGCTGCGATACACAGGAACAACAAACTACGCTGCTGTATATCAGGAGTCACAATGGGCTGTTCAAGCAACAGCATGCCTCCACCAAGATGGAAACAGTGCATGAGCAGGCACTTTTTCCAATTCATTGTCGTTTATTTGTCAAATACATTTTTGACACTGTATGGACTCAGTTTGAACTTTCTAGAACAGTTACAGAAGTTGTGATGCTCAGGAAGTATACAACAATCACCCAAACATGTGCAGCAACACTATTGCTTAAAGAGAACCTGAACTGAAAATAAAAAGTCAAAATAAGCAAACACAGGTCATACTTACCTCCTGTGTAGTCTACTACTCAATCTCTTTCTCCTCTCCTGTATCCCATTTGTCCACTGTAATCAATGGAATTCTCCTTCCTCCATAAAAATGGCCATTACCCCCGCCCCATCAGCTTCCTGTCAGCACACAGTTAAACTGTAATATTACCCACTTGAGCCATACGGAAACATGGACATTATCTTGCACATTTAGTTGTAACTGACAGCTGCTGATATATAACTGACAGCAACTTGTATATTTCAGTTCTGACAAAATATTGTCAGAACTGGAGGGGGATCACTGTAAGAAGAAAATGGTGAGCTTCTGAGAGGAACTGTTATGATCGCTTCTGTAGCGTTTACTGCTGACTGCACTGGTATTGCAAACCAAGCAGTTCTAATGTCATTACATGCATTTGCTTGCATAGTTTGGTTTGCACTTAAACTAGTTGCTGATTCCATCTGCAGTCGCTCTGAAGTTTATGACAGTTTAATATGCTTTTGTGTAAACAAACATTGTCTGCTGCAGTGGAGGGGCGGTCCCTTTCCTGCAGGCTGCATAACATTGTCTGCCTTTTCCTGCTATCAGCCTGTGATTAATTACCATTCACTTGTGTGGGAATCTGCAGGTCTGCTCCCATTGGATGACCTCAGTATAAAGAACTGCTTCCTGCAATGCCTCATGGGCTATCATAGTTTCAGACTCTATCTGTTACTCTGCTCGTGCCCCACCTCGTTCCTGGTCCGTGTGGACTGCGCTGACTCCTGCGAAGGGGTCAGCGAGTCCTCCTAGTTCTGCTCTTGTTCTAGAAGTTGCTACTTGCTTGTCTTGTGTCATATATTGGTTCATCGCCAATATATACGCATACTTGCGCATTTTGTTATTTTCCTTGTATTCGTGTTACGTTAATATATCAGTGTCACTGATATATACGTACACGAACTGTTTATTTCCTGTGTTCAGCTAGTCAGTTTTCCAGCACGTTTTGGTAGTTTGCGCGTATCGTGAACACCCGTGCTGAGCTAGTTATCCTGTTCCTGGTCCTGTTTGTGGATTGCGTTCATCTCTGCGAAGAGATAGCGAATCCTTCTGAGTCCTGTTCCCTGTATTACTTCAGTCTTAGTCAGAGTTCCTGCTTATGTCATATATCGGTTCATTGCCAATATATACATATGTTAGTCAGATGTTACGAATAGTTTCATTGATAGCTGTAATTGTAATACGCTAGGAAAACATACTTATTGTATATTTATCTGTGTTACGTTCATCTATCTCGATCCTGCTATTTCCTGTCTCTCCTGTCCTGTCTTTGTGAGGCACGCCATCGCCGCAACGCATTGGCTGCCTCATTCCAGTCTGTCTGGTTTTGGACGCTTGCTGTCGCTAAGTAATCGCTAGCTAGCAAGCGTTCATTCTGTCTACCTGTCCTGATCTCCTCAGTCCTGGTTTATGCGCTCAGCGCTACCTTGCGCTGAGACGTTATTACGAAAGTGTTTGTGGCTGTTCAGATCTGCACCGGCTCTGTGCGCCACAATCTCCTATTGGAGTCGGTCCTCTCCTCCACTAAACTGGGGATATCCTGATCCCTTGTGCTGGTGTGTGTACCTCCTTCACGTCAGTTTATGTGTTGTATGCTGACTGTGGAGATTACACCCCCAAGCTTAACATTATGATAGCCCCATTACCAATCCCCATTGTGGGGGGGGGTTCCCAGCAAAAATGACACTGTTTGTTATGGTTCCTGTTCCTTTAAGAAATTTGAGAAGCTCAATTCTGAAACAGAAAATGAGTTTTTTTCCGAATGTGCCAGGTTCCTGGCCAATCCTGAGCTCCAGGCTACTCCTGTTTCAACGTGGGCCCCCCAGCTAGTTTATGTTTTATTTAAGGGAAGATTGTTTCAGTGGGCCTACGATGTCTTGGATCATACCAATTTAAAAGAAAGACCACTGGAATTTCTAGCGTTTGTGATCCATAACTGGCTGCGCAAAACCGATTTGCCTAGCCCTTTTGATAAGCTCCTGGCAGCTTGTCAATCAGCTGCTCCTTCTACTGCCTACAAAAATAATCAGCAAGCAGATAATTGTTCTGATAACTTTTCTTCTGCTAAGGCAGCAGGGTCTAAAGCCAAACGTAAACGCTCCAAAAGAAAAGCGTTACAATCAGCGGAGTCGTTGCCCTTGGCGACTGCGCATCAGATCTGTAACGAGACTCCACCATTAGCAGATAATGAAATTCAGTCACCATTCAGGGGAGTCAAATGGACCTATGGAACTACTAATGAACTTTCATTGCTAGCCAGGGAAAATAAAGGTTCTTGTTTAAATGAATTATCTGAATATGATTATGAAGATATATTACAGAGTATTGAACAGATCAATTTATTCGTGCAGCAAGGGAAATTTGCATACACTACAGTTCAATACTTGCTACAGGTATTGGAGATCCTTAGGAATAAGAAATCGGCCAATCACCTGCTAAATAACCCAATGTATTTTCTGCCACTAACACATTTGCAAACTATGATCAGCCGGAATGCTCAGCTGTTAAATATGCATGGGATCCTCCATTTGAGAAAGGAGAGATGGAAGCTCTGGTCTATGAATGGAAGAAAGATGCAAGTTCATTTTGTCAGTTTTACAGTGCAAAAAGTGAATTAGTATTGAATGCATGCATTAAGTCTGCTTATAACCTAATAAAAACTGGTGTGTGTGGGTATGACTTTGTGGCTCCATTGATCGATGTGTGGAGAATGATTCTGGACGATTTTTATGCAATTCAATCAGTTGATACCAGGGAAGACACACTGTCAAGTGGAGATTGTTCCACTTCCTCAGTTCCTGAGGACTCGCCTGCTTCAGCACCTTTGGCTGATTCAGCGAGTGATTCTGAGCTCCTTTTGTGTGAAATTGAAGTTCCTGTAATTCCACCCTGTACCATGGATAACTCAGTGTTACTTCCCAGTAAGACAGAAATTACTAATACTTCCTTAATCTTGCCCTGCACAAATTTCTCAGCAGAGGACCCAGAGGTCCTGCTGACTTTCGAGTCCAGCCTAGCCAGTACTCATGACTCTTTGTTTAGTGAAACAGACACCAGAAAAATCTTGCCTGTCTCTGCAAACACTTCTGCAGAAATTACCTGTGTTAATAAAGTTCAACTCCTGTCTGATCCAGCAGATGCCAATAGATGCACTACATCAGTTTCCGAGTCCCAGCAATCCTGTCTAGTAAACTCAGAACCCCAGCATCTGAATTTTCCAATTTTACAAATGAATGGTGATTCAGATGCGCAAACATTGTGTCTTGATCTTCCTGTTTCTACACCTCGCTCTAGTTTCGTGAATAGCTCAGAGCATCTGCTATGTGAACCTGAAATCGCAGAATTATTACCTTGTTCAGAAAATTTTCCAATAAATTTGCCCTGTACCATGAATTGTGCAGTAGATCTCTCCAATGAAACTCAGGTCACAGAATCATTATGCTGTCCAGCAGGTGCTTCCATGGTTTTGCCCTGCAATATGGACTGTTCAGTGATCCTGTCCAGTGAAGCTGTGGTCGCAGAGTCTTATGCTTCACCCAGTACTTTGGATACTTTAAACCCTTTAGCAGAGGAGGCTGAAGCACTGCTTACCTCAGTTGGTGTTGCAGTAATATTCACTTGTCTAGCAGCTGTTTTGGAATTACAGTCTGCTCTAATAAAACTTGATGAATTTCTGCCCAGCGAAGCAGAAGCCATTGAAATATTGTCCTCGTCAGCAAGTGTGTTAGATACCTTGCCCTGTACACAGTCTGATTTAACCAATGTTGTTGAGTCCCTCTCCAGTGTTGTAACAGCCGAGGAACTCCAGCCCTGTCCTCTGAATGTTTCAAAAGTCTTGCCCTGTAACATGGATAATTCTGACTCGCGGGAAAAAATAATAGAAATCTCAGAATTTCAGTCCGGGTTAATGAGTGTTTCTGAAACCCAGCCCTGTATCCTGGAAAATTCTGGTTCTCTGGCCGGTGTGGCAGAAGTTCCAGAGCCCCCTTCCTGTCCAGTGAGTTACTCAGTTTTGCCTAGTTCAGTGGGGATTGCTGCAATTTTGACTTGTTTTGCAGCCCTTCATGAGCTCCAGTCCAGTGTATTTGATGAGTCTCTGTCTAGTCCAGAAGAAGCTATGGGAACCCTGTCTAGTTCAGTGCATACATCAGAAGATTTGCCCTGTCTTGTAAATGCCCCTGAACATGATTTGTTAATAACCCTGCTGGAATCAGCGACATCTAAGTCTGATCCTGCAGTTTTTAGTGAGAATCCAGTAACTATGAAGTCTAGTCATGATGAATTTTTTTTGCCCAGTTCTGGTTTCGGTCCTGTCTTGACTGACTTTGAGGTTCGCAGTTCCTTGACATGCCCAGAGGTTTCTCTTGTGCCGGTGTGCCCAGATGTGCTTCGTATGCCAGACTGCCCAGATGTGTCTGTGTTAGCGTGCTCACGTGCTTCCCTAGTGGAGACATGTTCTGATGTTGCCGGTTGGCCTGCATGCCCGGAGATGGTTCTGGTCCCTAAAAGCCCTGATCTTGATGTTTGTCCTTGTGACCCTGACTCTGGAGTTGCCCTGGGTTCCATAGGGGTTCTTGATAGTTCTCCATGTGAGCCTAAGGGGCGTTCTGACCTGTGGGGATCTCTTTGGAGCTTCCAAGTGTTCTGGGAGATCTCTGAGGAAACTTGTCCTGGTACCTTGGACTGGTTCAACGGTGGGTTTTGTGTTGGTAGGGACAGTTCCGGTGGGCATTGCAAAGGCTTTGGCGTTTTTGGACAGTCCTTGGAAGGCGGTGGGTATCGCGCAGAGAGTTTCTTGGGGTTGTTTTCTGGAAGTCGTGGTTCTGATGGGTGTCACACTGAGGCTTGTAGTGCTGACGGGCATGGTTCGGTAGGTTCTGGTTCCAATTGGTCTAGTTTTGGTGAGACTGATTCGGGAATTTGGTTTTGTCGGACGGATCCGACCTTCATGAATTTTCAGTCAGATCAGTTTGCTGGATTTCCCACTTCTGATTTTTTGGTTTGGGTAGTTCAGGAGAAATATGTCAGTTTTCATAGGCGTCCAGAGGCCGCGTTTAAGGGAGGGGGTACTGTTATGATCGCTTCTGTAGCGTTTACTGCTGACTGCACTGGTATTGCAAACCAAGCAGTTCTAATGTCATTACATGCATTTGCTTGCATAGTTTGGTTTGCACTTAAACTAGTTGCTGATTCCATCTGCAGTCGCTCTGAAGTTTATGACAGTTTAATATGCTTTTGTGTAAACAAACATTGTCTGCTGCAGTGGAGGGGCGGTCCCTTTCCTGCAGGCTGCATATCATTGTCTGCCTTTTCCTGCTATCAGCCTGTGATTAATTACCATTCACTTGTGTGGGAATCTGCAGGTCTGCTCCCATTGGATGACCTCAGTATAAAGAACTGCTTCCTGCAATGCCTCATGGGCTATCATAGTTTCAGACTCTATCTGTTACTCTGCTCGTGCCCCACCTCGTTCCTGGTCCGTGTGGACTGCGCTGACTCCTGCGAAGGGGTCAGCGAGTCCTCCTAGTTCTGCTCTTGTTCTAGAAGTTGCTACTTGCTTGTCTTGTGTCATATATTGGTTCATCGCCAATATATACGCATACTTGCGCATTTTGTTATTTTCCTTGTATTCGTGTTACGTTAATATATCAGTGTCACTGATATATACGTACACGAACTGTTTATTTCCTGTGTTCAGCTAGTCAGTTTTCCAGCACGTTTTGGTAGTTTGCGCGTATCGTGAACACCCGTGCTGAGCTAGTTATCCTGTTCCTGGTCCTGTTTGTGGATTGCGTTCATCTCTGCGAAGAGATAGCGAATCCTTCTGAGTCCTGTTCCCTGTATTACTTCAGTCTTAGTCAGAGTTCCTGCTTATGTCATATATCGGTTCATTGCCAATATATACATATGTTAGTCAGACGTTACGAATAGTTTCATTGATAGCTGTAATTGTAATACGCTAGGAAAACATACTTATTGTATATTTATCTGTGTTACGTTCATCTATCTCGATCCTGCTATTTCCTGTCTCTCCTGTCCTGTCTTTGTGAGGCACGCCATCGCCGCAACGCATTGGCTGCCTCATTCCAGTCTGTCTGGTTTTGGACGCTTGCTGTCGCTAAGTAATCGCTAGCTAGCAAGCGTTCATTCTGTCTACCTGTCCTGATCTCCTCAGTCCTGGTTTATGCGCTCAGCGCTACCTTGCGCTGAGACGTTATTACGAAAGTGTTTGTGGCTGTTCAGATCTGCACCGGCTCTGTGCGCCACAATCTCCTATTGGAGTCGGTCCTCTCCTCCACTAAACTGGGGATATCCTGATCCCTTGTGCTGGTGTGTGTACCTCCTTCACGTCAGTTTATGTGTTGTATGCTGACTGTGGAGATTACACCCCCAAGCTTAACAGGAACTGACAGTGAGGTTAGTATGTTACATTCATTTGCAGCTACGTCATGTGCTTATTTTAAATATTTTATCTCACTTCAGATTCCCTTTAAAGTGAAACCAAACTGAGGTAGAATCTGCCGATCATTACATGTATACTGTATACCACCAAAATAATTGTGGTAAGGGCTGCAACACAGGTTTGCATGTCTGGGGCCAGGGCTGCCAATTCATCCCTTGAATTACTGTTAAGTCTAAAGCTTCATATGCATGCTAAACGAAACCTGGCCAAGGTGGGCGACAACGACTGCCTCTGCGGAGAATCTAACATTCCCCGAAGTCTCGGCCAGTGATAAGCTAGCTGGGTGGATCAATTCAGCCTAGAGTTTTGTTCACCCCTCTCACCCTGCCTGCAGTGTGACATCCCCACCATGCCGTTCCATTAGACCTCTGTCCCCCCCACATAGGAACAGACAGCCTACAGGCTAACCTACACAACGCTAGCCTGCAGTGTCGGCCCTGGAATATTGCTGAAGGATCATGTATCAATCCTCACTGGAGCAACATTAATTGTACGTGTGTTTAAACCCTTAGTTATGTAGACACTTGACCTACTTACATACAGTATGATCAGTGTCTAAACTGCATCTAACCAGCCACAAGACAGTATCATTCATACGTGTCAGTAATAAAAGGGGTGATTTGACAACACTAAATAGTTCAGAAACAGCTCGCCCTCATTGAAAAAATTGCATTGAACTGATATAAAGATTAATTTTCTTGAAGGCAAGGGAAAACATCCATCTCATCGCCCTGTAAAAGAAATTTATGCTGCAAGAATTAAATTACAATGGAACTAATGGTAAATTGAATTCACAAGGGCCAGTTAGAAATAACTACAGCTCAGTGAATAGATGTAAATGGTCAAATATGTTTGTTCTATTATGAGTCATTTATTACGTTAATGAGAGATTGCATTACTCATAATTACTCTCTGGTGTTATTAGCAACATGGTAATAAAGGAAAATTACAGATTAAAAGGGCTTTCTACCTTGCCTGCATAATTATACTATTTCCTCTTGAGAATTACAAAAAATAACACACACTGAACAATGCAGCTACTTGATATATTACTCATTGTAAATAAAAATTATTAATTTATTCTCGAGGAGATTCCATAATTTATTTGATCAGGTTCCAGATTTGTACGTTTTTTAGTGGCTTGTTGCAGTCATGATCGCTTCTTATCTTAACCTCACATTAAGGTAGCCATATAGTACTTAATGCACAAAAAGAGGAGGAGAGAGGCGCTTTGGCGTATACTGACAGAGAACAGTCTACCCCAGGGGTGCCCACACTTTTTTAGCTTGTGAGCTTCCATTGACTTAAATTAAAATCGCAGTAAAATCATGATCGCGGTAAAATCATGTGATTTTAGCCATCAGTGCTTTCTGAGAGCTTTTTTTAAAAAAAGCTCCTTTTTAAAAAAAAATCTCTCAGAAAGCACTGATGGCTAAAAAGTGCTCAGAAAAGCACTTATAGTGTGTCTGAGCCCTTTCTGTGTGAATTTGATGTGCTTTTTTAAAATTATAAATAAAAGCTTAGTATTGTGCACATGTGCACATCATTGTGGGTTACTACTGTTATTGTAAGTGTTAATATTGAGCACATTTGCACAATACTCTCCCTCACTACTGTAAAGGTGCCCATACATCAGATGATTATGGGCAGATTCAATGAAGAGACAAATTTATCTCTAATCGAATCTGATTAGAGATAAATTTGTCTCTTTGTCGAAGCTGCCCATATACTGCAGGCCAATTACCGTCCGATTTCAACATGAAATCTTAAGGGAATCGACTGAGCCAGTCATGTCCGCCCTGTTGCTGCCCTTCTAATGTATAAATGTACTCCCTGTGTGTGCATTTATACATTACCTGTCCTGTGTCAGCCTTCATCGCGGTGTCAATAACCTCCGGGTGGCTCTCCATACATGCCACTGGCGCATAGAGTCTGATGTCAGACACTATGCGTCGTTGCAAGATGCTATGAGCCAGTGGCCAGAGGTGGGTGGCCAGAGGTTACCGACTCCGCGCGGAGGCTGACACAGGACCAGTAATGTATAAATGCACACACAGGGAGTCCACAGTCATACATTATGGCGGCAGGGGTTTCATCGTTTCGTCGCTCGCTCCGAAGTCGGCCGCTGTACCACCACACACCTAATCAACCAACTTCAGCCCAACATTTTGCACCAGGCGTGATTGACTTCAGCCCTGAATTGGTCGCATCATCGATCGGGCCTTCACTTGGCGGGACCGATTTTCAACCAATTTGATAATCATAAACAAATTGATTGGTCGATCGGCCACCAAAGTCGCCTGATGTATGGGCACCTTTATTGGAAAGGTCAAAATTGCATATAATTAATTCTAGTATTCTGAGGCACACAGCTACTTAATTATTGTACCTGGGGGCAAGTGGCTGTTTAGAACCTTTGTCTGAAGGCATGTGGCTACTTAGGTATCTGGAGACACATGATTACTTAGCTGTTGTATGTGGAGACATACGGCTACTTAATATTTGTATAAAGGGGCCACCTGGTTACTTAATTATTAGATTTTTTTTCTTGAGGCACATGACTATTTATTTAATTCTTGTATCTGAGGGACATGGCTACTTTATTCATGTATCTGGGGGCACAGTGGCTATATCATTCTACTATGTGAGGAGCCCATCTGCCTTATTCTGATATCTGAGGAAGGCACAGCTGTCTAATAAATGTAATACCGCCTGCAGGTAAAATCCAGACTGTCTCTGCGGCAGTATAATAAATGACAGTCACCTATTGCCTATTGGACTGAGATCATCCAACTTAGCACCCCTTTAAATGATAAAATGGAATAAAGGGGTGGGGGCCCAAATTCATTGTTCTGCCTGGAGCCCTGTATGATCTTAACCCAGCTCTGACTGATATCACCCCTTTACAGAATTAACCTGAAGTTAGTAGGACTTTTTATGAAGGTCTGTTTCGGAGGAAGTTTAGTACCATTCCATAATGTTTTTCAGCTGTGCTATGTTTGAGGGGTTACTTGAATGTAAAGCCCACTTCATACCACACGCACATGCTAAGCATTTCCATTTCATCTGATCCCATGTATTTAATGGTGGGAGTAATGCAGTGTGTGGCTCCCTGGAGAAACAAAACTGACTTATGTCCATGTATCTGTTCCATCTAAAGAGAGAACCTGATATTGCCCCAGCTTAAATCTCAGGTTCAAAAGCATGAAGGGTTTACTTGCTTGCTGAGTTCTGTAGTTAGAGTAGGTACCAATTCTTTAGAGGAAACCTCAGTGCTGGTAAATGTATCTAGTACAAAACATTGCAGTCCACTGCTAAGCTAAGATCCTCCATTTTGACCACTCCCTCAGCACCTGCATTTCCTTTAAAATCCAAGTCCCAGCAAGATGAGCATGGCTACCCATGTTTGTGTGTATGTTTTAGCAGCCATGGTGGTCTGGCTGCAGGCTGTAGCTCTCTTTCCCCTATGCCAGCATAGCCCATTTATTTAATGGTATGAGTAGCTCCATTTGTTGTTCCCTGGAGAAATTAGACTGATTTATGTGTGCAGTGCATGCATGTGTTTCCTGTTAAGGGAGAACTCAATATTGCCTACGACTAAAACTCGGAAATTGTAAAAATGCGGAATTCTATAGCTTAATCCTACAGCAAATTTAAAAAAAAAAATACAGTGGAAACCATAATAAATAATTATTTTTGCTGATTTTGCTGCTGCTTTCATAAAAGTTATCATCATCATTACCAGATAACATTTTTGTACATAAGAGTTAAAATGGATTTATACACATGGACAAGCTTAATTCTCAGGTTCACGGCAATTAAGTGTTTGCTTGCTTGCTTGCTGACTGGTGCAGGTAGAGTAGGTACCAATTATGCATAAGAAACCCCTGTGCTGGTGAATCCATCTAGTACAAAATGCTGCAGTCCATTTTGGAAGCTAAGATTCCCCCATTTTGCATACATGACCATAATTTTTTGCTGATATCCTCATCTGAGCGAAAATGCTTCTCTCATGCCCCTAGAATTCAACGCATTTGGCAAGAGTATGTTTTCTCATGCCCGTATATTTTCATTAATATTCTCATCTGTGTGAAGATATGACATTTTGGCAAAAAATTATGGTGCAACGAAAATGGCCATAATTGCTTTTTTGTATTTGTTAGTTTGTAATTTGAGTGCCTATTTTTCTTTTAAAATTCATCAGGTCTACATCTTTGACTCTACGACTACGACTTTTTTTTCCTTAGGAGGATGTGAGATGCTGTGGCATGAGGATCAGTTATGTTGGTGCCCAAGGCATTTAGCAAATGGAAAAGAGAATGAGGCATATTAAAATAATGTCTACAGAATACAACCTTGGTCGTCCACATTGTTATATCATGTCCATTGTTTATCCCTATCCACAACCAAACCGTTTATTATGTTTCCCTGGTCTTCAGGGGAGGGCGGACAATCAGCAACCGCGATAAACTTCTGCATTCTCTGATTGACCTAAGACTTGCAAGTCTTCTGATTGTCCTAAAATTTCCTTGGTAATCTGATTTCCACTATAAAATTCTGCATTCTGTGATTGATCCAATGCTTTGGAGTTTTCAAATTGGATTCAAATTTCCTAGTCTTAGTATGCAGTATTCCATGGATTTCCTCATACCAATTTCTGCCGCAGAAAGCCGATTTCTGATCTAAAACTCGGAAATTGGAAAAATGTGGAATTCTATAGCTTAATCCTACAGCAAATTAAAAAAAATACAGTGGAAAGAATAGTAAATGATTATTTTTGCTGATTTTGCTGCTGCTTTCATAAAAGTTATCATCATCATTACCAGATAACATTTTTGTACATAAGAGTTAAAATGGATTTATACACATGGACAAACAGATTGATTCAATTACAAATTGTTTTTGTACAAGTCTGTCCACAAAATAACTGCAGTTGCAAAATAAATCTGGAGTGGATTATGTGAGCTTTGAAGTCAGCATCTCATGAAAACATCTTTACCAGGTGGACATATATTGTAAATGTAATCACAGGTTTGAAATTCATCACTCAATATCTTCATAGAAAATAGATTTTCTTTTATGTGGTGTCCCAGTCGATTTGGTATGACTGGTTATTTTTAGAAAACTGAATAAGTCTTCTGTAAATATGCTGTCTGTGTGTACGCTTTACTGTAAGATAATGACAAGAGCGGGAGGATGGTACCTATTCTCCTCCCACTCTAGCTTGAATTATTATGATGATATAAACAAAGGTGCATATATTACTAGGCAGTGGTATAACTACAATCCATGGAACCCCCCCCCAGTGAAACTTTAATGGGATACCCCCAATGTTCACATCTCTTACCTTGCCTCCCCTTGGTGTCCTTCACAGCCTTGGGGCCCATCTCAAAAGGGTCATAAAACATGTGGCCATTATGATCTCCACACCCATAACAAGTGTAGCCACGAAAACTTCTGACCTGAAGTATAGTCCCCTGTAGGAAGGGAAGGTTAGTAGTTGGGACCCCAAAACAGCTCCGGGCCTCCCTGCGGTTGCAGGGGCTGATCCCCTTTAGTTATGCCCCTGCCTCAATGTCAAAGCGATGCTTTTCCTATTATATATGCAGGGCCAGCCCTAGACTTTTTGCTGCCTGAGGCAAACTTAGAAAAAATTGCCGCCTCCCTACCCCAGCCGTGGGTGCGGGGGGGCCGGCCGCCGAGCTGGAGGGGTAGCGGGCAGAAAGGGGGTATTGGGCCTAGCGGAGGGGAGGGGGGTCCCCTGATCTGCGCTGCACCTCCAGCTTTAAATGGTTACATAGCAGCCGATAGTAAGAGGGACAGGCGGGGATCACTCACCTCTTCCGGTTCCAGCGTGCACTCCACTGACGTCACTTCCTGCAACGCTTACAATACAGTGGGCAGCGTTGCAGGAAGTGACGTCAGTGGAGCGCACGCTGGAACCGGAAGAGGTGAGTGATCCCCGCCCATCCCTCTTACTATCGGCTGCTATGTAACCATTTAAAGCTGAAGGTGGAGCGCAGATCGGGGGACCCAGGCGAGGGAGGGGGGGTCCGACCCCCCTCCCCGCTGCTAGGCCCAATACCCCCTTTCTGCCCGCTACCCCTCCAGCTTGGCGGCCGGCCCCCCCGCACCCACGGGGGGGGCGGTTGCCGCCCCCCGCCTGAGGCAAAAGTTTCACCCTGCCTCATGAGCGGGCCGGCCCTGTGTATATGTTAGCAGAGTTAGCGGAAAATTGTTTTGCCATAGCGTCCCTTTAAAATGACAAGAGAAGGCTTACCGCTGTGGTGATAATGAATATTGTATTCTAAACAATAAATGATACAAGGATCTTCTATCATTCTTTATTTAGAATATAGTATTTACAGTAATATGATTACCCCAGAGGTAAACCCTTTTCTTGCCATTTTAACCAGCTTTTAATTATTTTATCTTCTGTAGGGTACTTCCTCCCTTCTACCATTATCCCCATCCATTATCCCCTGGGCATTTGTGTTTTAGTTCTAGCTTACACACTAATCATTTTTTCATGGACAGCAACCTGGGGACTTTTGCAGAATGACAAAGCAGTTGCAGGACACACAGACAGACCCTGAGCCGGTACCGTCTGAGTGCCCACAGCCTGGAGATAGAGACAGAGTAGTAGAGATGTAGAGACGGCCCAAACGGTTCGCACGCGAACTTATTTGCGCGAACTTTGGTGGTTCGCGTCCGCGGTGAACTACCCTATACTACATCATTAGGGTCAACTTTGACCCTCTACATCACAGTCAGCAGGCACACTCCCTCCTGGAGCCCCCCCCCCCTCCCCTATAAAACGCAGGCAGCGTCAGCCATTTCATTCACTCGTGTGGCTGCAGTAATTAGAGAAGGGAGATAACCTTGCTGCTGACATGGGGAAAGCTTAGTTAGGCTCTTGTGTTAGGCTTGTTAGGTTGCTCCGACTTGCTGATATTATTGCTAAAAAGCACTCCTCATCCTCAACAGCTCTTTTGAGAGCTAATGTTGTTCTTGTGATCTTTTTTTTTTTTGTGTGTGTCACAGACACTTGTGTTGCATATACAGCCCTGTCAGTCAGTCGTAGCTGCTGCTGGGACCTTGGCCCCTTGGTAATTCCTACTGTGCCACTGCCAGGCCCAGCACATTCAGTGACTACCTGTGTGTGTGACAGCTGCACATTTGTAATACTAATCACTGCATGACAACCTGTTCAGTGCATCTACCTACCTACCTACGTGAGTGCACGCAGTGTCACTACACCTTGTTGACGGTACCTGTGTGTGTGACAGCTGCACATTTGTAATACCAATCACTGCATACCTTACTGTTCAGTGCACCTACCTACCTACATTACCGCAAGCAGTGTTATATACCAGTCACTGCACTTGTTGACGGTACCTGTGTGTGTGACAGCTGCACATTTGTAATACCAATCACTGCACACCCACCTGTTCAGTGCACCAACCTACCTATGTGACCACAAGCAGTGTTATATACCAGTCACTGCACCTGTTGACGGTACCTGTGTGTGGGACAGCTGCACATTCATAATACCAATCACTGCATACCTACCTGTTCAGTGCACCTACCTATCTACCTACCTACATGACCACAAGCAGTGTAATATACCAGTCACTGCACCTGTTGACGGTACCTGTGTGTGTGACAGCTGCACATTTGTAATACTAGTCATTGCATAATTGTTCCCAGTACCTGTGTGACCGCATGCTGTGTAATATACCAATCTGTGCATACCTGTTAACTGCACCTGTGAGACAGTTGCACATTGTATTGGAATACCAGTCACTGCACACCTTTCACTGCACCTGTGTGACTGCACATTGTATTAGTCAAGTCAGTGCATACCTTTCACTTCACCCCCCCTGATATGGACAAAACAGGCAGAGGCAGACCCGGAGGCAGACCCAGAGGAAGACCACCCGGCAAGTTTGTTCGAGGTCGTGCTGACATGAAGTTGTGCGGCCCTTGCCCAAAGTATAGTGCTCAGAAGAAGGCATGTCCCATCAATTCCCAAGATTGTCAGGACGTGGTTGACTATTTAACACAGAACACCTCATCTTCCGCAGCCACCAGCGCTACTACAAGCACCACATCCGCTGCATTTGACACTTCGCAGGAGTTATTTGGTGGGGAATTAACTGGTTCACAGACATTATTGTTACAACAAGATGAAAGCGCTAAGCAAGTTACACCACCTCATATGTCTGAGTTAGGCGACACTATGGACGTAACGTGTGAGGAGGAGGATGATGAAGTGCCTGCTGTTGGTGTAGTTTATGAGGTATCTGAGGCAAGCGAAGTTGGGGAGGATGATTATGATGATACGGATGCCGCGTGGGATCCTAAGAGACAAGATGACCAAGGGGACAGTTCAGAGGGGGAGTCAGAGAGGAGTAGGAGGAGACAAGTTGCTGAAAGAAGCAGGGGGAGCTCATCTTCAGAAACAGATGGTGGCAGTGTCTGGCGCCATGTATCACCACCTATGGACAGCCAGCCAACATACCCTTCAACATCAGCTGCTGATGCCACCATAGTGCCATCACCCCAGGGGGGGCTCAGCGGTTTGGACATTTTTTTGTGTGTCTTTCTCAGATCAGAGCAATGCCATCTGTTCTCTCTGCCACCAAAAATTGAGCCGTGGAAAGGCCAACAGCCATGTAGGGACAACTGCCTTACAAAGGCACATGAAAAAAAAGGCACAAACTGCAATGGGAAGACCACAAGAGGAAAAGCAGCACACATAAGCAAAACCACCCTCCTTCTCTTCCTCCCTCAGGTGCATCATCTTCAGCTGCTTTCTCCCTTGCACCTTCACAATCACAGGCATCCTCCTCCACTCCACCTCTCACCTTGAGCGGTTCCTGCTCCTCTGCACACAGCAGCAGCCAGGTGTCCGTGAGGGAAATCTTTTTTTTTTTCATGAAACTTTTATTAAGTTTTTCCAACTTGCATTACATGCAAAAAAAAACAGTGAAGTAGTACAGTATATTGTCACAACAGTACAGTAGCATGTTATGCGTTATTCCTTTATAGTAACATATTTCTGAATACTCTCATTTCAATTCACTTTTCATCGTATAACATCAACACTTTCCTAAAGCCATCCCCTAATGTTGTACACTTGGATATTACTACAATACCCTGTCAACCTGGGGGTAGCATTCGTCTTATTGATGCGGTGGGCTGACCAGCCCCACAATAAGCTTAATTGTATGTAGATTATGAGTGTTGTTGTTTTAACAGTCTTATCTCTTTAAAGTTATATATACCTATTCATTGTTGTAAATTTTACCTTAATTTGGCTTATTCTGTTTGAATATGCTAGGCGTCCCTAAGGGAGCTATCAGAAAAAGAAATAGATCAAATCATAATCCTAGCGATAGAGAACTAAGAAGAAAAGAAAAGAAGAAAAGTAAATACAGCCAAAGCTCAATATGTTGCTATCCAGGAGTTTTATCTGATATCCATCTTAGTTATTCACATTATTGAGTACGGGATGAAGAAGAGGGAGAGAGGATGTTAATCTTTATATCTTGTGCCCAATTAATCCCAATTGCTGGGAAGACTGCAATCCATTAATTTCTGTGATGTTCTGCTTCTAACCTTTTGCTCCACCGCTAAATTTCTCTTAACTGTTGCTTTTAATTGGGATATAGATATTTGATTTGCAGACTTCCAGTTTAAAGAAATTAGTGACACAGCTGTTATCAATATATGACATATTTGCATTTGATATTGTTGTGGTAGGTCTTCTACCCCTATTGATAAGAGAGCCATTTGTGGCATGATCCTAAAATTGTGTATAAAGAACCTCTTGATCATGGTTTCTACCTGCCTCCAGAAAACATTGATTTGTGGACATTCCCAGAACATATGGAGTAGAGTGCCTGGGGCAGAAAGGCAATGCCAGCACAAAGGGGACACCTCAGCCGAGAAGGAAGCCATTCTTCTAGGGGTATAATACCACGTATATAGTAATTTACGGGATTGTTCCCAATGTGAATTGCACTTAGAGAGTTTCAAAATTTGGTCCGTGGCTTTAATTAATTGATTTGTTGTTATTGTTACTTTTAAATCATTAGACCAGCTCAAGGCATATTTTTGAATAGGAGAAAGTGGATTCTTATTCAGGGCCTCGTACCAGGCCGAGATGTCTCCCCTGCGCGGACTATTGTTGTTTAGCATGGTAAGAATTTTTGACGACATTTGAGGCAGTATAATGGGGTGGCTTTTTATCAGATGGAATATTCTATGATATGTATATAGTTGGGAGTTTGAGATCTGGAATTGTTCTTGGAGGCTGGCAAAGGACCTGATCTTTGAACCCTCATATAACACATTTAATGTATTAATTTGAGCATCATGCCACGGGCGAAGATTGAGCTGTTGAGTAAACTGTTGTAGCACTTCCAATGGGAGTATTGGGTATTGTTTATGTGGATCATCTGGTGGAAATTTAAGGAAATGTTCCCACGCCAGGAGAGCTGATTGGATTGTTGGATATTGGGAAGGCAGAGTTCTAGCTTTTAACATTTTGCTCATAAGTGCTGTTCGCAGGTTGTTGCCCATTAGATTTGTTTCTAAGTGTACCCAAGGTTTTTGGGAAAGAGGGTCCCACCAATGTTTTATCATGTCTAAATTGGCCGCATAGTAGTAGGTTTCTAGACATGGGAGGCCCATTCCTCCTAGTTTTTTTGACAGTGTCATTACCTTGTGTGGAACTCTTACTTTCTTTCCCTGCCAAATAAAATTGGAAACACATTTTTTAAGGTCCATTAAGAAGGATTTTCGTACTGGAATATTTACTGTTCGGAATATGTATAACATTTTTGACAGTATAAACATTTTGAATGCCGACCGTGAGGGAAATCTTTGAGCGGAAGAAGCCAATGTCTGCCAGTCACCCCCTTGCCCGGCGTCTGACAGCTGGCTTGGCTGAACTGTTAGCTCACCACTTGTTACCATACCAGCTGGTGGACTCTGAGACCTTCCGAAAATTTGTGGCCATTGGGACACCGCAGTGGAAGATACCAGGCCGCAATTATTTCTCTAAAAAGGTGATACCCAAACTGTACCGTGAAGTTGAGAGGCAAGTGGTGTCATCTCTGGCACACAGCGTTAGGTCAAGGGTCCATCTGACCACGGATGCCTGGTCTGCCAAGCACGGTCAGGGCAGGTACATTACTTACACAGCCAATTGGGTCAACCTGGTGATCGCTGGCAAGCAGGGAGTACGTGGCTGTGCAGCGGACCTAGCTGTGACACCTCCACGGCTTGCAGGCAGGCCTCCTGCCAACACTTCTCCTTCTCCTCCTACTCCTTCTGCTACATCCTCTTTGCTGTTGTCCTCTTCCTCCTCCTTGGCTGAGTGGCAGTACAACTCTACTGGTGCTGCAATCTCCTCTCCAGCTACACAGCCCCAGCTCCCCAGGGCCTATGCTGCATGCCAAGTACGCCATCGTAGACATGTCTTCCCTCAAAGCGGAGAGTCACGCTCGAGCAGCTCTCCTTGCTGCTCTTAACAAACAGGTGGATCAGTGGCTGACGCCGCATCAACTGAAGATCGGCAACATGGTGTGTGACAACGGCAGCAATCTCCTTTCGGCTTTGAATTTGGGAAAGTTGACACATGTACCCTGCATGGCACATGTGCTGAATCTAATAATTCAGAGATTTGTGTCTAAGTACCCAGGCTTACAGGACATCCTGAAGCAGTCCAGGAAGGTGTGTGGGCATTTCAGGCGGTCTTACACGGCCATGGCACGCTTTGCCGATATTTAGTGGAGAAATAAATTGCTGGTGAGACGCTTGATTTGCGATAGCCCGACTCGCTGGGATTTAACGCTCCTGATGTTCAACCGCCTGCTACAACAGGAGAAAGCCGTCAAACAGTAACTCTACAACTACAGTCAAAGGACATGCTCTGGGGAGATGGGGATGTTCTGGCCCAAGTACTGAACACTCATGCAAAATGCCTGCAGGCTCATGCAGCCGTTTGAGAAGGTGACAAACCTGGTGAGTCGCAGTGAAGGCGCCAACTTGATCCTATATGCTTTCTTCCTGGAGCGTGCCGTGCGTAGAGTGGTGGATCAAGCTGTGGAGGAGTGTGAACAGGAACAGGAGAAAAAGTTGTGGGATCAATTCTCAGCAGAAGCAGATGATTCCTCAACACCTGCGGCAGCACAGAGGGGGGAGGAGGAGGAGGAAGAGTCGTGTGGGGAATAGGAGTCAGATGACGAGGAAGGGGGTTTTTTTTGGAGGAAGCGGCAGAAGAACAACCACAGCAGGTGTCACAGGGGGCTTGTGCTGCTCAACATTCCTGTGGTATTGTTCGTGGATGGGGGGAGGAGGAGAACTTATCTGACATCACTGAGGAAGAGCAAGAGGAGATGGATAGTGCGTCTGCATCCAACTTTGTGCAGATGGCATCTTTCATGCTGTTCAGCCTGTTGAGGGACCCCCATATAAAAAAATGTAAGCGGAATGAGCTGTACTGGGTGGCCACACTACTAGACCCTCGGTATAGGCACAAAGTGGCAAAGATGTTTCCAAATCACCAGAAGGCAGAAAGGATGCAGCACATGCAGAACAAGCTGGCAACTATGCTTTACAATGCGTTAAGGGTGATGTCACAGCACAACGGAATAAAGGTACCACTGCCAGTAATCCTTCTCCCATGTCCACGCAGGCAAAGACAGGACGCTCCAGCGGTCTCATGGTGATGTCGGACATGCGGACATTCTTTAGTCAAACACCTCGCCTTAGCCCTTCTGGATCCACCCTCCACCAACGCCTGGACCGGCAGGTAGCCGACTACCTGGCCTTAAGTGTGGATGTAGACACTGTGAGCAGCGATGAACCCTTGGACTACTGGGTGTGCAGGCTTGACCTGTGGCCAGAGCTGTCCCAATTTTCCATCCAACTTCTGTCTTGCCCTGCCTCAAGCGTCCTTTCAGAAATAACCTTCAGCGCAGCTGGAGGCATTGTCACTGAGAAGAGAAGTCACCTAAGTCAAAAAAGTGTTCAGTACCTCACCTTTATCAAAATGAATGAGGCATGAATCCCGGAGGGCTACTGCCCGCCCGAAGACTAAGTCAGTCCCCACACACAGCATCTCTGCCTGCACACCATGTGACTGCCTGCCCCAAGACTAAGTCGCTCCCCACACAGCATCTCTGCCTGCAGGCCGCTTGACTGCTTTCTCCGCCACCACCAACAGGGTCCAGGACTCCAGGCGGATTCGTCAATTTTGAAGGCCGCTGCTAGCAGCGCCCACCATCATAATTTATCTGGTGCGTGTACATGCCTGCCTAATTTTTCTGGCTGCACTGCAGCTGCAACAACAAAACAAAAGGCATGTACATGTGTCAATTCCCCTTCGTGATACCTTGCCTCGGTGAAGGGGCTTGCATATCACAATGAAGCAATGACCGCCGGGTATATGAGTCTCGGGGGGGGGGGGGGGGGGGTGGCACACCCAAAATAATAAGGTCGTTGCTTCATTGTGGACAGACCAAATTTGATCAGCTGGACAGTCAATGTTGTTCTGTCATTGAGCTACCTCAGCCCGGTGACCATATGGGCTTGAAATCCGCCATGGCCTGCACTCCCGCCATGGTGCGCACCAGTCCAACACGGTCGTCACTACACAAACAGCTGTTTGCGATGCGTTACACAGTTAGTTTGGTCTGTCATTGTGAAGCAGTACACTAATTACACTATCTGATTGATGTATACACATGCAAGATGTTTTAAAGAACTTTAGGCCTCCAATTTAGCATGCAATGTGATTTCTGCCCTTAAAACGCTGCTGTGCATCAAATCCAGATTTTTCCTCTGGACCTTTGGCATGTATCCCACTCCATGCAAAAACTCAGATGTTAGACTCCTTGAAACATCTTTTCCATCTCTTTTGTGGCCAGCATAAATGTTTCTACTTTTCAAAGTTCACCTCCCCATTGAAGTCTACTGTGGTTCGCGAATATTCGCGCAAACCAAACTTTTTGCGGAGGTTCACGTTCGAGGTTCGCGAAACGAAAATCGGAGGTTCGAGCCATCTCTACATGGAAGTCCTGGGAGGAGAGACTGTGCAGGCAGTGTGACCAGAGGGCCATGGAGGATGAGGCCCACTTCCTGCAAATATGCACTTGTGAGGACTTCCCAGAGACTCTCGGCCCACATCCTGGATTTTACGCCCACAGATGATGAGAGGAGACTCTACATCCTACTGGGGAAAGAGGAAACAACAGTGCAAATAGCCATTCAATATGTCACTGTCTGCCACCAACTGAGAGGAACACGATACCCCATAGATTGTATACCCCTTATACTTACAATTATACCCTCCCCATTCCCTATGGCCTATATACCCATTATACTGTCAACTATACACTCCCTAAGGCTTTTGGCTATAATCTCACAACCACCTCCCCTGCTCTAATACTAATGTTAATGCTTTGCTTTGGCAATGTTAAATGTATCTGGTCCCGGCAATAAAACTTTTTTTGATTGGATTGGATTGAATTGGATTGGGTACAAAAAAAAGTCAGACTACCATAACGTAATGTTAAGCTATGACATGAAAGACAGGGCAAGTTTGCCGAGATGGATTTAGCAATGAAAGTCCCCAGGCAGAAAGTAAAATATTTGACTTGCTACTTACCATAAAGGGTGAGACACCAGTGGTTAATGTTGATGTGGACACATTTTTTTCCTCCACAGGTCCATCTCCTGCCAAAACATATCTTCAATAGCCTTACATAAAACCTGTTTTTAATAAATAACCACTAGATGTTTGTATAAATAAGGTTAACGGTGTTTGGGAGCTTTGTACAATAATAAATGTCATTGAGACCAGAGTCTGCCCAGAATATTTGAGGTTCCACCACACCATCACTCACTTCTCAGATGGCAGCAAAGCAGAGAAGACTGGAAGATACCATCTCACTTGCGGTTACACCCGAGAAGTTAAATCTCTGCTATATAAATGTTAGAGCCTTTGAAGGGTTTCTAAAATGTTACCTTGTTGTAGAAGGACTGTGGAGGTATTCTGTAAATGTAAGATATTTTTATTAAAACAACTGACCTACATATTAGGGTTCCTTCACTATGAATAAACACGGAATAAATACAAATATTTATGTGCTTCTTTTTTTATTTCTTTATCCATTATACATTAAACCTGATGTACAGGACATAAAGCAGCTTCCTTGCCTGTTCCAGCACTCTGTCTTCTCCCTTCCTATCCAATGCTGCTCATTTTGTATCTGTGAGTAATAGTATTACTTATACAGTACTGATTAGAGATGACTATTTTACATATACAAGATTTTACACGTGCTTCTCCCTTCCAAAACACATGCATCACTCTCCAACCTTTGAAATCTTTATGTGCTCCCTCAAAACTCACCTTTTTCTACAAGCTTATGTTCTAACTTAGGCCATTCCCACTTTCAACCTCTGGCCAAGTTGTACGCCTTACTAAATATAACCTAAAAAACACGCTGCCTGTAGGTATACATATTGTACATTATCCCATCTCTTCTTTCCTCCTTATTCCTTTAGATTGCAAGCTTGCAGAGGAAGGGCTCTCTCATCCTTTTGTGCCTTGGAATCTACTACAGTGGTTTTCAAAAGTATTCGGCCCCCTCGAAGTTTTCCACATTTGTCATATCACTGCCACAAACATGAATCAATTTTATTGGAATTCCACGTGAAAGACCAATACAAAGTGGTGTACACGTGAGAAGTGGAAGGAAGATCATACATGATTCCAAATATTTTTTACAAATAAATAAATGGAAAGTGGGGTGTGCGTAATTATTCAGCCCCCTTTGGTCTGAGTGCAGTCAGTTGCCCATAGACATTGCCTGATGAGTGCTAATGACTAAATAGAGTGCACCTGTGTGTAATCTAATGTAAGTACAAATACAGCTGCTCTGTGATTGCCTCAGAGGTTGTCTAAGAGAATATTGGGAGCAACAACACAGTGAAGTCCAAAGAACACACCAGACAGGTCAGGGATAAAGTTATTGAGAAACTTAAAGCAGGCTTAGGGTACAAAAAGATTTCCAAAGCCTTGAACATCCCACGGAACACTGTTCAAGCGATCATTCAGAAATGGAAGGAGTATGGCACAACTGTAAACTTACCAAGACAAGGCCGTCCACCTAAACTCACAGGCCAAACAAGGAGAGCGCTGATCAGAAATGCAGTCAAGAGGCCCATGGTGACTCTGGACGAGCTGCAGAGATCTACAGTTCAGGTGGGGGAATATGTCCATAGGACAACTATTAGTCATGCACTGCACAAAGATGGCCTTTATGGAAGAGTGACAAGAAGAAAGCCATTGTTAACAGAAAAGCATAAGAAGTCCCGTTTGCAGTTTGCCACAAGCCATGTGGGGGACACGGCAACCATGTGGAAGAAGGTGCTCTGGTCAGATGAGACCAACATTAAACTTTTTGGCCAAATTGCAAAAAGCTATGTGTGGCGGAAAACTAACACTGCACATCACTCTGAACACACCATCCCCACTGTCAAATATGGTGGTGGCAGTGTCATGCTCTGGGGGTGCTTCTGTTCAGCGGGGACAGGGAAGCTGGTAAATGTGTACAGTATTATGAGGTCATTTTGGGTCTGTTATTAACTTCACATACTGGTAAAATTAGATTATTTCAAGAGTGATATTCATGATATAAATTAAAAAAATATGATTTTACACAAATATACAGGGGAGTTTTCATCATTATAGAACATGTCATTAGAGAAAAAATAAAAGCCTAATTCTTAGGAATTCTTTTCTGAAGTATGTTGTCATTATCTTTACTCAAGTACATTAGCTCAAGGACAAGAAATTGTAAAGCTTGACTGAACCAGTAAACCCACTAATAAATTTTGCATCAGAACCTCCATATAGTGTTTAATTTGCTACTTTCATTGCTGCTCATTTGCCACCAGGCCCATCTGAGGGCATTTGGTACAATGACATATAGGAGGAGCAGGCTGGTAGCACCCAGACAAACATGTGAGTTAAGGCCCATACCCACAAACAATTTTTGTGTACAATGTTTTACTCCAAACATTTTTTTTTTTTGCAATATTGCACAACATTGTTTAATAAAAATTCATTAAACAATGACACCCACAGCGATTGTTTGACGTTAAACGACTGCCATGTTGGATTAAGTCAAGGAGGATCGGTCGAATATTTACTGACTTTCATGAGCTTTGCCGCCATCATGTAAACAATCTTTTACATGATCATTTGTTTATCACAACGCTTGCCAATTTGGCCAGATAGATCAGGGAACAATAGTTCATTGGCGGAGATCCCCGATCCATCTGTTCATGGGTACTCAGCTTAACTGTCGTGCCGATCTGTCTTTCTTCCTAACACCTACTACTTTCTTCAACATCAACTGACTGACCACATCGACTGACCACCACTATACTGTATACTGTTACATTCTGTCAGATTTATAAAGTCTGCTTACTCACTAGCTACACACATTGATGCTGTAGTGATTATCACATGATCTGAAAGAGCAAAAAGATGCATGTAACTTCTGTTTGCAGGACATGCTAGATGTGCAGGGCTGAAAATAAATCTGGAGAAGATGAAGTGCTTAAAAATGAGGAATAGAAGAGTTATTTTGAAAGCATGAATAACTTCAAGTATCTTGGATCAATGTTAAACTATTACAGCGCATTTCATGAATTTCTATGGTGAAATTTAACGACTTGCAGCTGGTAGAAGATGCAAACTTTCCTTAAAGAGAAGCGTAAGTGAGAGGGATATGGAGGTGGCCATATTTATTGACTTTTAACAATACCAGTTGTCCGGCAGCCCTGCTGATCTCTTCGGCTGCAGTAATGTCTGAATTACACACCTGAAACAAGCATGCAGCTTTGTCAGATATTTGTCAGAAATGCTTGTTTAGGGTCTATGGCTAAGAGAATTAGAGACAGAGGAACAGCAGGACTGTTAGCCAACTGGTATTGCTTAAAATTAAACAAAAATCTCAACCTCTGTATCCCTCTCACGTCAGTTGTCCTTTAACCATAATAATAATAATAATAATAATAATCATAACCATCCTGGCAATAACCCTGAGTCAGGCTCGGGGTGGAAAACCACAGTTTAGAGCGGTAACCCAGAGCTTGACTCGTGGTAGCCGCTGGGAGGTTTGTGCAGAGTGCTATGCACAGCAAGTGTTTCAACTCACCATATTTATGTACATGATAAGCCACAGCTTTTGCAAGAACTGAGGTAAGAGACTCTAACCTTAAATATAATGGATAACTGCAAAATGATTTCACCCAAAAGCCATAACATAAGTTATTTTTTTATGTGTGCTTTGATTTTAACTGTGAGCTAGAACTGCTTTTGACTTGTGCTATTGCAAGAGCACAATGAAAACAACATCCAGTGCTTTTTTTTGTTGTAGGTTGTATTTTACATTTACATCATATCTGTCAGATTCCAACTCTTACAAACATCATGAAATCTCAGCCAGAAGCCATCTGTTTTTCGGTGCGTAAATGTAAGCAGAGCTTCCCCAGTCCTAGCCTTTTCCTAACAAGGGCTCCTGAAGGCAATTGCACGCAAGAAAACCCAAGCAAGGGGAGATCAAAGGAAACTCCGTACCTTATCCTGGAAGTGAGCATGCAAAGGAAACTATTTGTAATGTGGTTATTAACTGTACGCCTGATGTCTTCTTGTTCAAAACTGCTGCAAGCGTAATTGAGAAACTATGGCCTTGAAAGACCTCCTCACCTACAATATGCAGGTTCGCTAAAAACTTTGATCTGTTCCAATTACATTCATATCAAGACACAAATGATTGGCAGTCTAAATGCAAGAGAAAAGAAACCTAAATAGATTTCATTAATTGTATTACAATCTTAAAAGCCATAATGAAGTAATAGCCCTGGGGGTTCTCATTTGATACTTTACTGCCAAAAACCAAGTCATACTAACATTGGTAACACTTCTCTATGTAGTGGTGAGTGGTGACCAAGTTGGTATTTTTTCTGTGGTTACTTCATAGCTTTGCTACTTTTAGGAAGACTGAAATACATTGCAGTGTGTGTGTGTGTGGGGGGGGGGGGGGGTAAATTATGTACAAGCAGTTTGGATTTAAGTGTAGGCAGGAGGCAAGGACAATTGTGGTTTCAATAAGGGTCAGTTCCGCAAGGCTATGTTATTTAATGAAAAAGAGTTCCTGCCTTTATTATTTCTTCAATGTTTATAGGTGTTTTATGCTGGAAGAAAGATGCCGGCACCATAAAAAATCTTCTTATGCTCTTTTATTGATCCAAGAACAACGCAGCCATCATGGCAACGTTTCAGAGAACACTTCTCCTTTGTCAAGCTAAGCCGCGTTGTAATACACATAATACATGTTTTTTCACGCTTTATATACAAGGCATGGTAGGCCATCCACCAGTAGCATAGGAGATTGGTATTTGACCAATCCCTCAGGTCCGCTGCTAGCCGGACCTGATGGGGAACTACATCACTGTAAGCCTATTGGGCGCTGGCAAGAGAGCCCACCTCTCCCACCTGTAAATCTATTGGTCGCCACCACGAGCCGCTGCCATCCCCGCCGTCCCTCCTCCTGCGTGCACCACCCACCACGTCCGCAGGCAGCGGACCTGATGGGGAACATCGCAGGGTGACGTGAGCGGGAGCAGCGTCATACGCCTGCCCGCACCCCGCCAGGGGAGCAGCCAATGATGAGAGCGCCGGCAGCCGCCAGTGCCACCCATCACTCACGATGTAAACAAAAGCGGCAGAGCGTGCAGCGAACTGTATAAGACTGAGCGATTATGCAATTGTTACATAAATAAGACACTGGCAAAAATGTATAAATAGAGGGAGCTGGGAAGGGAAGAGAGAAAGGGAACAGTAGGGGAACACCCAATATAAATAAATACCATAATAGCATAGATTGTCATATCATATCCATGTAAAGACGCATGAATAAAATGCCAGGTGCAGCAACCCAGGGGAGGCATCTGATTATTCTAGGGAACAGGTTGACTTTGTATGTAGACTATTGGAGATTGTTCTACAGTATAATTACTTTCGATTTGAAGATACCTTTTACATGCAATTGAGGGGCACTGCTATGGGGTCGAATGTGGCCCCGTCCTACGCAAAAATCTATATGGGCGTGTATGAACAGATGTATGTTTATACTAACACTCTCTTTAAAAAACATGCCCTCCAGTGGTTAAGATATATTGATGATATTTTTTGCGTGTGGGCGGGGCCGCACTCAACCCTAGAAGCTTTTGTCACGGAATTAATGGATCAATGCCATGACATTAAACTTACTACCCACAGCTCTAGAGAGAGGATCAGCTTTCTTGATACAATGGTCATCAGACAGGATGGTCGTTTGACTACCGACCTCTTTGTTAAGCCCACGGATGTAAACTCCCTGTTGCATTTTGGGAGTTTCCACCCGTGGGCTACTAAGAGGTTGGTTCCAGTTAGTCAGTTTCAGAGGGTGCAGACTATTGTAGAGGATGAGACAGTGAGGAAAGAGAGAATGGACCAGATGCATTTAAAGTTTATACAGAGGGGTTACCCCCCTGATGTTGTGCAGACGGCCCATGGGAGGTGCCTGGGCAACAGCGGCAGACAAAGAAATAATAGGCAGATGAAAAATAGGATACCTTTTGTATCCAGATATAGTACGGCTAGTAACAATGTGTCAAAAATTATTAGGAAACATTGGCACTATTTGTCCGATAGCTTTCCAGACATAGAACATTTTGTGAATGCTCCCCTGTTCTCTTATCGTAGAGCACCAAATCTTAGGGACCGATTGGTACATGCGGATACAAATCCGCCCTCTAAATCAGCTTCCACTCGAAAAGGTACCTTTCCATGCTTGAACTGCGTTCATTGCAGTTCGGTCATTAAAGGTGATGAAATTGTACACCCCTATAGGGGCACTAAATTTAAGATCAAAGGATGTCACACATGTGACTCAATGTATGTAGTGTATGCCCTCAAATGCCCCTGTGGCCTCTTGTATATTGGCCAGACCACTAAGAAAATGAAAGTGAGACTTTCATCCCACAAACATGCGATACGGGAAAATCTGATTGATCAGGCAGTCCCCTATCATTTTTCTCTAGCCAGGCATAATGTCTCTCAACTTAGGTTTATGATTCTGGAACAAGTTTTGCCCCCTAGAAGAAGTGGTGATAGGATTAAAAAACTATTATGGCGTGAGGCATTCTGGATAAAAAAACTTGATACCATGGAACCACGGGGCTTAAACCGTGAGTTGGATCTGCTGCCGTTTCTGTAGATGCCTCCCCTGGGTTGCTGCACCTGGCATTTTATTCATGCGTCTTTACATGGATATGATATGACAATCTATGCTATTATGGTATTTATATATATTGGGTGTTCCCCTACTGTTCCCTTTCTCTCTTCCCTTCCCAGCTCACTCTATTTATACATTTTTGCCAGTGTCTTATTTATGTAACAATTGCACGATCGCTCAGTCTTATACAGTTCGCCGCACGCTCTGCCGCTTTTGTTTACATCGTGAGTGATGGGTGGCGCCGGCGGCTGCCGGCGCTCTCATCATTGGCTGCTCCTCTGGCGGGGTGCGTTCAGGCGTATGACGCTGCTCCCGCTCACGTCACCCTGCGATGTTCCCCATCAGGTCCGCTGCCTGCGGACGTGGTGGGTGGTGCACGCAGGAGGAGGGACGGCGGGGATAGCGGCGGCTCGTGGTGGCGACCAATAGATTTAAAGGTGGGAGAGGCGGGCTCTCTTGCCAGCGCCCAATAGGCTTACAGTGATGTAGTTCCCCATCAGGTCCGGCTAGCAGCGGACCTGAGGGATTGGTCAAATACCAATCTTCTATGCTATTGGTGGATGGCCTACCATGCCTTGTATATAAAGCGTGAAAGAACATGTATTATGTGTATTACAACGCGGCTTAGCTTGACAAAGGAGAAGTGTTCTCTGAAACGTTGCCATGATGGCTGCGTTGTTCTTGGATCAATAAAAGAGCATAAGAAGATTTTTGATGGTGCCGGCATCTTTCTTCCAAATATTGAGTTGGCCAGGAGTGCTGCCGGGCCTTGCCAAGGCACATCATCCAGTTACCACAGAGGGGTGCCTTACACACAGTGGCGTAGCTAAGGAGCTGTGGGCCCCGATGCAAGTTTCACAATGGGGCCCCCCAAGCACCCTACACATAACAATTGATACGGCGCACCAAAACCTGCCAATGGTAACTACAGTGTCAGAGGTGCAAGAAGGGAATGGGGAACAGTTTGTTAATGTTTACCACTATTTAAAGTATCTATAGAAGTGATTATTACCAGCACAGGACCAATAGAGAGCTAATACTGAAGTTGAGGGAGGGCCCTTCGGGGCCCCTCTGGCCCAAGGGCCCCTATGCGGTCGCAACCTCTGCACCCCTTATTGCTACGCCCCTGCTTACACATCTTTGCCAGTTAGGTGTTTCATGCTGGGAATACTCGGCTCGATGCTGAGCTGATAAGATGACTCAATAGATAATTTCCGACATGATATGTCCGATCACCGTTCGATCGTTTTGCCACTTGATTTCTCGTTGAAGTGAATTGAAAAAAAAATAAGAAAAACAAGTGGAAGATAACAGAATCGAGCGGGCAGAACAATCAGGCACAGAATTGAGTGCCAGAATCGACCCGTGTATTCCCAGCATTAGACAAAACAAGGCACAGAACATTTATATTGTGCTTTTTCTCCTGGCAGACTCAAAGCGCTGGAGCTGCTCTATAGGCAGTATAGCAATGTTAGGGAATCTTGCCCAAGTTCTCCTCACTGAATAGGTGCTGGCTTACTTTACAGGAAGAGCCAAGATGTAAACCCTGGTCTCCTGTGTCAGAGGCAGAGCCCTTAAAGGACAACTGAAGTGAGAGGTATATGGAGGCTGCCATATTTATTTCCTTGTAAACAATGCCAGTTCCCTGGTAGCCCTGTTGATATTCTGACATAAGTAGGGTCTGAGTCATAACACTGGAACAAGCATATGGCTAACACAGTAAAACCTGAGTCAGCTGAGTCAGATTACTTGATCTGTTGTATGTTTGTTCAGGGTCTATGACTTAAAGAATTAGAGACGAAAGCATCACTAGTTTCAGTCATTACATCTGTTATGATGGTATGAACCAAACTGAATGACAGCAAGGTTCTTATTAAAAAGTTGGTGGGCTTAGTGGATGTCTCAAAATAAATGTAGAACAGTAAAACCAGGCCAGCTAGGCATTCTATTGGGTGTATCAGCAGTGTGATTGCCGATATTCTGTTATGGCAACAGAATTGTTGCAACAGTGTATTAGACGGTAGTGTAAATGTCCATGTTTTTAGCACATATAGCAACATGTTCCACAGACATTTGGTAGTTTTTCCACGCCTTTTTGCTGGTGTTCAGAAACAGAGCCTACAGAATCCCAAATATTGTGCCTTCCTTGACCAACTGTCCTTCAACCAACCGAAGCATACGAGTGACATGGTGATGAGGAGATAGTTATTAACACATACAGTTTCTATTGGACAAGAGTCCAAATTAGCTATCATGAGGAGTGCAGAGACTTATGAAGTACTTATTGCGCTCATCCATCCTGGAACAAGTGAAATTAATACGGAACATCACCTCTACGAATTCATTCATAAAAGCCTCAATGGTAAGACACGTGTAATTTAGATTCACTGGTCCTTCCTCCTATTACATACTCCCTATAGTGTGATACAAATAAACAGGTATTGGTGCATACATAGCCAATTAATGACCAAGGATCAGAGTGTGAAATTAAGCTGCACTACTGTAAGTTTTTTTTTTCCCAGTATGTAAAATTCACATTTAAATGTGACTTAATTAGTTTTACGTTAAAATGATCATTTAAATGCTGGAAAATGCATGCTATTTTTGACAAGTATGAACCTTCCGAACCAGCGAGTAACATTGGAAACTAAAATATAATGATTGCGGTTGCCATTTCTCTCATAGGTGACAAAAGCATGCCATTACCCATTGCAATTGGTAATCAAATTCCATTTCAGCAATTTCAAAATGTGAAATGTATGTTTCCAATTAGCTAATAAGAGTTAAAGGGCACCCGAGGCGAAATAAACTAATGAAATAAACAATTGTATCTATCTTCATTTATCTTCATTTTCCTAAAAATCACTTTTTAAGATATTCCACAGTTTTATTTTATGTTTAAATCTACTTTTTAAGTTTTAACTGTTTTCTTGTTTTTGCTCAATGCCACATTCATTGAAGTATGCCAGAGCTAAAATATTTGAACTATTGACCCTTTTTATCTCTTTCCTGTTCTCAGAAGCCATTTTCTGCTAGGAAAGTGTTTTCTAGTTGGAATTTCTTGTCAGTAAGAGTCACACAGTAGTAACTTCCTGTCTGAGTCAGGACTGAGTCAGCGACTTACATACCTGATATTTAACTCTTTCAGGCAGAGAAAGAAAAAAGGAACACAGCATAGTTATTTGTGCGCTAGGCACTGTACATACCCATGTCTATCGCATCATGTCACATGTCACCTTGTGTATCCTTTAACCTCATTTTTAAATGAAATGTTTTTAATGCTTTTTTATTTGTGCTGCTGTGACATATGAGTCACAGCACCATCCTCCCCCTTTAGCACCCCCCTGTGACCCGATCTGCTCAGCCATAATGCAGAACGTTGATAATGGTCGGGTAAGAAGTGTCCTTTCTGCCTGTCCTCAGGAACTGCCCGTCCTCAGACTACTCACTGCTTATAGTTCCTAGATGCACAGTGCACTGGGGAGCAGCGCTGTTTAGCTCATTAGCTATTAGTACACTATCGTTCCAAGCTCAATTACCATAAGACCACACGTAGTGCAGCTCCCCAGTGTACATATAGGAACCATTAGCCATGAGTGGAGGACGGGTAGAGAGAAGGAAGTACTGACACTCCCTCCCCGCCCATCATTGACATCCTGCTCAAGTCAAATAGTTCGGCTGAGCAGAGCAGTGGATGGGGGCGGGGGGGGCTGGATGGGGAGGAAGGTGCTTTGACTTATGTATCAGCACAACAAATAAGATAAATTAATAGTATGTTATTCAAGGGGGCTTTAAAGGTTCCAAAGAGTTAGAGGTCCATTTATGAATCACTGCTGTATCGTGTATAGTTAGGTGGCTTCATTTCATGCCTTAACATTTCAGAACTGTGAAACACAGCATTAGTTACAGTAAGAAGCAGTATACTGTACCGGAATTAATTTGTCATCATTTTGTGCCAGACCTAAAATAAAGCTGAACGTTGAAAATTAGTAGAGAGATGGTTAGGAATTAATGGAAATGTTGCCCTACAGCATTGTGTTACAAGTGGCTATTTAAAAGGTGCATAGCTTTATAAATAATTCAGCTATTTTCACTATGTAAGAAAAATGCATTTACTCCGTTATGCTGAATGGGGCCTCCTGCAATCAATAAAAGAAGTAACAAGATTAAGAAGCAGAGGGCAGTTAGGACATTTTGCGACATAAATAAGCTTTATTTTAAAAGTCCGTTTGTTTTTATATTTACCTAGACGACTTTCCTGAATCGATGACCAGATACATGGGTGCTGTGCAAGTCTTTTTTGGAATTTACCATATTCCTCAACATATAAGGAGAGAAAAAGTCACTGTATCTTATATGTCGAATACATGTCAAGGATTCCCTGTACTGTCCCCGTGTCTCCTCCACTCCCAGTGTCTCCTCCTGCATTTCCCCTGAATACATAGAAAGCAGCAGCAGCCCGACTCACCTTATCCATCGGAGCCCGCAGTGATCAGAAACCTCTCCTTCCCCTCACTGTTTCCCTAGTGTTGACTTCTGTTCTTCATTTCATCAGCAGAAGCTAGCAGTAGTTGAGCAGTGAGGGAGAGGAGAGGTTTCTGATCGCAAAGGGCTCCGATGGATTAGGTGAGCCGGGCTGCTGCTGCTTTCTATTTCTTAAGGGGGAGTGCAGGAGGAGACACATGGGGGAGTGAAGAAGATACATGAGGGGCAGAAGGGGACACATGGGTGACAAAAGGGGTACATGGAAACACATGGGAGACAGCAGGGGACAGATGGGGGACAGAAGGGTATACAGGATGACACATGGGGACACAGGAGGTCACATGAGGTACAAGGGGGACACAATAATTGGGGAGAACACAAATTCTACCACAAATCAAAAAAATATTCAGCAAACGTGAATCCTGGAAATGTTATAGGCTTTTGTACTTGACGTGAATTTCATCAATAAAGGTCAAGGACAGTGGCCACACCTTTATAACTACAAAAAAAGTTCAGTGTTTAACCACTTGCCGACCGCACGCTTATACCGTGCGTCGGCAAAGTGGCAGCTGCAGGACCAGCGACGCAGTACTGCGTCGCCAGCTGCAGGCTGATTAATCAGGAAGCAGCCGCTCGCGCGAGCGGCTGCTTCCTGTCAATTCACGGCGGGGGGCTCCGTGAATAGCCTGCGGGCCGCCGATGGCGGCTCGCAGGTTAAATGTAAACACAAGCGGAAATAATCCGCTATGTTTACATTGTACGGCGTAGCGCCGTAAGGCAGATCGGCGATCCCCGGCCAATCAGCGGCCGGGGATCGCCGCCATGTGACAGGGGACGTCCTGTCACTGGCTGCACAGGACGGATAGCGTCCTGTGCAGCCCGGATCACCGGGGGGAGAGGTAGGAGAGGGAGGGGGGTGAATGTCGCCGCGGAGGGGGGCTTTGAGGGGCCCCCCCCCGCAACTAGCCTGCACGCAGGAGCGATCAGACCCCCCTGCACATCATCCCCATAGGGGGGAGAAAAGGGGGGCGATCTGATCGCTCAGGATACACCCTGATCTGTGCTGGGGGCTGCAGAGCCCACCCAGCACAGATCACAACAAACAGCGCTGGTCCTTTAGGGGGGGTAAAGGGTGGGTCCTCAAGTGGTTAATGGTACAGCATTTAAAAACTTTTTTTTTTTAACTGCTAGTATATTACGCTGTAGCAACCTGAAAACTCTAAACTTAGATTAACTCTAAGAGGACTTCAGCTTAGAAACACACTATGGGCTTGATTCACAAAGCGGTGCTAACTGTTAGCACGCCTGTGAAAAACCCCTTAGCACGTCTAAACGAGATTCTCGCGCATAAAACTTTACGCGCGCAAAACTTTATGCGCGTAAAACTTTACGCGCGTACTGCACAGAGTGCAGGGTAAGTGCCCATTAAAGCCTATGGGACTTAGCGTGCAGTATTTAGCACGCAATCTGATTGAGAAAACCGGTGCTAACCTACTTAGCACCCTGGTTAGCGCGTCTAAAGACTTTAGACATGCTAAGTAGTTTAGCACCGCTTTGTGAGTCAAGCCCTTTATATTCCAATGACAAAGACATATACCGTAGTTAGAAAGACACATAACATTTATATCTCGGTTTTCTCCTGGCCGACTCGAAGCGCCAGATATAGCCAGTAGCAGTATTAGAGAGTCTTGCCCAAGGTCTCCTACTGAAAAGGTGTTGGCTTACTGAACAGAAAGAGCCAAGATGCCCCGGTCTCCTGTGTCAGAGGCAGAGCCCTTAACCAGTATACTATCCAACCAGCAGCAAATGATCTCATTTTATGACAGTAATTTCTACATGTCTTTTCAGATCCTGGAACAGATGACATATCACATTTTTTTTTACAGGTCAGACTACCTTTACTCACCAAATTAACTAATTAAGCTATGCTGTAACCGCGGACCCATCTGCGGAGGACCAAGCATTAATGGTTAATGCACATTATTAAGACAAGACAAGACAAATAACATTTATATTGCGCTTTTCTCCTTGCGGACTCAAAGCGCCAGAGCAGAGCAGCAGCCACTAGGGCGCGCTCTATTGGCAGTAGCAGTGTAAGGGAGACTTGCCAAAGGTCTCCTACTGAATTAGTGCTGGCTTACTGAACAGGCAGAGCCGAGATTCGAACCCTGGTCTCCTGTGTCAGAGGCAGAGCCCTTAACCATTACACCATCAGCCAACTGCTATTACCTTATAATAAGAGCAAATCTTTCTCTCTTGTGAATTGAACACATGTAGGACCACTTTGCAGAGCAGAATGGAGAATGCTGAGCACCAATAAAGGATGGATCTCACTTGTAGAGCACCAGAAAATCCACACAGAAATCAATAGCCTTCCTTGTATCAATATAACAAGATAAGAGAGTTGTTTTTCACTTGAGGTCAATGAGCTTGTAAATGATAAAATGCGGGGAAAATTCCTGTGTGCTTTTTTCAATGCACTCTGAAAGGTACACGTTCATTCTTCATGCCTGTTTTCTTTACTGCTCTATGCAAAGGAATAGCCGAGATGAAAAAGAACTTGTCATTCAATTTGCTCTGAATGTATTATTTATGGCAGGAAATGCATCAAGTAGCCGCTTCAGGGCATTATACTATATCATAATAATTATTTTCATTTCTTTCCTGTCAGTTAAGGTATGCGCGCCACGTTACTTTAATAGGAGTCAAGACAAATGTGAAATCCACCCTTAATGCTGTTCATTATGATGTTGTATTACGCTAAATACTTGTTACTGTCACAGGACATTTTCTATTTGCGCTTGCAAAAAAGTATTACATGCGCAAAGAAGAATTCTGTGACATAGCAAATACAAGTTTACCCCAAATTATAAGATTTCTTGCAAATTTTTGCCTTTAAAGCGTACCCCAGCCGAAGCTCGGGTACAAAATTAGATATTTACCTAAAAAGAGGGAAGTCTCAGGATCCTGTTGAGGCTTCCCTCGGTGCTCGGATGTCCCCTGTTGCCAAGCGTGGCACCCCAGAGGATTAGCGTCAAGGTTTTGTCGCTTATCATATCGGGGCAGCCCAGCTCTTCATGCACCGTGGCCACACAGTAGCCACATGAGCCCGCCTGTACATCGGCAAAAAGCATGCGTGGCCATGCTTATGTGGCTACTGCACTGCTGCACTCGTAGCAGAGGAGGTGAGCGTCCCCGATGTGGAGGGGGGCGTGCTCAGAGATGGGGAATATTGGACCACCAAGGAAAGTCTCAATAGGGTCCTGAGGCTTCCCTCTCTTCAGGTTACTAACTTATTTTTAATATGAGCTTCGGCTCAGGATCACTTTAAAGTTTGGCAGGCATGCTGTTTTTTTGTGTGCAAGTCTGTGGAAATGCAGAAAATCCACATACATTTGCACAAAAAGTTGCATACTATTTTGTAGTTAACTGGATGGGTTTTCATGTAAATTAACTTCATTAGTATTCTCTGAAAAATCACAATGCAAAATGTCCCATACAAACACAAATAAAATCTGCAAAGACTTGTTAGAACAAAATAAAGTAGAAAAGTGCAATCGTTGAATTGTGCATGTGGAAAATCACATCCATAAAACGCTAAGTTTGGATGGCCCCTTAGGTAAAAAAAAAATATTTCCCAAAGGAACAGATTTCAAGTATCAGCTGAAACCTGGCAGACTGCTCTGGACTCCAAGTTTTGATAATTCAGTGCCAGATCAATTATGGCATGTTTTTAATTAACGGTTTAGGGAGTTTGATATTTACCTCAGTAGTAAATATCTGGACCTGGATATCTGGACCATCCATAGGCTTCTCTATACATCTATTGAACAAAAGTTTATTGAGTAGGGTTCTTCTAGCCATGCTCCTGGCAATGAATGATTTGCATCTGGCCTAGGTGTGTGTGAGTAAGGTCCGTGCATGGCCAGCAGAATGAAGCGCTAGTGCATGGAGGAAAAGAGCCGTGGACAAGGAGCTCAGCTTTCATTATACTGGGCATCCATGGACCTTACTCACACATGCCCGGTCCTAATGCACTTGGATGTGTTCAGAAGATGAAGAAGTACCATACTCTACACTGGAACACTGGGCTCTACAAAAATAACTGCAGAAACCCTGTGTTATAACTCCCAATAGAAACCTGTTGCAAGTCTTCACTGTGAGCAGCAACACATGCTGCCTGGCCAGCAAGGGGATTTCCACAGCTTTTCCAGCTCCCAGTCCGAAACTGGCCCTAGGAGTCTGACTTTAGACTCAACGGCATCTCACACCACCTGATTCCTTTGTCAGCTTTAAAGTGTACCTGAGATGAAAGTAGAAATGTATACTTACCTTGGGCTTCCTCCAGCCCCTTCCAGCTGATCAGTCTCTCACCCTTCTCTTCCGCCTCCTGGATCCTCAACTACTGCTCCTGATAATTCAGCCAGTCAGTGCAGGCACAATCCAATCCCCATCGCACTCCTGCAGCCGGGAGCATTCTGTGCCTGTGCAATACTACTGCGCTGGCGCAGAATGCTCCAGGTGACAGGAGTGCAATGGGGGGCACGCATGGTGTGCATGTGCACTACGCTCCGACTAGCCGGATTACTGGGAGCCATAATAGAGGATCCAAAAGGCGGAAGAGGATGGCGAGGGAGCAATCAGCCTGAAGGGGGCTGGAGTAAGCCCCAGGTATACATATTTTTCTTCTTTACTTTCATCTCAGATTTCCCTTAAATTGTCAGACAAAATTGATACCTGTGCACAAATAATGTTCACTAAGTTGGAGTGAATTATTTACAACATGCTCTGTATTATCAAGCTTTGCAGTTCCAGCTGCATCTTCACCCACAAGATCCCACACGTCATGTTGTGTTTGTAGCTTGAAACTGTTTCCATGACAAACACTTTACAGATGTAACATAAGATGTTTTGAATTAAAGACATCAGTGGCGTGTGTATGTGTAGCTGACTTGTTCGTTTTGTACATTGATGCTCCGTATGGCATACTGTACACTGCAGCCTCTCAGTCCTGTATAAAGCACAGGAGTCTTTCATTACAAATTTGCTTTCATGGGTATACCATCTAGAACAGCTTTATTTTTCCAAAACAGAAGTTTGTACATATTGCCTGCATCATACATTCAAATTATAAACAAACTGGTCACAGGATGCTAAATGGACACAAAGAATATGATTCTTTATGCGCCCAGTGCAAACTCTGTTCACAGCATAGCATAATGTGGCAGATTTATACGGCTGTTTTAATACTTATCAGTGCAAGTAACAAAACCTCCAGTTTTTGCAGTGCACACATTGTGGTGTGGTAAGACAGTGCCATCATTGAGGCGTAATCAGGAAATTTGGACGCCTGGGGCTAATGGACTATTTGAGCGCCCCGTATGCGCTAATGCAAAATATCGGCTATTGGTCGGCTCATTTTGAGAATTAGTGTTTTGAAAAATATTGTTTTTAAATTCATTTTGACGGTTACCATTTTGTTAATTATCATTTTAACTTTTTTATATTTTTGAAATTTGCTTTGAGAATTATAATTTTCTAAATTATCGTTTTGAAATTTATTGTCTTAGAAATGTATCTCCTTTTTGTCTTAACATTATTTGCAGCAGAGAAAGAGGGTTTTAAGGGTTAGGCGTCAGGAAAGGGGTTTTAGGGCTAGGCACCACAAGGGGAGGTCTTGGGGCTAGGCACCACCAGGGGAGTCTTAGGATAAGGCACCACCAGGTGGGGTCTCAGGGTTAGGCACCACCAGGGGAGGTCTTACAGCGCCCTGGGTATTACCAGTATTTTAAAATGTTTACTATTTTATCTCTGCTAAAGAAAGATGAAGAAACGATAACAAATATTGTTATAGACAATATTTTAACATTTCGCCCATACCTCGTGCCCCTTTTTTCCTGGCATCTTTATTTGTTGTATGCCATTGAGGATATTGGGAGGACAGACAAATGAAAGATAAAGTAGTACAACAGTTCTGCAGAGGAACTCTTTTCAGATCAGTTTGCAGCTATATATGGTAAGTTAGCTGCAGAGGAGTAAAGGAAAATGTGGAAACTACTCTAAAATTATGTAGTGACAAGATCTGCACAGCATTATTATAAGAAAGAGATGCTGTACTGGAATATAATAAAATATGTATTTAATTTTTATATGTATTTAATATAATAGTAACTTGAACGATACACTAATCAAAGCATAGACCTCTCCTGTATAACTGGATAAACGGTAACATTTTATTAAATATATAGTATAAAATAAGACAGGTACAGACAGCACAAAGCAATAATGAAATGCAGTTAACAGAAGTTAGGGCTATATAATGAACAGACAAATAGAAGTGCTGCTGAATGCTTGGTATACAATAATATATGATACACAGTACTGACATTAGAAAGAAACACAGTTAATGGTTGTAAGATAGGCTTATATAGCATTAATCTAAAAAGTAAACAAGGGGTGCTGCTTCAATCTCAAATACACAACCGTATGTGAATGGTATTACTTTCAGACTCCAAATTGGAACAGGTAAAATACCCTGGACTGAATCTCAATATATATTATAGTATAAGCTGCCTAAATAGCACTACAAATTTCTTCCTGCTGCTGCCCACTAAAAGTGGGATTTCCCCTGTTCCCACCACTTCAAACAGGAACAAATAAAATTAACTAAGTGGGTGTGCTGGATATACACACTTTACCAACACTTAAAGAGACACTGAAGCAATTTTTTTTTTATGATATTATGATTTGTATGTGTAGCACAGCTAAGAAATAAAACATTAAGATCAGATACATCAGTGTAATTGATTCCAGTACAGGAAGAGTTAAGAAACTCCAGTTGTTATCTCTATGCAAAAAAGCCATTAATCTCTACGACTTTCAAAGTCTTGGAGAGGGCTGTCTTCTGACTTTTATTATCTCAACTGTAAGTGAACAGTTTTCTTTTTATCTGCCAGAGGAGAGGTCATTAGTTCACAGACTGCTCTGAAAGAATCATTTTGAATGCAGAGTGTTGTGTGATCTGCACATATTAGAGAATGATGCAATGTTAGAAAACACACTATATACCTGAAAATAAAAATATGAGAATATTTTCTTTGCTGCTAATCTTCTAGTCAAATGTAGAAACGAGGCTGGCACCACCAGAAGTAGAAAAGTAAAATAATAGCTCTTTATTGATCAGTCATTAAAATGACAGCATGGTCAAAAAATAAGGCTTTGGCGGCGACAGCCCGCTGTTTCGAGCTGTTATAGCTCTTTCTCAAGCCGGTCAGCCCATAAAATGCTAGCAACAATGACTACACACTTATATACTGGTCTATACATCAATTAGCCAATCATTTCAAAATCAGAAACACCAATCAGAGTGCAGGGACGTGTAGATGGACCTGATGGGGAACAGGCAGTGTGTGATGTCATCAGAGCATACCTCCCAGTCAGCTGACCAAGGACAGCCCATAGAAGCATGGTGTAGAGACCTCCACATGCAAAAGCAGGTGCATTGCATTGTAAACAAGTGCATTGTAAACAAAAATCACGTGCACCAATAGGAACAGGCTCCATCAGCCCACCCATCAAAATACAGCATGGTATACGCGTACAAATGTCCGCATAGTACGCGTCCCATAGACGCGATACCAATGCATAACAGCCGCTGCAACTCGCCATCCAAACGCATTATCAAGAGGATGCGTACAAAAAGACGCATGATGCGTAATATTGGACGCAAGATGGCCGCATACCGCTCATAATGCCAACGCAATAATAATGCGTACAAACCGACGCAAAAATGCCCTCTGGACGCATAACCGTAACGTGGATGCGTACAAAAGATCGCATCATGCGTCTTTTTGTACGCATCCTCTTGATAATGCGTTTGGATGGTGAGTTGCGGCGGCTGTTATGCATTGGTGTCGCGTCTATGGGACGTGTACTATGCGGACATTTGTACGCGTATACCATGCTGTATTTTGATGTATTTTGATGGGTGGGCTGATGGAGCCTGTTCCTATTGGTGCATGTGATTTTTGTTTACAATGCACTTCCTGCTTTTGCATGTGGAGGTCTCTACACCATGCTGCTATGGGACGCGTACTATGCGGACATTTGTACGCGCATACTATGCTGTATTTTGATGTATTTTGATGGGTGGGCTGATGGAGCCTGTTCCTATTGGTGCACGTGATTTTTGTTTACAATGCACTTCCTGCTTTTGCATGTGGAGGTCTCTACACCATGCTGCTATGGGCTGTCCTTGGTCAGCTGACTGGGAGGTATGCTCTGATGACATCACACACTGCCTGTTCCCCATCAGGTCCATCCACACGTCCCTGCACTCTGATTGGTGTTTCTGATTTTGAAATGATTGGCTAATTGATGTATAGACCAGTATATAAGTGTGTGGTCATTGTTGCTAGCATTTTATGGGCTGACCGGCTTGAGAAAGAGCTATAACAGCTCGAAACAGCGGGCTGTCGCCGCCAAAGCCTTATTTCTTGACCATGCTGTCATTTTAATGACTGATCAATAAAGAGCTAATTTTTTACTTTTCTACTTCTGGTGGTGCCAGCCTCGTTTCTACATTTGACTACTGAGGATTCTGAGGATACAGGAATCCAAGGCTTGGGCACACAATAGTTCCTTCCTATGGATGAGTGCTCCTCCAACTCCTGTTTTTGATCTGCTAATCTTCTAGTAATTATTCATAGTACACAACCAATTCATTATATCATTTTTTTTTTCGCTTCAGTGTCTCTTTAAGGATCAATTTGCTTTATTGATAAAAAGTACCGTAATCACATTGCATAAGTATACCTCATTCATACTACTCTTTCACACTCGCGCACACTGGTTTCCTTTTAAAAAAATATGTAGTATAAAAAAACGTTGTACAGTGTCCCCCTCTTTGGCAATAATCTCTAAAAATATGTTGCTGCGATAAGGTTAACTTGTACAGTCCACACAGCGGTACTATATGCATACAAACTTTGGTTTAAAAGTGCATATCACTCATACGCCCTGCATCAAAAATCCACTTATGTCCGGTGTTAGTTGTACTCAAGAAGCGGTAAAGCACTAAGCAGTCTCCAATTTTGGATCGTAAAAGCTTGTCTTAATTTCATACAATATGGGTACATAAAGTGATGTCACCACATGTGGAAGTTTGTCCGTATGTTAGGATCAGCCTCCGGGCTCCCTCTAGATGAATACTTTCCTCCAGGTGCACTAACAGTCCTCTGTATACTCCTTTCCGCTCTCTCGATACCAGTGACGGGCTTCGGCGTGTGACTTCCGGTCCGGCAGGGAGACGTCTCTTCCCCGATTAGTCTATGCGTCTCACCCGTTTACACTAGTGTGTGGTGAGATCACTTAATGTACCCATATTGTATGAAATTAAGACAAGCTTTTACAAAATTACGATCCAAAATTGGAGACTGCTTAGTGCTTTACCGCTTCTTGAGTACAACTAACACCGGACATAAGTGGATTTTTGATGCAGGGCTAATGAGTGATATGCATTTTTAAACCAAAGTTTAAACGCATATAATACCGCTGTGCGGACTGTACAAGTTAACCTTATCGCAACAACATATTTTTAGAGATTATTGCCAAAGAGTGGGACACTGTACAACGTTTTTTTGTACTACCTATTTTTTTAAAAGGAAACCAGTGTGCGCGAGTGTGAAAGAGTAGTATGAATGAGGTATACTTTTGCAATGTGATTACTTTTTATCAATAAAGCAAATTGATCCTTAAGTGTAAGTAAAGTGTGTATATCCAGCGCACCCACTTAGTTAATTTTATATAGCATTAATGTAGTTAGTTTTTTGTGGACTATAAGACTCCCCCAAAAGTCGGGAGAAAATTCACTGCGTCTTATAGTCCAAATGCAGGCAGTTGCTGACTTGTGAACTCCTGCCAATACGAACCTCCAACCCGCCTCAATGTCGGAGGCTCCCTGTACTGTGCCCATGCAGTGGAGAACACAGGGGGACCAATGGAGGACACAGGGGGACACAAAGAGGCATAGAGAAAGACACAAGGAGGACAGAGACAGACACATGGGGTACACAGCAGGACACAAGAGGTACAAGGGGGCATGAGGTACAAAGGGGGCATAATCCACAAGATGTCCCTTCACTATGGATGCGCCAGGTTTAGTATATATTTTTCCCATGTTTTTGTCCTCTAAACCTAGGTGCGTCTTAGGGTCAGGAGTGTCTTATAGTCCGAAAAATACGGTAGTTTACCCTTTAGAACATGCATACTACCACCAGTGCTTTTCAATGCATTGAGAAACATAATAATATTTGCTATCACAAAAGGAGGATTGACTCTTGGGTGCATGTGAAAGTAGAAAAATCTTTAATGTACCAAAATAATTACCAAATTCTAAAAACCAATGAAAGACTAACATAAATAATCTCATATACTAACATATTGATAAAACTAGTAGACCAAGTGACAACAAAGGAAGCAAAAGGGGCTGCAGTCCCCTGTGCTAAGTTGGTAAAGTTCTACCTAGACCTGTTGGATGATGATTAGCTCCACAGTACTTACATAGCGGGTAACACCAGAGGGCAAAAGACAAAAAAGAAGCCAGAAGGAGTCCAGCTGCAATCCCATTCGCAGAAAGCAGTGTGATGAAAGGAGATAATAAATGCAATGTCCACTAATAAGTTTCAACTGTGGGGGCCAAGGTCATCCCAAACATAGGCCTAAGCGCATAGGTGTAGTAGGTGTGCACACAAAGCAGGAAAGCAAGCCATGCAGATGTTAGTTGCACATTTGACAGATAGTGTCTCATCTAAGAGATGATGGTTAAAGCCAGAAGCTCCTGCCCTTGTAGAGGCAAATGTCCACTAATGATCCCACTCGCAGAACAAAAGGGACTGTGGGCTATGAGGCTCCCTCAATGTGCATGCACATGTAGCAAAGCAGTAGCAACAACAGTTCATGCAGGTAGATTGCAAGTATATATATATATGCAAATCCAAAGGTTACCCCTTCATCTGGCATTTTCCGGAAAAGAATTTCAAGCTGTGGCAGGCCAGAACAGGTCAGGGTAGCTCTAGTGGTCAGCTGGTGCAGCGACTTGATCCCATACGCTTACTTCCTGGAGCATGCCATGCGTAGAGTATTGGATCAAGCTGTGGAGAAGCGTGAACAGGAACAGTTATGGCAGGAACAGTTGTGGGAGCAATTTACATCAGAATCAGATGTTTCCTCAACACTCAAAGATTTCCTTCACGGAAACCTGGCTGCTGTGGGAAGAGGAGCAGGAACCGCTCAAGGGCAGAGGCGGAGTGGAGGAGCGTGGCTGTGAAGGTGCAAGGGAGAAAGTGGCTGAAGATGCTGCACCTGAAGGGGGAAGAGGAGAAGGAGGGTGGCTTTTCTTTTGTGTGCTGCTTTTGCTCAGGTGCTCTTCCCATTGCAGTTTGTGCCTTTTCTCCATTTGCCTTCGTAATGTGCGACACTGCGTGCGCTCAACTCACGCAGGTAGGTGGGTGGGTGCACTGTGAACAACAGGTAGGTAGGTATATGCAGTAATGGGTATTACAATGTTCACCTGTCACACACAGACAGGTAACAGACAGGCACAGTGACACTGCGTGTGCTCAACTCACGTAGGTAGGTTGGTGCACTGTGAACAACAGGTAGGTAGGTATATGCAGTGATGGGTATTACAATGTGCACCTGTCACACACAGACAACGGACAGGCACAGTGACACTGCATGCGCTCAACTCGCGTAGGTAGGTGGGTGGGTGCACTGTGAACAACAGGTAGGTAGGTATATGCAGTAATGGGTATTACAATGTGCACCTGTCACACACACAGGTAGTCACTGAATGTGCTGGGCCTGGCAGTGGCACACACACAGTATGAATTATCAAGGCTGTCTATGCAACACAAGTGTCAGTGGGACACACACAAAAAATAGATCACAAGAACAAGATTAGCTCTCAAAAGAGCTGTTGTGGGATACTATTTTAGCAATAAGAATCAGCAAGGAGCAAGCTAACAAGCCTACAAGATCCTAACTAATCTTTCCCTATGAGAGTCTGCAGCAGCAGCAGCTGTCCCTTCTCTATTTACTGCAGGCACACAAGTGAGTAAAATGGCCGGCGGTGCCTGCCTTTTATAAGGGGGGAAGTGGCTCCAGGAGGGAGTGTAGCCTGATTGGCTACAATGTGCCTGCTGACTGTGATGTAAAGGGTCAAAGTTGACCCTAATGGTGCCTTATGGGGGCGAACCGAACTTCCGAAAAAGTTTGCGACTCTCCGCGAACCACCAGAAGTTCCCCGGGAACCGTTCACCGGTGAACCGTTCGGGCCATCTCTAGTGTACATGCCTGCCTAATTTTTCACGACAACAAAACAAAAGGCATGTACATGTGCCCATTCCCCTTCGTGATCATTACCTGCACTCTGTCCATGGTGCGCACCAGTCCAGCACGGCCGTCAGTACACAAACAGCTGTTTGCTTTGCGTTACACAGTGAGTTTGGTGTGTCAGTGTGAATCAGTGCTCTAATTACATTCCCTGATTGATGTATACACATGCAAGATGTTTTAAAGCACTTTAGGCCTGCAATTTAGCATTCAATGTGATTTTTGCCCTTAAAACGCTGCTTTGCGTCCAGTTTAGATTTTTCCCTGGAACTTTTGGCGTGTATCCCACTGCACCATGCCCCCCTCCAGGTGTTAGACCCCTTGAGACATCTTTTCCATCACTTTTGTGACCAGCATAAATTTTTCTAGTTTTCAAAGTTCTCCCCATTGAAGTTTATTGCGGTTCGCGAAAGTTCGCGCAAACCGAACTTTCGCGGAAGTTCGCCAACCTGGTTCGCGAATCGAAAATCGGAGGTTCGGGCTATCTCTACAGGTCAAGGATAACCCCCTCCATTGTGAAGAGAGCAACCTAGACCCACACAGATACACTAGCTTCTTGGTGATGGAACAATTAAACTTAAAAGTGTGGTGTGCAGACTTTCCTTGGATACTTCATTGTATGGGTGGACACTACACAACTCAAAATCAGCTTGCACGCCACCCATTTATGTGGGGAGGCACAGTGGCTAGTATGTAATAGAAGATTTTTGGGAGCACAAGAGTCACCAGGGTAACTGGGAACTTTACTGAGACAAGCACCCTGGTCATCAGAATAAGTACAATCATTTTTAGAGGCATATACTAACTAATTATCAATCTAAGTGAAGCTTAACAGGAAACAGTAAAAGTCTTCTCACCAGCATGTGGCAGTTCTACAAAGCTGTTTGGAATCCTGCTGTCGCCTGTTGTTATATGTGGCTAAGGATGCCACCTGAGTCCACGTACATTCAAAAAGGGCATCTGGAAAAAGGGTGTGGGATATAGACGAAATTATACGTTTTTATCTAAAACAGTATTTTTCGTTTTTATATTATAAACAAAAATCAAGTGCTAAATATGTTGAAAAAACGGTAATGACATGGCAAAATACCGTCTATAACAAAAAATTATATTTACACTTGTATTAAGCATAGTAATACAATTGTAGATATTACAGATATTTTACTGCAACTATACCTAACTCTACTTTTACACAGAACTCTCCCTATACCTATCCCTAACCCCTAGAGCCCCTTGGTGGTGCCTAACCCTAAAACCCTCCTGGTGGTGCCTAACCCTAAATCCCCCTGGTGGTGCCTAACCCTAAACCCCCCGGTGGTGCCTAACCCTAACCACCACCCCCTCTCCCCCCCTGTGGTGCCTAACCCTAACCACCCCCCTGGTGGTGCCTAACCCTAACCATCCCACTACACAAACACCCTTACACACATAGAAACTATAATATACACTATTTGAAACCATAAAATACTTCACTACATGTGATACAATACAATAACATGAATAGAATAATTATATTTTTAAAATAATAAATAGCCTTACAATCACGTGCGTATTAAAAATCTTAAAATAACGGTAATATGAAAAGTGATATATTTGTAAGATATTAAATCTGAAAACTATTATTTACGCATTATAATTCTGAAAACAAGGTTAATACCAAAACGATACATTTGTAATACAACAAGCTTGAAAACTTTAATATTGATGATTTTGGCATACAGCTCATGAAAACCCAAATTTCCTATCTCAAAAAATTAGCATATTTCATCCGACCAATAAAAGAAAAGTGTTTTTAAAACAAAAAAAGTCAACCTTCAAATAATTATGTTCAGTTATGCACTCAATACTTGGTCGGGAATCCTTTTGCAGAAATGACTGCTTCACTGCGGCGTGGCATGGAGGCAATCAGCCTGTGGCACTGATCAGGTGTTATGGAGGCCCAGGATGCTTCGATAGCGGCCTTAAGCTCATCCAGAGTGTTGGGTCTTGCGTCTCAAGTTTCTCGTCACAATATCCCACAGATTCTCTATGGGGTTCAGGTCAGGAGAGTTTGCAGGCCAATTGAGCACAGTAATACCGTGGTCAGTAAACCATTTACCAGTGGTTTTGGCACTGTGATCAGGTTTACTGACCATGGTATTACTGTGCTCAATTGGCCTGCAAACTCTCCTGACCTGAACCCCATAGAGAATCTGTGGGATATTGTGAAGATAAAGTTGAGAGACGCAAGACCCAACACTCTGGATGAGCTTAAGGCCACTATTGAAGCATCCTGGGCCTCCATAACACCTGAGCAGTGCCACAGGCTGATTGCCTCCATGCCACGCCGCATTGAAGCAGTCATTTCTGCAAAAGGATTCCCGACCAAGTATTGAGTGCATAACTGAACATAATTATTTGAAGGTTGACTTTTTTTGTTTTAAAAACACTTTTCTTTTATTGGTCGGATGAAATATGCTAATTTTTTGAGATAGGAAATTTGGGTTTTCATGAGCTGTATGCCAAAATCATCAATATTAAAACAATAAAAGGCTTGAACTACTTCAGTTGTGTGTATTTGAATATAAAATATATGAAAGTCTAATGCTTATCAGTACATTACAGAAAATAATGAACTTTATCACAATATGCTAATATTTTGAGAAGATCCTGTATATTTAAGCATTATATATATGAAAACGAATTTTAAGATGATACAATAAGAAAAAACGAAAATTTACTCATTACACTCCTGAGAGCGAAATGTAAAAACAATAAAATAAGTTTAACCGAAAGTCAAAACAAATTTCTAAACAATATTTGGCATAATTCTTATTCTGTAAATGAAAAGTTTTGTTATCACGATCCCTGCAACCGCTATTTGTCAGGCGCCCTAATTTTTTCTCTAGCGCCCAATAGCCAATATTTTGCATTGCAGCCTATGGTGCGCTCTTTTTGTCCATTAGCCGCATGTGCCCTTTTTTCCTGCTTCTCCTGAGTCCGTGTAAAAATTGTGATCGGTAGTTTGGGATTTGGGTGCCGGTTATTCCTTTTATTTGAATATCATAAATAATATTCAAATAATGGCTTAGCATTAGAAATGAGCGTGGTGCTATTACCACTATGATCCAGAGTGTGGCTATACCATATGAATGCCAGCACCTATGTTCACCCCGCCGCATGATAATTGCTAGTTCGGCATCCAAATTATACACTTGGAGCACCATAGCCGCAATTACTGATTGCAGTCTATGGTGGCACCCAAATTCATGATAGGGACCGGTGCCCAATTTAGGCACCTCGACTCCACATACCACAAAACTCTGCTAGAACTTCAGTTCAGCTTGGCTCTACTGCTTGCTGTGTTCTGTGTTCCCTGCCCTGTAACCTTTATTCTCAGCTAACCTCCCAGCTTTACTCCTGCTTGCTCTGACTCGCCCCTGCTCTGCTTTAGTGTTTAAAGAGGAACTGTCGCAAAAATCTTAAAATGTAAAACACATACAAATAAGAAGTACATTTCTTCCAGAGTAAAATGAGCCGTAAATTAATTTCCTCCTATGTTGCTGTCACTTACAGTAGGTAGTAGAAATCTGACATTACCGACAGGTTTTGGGTTAGTCCATCTCTTCATTTTGGATTCTTAGCATGGCCTTTATTGTTTATAAAGACATTCCCTGAAAAAGATGTATACAAAGATGCTGGCCAGCCTCCCTGCTCGCTGCACACTTATTTGGCAGTTGGACGGAGCAACTGTCATTCACTAAGTGCTTTTAAAAATAAAGAAAACCCTGAGAACCCCCCATGACAAGATTGGCTAGTCCAAAATCTGCCGGTATTGTCAGATTTCTACTACTTACTGTAAGTGACAAGAACATAGGAGAAAAGTCATTTATGGCTCATTTTACTCTGGAAGAAACATATTTCTTATTTGTATATGTTTACATGTATTTTAAATGTTACGATTTTCGCGACAGAGGTCCTTTAACCCTGTTCTATACAGTATATATTTGTATAGCTAGTTGGTCAGTTAATTTGTTGATGCTAGGATTGGTGTATTTAATGCTTGTTTCACTGTGGTGGTTTGCCATTTTTCATTAAAGTGCCCAGTAATTATTCAATCTTGATTGCACAATCTTACCAAATCTATGTAGCAGAAGGATTAACTGAGTACATATAGTTTGAATGGATACTGTAGGTCAGCCTTTCTCAACCTTTTTACAGTGGAGGAACCCTGCAAATAACTTTTTGATCTCAAGGAACTCCTGCATTTATTTTTGCAGGAGGCATGGGCTTGATTCACAAAGCTGTGCAAACTGTTTAGCATGGGTGTACTAAACAGTTAGCACGTGAAGTGCCGTTCGCTGACTTTTGCGCGCCCAAAGTGCCGCGATTCACGCGATCGCAGAGTTTTGCGCGCGCAATTTGCCATGGTTCACGCGAATCGAGGCAAATTGTGTGCGCAATAGTCCACGATCGCGTGAATTGCGCACTTTGCGCGCGCAAAAGTCCGGGAACGGCACTTCACGTGCTAACTGTTTAGCACACCCGTGCTAAACAGTTTGCACAGCTTTGTGAATCAAGCCCATGGTCTTTAAATGTAGGTGAGGCTGTTTATTTCTGTACCCCCTATTACACTGCCACTAATTATACTGTCTCCTTATCCTAGTGCTTTTTATTAATATGCTGATTATTATTCTGACCCCCAATTTAGTGCTTCTTTTTACAGTATCCCCTATTATAGTGTGCTCAATCATATTTCCCCCACGATGGGGGAAATGCCAAGGTACCCCTGCAGAGTCCTCAATGGACCCTGGATGAGAAAGCCTGCTTTAGGTAGTCCCAAATATGACATAGAAATGATTGATATTGTACAATCAAGATTGTATCATTAGTGGACACCCTTATACTGTATATAGTTGCACTGATCAACAAGAAATATCTTTTCACTTGTACTTAACTTATTGTTTCATGCTTGAATTTTTTCTGCAAACGGTTGATCTTTTTTTCTGTTGATGAGCTTGGCTGTAATAAGAAGTATACTGATCCCTAATGTAAGTGGGTGCTCTGTGGGTATGAAGTGGGTGCATCGATTGCCAGTGTAAATAAGAGCTGCCAGAGTACAAATTTACCACCAGAACAAATGATACTGTTAGTAGAAGCCAAAGCTGGAATTATACTTTTTCCATTCCTAGGCCAAGAATGTCGTGCCCCCCCTTCCATGGGCCGCAGCACCCCTCCCATTCCATGTGTATCCCCCTCTACCATGTGTAGTATCTCTTTCATGTACAGCTCCCTAGAGCATCAGCTTTTTCATTTGTTTTCATGTGTTTCTCCCCATTTGGAGCCTTCTCTTTGATATGTAGATATCCCAATTTCATGTCCAAGTGCCCCGTTGGGCGGCAGGCACCCAAGGCCAGGGCCTTTGTGGCCTTCCCTGAAATCCGGCCCTGTTAGAAGCGCACTCTCAGTACCAGTAATAATAGGTAAGTCCCTGCAGAAGACAATACATATCTAACTCCACTGACCAATATTAAGATGTAAATATTAGTGACATCACTAACAGTTATGGTTTAATATTGAACCATATGTGTGTTGGGAAATAATTGTCCTCTGAAGTCTGCATAAATAGATCACCATTGCACTTTAATTCAGAATTGTTAAAGTAAACCTCCGGACTAAAAATTGACTCAGCAGCACTGAAAAGGCTTGGTGTTTCTTTAACAGTTTCACAGCATCAGAACTTTGTTTCTCTTATACAAGCCTCATTTTTAGCTGCACAGAAGAAAACTGCCCGGGCGTTTTTCCCCTGATGCTGTGCAAAGCATGATGGGATTTCTGATTTTGTTGTTCTCGTTCTGCTGTTTTGGTGCAATTTTTTTTTTTTTTTTTTACATTTTGAATTTGACATTTGAAGCCTAGCGTGTGCAGCTGGGAGTGGTAATCAGGACACAGGACAGTTGGAACTGTGTCTCCTGCTCCTTGTCACCTCCTTTCAACCAAAAAGATGGCTGCCCCATGACAAAGATGGCAGCCCCATGAATCACAAACATTTGCCTGTTCTTTTAAAACAGGGTTGGTAAGAGATTATATTACCTATCTATTCTAATTAACATAACTAATGTAACTTGATGACAGTATGTTTGTTTAGGCTGAAGTTCCCCTTTAACCTCAATAACATGAGTTGCATTATCAGGAAAGATGTAGCCTCTTAATGCCATACTGTGCACCTTGTGTAAGAGCATTTTACATTTTGAACTAAATAATATATTTCTATTAGTAACTGCAATGTACAGGGTGGGCCATTTATATGGATACACCTTAATAAAATGGGAATGGGTGGTGATATTAACTTCCTGTTTGTGACACTTTAGTATATGTGAGGGGGGAAACTTTTCAAGATGGGTGGTGACCATGGCGGCCATTTTGAAGTAGGTCATTTTGAATCCAACGTTGTTTTTTTCAATAGGAAGAGGGTCATGTCACACATCAAACTTATTGTGAATTTCACAAGAACAACAATGGTGTGCTTGGTTTTAATGTAACTTTATTCTTTCATAAGTTATTTACAAGTTTCTGACCACTTATAAAATGTGTTCAATGTGCTGCCCATTGTGTTGGATTGTCAATGCAACCCTCTTCTCCCACTCTTCACACACTGATAGCAACACCGCAGGAGAAATGCTAGCACAGGCTTCCAGTATCCGTAGTTTCAGGTGCTGCACATCTCGTATCTTCACAGCATAGACAATTGCCTTCAGATGACCCCAAAGATAAAAGTCTAAGGGGGTCATATCGGGAGACCTTGGGGGTCATTCAACTGGCCCACGATGACCAATCCACTTTCCAGGAAACTGTTCATCTAGGAATGCTCGGACCTGACACCCATAATGTGGTGGCGCACCATCTTGCTGGAAAAACTCAGGGAACGTGCCAGCTTCAGTGCATAAAGAGGGAAACACATCATCATGTAGCAATTTCGCAAACAGGAAGTTAATATCACCAACCATTCCATTTTATCAAGGTGTATCCATATAAATGGCCCACCCTGTACATGGCAACCATTGCAAATCAGAAGCAATGTGGTGTCATATTTGATTTATAGTTTGTATTAAGTATTTTCACCGCTTTTGCATATTGCTGTTTTTTTAGCCAATAGTAGCCATGTTTAATGTCTTAATGAGGATCCCAAGGGCCATTGTGCTATTTTTCTTGTGATTATCAATTTTTGTTTTCCACCAGACCCAGTCGGTAGTATTCTGCTAGGTAGGTAATATGCAATGTAATGACTTACAGTATGTTCTTGGTCTACCTAAAGCTACACAGAGATTCAGTTTCAGGTGTGCTTTATAAGCCAAATGCTATTCTTGGCCATCTTCATGAGCGTAATGACCTAATTATGATTACGCAAAATTTTGCATAATTCGCAAAATTACGATAGTGGCCATCATCGAAATTTCATGAATTTCACAAATTTTGCGTTTTTATGGAATTTCATAATTACAATCATTTTTTGTAATTACGATCATTTTCATTACGATCAATTACGATCAAATTCGTCCGTTCTCCAAATTGTGTTCCAGTACAGAGCCTCCTGATACATTTAAAGCGACAGCACTAGCAGGTACCTTTGCATTATCAGATATTGCAAGGCCCAAACCAAGTGTCTCAGCATGCATGACTGCTAAGTACACCTTGACAAAGAGCATCTGTCTTAGAAGTGGCTGCATGTAGAGCCTCCTGATACATTTAAAGCAACAGCACGTGCAGGGACTTTTGGATTATCAGATATTGCAAGGCCCAAAACCAAGTGTCTCAGCATGCATGACTGCTAAGTGCACCTTGACAAAGGGCACCTGTCTTAGAAGTGGCTGCAGGTAGAGCCTCCTGATGCATTTAAAGTGACCGCACGTGCCGGGACCTTTGCATTATCAGATATTGCAAGGCCCAAAACCAAGTGTCTCAACATGAACGTTAAGTGCACCATGGTAAAGAGCACCTGTCTTAGAAGTGGCTGCAGATAGAGCAGGGGTAGGGAACCTTGGCTTTCTAGCTGTTAAGGAACTACAAGTCCCACAATGCATTGCAGGAGTCTGACAGCCACAGTCATGATCAATAAAGGCAAATGCATGCTGGGATTTGTAGTTTTATCACAGCTGTAGAGCCAAGGTTCCCTAACGCTGAGATAGAGCCTCCTGATACATTTAAAGCAAGAGCATGTGCAGGGGCCTTTGCATTATCAGTAAATGCAATCAGTAATTGAGTGACATCAATGTCAGTCAGTAATCAATGAGTGACTTTCCTGAGTTTAGTCAGTACCTAAATGTGCATAATTACTATTAGAAATGAAATAACGTCCATTTTCGTAATTAAAATAACCTTGTTTGTATAGAATACATGAAATTACGAAATTTTGCATTAAACACGGATTTGCGCGGAAACGCAAAATTACGAAACCGAAATTTTGCTTACGGCATTCCAAATTACGGTTTGTATGGCAAATACGGAATTACGAATTTGTGTCGTAGCGGCAAAATTTGCGTCCGTAATTAAGGAAACACAAAATTAAGTAACCTTAGAGCTTGGAGCAGCTAGGGTGGAAAGGGGCGTGACCGGGTGGGCTCTGAGCTGGATTGTCCAGGAACAATAGTGTCGTCAGGTGTTAAAAAAAGGCCAGGGCCAGGCCACTATAAAACCAAGGGTGCTGGCCAAACAGCCCCCTTTTGTGATTGTGTGGATACAGCAAACTGGGGTAAGTGCGGCCTAAAAAATGTTTCTTTAGGGCCTAGTCAGACATCCCTCTCTCCCCTCGCCTATGCATTAGGGACGCAGCCTGTAGCATCCCTTTCCTCTGGGGCTACCCTTAATTTGCCCCAAAACTCCAGAACACCCCTCCCATCTCATCCATCCCAAGCAGTGAGGCCCAGTATATAGTACTGCAGTTAGCCCATGGATGCCCACTCTGCAGCAACTGTGGGACTGGGTGCGGGCCAGTGGCGTAGCTAAGGAGCTGTGGGCCCTGATGCAAGTTTTACAATGGGGCCCCCCAAGCACTCTATACATAACAATTTATACGGCGCACCAAAATCTGCCAATGGCAACTACAGTGTCAGAGGTGCAAGAAGGGGATGGGGAACAGTTTGTTAATGATTAGCACTATTCAAAGTATCTACAGAAATCATTATTATGAGCATAGGACCAATAGAGAGCTAATTCTGTAGTTAAGGGAGGGCCCTTCGGGGCCCCTCTGGCTCAAGGGCCCCGATGCGGTCGCTACCTCTGCACCCCCTATTGCTACGCCCCTGGTGCGGGCCATGCCAGGTGAGCAGGGGACAGAATGGATTCAAGCTCAGCTCGCTAACCTGGCTGGCCCCCCGTGCCCGGCGAACTCGAGGAGGAGGAAGCCACCAGCCCGATTTAGCCCTGCGGGCTCCCCAGCCAGAAGCAGGAGATGGGGGGAGGAGGACCAGGACCTGGGTTCCATCACTGCCCCCAACCAGGTCCGGAATCGGCGTGGTGGGCCCCAGCCAGCGATAAGTCAGGGGAGAGCAGCGGCGGGGCGCGGGGGAAAAGACCCAGACCAGGCAGGGAGCAGTCCCATAACGGAAGGCAACCTAGCCGGGAAGAGAAGCACATCCGGTCCGCGGCAGCCTGCAGTTCCACGCCCCCTGCCTCTCCCTCGGACATTCCAAAATGGCCACCACCCATCCTCAAGAAGTCTCCGGCAAAATGGCAGCCGCCCGGGCTCTACAGGCCCACGGCAAGATGGCCGCCACCCGGCCACTGCAGGACCACAACAATATGGCTGCTGCCAAGACGGGGCACAGCATAACCCCAGCCAGCACAGCCAGGTAGGAACCACACGCAGCGGTGGGGCCAGCAAGGGCCCATTATCACCCCCCCCGACCACCACTTCCCAGACCCCCCAAAAAGGTCAACAGGCGACCCCCCCTTCCCCCCGCAGGCCACTAAAAAATGGCCACCGAGGAGGCCCCACAGCAGCAATGGGCCCACACAAAAATGGCTGCCGTAAAAGGGAACTTCAGAGTAAGGGACAGGAACGGGGGACCAGAGGGGGAAGGTATGGACCACAGTTAGGGGGCCCCAGGGAGGCAGACAGGCACAGGGCAGCTCAGGGGATAGGTCATAGGGCAGGGGGGAAACAGGACGGGCAGGGATAGAGAGCAGGAGGGCCACAAGACACCAGGGCAGGGGCCACGGGGCCGCAGGGAGGCTCAATGGGTCAGAGGGGACCAGAGAGCACCAGGAAACAGGCAGAGGGGCGTATGGCAGACAACAGGCTGAGAGCGGCCTGGAGGTGAGTCCGGCGGAAGAATGGGAGAGGGGCGAGGAGGAGGAAGAGCAAGAGGGGGAGCAGGACTAGCACTGGGACCAGCAAGATGGGGGGAGTGGGAACATCAGTACGCAGCAGGGGATACAAGGATGGACCCGACAGAATGTTGGGCCAAAAGCAGCGGCAATGGACGGCAGGGGCAGGTCGCCCAGCCGCAGAACAACTGGTTGGAGAGAGTCTCTTCTTTGTTATTGCCTCAGCAGGTCACCCATCACAGCTACGGGGAGCATATAGCTCAGAAGCTGCAAGGAAGGGATGGACCAGCGGCACCTTCAGGGACCTAAGACCAGGCAGGTGAGACAAATGGAATTATTGCTAATTAAATGCCCGGTATTAATGCTGCTGAAAATGTTACACGGATTGACGACCAGCGATCCTTGCTGCTGGAAATCCTAAAGGCCATTAGGGCAAGTAATACAACACAACAGGCAGGGGCCTGGGGTGGTGGCGAGGAAGCAGGGCCCGCGAAACAAATGGAAAGGAGCGGCTGGGCCCTGGAGGTTGTGAGTGACCAATCATTGATAGTCGCACCTCCAGTGGCTGAAGCACCAGAAAAATCCGAACGCACAGCCCGGGTTGCTGACTCGGCAAAGAGCAGCACCTACCTCTGTTTCGCGGGTCCATTGAGATTCCATGTAGCGGAGGAGACGAAGGAAAAAAACTGGAAAGGTCAGTACATAGACATATTTACCGGACTCCCGCTAGATGGCTACAATATAGAAAAGTGGGAGAGGGGTAAGGAGCATCGAAAGGAAGAGGATGACCAAAGGAGGATGTATAGGTTGATCCCTAGGACATTCCCCAACTGGTCGAGAGCATTTCATATCTTTGCCAGTATAGTAGGTGAGAAGACCCCAGAGCAGTGCGCGGCAATGTTCTGTTATTTAGACGGCATCCGGGAAGCATACCACAAGTATGGAGGGAAGGCCTGGCTGCTCTATGATGAGTTTCGGGAGAAAATGGTGGTCAGACCTGCCTTGACTTGGGAACACAGGAACATCATGTGGTGGATGTCGCTGAGTAGCCCAGCCAAACCGGAATACGGTAGTGGGCCCAAGGGTAACCACAGCACCCCTTTCAAGCTGCAGCCGGCGGGGCGAATGCCTCACTGGCCCAGCAGAGAAAAGGTTTATGCTGGAAATACAACAACGATACCTGCAAGTGGGGAAATGCATGCAAATATAAACACGATTGCGCGTCCTGCGGGGCCAGCGGGCACCCAGGGGCTAGATGTTTCAAAAGAAACAAAAACACACAGGGAACCAAAACCGAACCAGGAACTGGAAAAGGGGGTCACTACAGTTGAAGTCGGGCAATGGTTCCATGGCTAGATAGGTACCCCAATAGGGAGCAGGCCGACCTTCTAGCATACGGTTTTCTGGAAAGTTTTCGAATACCATGCGATTCGGCCCACACAAACAATCAAACATGCAAAAATGTAAAATCAGCTCACCAATTCCCAGAAGTGGTGGCACAGCAACTTGAAAAGGAACTAGTCATGCAAAGGATGGCAGGCCCTTTTCAACAGTCACCCATGCCAAATCTGCACATCTCACCCCTAGGCGTTGTCCCCAATATAGAGGCTGGTAAATATCGCCTCTTCCATCATCTATCACACCCCCCGGGGCACGTCAGTAAACGACGGGATCGACCCAGACTTAGCAGCAGTACACTATGCATCTTTTGACAGGGCTGCGGCCCTGGTGAAAAGCATGGGACAAGGGGCACTAATGGGCAAGGTAGATATAGAATCAGCCTTTCACCTACTGCCCGTGCACGCAAGGGCACCAAAGCAGCAGGCTAAACTGGTGCAGCATTTGCAAGCTTTCAAATGCTGCAATGCAGGGGGATCAGGCTAGCACCTGACCATGGTACTCTGCTGCTAGCCACCGGTGCAGCAGCCACCTTGCTCTATGTGCACATTTGCATTGTGGCCGGCGGCTATGGACTTGGACAGCATTGGAGATGGAAAGGAAGAGGAAGCTTCTGCCTTGGAGACGAGCGAAGAAACAAGTGACACTGATGGCTGTTGTGGTGTGAAGGCGAGCTGGCTAGGTATACTGAAAGGGGTGTGTGGGAAAAGGAGGAATTAAGGGAGTCATCTGGCTACCTATACTGGAGGGAAAGGGGGGAGGGGTCATCTGGCTACTTATACTGGAGGGAAGGGGGAGGGGTCATCTCGCTACCTATACTGAAGGGGGGCGGCTGTTGACAGTGGCCTTGGGCGGTAAAGAGTAGAAATCCGGCCCTGCGTGCACAAGGATAGCATGCACCTGCTGGGGTATAAGTTTAAGGAACAATACTTTGTCGACCGATGCCTGCCCATGGGCTGCTCAATATCATGTGCGTATTTCAAAGCCTTCAGTACATTCCTAGAATGGGTAGTGAGAGGGGAAAGCGGTTCCAGGGGCCTAGTGCATTTTCTAGACGACTTCCTTTGCATGGGCCCGGCCGGGTCGGGCGAGTGCGGGCACCTGATGCGAACGCTGGTAGAGACATTTAACTTATTCGGGGTCCCCTTAGCAGCCGAAAAGACAGAGGGCCCAACTAGGCAGATCAAGTTTCTAGGCATAGAGATAGACACGAAAGTAATGGAATACAGACTACCAGAGGATAAGGTGAGTGACCTCAAAACTTAAGTGGGAAAGTCCCTTGCCACCAAAAAAATGACACTGCGCGACATCCAGTCGCTATTGGGTAAACTTAACTTTGCATGTAGAATCATGCAGATGGGCAGGATTTTCTGCAGGCGATTGGCCTTCCTAACAGCGGCCCCACCATTTCATCAGGCTGAAACAGGACGCAAAGGATGATCTAAGAGTGTGGAAATCCTTCCTGTCGGAGTGCAATGGTAGAACTTTGTGGCCCCGGGAGTGGCGCACAAATAAGGAGCTGCAGCTCTTTACCGATGCTGCAGGGTCCATGGGCTTTGGGGCCTTTTTCAAGGGACGCTGGGTAAGTGGCAGGTGGCCGCAGCCATGGCTGCGATCACTGATGGGTAAGAACCTAGCATTCTTGGAATTCTTCCCGCTGGTAGTAGCACTGTTGGTTTGGGGGCATGAGTTGGCAAACGAAGCAGTTAAATTCCGCACAGACAATATGGCGGTAGAGGCAAACAATCTGACATCATCCTCACCCCCGGTAGTGAGCCTCATCAGGCAGTTTGTGCTAAAGTGTCTACAACATAACATCAACAGGCAGTACACATCCCCGGTACGGAAAACGGGATAGCTGATGCACTGTCTCGTTTTCAGCTGGACCATTTTCGGAAACTGGCCCCAGAGGCGGATGGGAAGCCTACACAGATACCACCAGACCTATGGAACACAGTCTTGACAGACTGGCGAGTTTGGTAAAACAGTCCATCTCACCAGCCACTTGGAAGGCATACGCAAGGGTATGGAATAGGTGGGCAGAATTAGAAAACAGGTTCCCACCAAGTAACCCCGAAGAGAAAAAGGGCCTTATGCTACACTTTCTGGATGACATATGTGCCATGGCTTCCTCGCCCTCCGCATTGGGCCATGGCAGCACTGGCATTTCAATTTAAGTTAAAGGGGGAGGATGATTTATTCAAGGCTTTCATGATTCGCTAGGTGGTCAGGGGTTTCAGACGTAAGGACAAAAAGGAATTGGGAGGTGATAGCCGAAGGCCCATCACGCTGGCACTGCTGCTTGAACTACTTGGCGCACTGGAGGCACATTGCCGCAGTGAGCATGAAGTTCGCCTATTTCAACTGGCTTTTGCATTAGCCTTCCATGGAGCTCTAATCTTGAGGGAGCTGGTAAGCCCCAATAAAGGGAGCGGGGGGGGGGGGATGCAGCAGGAGGACATTTCGCTGTCACAAGACAGCTTGTGGGTACACATCCCCAGGTCAAAGACGGACCAAAGGGCCAAAGGAGTTACCCTTAGGCTGAGGGAGATGGTTGGGAGCAGGGCATGCCCGGTGCAGTTGTACAAAAAATGTATAAAGGGACCACCTGAGCAAGCCAGTCCGCTTCTGCGGCACGAGGAAGGGACAACACTGTCCAGATTTCAGTTTATAGCCCTGCTGAAACGCACGCTCACGAGCATTGGGTGCGTCGCAGGTGAGTATGGGTCACACTCTTTTCACATCGGAGCAGCAACTGAGGCAACCAGATGGGGCCTTAGCACGGAAATGATCAAAAAAATTGGCAGATGGGAATCCCATCGGTACAAGTCTTAAATTCGCCCGCACCTGGCAGAACGTTAACGGCAGGGGGCAGGGAGACACAAAAAAAAATTGTTACTGTAGCATGTATTGATTATCATCATCTTCCACAGGCCGGCAACAGTGTAGGGTCTGGATAATGGGGCATTCATATATAGTGTGGGCCGAGCGATGAGCAGCAATGCGAGATGGAGACTGGCACCTCGGGCAGGTAAGGAACAACGTTGAGGTCCACTGGTTGGGCCAGGGCGGGTTGACAGTCGCTAGGCTGCCACATACATTTTTTAAGTTAGCAAAAGCAAGGGGACGCCCAGACATACTAATGCTCCACATAGGGGGTAACGACGTCGGGACAATGCAGCAGCATCTACTGATGCAGGAAATAATGTCGCTGTTTACGCGAGTTTTGTCCCTTTTCCCCTAATGACCATAGTATGGTCGTAAATCGTTCCTAGGCTAACGTGGCACCCACACATGCCCGAGCAGGTCCTGAACCAATCACGAGCAAAAATCAACAGAGCCATTTCAAAATTTATGTACAAGTCAGGGGGGTTAGCGGTCCGTCACACGCTGCTCGAAAAACGGCAGGGCATCTAGAGGGGGATGGGATGCACCTAAACGAATTGGGCAATAGCATCTTCCTATTTGGCCTGAGAGAGGCTCTCGAGGCAGCGCTCTGCATTTGGGCGGGCATTCGTCCTTGAAAGGGCAAGGACGAAAGCTGTGGTGGGTCCTTGACAATGCCGTACCTTATCATCCTTTCTAAGTTCTTCTTCTCTGCAACTGTGAATACACTGCAAAAGTGCTTTGGTAAAGCAGCTCTCCATAAAGTAAACACTGATGCTTAACCCTTTAGGGGACTTTGGCAAAAGGGAAACCACGTAAAACTTGTTAAAGAGACTCTGAAGTCTCAAGAAAAACATCTTTTTATTTAAAAAATGTGTTTAATGTTTGCCCTACCTAAACCGCCGCATTCCCACCGCTGTAATCTATCTAAATTCACCCAAACTCCCTGGGGGGGGGGCAATCCGGGCAGTGCTTCTGTGAGAGGCAGAGCTATGAGCCGCAGCTCTGCCTCTCAGCGCATGTCAGCCCAGATCGCGCCTCTCCCCCGCCCCTCTCAGTCTTCCTTCACTGAGAGGGGCAGGGAGAGGCGGAGATCTGCCGCTGATAGACGGGCATGGAGGCAGAGCTGCAGCTCATAGCTCTGCCTTCAACAGCAGCAAAATCCACAACCAAGAAAGTAGTGGATTTTGCAGGGGAGAGGGAGGGGGAGTTAGGGTGGATTTAGATAGATTACAGCGGCAGAAATGTGGCGGTTTAGGTAGGGCTAGCATGTTAAACACATTTTTGAATAAAAAAATGTTTTTCTTGAGACTTCAGTGTCTCTTTAACTTGTTTTTTTAGGAATTCCATGAATTATAATAAAAATGTGTTTTTTTTTAATTTTATCATGTAAGATAATCTTTTAGAACAGCGAGGAAGTTATGAGTTTAGTTTCACTTTAATCTCCCCTCATCTAGGCTGAGACACCCAAGTAGAAAAAGAAAAAGTACAGCACCCAAAGCTTGGGGTGATAAACAAGGAGACTCCAGTAATCTGATTTAAAGGAGTTTATAAACAGGAACACACGCCATACTACCAGCACGCTTGGGTCTGCAGTACTTATTTCTGCAAACGTGGACTATTTAACTTGCGTGGGTGGTGGGGAGGCAGAGCTACGTAAAACCTTGGAAACTATCCAAACACTTTAAAATTTGTCAGTGTTAAGTAGACACTGAGTTTTATATGTGGAGCTGTCCTCAGAAGACTCCTGAAAGAAAAAATGTATTTGAGTTTTGGAAAACATTCCTCAGCTTATTCTGGAACCTGGAACATTTGCCAAGAATTCCTTTTCTGCTCAGTGCAATAGTATATCCACAAAACTAGAGATACTAGTTGAAAAGTGACTGAAGAATGTACCGTGCCTCAATGTTTAGACACTTCCCTAGTATCCTGATATGAAAGAATTCCGAGGTTAGATATTTGGAACAAGTGCTGGTAGCTGAACCATGGTAAACTGGGCAGCTTCTTGCATTACATTTCAGATAAGTGGGCAGTTATACCATTTTTAGCAGATATGCTACGGAGATAGCAACCATTAAATCAATGATGATCATTGGTCTTTGTCCAATCATCTAAATTTCTCTCTTGAGACTACATGGTAATGAAAGAAGAAACCAGTATTTGTATTACGCTTTAAACAGTACACGCATCATAAGTGAACAGCTCTCTTTCAGGCTACCACATGTGTGCCAGGACTCAAACTTGATACACAAGCACAATTATATGTTTTTGTCAGATGGCAATGAATTGCAGAAGTGGGACTTCCATTGCTTTTGTATCTATGGTGCTGTTCATGAGTCCTGACTTCAGATTGGATTTGTGTGACTGACTGCTGACTACCTATTTGATCTTGTATTAGCTTTGGAAAGGTCTGGATAACTAGCTGGATTTGTCCTGTTTAGTTACTAAACTACTTATTAAAACAAAGACATGTACTGTAAATGTGGATTTGTTGCTCAATGTGCTTTAATGGCTGGTTTTATGTTTTCAGCTATAACTTTAGGATTATGCTTCCTTCATTTTATCAGACAATTCACCTGTTTTACATACACATGAGAAATGTTTGCATTCATTTTACACCTAATTAAGCATATAAAATGTGCACAAAATTGTGCTTGAATTATGCCAATCTGTATTAAACAATGATTTATGGCAGCTGTATTTAAATTATGCTTTAATTATGCTCAGTCAGGGATTTTATCAGGGCTGATTAGAAGCAGGCGGTGCAGTGCAGAATGAAACAGAAAGCAAGGTAGGTGTTTTCTCTAATGTTCCCACTGATCTATATGGTAAAATACATGAGGGTGCTTCGTCTCTGGTTCCCTTTAATTCATGAAATAAGGCCTATCATAATACCAGCCACAAGCAGTTCTAAGCTTAGAAAGCACAGATGAGCTGTGTTTCTATTATGTTTACATTGTTTAGCTTGGATTTGTGGGATTCCCTAATGCTTTTCTTTTTAAAACATTACTAGCCCCCCCCCCCCTCCCCCCAGGCATAGAAGCAGATAACGTGCATTGAGAGGCCCCATGAACAATGCAATGATGCTACACTTGCTCTGCTTATCAAACTGGCCTGTGCTTGTCATTAAAGGGGTGGTACCTGCATAGGTATTGCCCTGCCACCAGTGATCTAGGCGCATTCGGCTCACCCTGCTGCCGTTCAAATCCCCGGCAGCATTAAATACTATTCCCCCTCCGAGTTGTAGCAACTCGAAGGGAGATGTAATTCGGGGTCTGGCGATCGCCAGATTCCCGAATTATTCTTGCGCAGAGCGATTGGCATTGCACTAGTGCTATGGCAGCACCCTGCTTCAGTGAAATCACCTGCAGAAAACTCTCTGCTGCCATTCGCTGGCTCCCGATCACGTGCCCCGCATGGGGTTCAGGGACCAAAAAGGCCCCATGTGATTGTTTTTGCAGGGGGGCTTTATTAAGTCTAGTTATGCCCCTGCCAAAGGACCAACAGTCCAGTTGGGGTGGAAAGAGAAAGAGTCATCACTGGAACCTGCACACATGAAACTGATGGCAAAAGCCTGAATTACTTCTCACGTGATCCATGAAGACCTGAAGCAGGATATGTAAAATTACAGTTCTAGGATGTAGCAAGCAGAATGATGATACAGTGATTTATCCAGTTACTTTAAAGTACAACTGAAGTGAGAAGAATATGGAGGCTGCCATATTGATTTCCTTTAAACAATGCCAGTTATCTGGCAGTCCTGCTGATCTATTTGGCTGCAGTAGTGTTTGAATAACCAGAAACAAGTATTCAGCTAATCTTGTCAGATCTGACAATAATGTCAGGAACACCTGCTCTGCTGCATGCTTGTTGAGGGTCTATGGCTAAAAGTTTTGGATTCAGAGGATCAGCAGGATAGCCAGGCAACTGGTATTGTTTAAAAGTAAATAAATATGGCAGCCTCCATATTCCTCTCATTACAGTTGTCCTTTAATGAACAGCAATGACCCTATGAAATTCACAAAATTGTTTTTCACCACAAAAATCAACCTTTACACAGAGAATAAATACAATATTTTTTTTATTATACTTACACAATTTGTGAAAATGCACTTTCTCATGCCCCATTGGGGCCAATACATTTTCAGGTAATTTTTTGCTGATATCCAGTACGTTTTAGTAAACATTCTTATGTTCACATAAATATAATTTTAAAAAATAAATCATATTAGATCATCACTATTAATGATTAGGAAAATAAGCATCTATCCTGTCAACTCAAACTGGACCACATTTTAATGGCATTTTGGCATTCTTCCAATCACTTATGGTTTCTGGGCAAAAGCTTTTTGTTTTAATTTATTTTTGGTCAAACTTAATGGCTATTGGGCTTCTTCTAATACCTATTTTCCGCACAACTATTCACTCTATTTTTAAAAGACCATTGAGTATCACAGAGCATTGTTAATCAAACCAATTAGTACCAAATCTGTACTACATTTTAGGCAAAGGTTTCCATAGGGAATCACTGGAGAGCAGCAAGATCTGCATATTTAAAGCTGTGGTGATGTTTCTGACAAAGCAGAAAGAAAAATTGAAAAATAAACATTTAACCTGGTATAACTAGACCATGGCCCATATGCAAATAACTTTTGTCTCCTGATTTTTTTCCATAGAAGAAAATGTTTCAACTTGTTTTTAAAATAACTTTTTTAGCACTTTGCAATTGAAAAATTACCAAGCAAAATAGGCACAAAAGTACTTTCAACTTTATTCTGAGTAGTGTGTTGCTTGCTGGTGGCTTAAAGAGGAACTCTAGTATGTATAAATGTATAAATGATTTAGTCAGTGTTTTCCCATTGTAAAAGCTTTCCTCTTCCTGATTTACATACTGACTTTTACCACATGGTGACATTTTTACTGCTGGCAGGTGATGTCAGTGGAAGGAGATGCTGCTTGCTTTTTTTGGCAGTTGGACCCAGCTGTAAACAGCTGTTATTTCCCACAATGCAATGAGGTTCATAGACAGGAAACTGTCAAGACCATGGTCCTGACATCGCTCTGTGGGAGTGGTTTCACCACAATATCAGCCATACAGTTCCGTTTGCGAAAAGGAAAAGATTTCTCATGGGAAAGGGGGTATCAGCTACTGATTGGGATGAAGTTCAATTCTTGGTCACGGTTTCTCTTTAAACGACATTTTATTGACAAGGTGTGAAAATATCACCTAGGAGAAAACTCAAGAGAAAAAGTTAATTGCATTTAGACTCTTTTCAGAATTGAATTTGTTAATAAACAACAAGCAACTGGTAATATAAGGGCTTTATAAATAGACAGTAAAAGTGTGAACATTTGAGTAATATTGGGTAATAATTTGGGAATATTAAAATACAGCTGTAGGTTTATGGGGCTAACTAGTGAAGGAGCACTCTTACACACTCCTGGTGGTTCTGGTTCACCATGATCTTGCCGGGCAAATCTGTAACTCGGAGCAAAGAGAAAGGATACATACCTCAAAGATGGAGAAGAGACAGAGATAAAGCAAAACAGAGAAAGAAAAAAAGGTAGAGAGCAGAGAGGCCGAGTGGTGGAAGAGACAAAGTGGTTGCAAAGAGAGAGACAGAGAACATAGTCAGAGACAACGGCTGCATTCACCTTGTGGTATGTTGCATCAGTCTACACCAGTGGTCCTCAAACTAAGGCCCGCGGGCCGAATGTGGTCCCCTGAGGCTTTTTTACCGCCCCCCCCCCCACACACACAAAATGTATTACTTATAGATGCGGTCAGATACATCTTTAAATATTGGTGGTCCTAATATAGAATAGCAGTGCTTGCACCACCCATCCACATGGAAGCCAGAAAGCAGTAATTCGCTGGTTTCCAATCAAATTCCACATCAGGTGACACTGCTGTCCAGTTGGACTTCAGGTATGCTTCACTGTCTGGCCCGCAAAGACTTCTACATCATTTTATGTATACTCTGGCCCCCAGCAGTCTGAAGTATGTTGACCCGGCCCTCGACCCACAACGTTTGGGGACCCCTGGTCTACACTAACGCAATGCAATTATATTGTAATGATACCTTCACATTGGCATGTCAGCAGTGTAGTGCAATGGAATCTGTTAGAGTATTGTAATGCGTTCAATGTGACCGCAATCATTTTTCATCTTCTGTTTAAAATAATTTTCCAGCACTCCATAATAGAAAAAGTAACAAAAAGTAAGTGAAAAAGTACTATCAAAAATATTCAGAGCATTTTCTTGCTTGCTGGTTGCTTAAAAGGCAAGGGTATAAAAGGCAAGGGCCCATATGCAATTCATTTTTTTCTCCTGAGTTTTCTCCTAGGTGATACTTTTGTACCTGGTGGTCAATAAAATGCCTTTCAAACTGTTTACAAACAAGAAATTATTCAGATTAATTTTTATAGTACTTTTTCATCTACTTTTTGGTACTTTTTTCAGTGCAAAGTTCTGAAAAGGTATTTTAAACAGGGGCCCTTATGCAATTCACTTTTTCTCTTAAGTCTTCTCCTAGGTAATGTTTGTAAACTTGTCATTGAAAAGTTTTTTTTTTAAACCACCAGCAAGCAAAAAAAAAAAATACTTAAAATAATTTTGGTATACTCTTAAACCTACTTTTTGGTACTTTTTTCAAACTGAGATAGCTGAAAATTATCTAAAACAAAAGAGGAAAAATGATCTAGGAGGAAACTCTGGAGAAAAAGTTAATTGCATATGGGCCCTGAGATTAAAAATTATCTCCTAGGAAAAAACGCAGGAGAAAAAGTGAATTGCATTTGTATGTACTGTATTTGTTCATCTGTTTTGCATTCAAGACATGTATTTAGCTCTGCATGCCTCTGTTGGTTTTCATTTCAGATGCAGCCTTGAGCGCTGTCATTTGTCTGCCTGCTTGATGAAAATTGTTCATTAGGACCAAGGCGTGGTAAAGAGCAAGTTACTAGGTAAGGTGAGATTATTCATGAGATATGTTTGTGAATCAACCCTGTACTCAGGGGCATCGCTAGCCCTATTTTGGGGGGCACGTGCCCCCAATCTGTCCTGGGGTGCCCCGGATCTCTTTCCCAGGGGTGCCCGGCACTGCCCTCTGTCCCCTCCTGGCCGCCGCTGCCCCCCGGCTGTCCCCGCGGCCAGAGTGTCAGACCTCGATCAGCGGGCGACCAGATAGAGTGGGCGCTAGGACCTGATATGCAGAAGTGACATCCTCCCTAATCCAGCCAAAACCAGTATTGCCAGGTACAGCAGCCAGTAGAGGAGAATTCAGAAGCCAGGTGAGAGGTGTCTACCATATTAACCTCCCCGGCGTTCTATTGAGATCGCCAGGGAGGCTGCGGGAGGGTTTTTTTTTAATAAAAAAAATCTATTTCATGCAGCCAACTGAAAGTTGGCTGCATGAAAGCCCACTAGAGGGCGCTCCGGAGGCGTTCTTCTGATCGCCTCCGGCAAGCATAAGTAACAATGAGCAGCCTTCCTTGTTTGGCTTTCCTCGTCGCCATGGCGACGAGCGGACTGACGTCATGGACGTCAGCCGACGTCCTGACGTCAGCCGCCTCCGATCCAGCCCTTAGCGCTGGCCGGAACTGATTGGTCCGGCTGCGCAGGGCTCGGGCGGCTGGGGGACCCTCTTTCGCCGCTGCTCGCGGCGGATCGCCGCAGAGCGGCGGCGATCAGGCAGCACTCGCGGCTGGCAAAGTGCCGGCTGCGTGTGCTGCTTTTTATTTGAGGAAAATCGGCCCAGCAGGGCCTGAGCGGCAGCCTCCGGCGGTGATGGACGAGCTGAGCTCGTCCATACCGCTCAGGAGGTTAAGGGGGCATTCTGCCTATTTATGTGAAATGCTGTATTTGTCTTGTTGGGAGCCTTATGATTTGTTGGGGGCCTCAAGATTGCTGAATTTGTCTTGTTGGGGGCCTCATCATTTGTTGGAGGCCTCATGATTGCTGAATTTGTCTTGTTGGGAGCCTCATGATTGCTGAATTTGTCTTGTGGGGGCCTCATGATTGCTGAATTTGTCATGTTGGGGGCCTCACGATTGCTGAATTTGTCGTGTCGGGGGCCTCACGATTGCTGAATTTGTCTTGTTGGGGGCCTCATAATTTCTGAATTTGTCTTGATAAGGGCCTCATGATTGCTAAATTTGTCTTGTTGGGGGTCACATGATTGCTAACTGCGAGACTATGGAAAAAGCTGAATCCTTATTATATGAGACAATAGCATTAAAGAGAAACTCCGACCAAGAATTGAACTTTATCCCAATCAGTAGCTGATACCCACTTTTACATGAAAAATATAATGATTTTCACAAACAGACCATCAGGGGGCGCTGTATGACTGATTTTGTGCTGAAACCCCTCCCACAAGAGGCTCTGGTACCGTACGGTACTCTGGGCAAACTGCCACAATGTAACAATGACACACACAGGAAATGGCTGTTTATAGCTGTCTGTTAAAGCCAGAACAGCTACATAATCTGCCCACAGTAACAATGTCACTATGTAATACATGTCAGAATGTGAATCTGGGAGAGGAAAGATTTTACAATGAGCAAACTCTGACTAAATCATGTATACATAATTATTGTAAAAATTAAGCACCTTTTTATATTAAATTATTTTCACTGGAGTTCCTCTTTAAACCTACTTTTTTAGCTTTTTAAAACCGAAAATAAAACTGGGAGGTTCTAAAAAATTGAATACATTTTTCAAGAGTCGGATGGATGAAATTGTTTATCTTCACAGTTTATTTTCAACTTGGATTTTCCATAATGTTCATGTATGAGTTAAAACGTTTGTACAGTATTTAGTTTAAATTGCTGTTGCCACTTTGCGATAGATAAGTGACTTTTGGGTTGCAGTTTGGGCACTCGGCCTCCAAAAGGTTCGCCACCACTGTCCTAATCTAATGTCCCACCATTGCTAGGTTCATGTAAATTTATCTCCACCCGTTACCACACCCACATTCTGGTCCATGGGCCACCCATTTTTCGGTGCCATTTTTCGGCGCCGCACAACGTGCTCCTCATATTTTTCGGCACGCTAGCTGCAGTGTGCTGAATTCTGCTGCCTACAGTATGTACAGTATACGCTCTTCTCTAGTGCCTGCACTGTGTGCTGATCTACCTCCAGTGTGTATAGTGTAAGGTGTTACTCTGTGCCTTTACTGATTGTAAACCAGCTGTATTGTATGCTGATCCCTGCTACTTTCAGTATGTACAGTATTAGCTGTGAAGCCTGGTACACACATACAATTTTGATTAGCCAATTTTAACTCTGTTCATCAAATTAATTGTCTGTTGGTCCACTTACTACACGGGGGTGGTAAAATTGGTCAGTGATTGACCAATCAAAATGGTATGTGCGTATACATCTTTGATCTATGCCTATACTGATTGTAAATTATCTAAATAAAGGACAGGGGGCTCCATCCAATATTTTGATGGGTAGGACCATTATCTGTAGCTTACACCACTGCTAAGTTCATGTACATTTGGCCCCACCCATGGCCACACCCACTCATGCATATCCACGCCCATTTTTTTGCCCACCTAGTGCCCACTGGTGCCCCCGATCTCCAAGGACCCTAGAAACGCCCCTGCCTGTACTACAATGATGTGATGCACTAGAATTTATTGCATGAGAGTAAGTGTACAGGAATGCTACAGTGATTAACTCCTGGTGCCAGAGGCATATCTAGGGAAAACAGCACCTATGGCTAACACTAAAATCAGCCCCGTGGAAGAGAAGGGGTGGGTGGGCGCACCATTCAAAAAATTAAAGGTGCAGTCATTTTGTGGAATTGGTTGCGTCCAAATTTGACACTGTAAGACAGAAGTATGGCAATAGCCCAGGCTGTACGTATCCCCCGAATAACAATTAGGCAGCTTGTCCCCCCTAAAATGTTACCGGGCAGCAGATTGTCCCCAAATAAAAACTAGGATCAATGTGGAGAACACCAGGGATACTATAGTGCAGCGCCCCCAGTAAGAGGCACCCATGGCACTTGCCATACGTGTACCTGTAATGAAAAATCCGCAACGCCGGATGGATTGCGGAAAAATGGTCGCATCCAGTCCGGCAAGCGGACCTTCCAACGCTGGATGCGGAAATTCGTCCGCATCCACTGCGCAAACCCGTCCGAGCGCTCTGCTCCAAACTCACCAGCATGCTGCTCAGCAGGGTTCTACAATCTTGCCTCTAGGGGTGCGCGCTCGTGCCAGACACGACTTTATACTCTTAGAAAGCGTGTTAGCCTGCTCTGATTGGTTGCTGCCTGGGGTGGAGACTTCTCTCCCAGGCAGTATATAAGGAAGTGCTTTTCAGTCACACTTCGTCTGTGTTTGCGATACCCTGTGTCAGCACTCAGACCTAGTCAGCCTTGTCTCTGGTATTGTGTTATATATTGGTTTATCGCCAATACATACACATATTATACTGTCTTGATTTATCGTGTATGATTCTGTGCCTGTCTCGATTACTCTTCTGCTTCCTGATTTTGTACTTCGCCAGCCCGTACCATTATCGACTATTGGCTTGGTTTCCGACTATTCTCTTGTCTCACGTTTCTGTACTGCTGCCGCCTGATATGTTGCCGAACCTCATTTTGTCTGACCTTTCTCCCTTCAGTGGAACGTCTCCCACTATCGGGTTCTATCAGAGGCTTGCCTCTTTGAGACGACCGCCACTTGCAAACCCTTGCTGCTAGAGGCCGAGACTCCTCCACTCCGTCCTTTGGAGGATCTCACACACGGGGTTCCCATTCAGAGGTAACCACACCTCTGAGGAATTACGGTGTGGTGGATATTTCCACAGACTTGAATTTATGCTGTATATTATTATTGTTTTCTGCTGTTCCAGCTTGCTGGAGGTTGTATCTCCATGCCCTATAGAGATACTCTTTTGTACCAAGCACCCTCTTGCATACGATTGTTTTGTGTCACGATATACTTGCATTATTGGTGATTCTGCAGATCACCATATAATCAGGTATAGCATCTGTATTATTGGTGATACTGCAGATCACCAATAATCAGAATATCTGTGCTTGCTGACACCAATCATTACAGTACCCCTGTAGGCACACCTCTGCTTGGTGCTTTGTTACAGTAGAGAATAGTTGGTTATCACAATCACTTGTTATCACAATTGTTTTATGGCAGGTTGGCTGAAGGAGCTGCCAGCCTGTCATTGGCAGACTACAATATAAAGCCTAGAGAGTTCCACCTCTGATGTGATTCTAGTATGTGTACAGTGACCCTGATGCATCGACTAGAGATGTGGAGTGCTGATCATGTGAACCAAGCACAGGCAGGGCTGGATTTGTAAGCCCACTGTCAGGGGACAGACACATTACATTTGCATTACGCATCATGCATTGCCAAACATTACGTTTCATGTGCACTATCATCAACAGCCACTTTAGAGAATGTACTCTGTTGTAGGCAAAAGCTGGAGGAGTAATGGGCTGTGAAGATCTTTTATTTAAACATGAGCGGGGAAACATTGATCCTGTAACAATACTTTGTTCTTGTTACCATGCCTGTAGCATCTAATTCACTATCTGCCTTGATCTCCAGCTCTGCAGTCTCCTTTGACCACATAGCTGTCAGTGATGGGATATTTAGGGAGATCACGCTTGGTTTCTGACCTTCCATCAGCCCCAGCAGTGCAGCATGACCTCCCAGTACTGATGGATATGAAGAGCAAAATGGGCATGCTTGTGCACTTTATCGTCTACCCACTTCTCCACACCGCTGACTCGCTGGAAGGGGGGTAAATATAATGCTGCTGACTGACAGCTGGCTTCAGTGCAGTGATGTGGCTGCTGCCTTTGAACCGAGTGAAAAGAGCTACCCCATTTTTGGCTACCTGTCACTACATCCATAGCTGCAGGCCTGCACGCAATGAGACACTGCAGCATGAAAAGCAAGGCAGGCGTTTGCATCTGTGGGCAGAATCGTGCAACGATGGTGGTGTGGCTAGCTGAAGTGTGGCATGAGTGGCAACTAGTCTGCCCACTTGCCAAGACACTCATTCCTATTTTCACCCTAGGCTCGGGGCTCTGTGGCCTGTGCTTAAATCTAGCCCTAGCCATTGTTTTCCTCATCGTGGGCTGTGTGTCATCCCTCTGCCCCCTCCATAGAAACATATTGGGCTGCTAGGCTTTAGGCTAGCGATGCATCTGTACAGATCTCAGCACTAAACTGTCACCTGAGGGATTGAGACATGAGTGTATGCACCTGTATTTGATGCCAAACTAATACTATCAACATAACCATGACTTCCACATAATGTATTTAGTGAACTAGCCATTTCTAAGCAATATGACATTGAAGCTACAAGCAAATGTCTTTCAATTATTCTGTATGACAATGCCTATCCTTTACATATTCAGATGGAAAATGCAAGTCAGTAGAGACAGTAAATATAGTATACCTCCTACACATTCCAAGTAAGACAAGCATGTTGAGCACTTATGTTGTCAAGGAATATTTACACATACATGCACTAACAGAAAGCAAATGGCAAGCAAATTCCTCAGGGTTTTATTTTATCCAGCACTTGACATTGTTGTTAATATACAGATTGAACAAGTGGAGAAAGCACCTTGTAGCGTGCAGGATGAAATGTTACACCTGCTCTAATAACATTTACTTGGACAAAGCTAATTCTGTGCTTGGCTGTTGTCTCATTTATCATAATAGGATTTCCAATCTGATATTTTCAGCGTTGTAATCACGAATCCTAGAAAGCCAAGACAATTTATTGGGTTTGCTTTAATAAAGATCTACTTAAACTGCTGTTTACATTAAGAGATGGAGTTAAACCAGGTTATTATGGGAGATTACTCTGCATGTTTGCCTGTGCTATTGCAATCCAGGAACATTTTACATTGGACAGCACTCCTCATATATATGACAAAACTGACCCGCTCTGCTGGAATTTTTTTGCACAATCTACCACATCTACATAGCAACAACTCTTAAATGTTTTATGGGATATTAATGGTTATCTTTTTTCTCATTGATAATCTTCCCTTGTTTACTAAAGGGAGTTTACTCTATATATGTTCAATAACATATCTAATTTGATGAGGGATGTATGATTACAACGAAACAAGTGGTTAATCTACAACACTGTATAATTAGTATAGCATTGGCAATATAGAGGTGTATGCTATAAACTGCAATAAGCAGAAGTAAAGTGTACCTGTGATGGAAAAAAGAAAAAAAGAAATATACTTTATTTTTTGGACTATAAGACTCAGTTTTTCTCCCCAAAAAGTGGTGGAAAAAAAGGCACTGTGTCTTATAGTCCAAATGCAGGGAGTCTCCGACTTGTGAAAGCCTGGCAATAAGAACCTCCAACCCACCGCAATGTCAGGGACTCCCTGTACTGTGCCCATACAGAGGAGGACACACAGGGACACATGGAGAACACAGGGGAGACAAAAGGGCATAGAGGGGGACACAAGGAGGACAAAGGCAGCCACATGGGTGACACAGGAGGACACAAGGGGGACAGAGGAGGACACAGGGAGACCCAAAAGGCAATCATTCGGAGCCAGTAGGCACAGTCTGGCTGTGCGCACTCCCCATCATACTCCTGTCACCAGAAGCATTCTGCACCTGTGCAGACCTGTACTGACGCAGAATGCTCTCGGCAATGGGAGCACAACCAGGGGGGCCATGTATGTGCAGAATGCCCCAGACCGGGGGAGCGATCAGCCTGAGAGGTTGGAGGAAGCCCCAGGTATGTATAATTTTTTTAAATTCCCCATCTCAAGTTTACTTTAAGTGCGTGAAATCTTACAACACGATGAGTAGAGCGTAATGCATTGCATGTAATGTATTGCATTGTGCGGTAAAACTTTACACATGTAATTCTGCTTAACGCAGTTTATTGCATATGCCCCATAGACTTAAAAGCATATGTACACTGCATATATAATCTACTAAATGTCATGATAGCTAGTTGGAAAATCCCTTCACTGTGGAAACACAGGCTATTGAGCCAAGTGGCTAAAAATTAAGTTGGTCAGGCTTGCAAAAGTAGAGCAAATACAACACTGGCAGAACATGAACACAACACATATTAAGATCAGATTAGGCTGCCAATATGAAGACCAAGAGCAGAAGTACCCACACTGTTTCGGCTTGTGAGCTACTTTAAAACTTACCCGCAAAATGATAATGATTAAAATGCAAAGACGACAAATATTGGCGCCCCATAAGCACCCATACAGATTATCATTTATAGGGCTTGATTCCCTAAACTGTGATAACTGAAATATCTCACCTTATCAAAGATATCACACCTTTTTAAAAGATATCACAACCTTAGGAAAAGATATCACACTTTATCAAAGTTTACACGCCTTATCAGAGTAGCATCGTGAACGCTATGAACCTGCAGGGCTCAGGGCAGGATTAGTGCCATTGCCAATTAGCAGGCATAAGCTCGTAGTGCTTGCTATGCTACACTGATAAGGTGTGTTAACTTTGATAAGGTATAATATCTTTGATAAGGTGTGATATCTTTTCATAAGGTATGATCTTTAATAAGATGTGATATTTGAGTTATCACAGTTTAGTGAATCAAGCCCATAGTGTGAAATAACAGGTGCCGGGGCCGTCTGTTATGAAATCTGCAGCTACAAATAGCCAGGTGCAAGCAGTAATTTGTATGGGTGCCTATGGGAAACCCAAATTCCTGCCTATAATAAACACCCACATTTCCTCCCTTGGCAGTGTTATCTGCCACTCTTGAAGACTGCTATAGTAGTTGTGGTGGTAGGAAAACCAGATTAAAATACACTGCAGTGTAAAACAAAGAACCAGCATTGATTATTCTTAGTTCTCTAACTGGACTCAAGCCAAGACAGAGATTGTGGAGATGGATAAATCTTGATCAAAGCTAAACAAGCTGTTTAACAAGAGTGAATGTATCTATGAGCAGTTAATGAAGCACAATACACAGAAACCAGACCGGTTTCCTGCAATATCTGGTTCCCAGAAAAAATCAATCTGCTCTGGACCAATGGCATTCCAGTATGTAGTGCCCATTGATTTTTAAATGTGTCACATGAATGTGCCAAACATCAATAGAACAAGAGGAAAAATAATACAAATAATGCCAGCACTTAAACAATCCAACCCAGATTCAAAGATGTTGGATGTGTAATTTGTACATTGTTTAATTATTGCTTCCATTCATTCTCACTTGCGGGTAACATTTCCTTGCAAAGTCCCCAAGGAAAAGATGTGTAACTTGTAAATGTTTTGTCTTCACATTAATGTGAATAAAACTTCAACTCCAATGGAATTATTCAGCGCCACATTATAGAGCCTGAATACCAGGATCAGGGAGCAGCTTAATTGTGTAAGTGCGTGAGCGAATTATTTGGGGCCTCTATAAAGCTCCAGCATCTGCAGTTACTCCCTACAACCACCACTATATACCCTAATGCAGCAGCAGATGAGTTCAGTATTTAACAACACTGTCACAGCATTGAGAAGCCTCATAGTGTGGCTGGCACTGTGAATACTGTGGATCACACTTTACTCCTCCTCTCCCCCCATCACCACTCCTCTGAGGGACAGACAGACTCAGTGGTACAGGCACAATCAAAGTGCATCACAGTGGACTATTCCCAAAGATACCGGCTCCTGCTCACGTATGACATGATTTCCCCGCAGCAATAGCAATTGGGACACTCCCTCACCACAAACAACAGGCAACCTCCTGCCACTCCATCATCATCAGAAGCAAAAGCACAGCACATCACCACAGGCATTATTACAACACCCCCCCCCCCCTACACACACACACAGCTCTAGGCCCCCACAACAGTTACAAAGGCTGCGATACAGAGAGCAAATGGCAAAGTGTATATTTTCGTGCTGCAATAGCAAAGCATTTTTGCAATATACATTTTAAAAGCACAGTTTGTTTCCAACTGCATTATGTGACAATTTATGTCCAATTATAATACAATGAATGTGAACTAGGGCTTTTCATGAAGTGTTTTACACCAGCGCTTCAAATACTATAAGGGCATACAAGAGATTCATTGCTTGACTTTAGTAAATACAGCAAACATTGAGTGGGGCAAATTAATATGGCTTATACAAATGCATACCTCTTTCTTTAGAAATTTGGAGGCATCAAAGCCACTACTACAATAGCTTGCTTAAAGTAAATCTTAAGTAAAAAAAAAAAAGGTAGCTTAACTACTTTCAGACGACGCTAATTGAAATCTACACCATGTTTTGATGCTGATCTGGCTGGCAGGGCGTAGATCTCAACTCACCGCCACTGCGTGCCTCCGCCGTCTTCCTCGCTCCGGCTGGTCACGCCGCTGTCTCCCCACCGTCACCCATACCAGCTCACTCACACTGCAAGTCTCTATGACTGCAGAGCCCTGCGAGCCAGTCAGGAGCTGCTTTCATTGGCTCCTGGCCGTGTCTATCAATGTAAGCAACTCTCATTGGCTTACATTGATAGACATGGTCAGGAGCCAATGAAAGCAACTCCTGACTGGCTCACAAGAACTCTGCCACCATAGAGATGGCAAAGTGGGTGGCTCAGGTTTCCGACATGCAGCGGTGATGGCGTTTGTGGCGGGTATGTGCGGCGATTCATTGGAATTCTGTATTTTTTATACCAGCGGTCTCTGGTCCTTAAGGGAGCAGAGACTGCTGGTATAAGGACCAGAGACCGCTGGTACTTATGTGGTTAACTTACCTTGGGTTTCTTGCAGGCCCCTGCAATCATCCTGTGCCCACACCATCTTTCTGCAACCTCCAGCCAGCAGCAGCGACCCCCCTCAAAGCTGGTCAGCCACAAGCCTCCTCATTGTGTCCCCTTGCACGGCAGCGTTCTACTAATGCACAGTATGGGAAAATTGCTACTGTGCATGTCCAGAATGCTCCCAGTGATGGGAGTGCGAACAAGGGTGAGCGAGCCTCGGACCCACGCATGCGCAATAGCCTCCAACTGGCCACGACTGGCCAGCTTTGAGAGTGTAGCTGCTACTGGCTGGAGGGTCCCGGAAGGACGGCACAAGCACAGGATGACTGCTGGGGCATGCAAGAAGCCTCAGGTAAGTTAAACTGCTTTTTTGTTTTAAATTGAATAACCCTTTAAGGCTCAATTTCTACTATACCGGATACACAATGGTGCATTAGCAGCATATCCCGAGTGGATATGCTGTGCCCTTACACGTGTCCTTTGACATATTCCCAATACTCACAGTTGTATATCCTTTCCGCTGTCGTTGTTAACATTTCACTGCCACTGCCAATCAAGTCCTCCATTGCTGCTGTCACCGTTGCTTGACTCCACTGCATGAGACAAGCACCAATATGTAGATCATTGCCCCGGCAGAATCATCACGCTCCCATTAGATTGGAAAGAACTTCTTGGAATCCTCCCTTGCAACAGGGCGGGTCCTCATTGGTCCACTACTCATCAGTGAACCAATGAGAATCCTCCCTGGGGAGGAAGAATTCCCCCTGGCAATCCAATGGGAGCATGATGCTTCTGCTTCTGCAGTGATCTACATGTAGGCGCTTGTTCCGTGCACTGGAGCTGAGCGATGGTGGCAGCAGAGGACCCGAGATGACCAAAGACACAGTGTAACGATCGGTGTAACACAGAGAGGATCTGATTACCGGTGATCTGCAGTATCACTGGGAATACAGATATATACCCGATTATTGATGATCTGCAGTATCACCGATAATCAGATATACAGGCTAACCTCTGGACACCTGAGCAGAGTAGGAGTGTTGGTGCAACAGTAATACAAGAGGACTAGGCCTCAGTACAGTAAGGAGTACCGTACTATTTCCTTACGTGGACCAGAACTCTCCCGGGAGGAGGAGTCAGGCTGAGAGTAGGAAGGACAGCCCGAGAGTGACACCCAGGAGGAAGTGCCACTACCAGGACTGGGAACCGCCTCTAATAGTAAGGTCGGTTCTCGAGGTCGGACAAGCCAGGTCGTAACCACACAGACAGACAAGGTACATATTCAGAAGGCAGAAGCGGAGTCTAAAGTACAGGCAGGGTCGGCAACAGGGTATCGGTGTACAGAATCGGTGTATCGGTGTACAGAATCAGGAGGCAGGTGCGGAGTCTAAAGACGAGCCGGGGTTCGGCAACAGAGTATCAGATATAGCAAGGTACAAGATCAGAGTTCAGAAGAATGGTCAGACAGGCAAACAGGTCATAACAGATAATCACAATCAAACTAGTACTTTAAACTATCAACAGAATCTAGCTAAGTGTAGGATTACAGCTCCAGCTGGTCCCGGCACACTTTCGGATCTGACTCAGGTCTGCGTGCTACCACGTAGTGATCGCAACGCCAGACAACCAGCAACTGAACAGCCGGCAGTATATATACACACATCTCTCCAGCACCTCCCTAAATGCTGGACCAATGAGAGGTGTAGAAAATGTCAGCTGACCAGCCTGGTCAGCTGACTCACTTCTGGCTGTCATATAAGCTCTGCCTCTGCGCGCGCGCGCGTGTCACTCTGAATCTTGGTGGACTATCAGTCCCAGCCACACCAGTACTGTCTTGCAATGTATCCAGCGAACCGAGCGTGGGAGCCGCCGCACCGCTCCCTACACCAGCAGCGGCTTCCCCACGCTCAGCCCCCTTGTCAGGGACACTGCCATGTGGCAAGTCCGCCGCCTCCAATGCGGATTCCACCGCTCCCAATGCGGATTCCGCCGCTCCCAATGCGGATTCCGCCGCTCTGCCTATGCGGCATGCAGCGGTTTTTCCGCGTTGTGATGCCATGCTGGGCGCGGAAACAGCCGCCTCACCCTGAGAAGCGGCGGCTTTTCCGCGTTTCTTCACACACAGAAGACAGGGGAGTAGAGCAGGAACGTGTGCGGCTCCCAGCCTAGTGACTGCATACACTGTCTGTTCTTATAGACTTCGATTAATTCCATCGGCAAACCCTTCTTCAGTGATCCAGTAATCATCCTGCAGGTTCCAATGTAGCATTCCACTCACCACAACATATCAAACAGATTATTTGCAGGCTGAAGATGCTCATACATCTAGCAATGATGGGCAGAATCAACCATGAGACAACTCTCTCTCAGGTCAAATCTAATTAGAGAGAGGTCTGTTGGATGCCCACACACCACAGGCAAAATCTCTTGGGTATCATCAAAGTCCACCACTGGCCACCACCTCGCCTCTGCCCCCTAGTGTATAAATGTGCCCCTGTGTGTGCATTTGTACATTATCTGTCCTATGTGCCCATTCAACTCCGGAATCCTGCCCCGTCATTATTGTTATATACGCTGGAGGTGTGTATAGTGCTAATGAAGGAGCAGAATTCTCGATACACTAGGGGGGAAAGCTTCGTGGGTTTCAGCGCTTTCGGCGCTCATCTCAATATCACTAGCAGTTACCGGCGTGCACCCAGTTGACCCCAACGGCCCGATATATTGCAGCATGTGTGATCGATACCTGTGACCAATTTCAGCCTGAAATTGGACGCATCATAGAACGGGCATGCTCTTGGCGGGACTGATTTTCAACAGATTCGATAATAACTATTGAATCAGATGGTCTATCGCCCGCCAAGTCAAGAGATGTATGGCCACCTTAACAAGTGTGCACAGATCCTATAAACAACATAGGATCTGTGTGAACACGTCCATTTTTCCGATGCAGAAACGGAAAAGCAGAAGCTTTTTTTAGTTAGTAGTAATGGGACCTTACAGAGAAACACTTCAGTTTAGAGAGATCTGCTTTAGATATTTTCTTTAAGCTTCAGCTGTATTGTTTCATATAATTTCTTACTTTTCTCCAAGAGAGTACAAGTTCAGTACACTGCTGAATAAATTGTGCTTGGTAGCACTGACATTAAGAATGCAGTTTCCCCGAGATGAGAAGAAAACAATGAACGTTATTTAGTGAAACCTACATAAACAAAATAGTTCACATTCATTCCCTAAATGATGATCCCAGTGTAGAGGTTCAACTCCAAACTGTGTTTTATAGTTTATGGCTGGAAACTGAGCAACAATAAGACGGTAATTCCTTTGAAGGTTATTTCAGAATTTTCTGGCTTACTTACAATCATATCTGATGACATAAATGTATTGACAGCAAGCCAAACTACAAAAAAGGAAAAAGATGTGTTACTAAAACATTCACTAATATTTGTGGATTTTCTCAGTAGAGAGGTTGTCCCACATTTTCTTACAGATAAGCTTTTCTGTAACCTTTAACCCAGATACTTTTTTTTTCACCACACGCAGTGAGCTCCTGCTTACAATCCACAGGGAAAATAAAGCTGTAGTATTATTTCTAGTGAAGATTAAAGCATAAAGTGTACACATAATACATATGAACTCTGTGACTTCAAAAGTCCCCCATTTGAATAATGCAATTATAATAATACATTTATACAAACACCAATTCTGTTGTAACTGATGTATATAACTATTTTCCTTTCCCTTTTTTTGCCCCCTCACCCTTACGACTGTGTATAAAAGAATGCCTTATTTCTGTCTTCTGCACTTCTCTGTATGTCTCTTCCACTTCCTGTCTGAGCCTATTAGATCTTATGAGCAGATCACAGATATGTACAAAATGTTATACACAACTATAAACGATGGTAGCTATAACTGAAAAACCTGGAGCAAGCAAAAAGACAGGTAATGGGAAATTGTAAGATCAACAGAAAGGAGCCTCAGCCAAAGTGAATTACATTCACAGGCTGCTGGGACTGCATAGCAAATTCAGTACTAATTGATTTTCTTGTAATTTTTAAAACAGAACATTGTGTTTGTTAAATAGGAGCAAACTGTTGTCACATCACCCTACAGCATGATCACAATTTACAGTAGAAAAGGGAAAATGTGGGCTATTTAACTTGTTCAGGTGGAGGGATGCAGAGGTTGCTCTAAACCTTGTACACTTGGTCGTACTCGGAAATGGTACATGAAGACAAAATTAAAAATTAGATACCTCAGTAGAGGGAAGCCTCTGTATAGTCTAGAGACTTCCCTGAGCTTCTTACGCCCCTCTGTTTCTATGCTGTGGCCCATTGAAAATATTCAGCAATAATGTTGAAAATGGTGCTCGTGGCCCGGGGTTCCCTCCGTGTACCAGCGAGGCTCAGATGCAAAGTACATCCCGTGCCTGTGCAGTAGCATGGAGCCACTGCTTTTCTCTCAGAGCACGGGCAGGTCGGTGCTACTTTAGAGGCTCCTGTGCAGTGCGGCCGCACTTGTATATGGAGAGGAGTGAAGAGGAGGGTCCTGGGCAGCAGTAGAGGGGTCGAGGAGGAATTAACCACTTGAGGACCTAGGGCTTTCTACCCCTTAAGGACCGGCCACTTTTTTTCCATTCAGACCACTGCAGCTTTCACGGTTTATTGCTCGCTCATACAACCTACCACCTAAATGAATTTTGGCTCCTTTTCTTGTCACTAATAAAGTTTTCTTTTGGTGCTATTTGATTGCTCCTGCGATTTTTACTTTTTATTATATTCATCAAAAAAGACATGAATTTTGGTAAAAAAATGATTTTTTTAACTTTCTGTGCTGACATTTTTCAAATAAAGTAAAATTTCTGTATACATGCAGCACGAAAAATGTGGACAAACATGTTTTTGATAAAAAAAAACCCATTCAGTGTATATTTATTGGTTTGGGTAAAAGTTATAGCGTTTACAAACTATGGTGCAAAAAGTGAATTTTCCCATTTTCAAGCATCTCTGACTTTTCTGACCCCCTGTCATGTTTCATGAGGGGCTAGAATTCCAGGATAGTATAAATACCCCCCAAATGACCCCATTTTGGAAAGAAGACATCCCAAAGTATTCACTGAGAGGCATAGTGAGTTCATAGAAGATATTATTTTTTGTCACAAGTAAGCGGAAAATGACACTTTGTGAGAAAAAAAAAAAAAAGTTTCCATTTCTTCTAACTTGCGACAAAAAAAAAATGAAATCTGCCACGGACTCACCATGCCCCTCTCTGAATACCTTGAAGGGTCTACTTTCCAAAATGGGGTCATTTGTGGGGTGTGTTTACTGTCCTGACATTTTGGGGGGTGCTAAATTGTAAGCACCCCTGTAAAGCCTAAAGGTGCTCATTGGACTTTGGACCCCTTAGCGCAGTTAGGCTGCAAAAAAGTGCCACACATGTGGTATTGCCGTACTCAGGAGAAGTAGTATAATGTGTTTTGGGGTGTATTTTTACACATACCCATGCTGGGTGGGAGAAATATCTCTGTAAATGACAATTTGTTAATTTTTTTTACACACAATTGTCCATTTACAGAGATCTTTCTCCCACTCAGCATGGGTATGTGTAAAAATACACCACAAAACACATTATACTACTTCTCCTGAGTACGGCGATACCACATGTGTGGCACTTTTTTGCACCCTAACTGCGCTAAAGGGCCCAAAGTCCAATGAGTACCTTTAGGATTTCACAGGTCATTTTGAGAAATTTCGTTTCAAGACTACTCCTCACGGTTAAGGGCCCCTAAAATGCCAGGGCAGTATAGGAACCCCACAAATGACCCCATTTTAGAAAGAAGACACCCCAAGGTATTCCGTTAGGAGTATGGTGAGTTCATAGAAGATTTTATTTTTTGTCAAAAGTTAGCGGAAAATGACACTTTGTGAAAAAACACAATTAAAATCAATTTCCGCTAACTTGTGACAAAAAATAAAATCTTCTATGAACTCGCCATACTACTAACGGAATACCTTGGGGTGTCTTCTTTCTAAAATGGGGTCATTTGTGGGGTTCCTATACTGCCCTGGCATTTTAGGGGCCCAAAACCGTGAGGAGTAGTCTTGAAACGAAATTTCTCAAAATGACCTGTGAAATCCTAAAGGTACTCATTGGACTTTGGGCCCTTTAGCGCAGTTAGGGTGCAAAAAAGTGCCACACATGTGGTATCGCCATACTCGGGAGAAGTAGTACAATGTGTTTTGGGGTGTATTTTTACACATACCCATGCTGTGTGGGAAAAATACCTCTGTAAATGGACAATTGTGTGTAAAAAAATCAAAAGATTGTCATTTACAGAGGTATTTCTCCCACCCAGCATGGGTATGTGTAAAAATACACCCCAAAACACATTATACTACTTCTCCCGAGTACGGCGATACCACATGTGTGGCACTTTTTTGCACCCTAACTGCACTAAGGGGCCCAAAGTCCAATGAGTACCTTTAGGATTTCACAGGTCATTTTTGTTTCAAGATTACTCCTCGCGGTTTAGGGCCCCTAAAATGCCAGGGCACTATAGGAATCCCACTAATGACCCCATTTTAGAAAGAAGACACCCCAAGGTATTCCTTTAGGAGTATGGTGAGTTCATAGAAGTTTTTATTTTTTTGTCACAAGTTAGCGGAAATTGATTTTAATAGTTTTTTTTCACAAAGTGTCATTTTCCGCTAACTTGTGACAAAAAATAAAATCTTCTATGAACTCACCATACTCCGTACGGAATACCTTTGGGTGTCTTCTTTCTAGAATGGGGTCATTTGTGGGGTTCCTATACTGCCCTGGCATTTTAGGGGCCCTAAACCGTGAGGAGTAGTCTTGAAACCAAATGTCGCAAAATGACCTGTGAAATCCTAAAGGTACTCATTGGACTTTGGGCCCCTTAGCGTACTTAGGGTGTAAAAAAGTGCCACACATGTGGTACCGCCGTACTCAGGAGAAGTAGTATAATGCGTTTTGGGGTGTATTTTTATACATACCCATGCTAAGTGGGAGAAATATCTCTGTAAATGACAATTGTTTGATTTTTTTACACACAATTGTCCATTTACATAGAAATTTCTCCCACCCAGCATGGGTATGTGTAAAAATACACCCCAAAACACATTATACTACTTTTCCTGAGTACGGCGGTACCACATGTGTGACACTTTTTTGCAGCCTAGGTGCGCTAAGGGTCCCAACTTCCTATTCACAGATCATTTTGAAGCATTTGTTTTCTAGACTACTCCTCGCGGTTTAGGGCCCCTAAAATGCCAGGGCAGTATAGGAACCCCACAAGTGACCCCATTTTAGAAAGAAGACACCCCAAGGTATTCCGTTAGGTGTATGGCGAGTTCATAGAAGATTTTATTTTTTGTCACAAGTTAGTGAAAAATGACACTTTGTGAAAAAAAACCAATAAAAATTAATTTCCGCTAACTTTTGACAAAAAATAAAATCTTCTATGAACTCGTCATACACCTAACAGAATACCTTGGGGTGTCTTTTTTTCTAAAATGGGGTCACTTGTGGGGTTCCTATACCGCCCTGGCATTTTACAGGCCCAAAACCGTGAGTAGTCTGGAAACCAAATGTCTCAAAATGACTGTTCAGGGGTATAAGCATCTGCAAATTTTGATGACAGGTGGTCTATGAGGGGGCGAATTTTGTGGAACCGGTCATAAGCAGGGTGGCCTTTTAGATGACAGGTTGTATTGGGCCTGATCTGATGGATAGGAGTGCTAGGGGGGTGACAGGAGGTGATTAATGGGTGTCTCAGGGGGTGGTTAGAGGGGAAAATAGATGCAATCAATGCACTGGGGAGGTGATCGGAAGGGGTTCTGAGGGGGATCTGAGGGTTTGGCCGAGTGATCAGGAGCCCACACGGGGCAAATTGGGGCCTGATCTGATGGGTAGGTGTGCTAGGGGGTGACAGGAGGTGATTGATGGGTGTCTCAAGGTGTGATTAGAGGGGGGAATAGATGCAAGCAATGCACTGGCGAGGTGATCAGGGCTGGGGTCTGAGGGCATTCTGAGGGTGTGGGCGGGTGATTGAGTGCCCTAGGGGCAGATAGGGGTCTAATCTGATAGGTAGCAGTGACAGGGGGTGATTGATGGGTAATTAGTGGGTGTTTAGGGTAGAGAATAGATGGAAACTCTGCGCTTGGGTGGTGATCTGATGTCGGATCTGCGGGCGATCTATTGGTGTGGGTGGGTGATCAGTTTGCCCGCAGGGGGCAGGTTAGGGGCTGATTGATGGGTGGCAGTGACAGCGGGTGATTGATGGGTGGCAGTGACAGGGGGTGATTGATGGGTGGCAGTGACAGGGGGTGATTGATGGGTGATAGGTGATTGGCAGGTGATTGACAGGTGATCAGTGGGTTATTACAGGGAAGGACAGATGTAAATATTGCACTGGCGAATTGATAAGGGGGGTCTGAGGGCAATCTGAGCGTGTAGGCGGGTGATTGGGTGCCCGCAAGGGGCAGATTAGGGTCTGATCTGATGGGTAACAGTGACAGGTGGTGATAGGGGGTGATTGATGGGTAATTAGTGGGTGTTTAGAGGAGAGAATAGATGTAAACGCTGCGCTTGGGTGGTGATCTGATGTCGGATCTGCGGGCGATCTATTGGTGTGGGTGGGTGATCAGATTGCCCGCAAGGGGCAGGTTAGGGGCTGATTGTTGGGTGGCAGTGACAGGGGGTGATTGATGGGTGATAGGTGATTGGCAGGTGATTGACAGGTGATCAGTGGGTTATTACAGGGAAGGACAGATGTAATTAATGCACTGGCGAATTGATAAGGGGGGGGGGGTCTGAGGGCAATCTGAGCGTGTGGGCGGGTGATTGGGTGCCCGCAAGGGGCAGATTAGGGTCTGATCTGATAGGTAACAGTGACAGGTGGTGATAGGGGGTGATTGATGGGTGATTGATGGGTAATTAGTGGGTGTTTAGAGAAGATAACAGATGTAAACGATACATTTGGGAGGTAATCTGACGGCGGGTTTGCGGGCGATCTAATGGTGTGGGTGGGTGATCAGATTGCCCGCAAGGGGCAGGTTAGGGGCTGATTGATGGGTGGCAGTGACAGGGGTGATTGATGGGTGATAGGTGATTGGCAGGTGATTGACAGGTGATCAGTGGGTTATTACAGGGAAGAACAGATGTAATTAATGCACTGGTGAATTGATAAGGGGGGGTCAGAGGGCAATCTGAGCGTGTGGGCGGGTGATTGGGTGCCCGCAAGGGGCAGATTAGGGTCTGATCTGATAGGTAACAGTGACAGGTGGTGATAGGGGGTGATTGATGGGTGATTGATGGGTAATTAGTGGGTGTTTAGAGAAGATAACAGATGTAAACAATACATTTGGGAGGTAATCTGATGGCGGGTTTGCGGGCGATCTAATGGTGTGGGTGGGTGATCAGATTGCCCGCAAGGGGCAGGTTAGGGGCTGATTGATGGGTGGCAGTGACAGGGGGTGACAGGGGGTGATTGATGGGTGATAGGTGATTGGCAGGTGATTGACAGGTGATCAGTGGGTTACTACAGGGAAGAACAGATGTAATTAATGCACTGGTGAATTGATAAGGGGGGGTCAGAGGGCAATCTGAGCGTGTGGGCGGGTGATTGGGTGCCCGCAAGGGGCAGATTAGGGTCTGATCTGATAGGTAAAAGTGACAGGTGGTGATAGGGGGTGATTGATGGGTGATTGATGGGTAATTAGTGGGTGTTTAGAGGAGAGAATAGATGTAAACAATGGATTTGGGAGGTGATCTGATGTCGGATCTGTGGGCGATCTATTGGTGTGGGGGGGTGATCAGATTGCCCGCAAGGGGCAGGTTAGGGGCTGATTGATGGGTGGCAGTGACAGGGGGTGATTGACGGGTGATTGACGGGTGATTGACAGGTGATTGACAGGTGATTGACAGGTGATTGACAGGTGATCAGGGGGATAGATGCATACAGTAAACAGGGGGGTGGGTGGTCTGGGGAGAATCTGAGGGGTGGGGGGTGATCAGAAGGGGGCAGGGAGCAGGGGTTGGGATAAAAAAAAATAGCGTTGACAGATAGTGACAGGGAGTGATTGATGGGTGATTAGGGGGGTGATTGGGTGCAAACAGGGGTCTGGGGGGTGGGCAGGGGGGGTCTGATGGGTGCTGTGGGCGATCTGGGGCAGGGGGGGGGAGAAATCAGTGTGCTTGGGTGCAGACTAGGGTGGCTGCAGCCTGCCCTGGTGGTCCCTCGGACACTGGGACCACCAGGGCAGGAGGCAGCCTGTATAATACACTTTGTAAACATTACAAAGTGTATTATACACTTTGTATGCGGCGATCGCGGGGTTAACATCCCGCCGGCGCTTCCGTATAGCCGGCGGGATGTTGCGGCGGGCGAGCGGTGACAGGCGCCGGCGAAGGATCGCGTCACGGATGACGCGATCGCTCCGCCCATGCCCTTAGAAGGACCGCCGCCTCTGTGGGTGAGCCGGTCCTTCAGGGCTCCACTTCCCGGCCGCCTCTGTGCGTTAGGCGGTCGGGAAGTGGTTAATTACACCATAATGTGAAAACACAATAAATAACATAATAGTAAAAATCCACCCATGATGACCGGGGAGGAGTAACCCCTCATCCATATCCATGCATGAAATGTAAACACAGGAATACATAAGCTCATACCAAACAATCAATGTTAGCTGTCATCTTGTCTCCAGAGCCTGATCACCGATCTGGTATACAACAGCATATTATGTGTGGTATTGCCCCGGATTGTCACTTACCCCTATAAACAATATATTATGGGGCTAAGTGAGAATCTGTGGCAGAGGAAAGTCTCTGGATAGTCTTCTTGGCCCAAATGTTGCCATTCATGATCTCCATGAACTTATCCGACAAGTGCTTCCTGGATATGTTCTCATGGTCACACTCACCGCCATGCACAAGCAGAGATGCACTGTGCCTGTGCAAGTACAGCTGCACCTGTGCAGTAAGCCAAAGTAATAGTTCATGTATTTTATCTGCCTGTGCTCTCAAACTGTTTGGCTGTAATTAGCTTATAAATTATGTTTACTCTATTCCCAACAAGGTACCGAAAAGGCAGAAGCTGTCACTTCCATGCCTAAAAATTAATTTCAGGCAGCAAAATAAAACAAGTAAAACAGCCTGGTTATTAATATGTGTTGCACTGTGCATCTCATCATGTGACACGTCACTTTAGGTACACTTTAAGAATACGTTTACAGGACTTGAGAAGTGTAGAACTGATTTACTGCCCTCTTATGCTGCCTCTATAGAGAATACATGTGTGTTTTCTTCTTTGTATGAGACCAGTGTATGCGTCTAACAAAGCACAAGTAAATACATTGAATCTTAACAAAGAATACACATCAGACTGGATAGCACTTCAGTGTAATTAAAAAAAAAATTAAAAGCACAGCCCAGCAAACAGCAGATCTGAAAACTTTGCTCTGTAGAGAAGCCTTTCAAGCGGATCTGAGATGAAAAACTAACTTGTCTGTATATCTTATCTAAAGTTTAGATAGTTTACAGCAAACAGCTTCAACAGTATATGATTATTTCTTCCTCTGATACAAGGGGAGCAGCCATGTTCTGTTTGTGATCATTACACACAGGGAAGCAGCTCTGCATCTCCAGCCCTCAGCCTGTGAAAACGTTACTCGTTACTCCTCTGTCCTCCTCCCTCCTCCCCCCCTCTGCCTCTGAAATCTCTGGCTAGTAACACCTCCTCCTGCCCAGACTGAGCTCCCATAAGCCCTTGCTACATGGGTCTGAGAGTGCCTTGGCAGTTTATAGGGAATTAGAGTATTAAAAAAAAAAGTATTGGGCTTGAGGAATGCCCTATAAACTACATGAAAGGAACACAATTATGCAATGAGTAAAAGTTTAGCTCGGATCCACTTTAAGCCCCGAACCACAAGATGAGTGCTAAACAATTCAAGAAAATATCACAAACCTACAGCATTGTGTACAAACAGTCAAAATGAAATGTTTCCTTCACTCAAGAGCTGGATATAATTTTGCCTTTCCTAATGGTTCTGGGATATCATGAGCTATCTGGGAATTTAGGAGCTGAATGAATGGTCATGTCCTTTCAAAGAATAAATCCTTTTATTTTGCGAGCAGCGACATGTGATAAATATAGCCTTTTCTAAAGCAGTCAATGAGTACAATTCTTCACGTGAGCCTGCATGGCATTTCATAACTGTATGTCATGAGACCATGTGTGCAAATTGAGAAGTATGCTAAGTTATCATATGACAAAGAAATGAAAGGGCTATATTTATAATATAGTGTTGTAAACGCAAGTAAGGACGTAAGCAGATTAAATATAGCCATGATATGAAAGATTGGTCCTGAATGATTCTGCAGAGCTAATTATTTGCTATGGGAAACTTGGACAATATCATATTCCTTCCCGAAGTATTCACTATGACCGTCAGAGTGGCACTAGGAAAACCTCACTGTGCATTACTTCATTACTAGGGATTTCTACTAATATGGATTGGAAAACAGCAGTATCATCCCTTGGAAGCGTAAACAACAACTGCATAGTTGCCATTGCCAAAAGTCCATCATTTTCTGGGACAGCCTACAGCATAAAACAGGTTTCAATCCGTATTAGCTCAACTTGCTCTCTCCGAAGAACTGAAAAAATGCCATACTTGGTGCCAAAACCCATAACTCTCAACTGTCCTTGATACGGCAGAAGAGTTCTTCTTTTGGAAGCAATTCTCTCCCTCCTTCTTCCCTCTTCTGATTCTCAGCCTGATGCACAGATCTGTATAGCTAAATGTCTCTACCTACTAAAAAGGTTGTTACTTTGTGCTGAACTTTATTTCCAATTTCTAAATCATTTCCTTTTTACATCCAAATGCTTATTAAAAAGAAAATTTGTGATGGAAGAAAGGACCTGCAGGTCTTGAAACATTACAATACAGTAACTCACAAAAGTGAGTACTCCTCTCACATTTTTGGAAATATTTTATTATAATATCTTTCCATGTGACAATACTGAAGATATGACGCTTTGATATAACGTAAAGTAGTCAGTGTACAGATAATAAAACAGTGTAAATCTTCTGTCTCATCAAAATAGCTCAACACTCAGCCATTAATGTCTAAGCCACTGGCAACAAAAGTGAGTACACCCCTAAGTGAAGAAATTCTGCACAAGTAAACATTTTCATGTGAATTTGTCAGAGCCCGTTTCCATTACACATCATCACATCGCATTGTACCGCATGCAAACTGCACTTCACGTTAATCAATGGAATAGTTTCCATTGACGTGAATCTTCGTTCGCGCTGTGATGCGATGAGGCTAAAATTAGAGATAACATGCTGTAGTTTCCCGCAGCATGCATCCTAGTCCCATAGCGCTAGTATTGAGCTGTGCCATATCGCACCGCACCGCAAAGGAACTACTCGTGGCTGGGTGCATTGCAGCAACGTGGCTAGTGGAAATGGGTTCTAAGAGTTAGAAGGTCTCAAGTGTAAATGGGGAGCAGGTGTGTTAAATGTGGTGTCATCGCTCTCATACTCTCTCATGCGGGTCACTGGAAGTTCAACATGCCCCCTCATGGCAGAGAACTCTCTGTGGATCTCAAATAAGAATTGTTGTGCTACATAAAGATGGCATTGGCTAAAAGATTTCCAACACCTTGAAATGCATCTTCAATGACCTTGAGCCCAGAAAATGCTTAGTGGAACAGAACCCACACCTTAGTTAAACAGGCTCAAACAGTAGAGTTGGGCCGAACGGATCGCCTGCGAACGGTTCCATGCGAACTTCCGTGGTTCGCGTTCGTGTCCCGCAGGCGAACCTTTGCGGAAGTTCGGTTCGCCCCATAATGCACCATGGAGGGTCAACTTTGACCCTCTACATCACAGTCAGCAGGCACAGTGTAGCCAATTAGGCTACACTAGCCCCTGGAGCCACTCCCCCCTACTAAAAGGCAGGCAGCGGTGACCATTATGGTCACTCGTGTGTCACTGCCTGCCTGCATTAGTGAGAGTAGGGCAAGCTGCTGCACACTCTCTCTCATAGGGAAAGATTAGTTAGGCTTAGCTTGTTCCTGGCTGCATACCTGTTCTGTGAACCCATCACTGCATACCTGTTCTGTGAACCCACCACTGCATACCTGTTCTGTGAACCCACCACTGCATACCTGTTCTGTGAACCCACAACTGCATACCTGTTCTGTGAACCCACCACTGCATACCTGTACTGTGAACCCACCACTGCATACCTGTACTGTGAACCCACCACTGCATACCTGTTCTGTGAACCCACCACTGCATACCTGTTCTGTGAACCCACCACTGCATACCTGTTCAGTGAACCTGCCACTGCATACCTGTTCAGTGAACCCGCCACTGCATACCTGTTCAGTGAACCCGCCACTGCATACCTGTTCTGTTAACCCACCACTGCATACCTGTACTGTGAACCCACCACTGCATACCTGTTCAGTGAACCCGCCACTGCATACCTGTTCTGTGAACCCACCACTGCATACCTGTTCTGTGAACCCACCACTGCATACCTGTTCTGTTCAGTGAACCCGCCACTGCATACCTGTTCTGTTCAGTGAACCCGGCACTGCATACCTGTTCTGTTCAGTGAACCCGCCACTGCATACCTGTTCTGTTCAGTGAACAGTTTGGTGTGTCAGTGTGAAGCAGTACCTTAATTACACTACCTGATTGATGTATACACATGCAAGATGTTTTAAAGCACTTTAGGCCTGTCATTTAGCATTCAATATGATTTCTGCCCTTAAAACGCTGCTTTGCGTCAAATACAGATTTTTCCCGGGGACTTTTGGCGTGTATCCCACTCCGCCATGCCCCCCTCCAGGTGTTAGACCCCTTGAAACATCTTTTCCATCAATTTTGTGGCCAGCATAATTTTTTTTTCAAAGTTCGCATCCCCATTGAAGTCTATTGCGGTTCGCAAACTTTAACGCGAACCGAACCTTCCGCGGAAGTTCGCGAACCCGGTTCGCGAACCTAAAATCGGAAGTTCGGCCCAACTCTATCAAACAGTAGTACGCTTGATGTAAAATTGCACACATCCTGAAAAGGGAGATAAATTGTTCAGTCCTTCAGCTTACGGTTGAGCCTCACTAAGGACACAGAACTGGTGGCACAGTCATTTGTCAGAAATATGAAGGACCAGTAGTCCAGATTTCTCAGAAACAAATTATTGGGTTCTTTAGTTGCAGAAGGACTCAGGAAAGATCTGCAGCAACAGCATTTGTGCAATGTGCATTTAAAAGGAACACGAGGAAAAGAGGAGCAAAGTAATTGCAATAGAATATTGGTAATTTTACCGGTATTCCATTATCCACTATATAACAGAATATCAGTAAAATAACCGCCATTCTACTATCACCCACTGTAACCTAACTCTCACTTTAGGCTTCTGTAATTTATTCCTAACCCTAACTAACCCCCAACTTCTCCTAACCATCCCTCATCTACTCTTAACTCTAACCCTCCCCTATCTATGCCTAACCTATACCACCAGCCCCCACTTCTAACACTAACTGTTCCCTATCTATACCTAACACCTAAGGGGTGCTAAAATAGGCCTCGAAATCAAATAGTCGCTTAGCATGCATTTCGTAGACTACGCATTAAAATATGTAATTAAGCGTAGTGCGAAGAGTAGTGTATGCGGATACTTATGCCCGTATGCAGAAAATTTTAAGCATTAATTCCTTTGTAAATGCTTAAACCGGGAACTCTTCTATGCGTACATTCCCCTTTCCAATGCGTAAATTTGTAAGCATATAATTGCACACAGAAAATTAGACGTGAGTAACGCATTCGTAGTTCACTACGCAATACACGTGTTAACTACGCATAGTGTGCGGAAGCTACGCTTAACAGTACTTCGCTACGTGTAAATTCGTAAGCGTAGTTTTGAAAATTCACCTACGATGCGTAGATGCGAACTATGATGCGTAAATTTGCACTGGCGTAGTTTCTGCTCATCCCTGTAGGAGACAACTCAGGAGAAAAAGTTAATTGCAGATAGGCCTTTATCATCTATTTCTTTCCAAGTTCATTCATTCATAGAGATGGTCAGAATTACTGAATTTTGAATCCGACAAAATGCAAAAATTTCACAAGAAATTACAACTGAATTATGAATTCCGGTTTTATGTTGTGAAATCACAAAATTGTAATTTATAGTTAATATATTTTCGCCCTAACAATAAGAATAATTATGGTTAGTCGGAATTTGTGAAAGTATGTGCACAACAGGTTATAATTTTGTTTAGAAATTTTGCTTTTTCGCATACAATTTACGCAGTCATTTCCAATGAACATGATTGGTACACATCATGCTATTAATTTGAAAAAAACTATTTTGCATCACACCATCAAAACTTTGTGTAACTTTTGAAATTCATGTGTCAGAATTCCAAATTCTGACTTTCAACTCAAAATTCCATTAAAAGTCAAAATTTTGCAGACACCCACAGGGAGCAGTGCTTGCGCTTCCTAAAGTCCAAGCGTTTTGATCACCGTTTTTGCCCGGCAATTCCAAAGTGGGGCTAAAAGCGCTCTAGTGGGCCATAACCCTAAATCGGTGCATGCAGTCAACTTACAGCTCCATAGCATTTTGTCTATTGCTTCCAGTGATGAATGAAAATGCTGATATTCTTTTTGCATTATTTTTTGTGAAAATAATGTTAAATTCACGTTTCAAGCAAAAATGCCACTGAAAATCATTTTGTAATAAGTTTGGGATTTTTTGCATTTTTTTCTGAATTTGTACATTCAAAATAAGTTTTTTTCTCGTTAAAAATAAGGTTTTTGTGTGTTTTTTCAGTATAATAACGATTTTTTGTGTTTTCATGACAATGTATTTTTGTGAAAATTCCATTTTCGATGCAAAAATGACTTTGACGAAAATTTCCTAGCAACACTGATTGCCTCCACTTCGTACATAAAACCCTTATGCTTTTTTATTTCTAATCTCGTTTTTCATTTTCGGATGAGGATTGGCATGACTGTTGTTGTGGCTTTTACTGGTAGGCTAAAGAGAAAGCATAAGATGAGCAGTGGTCTTCACCTGGGTTGCTGTAGGCATATAAATCAGAGCTAAATAGATCACAAGAGTATGTGCATTTAACACAACCATTTCTAACAGGTTAAATAGTTTCAACATGCTTGTTTTAACTGTGTGTTAAAGCTTCTTGATTCGTGCTGCCCTTAAATATTAAGAGATAAAAAAAAAACCTTAAGAAGCCATGAACAGGTCAAAGAATCCTGCTACTTTATATTTTTTTCAAAGTGGCAATGCTAAACGTATGACCTGCTAGGGATGATAGTAAAGGCAGTTCAGGAACAGCTTGGGATCATCACAGCAGGGAATATTAAAGTAATGGAAATGATTGACTTTCTTAAGAGCACTACATAAAAACCTTTAACATATAACTTGTGTGCCTCAGGGTTACCCGATGATTGCACGTCAGGGGCAAACTAACATGCCTTTAAACTCCTAACAGAAAACAATGTTACACTCCAGAGTTCTGTACCTCTTGTATGTAATCAAGACTTATACATTAAATCATTCTTTTGGTCTTGATGGGAAGCAAAGTAAAAAAAAAAATAGAAAAGCAATTCCGGAACACACCAGTTCTGCCATGCTGGAGGCTAAAGTAATAACATCATAAGCCACAATCGGGGAGTTAACAAAGAAGCTTTGATGTTATTAAAAATAAATTCTTCAAGTGCTCAGTGAGAAACCAATGGACGTACAGTACACAAATTAATTTAAGGCAGGATTGTGGCGACTATAGATTTCTAGTGTTCCTTCATGTAAGGGCTGAACAACAGGTGGCCAATCACTCAATGCGGTATTGTGAATGGATCTACTTCAGGACAAGTCCACTGTTTGGTTTTAAACCGTTTTTTTCCCTAGTCTTGAAGTTTAGAGCATTACTCTAGGTACAAATGCATTTCCTCACCTGGGCAGGCACTTTGCTGCAGGGCTTGTTTGCATCTGTGTAGAAGTTCTAAGCCAGTGTTCCCCAAGTCAATCCCATCCTCAAGGCTCACCAACAGTGCATGTTTTGTGGAAATTCACAGAAGTAGTTAATCAGCTCTGCTGAGACACTAATTACCCCACCTGTGAATGTTTGTGGTTTTCTGCAAAACATTTACTGTTGGTGATCCTTGAGGACAGGGTTGGGGAGCTCTACTCTAAGCTATACACATTCTATTTTGATTGGCCAATGATTAGCCAATTTTACCACTTCTAAATAATATGAGAGCTTCCGTACACAATCTGTTCATGCTATTCATAATCTGTTTGCCCTCATACTACATGTAGGCGGTAAAATTGGCCAGTCGGTGGCCAATCAAAAATGGATGCATCTACCAGGCTTTAGACTAACATACCTGACTTGTTTCTGTGAGTAACCTCACATTGGCTTTAAGAAAATTAAACCAGGTCACCGTGGAGGCCATACTGTATGTTTCATAATTCTGTATTCTTCTTTGCATTGCTTAGTTCTTTCTGATGTTGGTCATGTGTTTAACATTCTGGGACTAATCATATGTCTTGCTAATGATATGCCCTGATGGATTAGTTTCAGACGGGAAATCTTAGCAGTGATGATGCCAAGAACCTTGACGAGATCACAAAAATTATTTAGAGAGAATCAGCTGTTGCCTTTGGATATTCATCCAGGTTCCTGAAGGTTGTACCAGAGTTTCCTGTAGCTTTAGCCAGTTCTGAACTGATGGAATACTAGACATCTTCAAAGTTTGAAAGGGAAGTATACCTGGTGTATTTCTTGCTTGTTGTTGCTTAGGGCTGAACTTCCACAAATGGAACTTGTGTTTTGGTTGAAACTAATAAACCAGTGATGATGCAGCACCAACAGAGAGGCACATGTTCCATCCAGAACTTATTTGCAGCATGACATCTACAGTAAAAAAAAAAAAAAAGAAGAAGAAGAAGAAATTGTTCATCAGATATTTCTTGATAGATCTCAAAATCTCAACAGCATTGAGTCAGTCTGAATTTATTTGTAGAGACAGGGCAAGTAAGACACTCATGTCTGAAATGAAAGAGCAAAAAGTAATCTAGGATGCTTGAAACAACCTACCAGATGAATACATAGTTACATAGTTACATAGTTATTTTGGTTGAAAAAAGACATACGTCCATCGAGTTCAACCAGTATAATACAGCAATATATAATTATTAAAAGTGTTTATGATGCTGAAACCAAGGTAATTTATGTACAAATGGGTGTCCTCCTGAATAGAGATGGCCTGAACTGTTCGCCGGTGAACGGTTCCTGGTGAACTTCCGTGGTTCGCGAAGAACCGCAAACTTTTGCGGAAGTTCAGTTCGCCCCTATAGTGAATCATTAGGGTCAACTTTGACCCTCTACATCACAGTCAGCAGGCACATTGTAGCCAATCAGGCTACACTCCCTCCTGGAGCCCCAACCCACCTTATAAAAGGAAGGCAGTGTCAGGCATTGGACTCACTCGTGTGCCTGCAGTAATTAGAGAAGGGAGAGCTGCTGCAGACTAACATAGGGAAAGCTTAGTTAGGCTCTTGTAGGCTTGTTAGCTTGCTCCTTGCTGATTCTTATTGCTAAAAAAAGCACCCCCCAACAGCTCTTTTGAGAGCTAATGTTGTTCTTGTGATCTATTTTTTTTTGTGTGGCCCACTTGCATTATACACAGCCCTGTCAGTCAGTCACAGCTGGCCTTTGGCACCTTAATTCTTACTGTGCCACTGTCAGGCCCTGCATATTCAGTGACTACCTGTGTGTGTGACAGGCAGCTGCACATTTGTAATCCCAATCACTGCACCTGTTCACTGTTCAGTGCACCTACCTACCTATACCTACGTGAGTGCACGCATTGTTAATACCACCAGTCATTGCACCTGTTCAGGGTACCTGTGTGTCTGTGTGACATGCAGCTGCACATTTGTAATACCAGTCACCACAACCTGTTCACTGCACCTGTGTAACCGCACATTGTTGTACCAGCAGTCACTGCATACCTGTTCACTGCACCTGTGTAACCGTACATTGTATTACACAAGTCAGTGCATACCACTTAATCCCCTCCAATATGGACAAAACAAAAGGCAGAGCGAGAGGCAGGTCACCTGGTAGGTCTGTTCGAGGTCACGCTGTCGTGATTTCGTTGGCCCTTGACCAAAGTACAGTGTTCAGAAGAAGGCACGTGCCATCAACCCCCAATATTGTCAGGACGTAGTTGACTATTTAACACAGAACACTTCATCTTTCTCAGCTTCCGCACGGAAGCGTGACATATCTTCCTCCACCTGCTCTGATTCTGGCACCCCACTTAACACTTAGTCGGTCGCCACCTCCAAAGTGCCATCACCCCAGGGCTTAGCGGTGTGCAATTTTTTTGCATGTCTGCCTCAGATGAGAGCAATGCCATCAGTACTCTCTACCACCGAAAATTGAGCCGTGGAAAGACCAAGACCCGCGTAGGGACAACTACCTCACTAAGGCACATGATTACAAAGTACAAACTGCAATGGGATGACCACCTGAGGAAAAGCAGCACACAAAAGCAAAGCCAAACACAGCAGTGGAAGATACCAGGCTGCAATTCTTTCCCACAGCATTGGGTCAAGGGTCCATCTGACCACGGATGCCTGGTCTGCCAAGCACGCTCAGGCCTGCCCGAAGACTAAGTCAGTCCCCACACAAAGCATCTCTGCCTGCACGCCGTGGGACTGCCTGTCCCAAGACTAAGTCGGTCCCCACACAGCATCTCTGCCTGCCTTCTCCGCCACCACCAACAGGGTCCACCAGGACTCCAGGCGGATTCCTGAATTTTTAAGGCCGCTATAGCAGCGGCCGCTATAATAATTTTTCTGGTGCGTGTACATGCCTGCCTAATTTCTCTGGCTGTCTATTTAACAAAATGAAATAACTGCTCATGGAATTGCCCAATCAAAAATTTTACCTTTATTCAGTATCAAAATCGGAATAAAAAGACCCACATTGCCTGATCCAAATAATTTTTCTGGCTGCACTGCGGCTGCAATAACAAAACAAAAGGCATGTACATGTGTCAATTCCCCTTCGTGATCATTACCTTGCCGCGGTGAAGGGGCTTGCGTATCACAATGACACTAATCTACCCCTACCTGCGCCTAACACTAAGCCCCTCCCCCACCTACGGCTACCACTAGTACTGCCGATGTGGGGTCCAACTACATAATCACTGAACTCTATACCCCAATAACTCCTGTCTTTCTGCTGCTATCTGAGCCACTATCTCCCCTGTCTCTGCCGTAATTTATGTGGTGCCCAGAGCATTGCCTACATATGGCACCTCCAGCACCCAGATTGTCTACTGGGCACCGCTATAGCTGCAATTAAGATTGTGGTCTATGGCAAATTTCCAAGCCACCACAGAGGGCAAACTTGCCATTTTGCATCTAGAGAGCTTGGATTCATTTGAATCTTTAAACCTTACTTAAAGAAAACCTAAAGTAAATGAAAAAAAAAGCCAGTTCAACTTACCTGGGGCTTCTACCGGCCCCCTGCAGCCGCCCTGTGCCCATGTCGTGACAAACCGATCTTCTGTTCCTCCAGCAGTTAGCCCTTCCATTTCCAGTGACTCAGGGAGTCAGTGGCCATTGGGCCTGCATGGCCCTGATTGTGCACATCCTCGATTGCGCTACCTGCACCCAAAGCACAAGACACTCCCTGCGACGGGAGCATGATTGAGGACGTGTGCGGCCAGGGTCACGTAGGGGCAATAGCCATTGACTCACTGAGTCACCTAAATAAAAAGTGGGTCGCTGCTAGGGACCAGAGTATTGTTGTTTTTCATGGCGTGCGCACAGGATGGCTGCAGTGGGCCGGTAGAAGCCCCAGGTAGGTTAAAGTGGATTTTTTTCAATGACTTTAGGTTTCCTTTAAGCTATCTGTCAGTTGTTCAACTAGTTCCTTGATAACACAAAGATGTATTAAAATGCTTCTCTAATGGTTGAAGTACGAAAGGCAATAGTACAATATTAGGTTTTGAAAGGAAAATTTGATAATCAGTGTTAACAGGTGCGGGAGGAAGGACAATTCAACAAAAGGTTTTTTTCATACTTCTAACACAACAAAGAGCAAGAGCTATTTCAGGAGACCCACAGGACCTTATTCAACAAACTTTTTCTCCTTCGAGATTATTTTTTATCATCTCTTTAAAGGGACTCAGAGCACCTCTCATGGGTATGCCTTTAAGCCAGACGTCTTCCAACAAAGTCGTGCTATGATCCCTCAGGAGGAGCCTCTTGCAATGGCCATACATGTCACTTCCTCTTCCTGCTTCATTCAGTGATGCACTTCTCTAACACAGAAGACAGGGGTGAATTGAAAGTTATAACATAGCCAAGATGGCAGCCACGATTTTTAAATTGAAATCGAACGAAAACTATTTGGTGTAGAATGGCAATTCAGGCAACAAATGAAAGAGGAGAGCACAATCTACAGAAAGGTATGCATCTTTAAGTACTTTGCAGTACTGATCGGAGTCTCTAGGCATACCCATGAGAGGTGTTCGGAGTCCCTTTAAAATACCTTTGCAGCATTTAGCAGTTTAAAATTTACCAAATATAGGTGAACAGTATTAAAATTTGTATTTTCTTGCTTCCTGGTGGCTTCAAATGCATTTTATTGATAAGGAGTGAAAATATCACCTGGCAGAAAATTCAGGAGAAAAAGTTAATTGAATAGAGATCACAGACTGTACTAGTGATCTTTCAAAGTGGGTTACAAACAAGGTCAAATGTATTTAAAACTAAGGGCCCGGTTCCACTAAGTTCAAATTTTCGCATTAAAATGAAACCAATAAATGTGAAAGAAGTTATTTTGTTTGAATGCAAATTTTCACATGTGGTGCAATGCAGAAAAAATGTAGATTTCATGCTGCAGATTTTTTGCACCACATATCCATTTTTCATGTAATGATTTGTAGATGCATGTGAAAATTTGCATTCAAATTTGCATACAACTGTGAAAATTAGCATATGAGATAAGCATATGCGAACTGTAAAATCCTGGTGGAAAAGACCCTAATTGTGATAACTGGCATTAATAGAAAAACCTTTAACCATTTAATGACACTGTAGCGTATTAAAACATCATGTTTAAGGCTGTTAACGGCAACAGCACATTTTAATACGTCACTCACTCCTGCCACCGCTCCGCACTTGCGCACCCCCATTGCCGCTTACCGTCGGGACCCCGTGTTCAGTGATTGAGGAAGAGGACCTCTAGAGCGGTCCTCAATCGTAATGCCTGCCACAGCGTAATAAAATGTTAAAAAAAAGTGATCTTCCTATAAAACGGGAGTGTTCACTAGCGCCATCTAGTGACCAAAAAGTAACATTACACATACAGGCAAATACATACACAAACGCTTATTAAAATATCAATAAAATTCATAATTTACACTACCAAAGCCCCCACCCCTCTCCCCCCAAAAGAAAACACTTGTAAAAAAAATAATCCGTTTAAAAAGAAATTACATAAATAGTTGCCTTAGGGGCTCTGCTTTTTTAACCCATTCGCGTTCCGTCGTTTTCACGTGAGAAATGTTCACCTCCCATTCATTAGCCTATTACTTTATCACTACTTATCACAATGCACTGATCTATATCTTGTTTTTTCCTACACCAATTAGGTTTTCTTTGGGGGGTACATTTTGCTAAGAGCCACTTTACTGTAAATGCATTTTAACAGGCAGAATAAGAAAAAAATGGAAAAATGCATTATTTCTCAGTTTTCAGCCATTATAGTTTTAAAATAATACATGCCTCCATAATTAAAACTCACGTATTGTATTTGCCCATATGTCCCGGTTATTACACCATTAAAATTATGTCCCTATCACAATGTATGGCGACAATATTTTATTTGGAAATAAAGGTGCATTTTTTCCATTTTGCATCTATCACTATTTACAAGTTTAAAATAAAAAAAATATAGAAATATTTCATCTTTACATTGATATTTAAAAAGTTTAGACCCTTGGGTAAATATTTACATGTTTTGTTTTTTTTATTGTAATGTTTTGTTTTTTATAGTAAACATTTTATTTGGGTAGTTTGGGAGGGTGGGAGGTAAACAATAGATTTATAATGTAAATGTGTGTTAATTTTTTTTTTCAGGTGTAGTATTACTTTTTGGCCACAAGATGGCAGCCATGAGTTTGTTTACATGACGTCACTCTAAGCGTAGCACACGCTTAGAGTGACGCATCGGGGAGGGAACAGCCAGAAAAAGCACAGCTTCCGAGAGAAGCTGTCGCTTTTTCAGCGGGGGAGAGTAATCAGTGATCGGGCACCATAGCCCGATACATTGATTCCGTGGCTACCGAATCCGCGGCCGGGAGTGCGTGTGCACGCATGGTTCCTGGACGTAGAAACTACGTCCAGGAACCAAAATAGGTTAATCTATATTTTATGAGGGAAAATTACTTTTACCGTATTTTTCGGATTATAAGATGCACCTAGGTTTAGAGGACAAAAACCAGGGGAAAAATATATACTAAACCTGAAGCATCCATGGTGAACGGGCATCTTGTGGATTATGCCACCTTTGTACCTCATGTCCCCCTTGTACCTCGTTTCTCCTTGTGTCCTCCTCTGTCCCCCTGGTGTCCTCCTGTGTCCCCCATGTGTCCGCCTCTGTCCTCCTTGTGTTCTTCTCTATGCCCCTTTGGGTCCTCCTTGTGTCCTCCTCTATGCTCCTTTATGTCCCCCTTGTATCCTCTATTCTCTTTTGCGTCCTCCGTTTGTCCCCCTGTGTTCTCCTCTGCATGGGCACAGTACAGGGAGTCCCCGCCCGACATTGCGGCAGGTTGGAAGTTCATATTCGCAGGTGTTCACAAGTCAGGAACTCCCTGCATTTTGGACTAGAAGACGCAGTGACTTTTTTAACCCACTTTTGGGGGAGAAAAAGTAAGTCTTATAGTCCAAAAAATACAGTACTTTACTACATAGGGGCTTGTAATTATGGACCGGACAAAAAACAAACAAACAGAAAAAACCCAGAAAAATAACACCTATATTTC